>NC_143577.1:254137441-254784394 GCF_048544385.1 Mastigoproctus giganteus
AACTGATTAAAAATTACTTATGCTGTACTATGACAGAAAACAGACTCTCAGGACTAGTGATCCTTTCCATTGAAAAGGAATTAGCAAGCAAGATGTCCAAGTTTGTAGACGATACGGAGGTTGGCAGGATTGGTAATGACAGTACTGCAACAGGATCTAGAAAATTTGGGCAGATGGGTTGAGAGGTGGCAGCTGAAGTTTAACATTGATAAATGCAAAGTACTGCATATAGATAGCAGTAACCCTAGAGTAACATACCACTTGTGCCATACTACACTCAGGGTAGTGGAGAATGAAAAAGAACTGGGGGTAATTGTGCAGTCAGAAATGAAGTTTTCTGAGCAGTGGAGATGGGCTACCAGGACAACTCATGGCTTTTTGTCAATGATATACAGGAATTTTGCTAGCAGGGATAAGGAGGTAATTATCCCCTTATATAAGGCAGTGGTCAGGCCACACCTTGAGTACTGCATACAGGTCTGGAGCCCTCATTTTAGGGAGGATGTAGAGCTGCTGGAATGAGTACACAGAAGGGCAATGATGAGATTGGTGATTGGAACAAAGGGCTGCTCTTACTGAGAAAGGCTTAAATTCTGCAAATTGCAGCTTCTGGAGACTAGCCACATGTGAGATGATCTGATTGAGGTGTATAAGGCCTTGAATGTTTTGAGCATGCACAATGCTGATGGGATTCTTCCTCTTGCTCAGATTATGCACCTGAGGGCATATAAATTCAATTCGAGGAAAAGCAGTTGTAGAATAGATGTGCAGAAATTTGCCTTTAGCCAGTCAGTGGTTGATTGTTGGAACAAACTTCCATCTGTTGTTGTGGAAATAGACAGCTTAAATAAATTCAAGACAGAACTTGACAGACTTTTGGAGTGAATGAATGGGTGAAATGAGGGTTTTTTTTTTTTTTTTTTGTTTAATGGTATATAAGCATGATTTCTTGTATCATACTCCTCTACTAATGCTGATGTGTGGTTTTTGAACAGCTCAGTTTTGGATCTTTTACCTAATTTGAATAAATTTAAAGGAGGATTGGACAAATGAAGTGTTCTCCCTGCTGATTCTGTATTAGCTTCCTTCCTTGTATCATTTTGACATTACTAATACCTATGTTTGAGATTGGGCTGTCAAACTGCTGAAAGAGTGCAGTTTATTTATTTTTTATAAATTAAAACTTAGTTATGCCCGTTTAATACTCTAGGCCAGAGGTTTACAAACTGTTATACTTTGCACCCCCTATAAAATATTTTATAAATTTCTTGCCCTTTCTATAACAAGTTCAAATAAACAGATTTGTTATAAAATTTAGCTCTGAGTTTATATACTATTATGAATTAATATAGACTTCAGTGCATTTAACTAAATTACATTAGCCAAGCAGAGGATTTTAAAAAAAAATTCCCATATTTCATTAAAAAAGTACAAGTGCTTATGTGACATGTGCTTCCCAAAAAACCAGTGCATCCTGAAGAAGGGATGCATCCGTCACTTTGGGAACCTCTACTCTAGTGGACCTAGAAATAAATTTGGTAATTGTGACTTGGTTCTTCTCTGTGTTTAGTGCACGAATGAGCATGATGTTCAGTAGACTTTCTATTTTAATTTCACAAGATTCATTTACTTATAGCAGTGAAAAGTTGGATATTCACCAAACAGAATATGCTCACTTGTAAGTTGAATATATAAGGAAGCAATCTGCTGAATAAATTTTCTGAAGCTTCAGGTTAAATATTATTTAAAGATAAATTGTATCAGGAGAACCTGTAATGCACTGGCCTTATTTGGCAAACAAGTTTCACACTAGCTCAGGAGTATTGGGAGTGGGGACAACCTTAAGAATGTCTGGTTTTTGAACAGCCCAATTTTTGATTTTTTTACCTATATCAATAGTTAATGCTTTAGTTTTAGTTACATGATACATTGCTATGAATTTGATTCAAAAGTGTTGTCAAATAGTGTAATCCTAATGAAAATGCATCATGATTAAATTTTTTGACATTATTAAAGTTTATGATTTTTATTTCAAATTAACATGCCATTGGTAATGTATAGCATTACTACATAGAGAAATGTGAAATTTGCATGTGATATGTTCTGATTGTTGCATACAGGATTTTGAAAAACACTGTGGTGTTATTGCAACAATATTGTTAATGTAATAATATATAATGATATAGGATTGTTTATTGCAGAAGTCAAAATCAGCAGATTTGGGGCACATTTTTGTGTTAGGTGTACGAACAGAGAGAACATTCTACTCCCTCAAGAGAGTAGAATTGACATCAAGAACTTGGTGTTAGGCTTGGTTTTATGTCCAACTTAGAGATAAATACCATTATTCATGGTTCCACTAAATTGCTAACATCTTTAAATTGTATAATATCACTTGAACAGGCAAATCTGCTAAGTATTTAAAAACCTGACACACTGTTATGACAGTTGTTTGAGCAGGTGACCTCTTTTAGCAAACATGTGCTGAACTGTTTGAATAATGTAATTTGTTTAGGTGAACAGCCAGTTGGTGTATGGAAGAAAACTTCCATTTAAACATATAATAACTGTTATGCTTGTATTCTCCCTAGACCTTTTGAGGAAGCAGAAATTCCTCATGGTCATATACCTAATGTAGTAAACCACCCCAAATTTTGATTTTGGCTTCTGCATTGAATTATCTCCCAGTCCTCCCTTGTATTGCATAATGTTCTTGTTTATACTCTGGCACGACCACCAGGTTAGTGGAGTTTACAATAAATAATCAATACAAATATTAATCGTATTTGGCAGTCACGGGATTGAACCCCGATCTACTCAAAGAGCACGTGCTATTGCACCCCGGTCCACTCTTCCACCCAAAGAGTGGACCGGGGTGTAATAGCATGTGCTCCTGACTTAAGATAACATGGACTTAAGATTAGTATAACCCAGTACTCTGGGGAGTGCACATTACTTGCTTGTTCACTTAGGCAAAATACATTATTCATATAGTTTTCCATGCTTTGATTAATAGAGGTCACTCACTAGCTTATGAGAAGCTATTAAGCTTTGAAACAGCTGTTTTGGTGGTGTATCAGAGTTTTAAATGCATAGCAAATTTACCTGTTCTGGTGGTTCTATACAATTTAAAAAGATATTAAAGAAGGCGAAAAAACAACCCATGCCTCAAGGTCACTGACTCGACATTTCCCTTGCTGCACTAACTGTACTGGCGCCTCCGTGGGCAAGAGCAGCAGTGTAGCACACGCTTCTTGATCAGACTGGGTTCGAGCCCGTGACCACCAAATACGGAGGATGCGGAAAGGTCATGAAATGACCACCGCATATCCCCGGAGCAATATGGCCTTAGTTGCTAATGCTCCTAAAAACCAAATAACAACTAACTGTACTGTGCAAGAAAAGGCCAAGTGACCTTGGGCCGTATCGATCTTTTGAGGTAGAAGAATGGTCTCCAAATTTTTTGATATGTCACAAGAGTTGTATTGTGGTCATTCCCAGCGGTCATGGAAAACACCATTTGTAATTCCTTTCTTCCAGACTAATTTATTTTTCAAGTATTCGGTACTGTATCAGTATAGAAGTCTTATACCTGGCTAATTTTATATCTGGCAACCTTTTTACTGGTGAGTACACCTATAAAAATTAACTTACAGAAATAGTTTGTCCAAATTATTGACTTGGGACGTGGTTCATATCTCATTAAAAAATTTAAAAAGTTAGAAAAACTCATTAAAATTTTAAAAAGTTTTATTTAAAAAATTATTAAGTCTGTTAAAGATCATTGGTGGTCCAGTTGGGGACTCCATTCTGCTAGTTGGTTGACTGGAGAGTCAACCAACTTGTAGAGAATAACACTGTTTGAAATCTTATTAATTTATATTTTGAAATAAAAAAAAAATAAGAATTTAGCTATCTGATCATGTCTTTTTTAATATTTATGAACCCCTCCCTCACCCCAAACAAGTTTTATTTGAAATTGTCTCCAAGTGTTAAAAAGCAGTACACCTTTGTTATCTAATGGCATTTCAGTCTAGTGTCTTACATATAAGGTAGCAGATTTTAATTGTAATTTGATTTGTATTAAAATTAAAATTTCTGGATAATATAAATGAGAAAATTTTACTAATATATATTTTAAAATCCATGGTATTGCTGTCTTGATAAAGGTGCTATGGCGATGAAACAAAATTTTTTTAAACTGCAGATGTGGTAGCAGAAACATTCATTTGAAGAAACACAACACTTTTTACTGTGATAACTAATGTTTTCCTACATTTTCTGTATAGGGAATTTAACAGCAGAACATTTTTCTAAAGTCTCCCCACATATGATACTAAGCATAAATGGATGAAGATAAGTAAAGTGCTATTTTGTACCTTAAAATTGATAGAAAATGTATAGTATCATATCAGGATTTAATGGAGAATGGGTCTTTTTTGATAATCCTCAAGGGTGCTTGAAAGATAGCATGTGAAATATGGCCATCTTGTTATGCCAAAAATAACTTCTTCAACATTGAAAAATAGTACAGCACATTTGTGGTGGTTGTGGGGGGGGGAGATTTTCTCTTGTTTCATAGTATGCTAGTGCAGCAAAGCAGTAGTTTTGATTTTAATTATTGTTGTTATAGGTGCTCAAGTCTCTAGCCCTTATCCGATTAGGAAGGCAAGAAGAGAGTTTAGTCATATTGAAAGAAGTTCACAATGAAGGTCCCACTGATGATTCAACTTTACAAGCAATGACAATTTGCTACAGAGAACTACATAAACGTAAGAGTGTTAAATTTCTTTATTTGACGTATAATATTTTTCAGAGTATCTTATGTTTGTGATTTGATAAATGTTCCAAATATTAACACTTCACTGCACTTAGAATGACTGGATTGTACTTTAGTTTACTCTTTGCCATGATTCCATCTGTTTTTGCCTATGGGTATATTGTTCCAGTGGTAGAAGCCCAAATAGCAATGAAATTAACACCAAGAGGGAGGGTGAGGATGAAAAATTGTTTCAGATAGGTTAAGGGCTTGGAGGCTTCTTGAACAACACTGAGAGGTTTAAACAACATCACATATCTTTATTGGGATAACTTTGACTCTAACCTTTCTTGACATAAGCATATCACAAATATTGCTTCCTTTACTTCAAAAAAACTAGGTTTGTCTTTCTCAGTATTATTTTTCTTTTAAACAGCTACTGATTAATTGCAGTTATTTTTTCCATACATGGGTGGCATCTGTGAAAGTTCTTTTAAATTCATAGACTCTGTAGAGAAGCGATTACACACTGAGGTTAATTAATGATACTTCATTTGCATTAACCCACTCTTACACAGATATTCATGATGCATGCTTTTTCTATAAATATTTACATGGATGCTCTTCTTTTGAATTAGCATTATAATTTTGTCCCTTTCTCCAAAACATCCTGAAAAAATCTCAACTAGCCAACATCCATTAACCGTTCATCTCCAGACTTTCTGAGCTAATGTTTCGCTCTCTCTCCTCATCTATCTCTTTCTTTTGAACAACCTTTTTTATATATTTCCTAAAATTGAAAATTTACTATGGCTAAATTCACTGTTAAGAAGTATCTTCAGTCTGCTCAACCTTCAGTGTTCAAAAATTACTAGATTATTATTGATTCTAATGTTTGGGGTCACTATAAAAAAAAAAAAAAAAAATGCACAAATAAACTGTTTAAACTAGAATACTATAGAAGATGGCGCACGGAAAATTCCCATGGGAAAAAATCTCACCTTCCCAGTGATGGTAATATATGCTTAGCAGCATACAAAAGTGTGTCACTCTGCTTGCTTCCAGTATGGAATGTTTGGACATGTTTTAGTTTCATTTCACATTATTAGGTACACTCAACAGGTAATGAGTGTCTCCATCTATTATTTGTGATGCTAGATATGCAAAATCGTCTTGACATTATTATAAGATGTGCTTATGTTTGTGAATAATGGAGAAATTTTATTTGTTTATTATACTCACCTTGTTGAACTGTAGTGCTGGATTTCAAATAGGGACATGAAGCAGATGTAAAATACTGGAGTTTTAATAAGTAAGAATAAGAACTCCAAAAGAGAGAAGTGCACTTAACTTCTGATGTGTTACTTAACATAAAACACATGATAATGCACATAAGGTTCTTAGCATTTTTCACAAATGATAATTCTATTGACCATTAGTCAATTGAGGTTTATGACTTCAGTTAGTAGTGGCAAATGATGTAAGAAAGCAGACTTATACAGCATCAGCCAAAAAAAAAGAACCCCAAAACTCTTCCCATGTCACTTGCTTATCTCATAGCAGTTTGTCTAGTTTTCTCTTGGATTTCTTCAAACTACTCATTTCCACAACACTAAGTGTTAGTTTGTTCCAACAATCAACTACCTGCTGGCTGAAGGCAAATTTCTGAACATCTGTCCTGCAGCCATCCTTCTAAATTAAAATTTGTACCCTATCAGCATTGAGCATATTCAATCCAGTCATAGCCTTAAACACCTCAATTAGATTTGCAGAACTGAAGCCTTTCCTGGTAAGAGCACAGCATCCTTTTGTTCCTCTTGCTGATCTGCATCCTTCCTAAAATGGTCTTGCATTATATCTTTAACTGCCAATTTCATTATTTCCTCTGGAACTGAAGTCAAGATTACAGGTCTGTAAATATAAATATGCACTTCTCCCTTTGACCTATTCTTTTTGGACTTGGGGAGACATTTCTCCCCAATTCTTAAAGTAGTGAAACCATGTCTCCTGTATCATTACAATGTCTATATGTGATAATTAAATAGGAGCTTTAAAGGAGGAGTAGATGAACTGGCATTGTTAGCTGATTTCTAGTTGCACTTACCCAGCAGTTTTTTTTTTTTTGAAAAGCTGAAACTCGAGTTATTAGAACATATAGTATTTAGTTCCATGATTGGGTTGAAGGCTGAGAAGATGAGGTACCTCTTGCATTTGGACTGAATTTTTGTAGATTGTAATTTTCAGGAAATACACAGGAGGGAAGGTTGTTCCAGAAAACAGGAGTAGAAGAGATAAATGAGAAAGAGCAAAAGTTGGTTCTGTGAGTTTGGCATAGGACAGTGAATGGATGTTCACTGTCCTATATTGATTGGTTGCAACACGTGTTCTAATTAGTTTAGACCAGAGTGAAGGAATTACATATGCCAGTTCAGAAAAACTGTGTCTATCGAAGTACAAGCAGTTTCTGCCTTATGAGTTCCCGGTTTTGCGAGTTTTTTTTTTTCAAGTATCAACAAAATCGAAAATATGAACATTAATTGCAAAAAATGAATGTTAAACATTCGTAAATACCGCATTTCAAACCACGTGCATAGGTATACAGTACAGTGTACCCCGCTTTACGATATTAATTAATCCATTCCAGTGGCACCATCATATCGTGAAAATATGGTAATGTGAACCCAATAACACATTGAATTTGGTAATTCGTTCCCCGAGGTTGGGGAACGAATTCGTTCCCCAACCTCGAACGAATTTGTTCCCCAAACTATTTTACATTATTATGGTAATTCGTTCCCCGAGGTTGGGGAACGAGTTACCGAAGTTGAAATTTTTGCTATATAACTTTCTAAAAGGTCATTTTTATAGTGTAAATTGCATTAGTTAGCAATTCAAATAATTAAAATGCACTACACTTTCATTGTTATCATATGTTCTGTTATAAGAACCAATTTTGAAGGGCTTTGTGATATTTTTCTGAAGCATTTCTGGAGGTTCGTGACCATAAAACAGTTTGCACTTTCTGGTTTATTGGGCTTTTCTGTTACTGCAAGCAATTATAAACAGGTAGCAAATTCAATGTTATTACATTTTCGAAATACCAATAGCTGGAATTATGTGGTTTTTTACATTATTATGGTGAAACGCGTTTCCCTCTTGACTGAAATCTTCAATTGTATAAAAAACATAAATTTTCAGAATCTTTTTTTTTTTTTTTTTTTTTTTTTTTTTTTTTGGAGCTTCATAAACTTGTTACTCTGCACAAATCAAGTTAGTTGCAGTTTGTGCATTCCATTAAAAAATGCTTATGCATGCTATTAAAATTTATAAAGAAAAGAGAAGATTATCTTGGAAACAATGCCTCTTGAAGCATTTCTGAACAAGACGACTCCCTGTGCTGTTAACAAACCAACGAGTGCCGAGCCAATAATGAGTGTGCATTTAGTCGATGATGATTGAGAATAAACTTTCTTTAACATTTGTAAGTCATAATTTCTTTATTATTAATAATGATTCTATTATTATTATTAATAATACCGTTATTAAGCCTTGACTAAAGCTTATATTTTCTTTCTTTATTATCATAATTTGCTTGACTAATTAGTTAACTAATTTCATTGTTGAAAATGTAACCCCTGTTTTTAACATTGTCTATGGGAAATAGATTCCCGCTTCACGAGCGCGTGCAAGGAACGAATTAACTCGTAAAGTCAGGAACTACCTGTATTTGTAGAAAAGCATTCAGCAGAAGCTGAAAATATCTGAGACAGAGGGTGGAGAAATTTTGTAAGATATTGATTATTAATTCACTATCCTCCTCTTTTGAGGTGACTCAAGAAGGTTGAGAGAGGTTTTGGGGGCCACCACCTCAGGTGTGGGAACAATATTCCACAATAGGGTAGATTTGAGATATACTTTTTTTCTAAATGAGTAGTCATTTAGAAGTAACACCAGAAGCAAAAAACAAAACTCAGTTTTAGTGATGCAGGGAAAGTAATATTTGTGATGTGCTTATGCCAAGAGAGAGAGATTAGGATTCTGGGTGATCCCTAATAGAGATATGTGATCTTACCTAGGTATCTGAGTGTCATAAAAGATGATCATAGGAGTAGTAGACTTTTTTTTTCTGAGAAATAAGATGCGATTGCGTTTTTGAAAGATTACAAGTAGATACCTTTTCTTTGCTGCACTGGAAGCTTACATGGAGATTAGCATATAAGGAATTGGCAGTGAACATTCAAACTGGAAGGTGGAATGTAGTGAAGCCAAGTTATGGATAGGATTTTCAGTCAGTAGAAAAAGGTCATTAATGTACAAAGAAAAGAGTGGGAGAAAGAACTTAAGTTGGGGAATGCCAGCATTAGTGATGAAGTTAGAAGACAGCAAAATAGATCAACAAATAGAGCAGTGGTTTTCGACCTTTTTGATAACAGCACCCCTAAGCCATTTATTTTATTGTGGCACCCCTACTCAATTTTCTGCCTGTTAGATCTGATTCTCTCTCTCTCTCTCTCTCTCTCTCTCTCTCTCTCTCTCTCTCTCTCTCTCTCTCTCATCTCTCTCTCTCTCTCTCCTCTCTCTCTCTCTTCTCTCTCTCTCTCTCTCTCTCTGTGTGTGTGTGTGTGTGTGTGTGTGTGTGTGTGTGTGTGTGTGTGTGTGTGTGTGTGTGTGTGTGTGTGTGTGTGTGTGTGTGTGTGTGTGTAAATTGTGTAAAATTAACATTAAAGATAATAATATAGAAGACAAATCAGTCAAATAATACCAAGCAGGAAATTAAGAAAACGCAAAAAAAAAATCTTATCGCTATTTACCCACAATCCAGATGACTTCAACTGGGGCCAACCACCCAGGTTGGCCCCAGTTACGATACTTAGTTTAAAGTTTAACTTAGACAGAGATTTTGTAGGTATTACTTAGTATCGGTAACGGTATCAAATCCACGTGTTGCAAATTGAACGAGAGGTCTTTTTTTTTTAACCAAATTTAGTCGATTTATTAACCAATTGTTATATCAAATTATCTTCTATAAGTAGATTATAGACCTAGTCAGGATCCTTAGTTTATTCTAAATTGAGATAGCGAGATTTGGAAGCAAATCAATACTTACGAGTCCGTAGAAGTACCGTTCGAGAATTCCCGCCATTTTTACACGATAGCATAAACTTAGTGTAGTATAGTGCATATTATAATATTGTCAATTAATCAGTAAATCTATTAATCTTGATAAACTTTATTGTCAATTAAATTGTATTTTTAACTCTATATATATATAACGACTTAATCGTAACAAATAATTAATACATAACTATAGTGGTACACGTGATACGGAAGTTGTATAAAGGGAACTCGTAGAAAACACTAGATACCAAAAAAAAAAAATATATATATATATATAACATAACTGTTTTGGGATATAACTTAAGGATTTAATTTTTGTTTTGAAATTTTATTGAATTAAATCGGAATCATGACTCTGACCAGAGCAGCAAAGCAAAAGGCTCAAGCTAATGAGAGTGCTGTGGTTCAGGGGAGAACTGAGGGGGGCAGTTGCCCTCTGAATCACAGTCTTTTAAAATGCACTGTTTGCTTGATGCACTGTGCACGATGTAAGGAGTGTAAGGAAATCAGGCGACAACTCAGCGTTGTTATGGGCCTTTATGAGAGCTTGAAGGACAGGGTGGATGCCCTCGAAGGAAATAAATTGAGGGGCCCATCAAGCTCTCAGCTGCCCACATCAACGCCAGAGCTTGCACTTGGTCATCAGGCAACACAGAGGCAGCCCCCTAGGCAGAATGCGCTGGTCCCAAAGGAACTAGTAGTTGTTGGTGACTCTATTGTCAGGGAAACGGGGAACATGCTTTGTAAAAAGGATAGGTGGAATAGGACCAGGGTATGTCTGCCAGGGGCAAAGGTTGATGATGTTGTAGAGCGGATATCATCTTTTAAGGGCACAAAAGGTGATATAGTTGTACACGTTGGCACTAATGATATTAAGAGTAGGAGAACGGCGGAATTACTTAGCAAGTACAGGTCACTGTTGAAAAAAAGCCGTGAATTAGGGTTGAATTTGAAAGTGTCTGCAATTCTGCCCAGACACGATAGGAGGGAGTATATGATGAGAGCCTTGTCGATCAATTCGGCCCTGGAGGGATTGTGCAAGGCTCAAGCGGTAGAATTTTTTTCAGCCTGGACTGTACTTGTTAACAGGAGAGATTGGTTCTACAGGGATGGGATACACTTAAATAGAAAGGGTGCAAGAATTTTTGCTGATGCTGTCGAGGCAGTGTTAGGTGGGTCGGAAAACTGCTAGTTGGGGGGGATACAAGGACTAATAGATTAACAGTAGCCACTGGCAGAGGTGGAAGTGATTCTTGCACTGCTTCTATTGAAATGAGCAGAAGCCTGAAAAACAAGATGCAGGATATTTCAGAGACTGCTGGGAGTCATTGAGGTACAAGTAAACACATGGGTTGTGTTAGGGTAGCTAAGAATAGAAACAGGTGCATGTATACCTGTGTGTACACCAAATCTAGGAGTTTGGTAAATAAATTTGATGAATTTGAGGTATTGCTCAAAACATCAAAGGCAGATATTGTTGGGATATCAGAGACGTGGTGTCACACAGATATAAGTAATGCGGAACTGGAATTTGGGGAATACAATGTGTATAGAAAGGATAGACAGGACAGGAGGGGAGGAGGGGTTATGCTATTAATTAAGAAACACATAAAATCCAAGGAAGTGAAGCCAGTCGACATCGATGGACAGGGCAGTGTCGAGTCAGTTTGGTGTGACATAAGCATAGGGAAATCAAAATTGAGAGTAGGAGTGTGCTATAGGCCTAATGACTCTGATGAGTATAATAAGAAATTGTACAAGGAGATAGAGTGGGCCAGTAAATCAGAGAGTCTTATAATGGGGGATTTTAATTTCCCAGATATTGACTGGAATTTGTGGGTTGGTCACTTGCACACTAGCAAGGCTTTTGTGGATTTATTGGATGATTGTTTTCTACATCAGCATGTTCGTGAGGCAACAAGAGGGAGCAATACTCTTGATCTGATTATCAGTAGTGATTCTTCATGCATTAAGAATCTGCAGGTAAATGAACCACTAGGTGGCAGTGATCACAGTGTGTTGAAGTGGGATTTACTCAAGGAGGTAACTACCATCAGAGGTAAAGGGAAGGGTTTTTGTTTTCGTAAAGGTGACTATGATGGTCTGAGACAGTATTTAAATTCTATACAGTGGGACCAACTGATGATGTTACCAACAGCAAACTTAAAATGGGAGGCATTCAAGGAACTAATCTTGGAGGCTACCAGGCTTTACATACCAACTAAGAAATATTGTTCAAGGTTTAGGCCTAAATGGTTGTCAGATGAACTAATGAGACATGTGGCAGAGAAGAAAAATGCATGGGATACATACAAATTAATGGGTGACATGGAAGCCTATGATAGATATAAGTTGGTCTGTAACCAAGTCACAAAGGAGATTAGGCAGGCAAAGGCAGACTACGAAAAATCCTTGGCAAAGGATGCAAAGAAAAACAGAAAAGAGCTCTTTACATATTTAAACTCAAGAAGGAAAGCGATGAATCAGATTGGTCCACTGGATATTGATGGTTCAACAGTTGAGGATCCTGCTCAGGTGGCTAACAATTTAAACGAGTATTTTGCATCTACATTCACGCATGAGGAGTTATTCAGGAAGGAGAATGATGTAGGTAAAGTAAACATTGGCAGTGAGCTGGATGATTTTGTAATAACTGAGAGGAAAGTGGAGGAGAGATTGTTTAGGATAAACATAAAAAAGGCACCTGGGGTGGATGGGATCCATCCAGTTATATTAAAGGAGGCAGCAAAGGAAGTAAGCAAGCCCCTAGCCATAATTATGAGAGCTTCTTTGGACTCAGGGGAGGTACCCATAGACTGGAGATGTGCAAATGTAACCCCAATTCACAAAGGAGGATCAAAGGCTGACACAAGTAATTATAGACCTGTTATAGACCAGGTAAATTAATGGAGGTAAATTATAGACCAGGTAAATTAATGGAGGCACTGGTTAAAGAAGCACTGCAGGATCATCTAGACAAGAATTCAGTTATAGCTCAGATGCAGCATGGTTTTGTTAAGGGCAGGTCCTGCCTGACCAATTTGATTGGATACTATGATGTAGTCACAAAAGAACTGGATGCAGGGAATAACTTTGATATTATATATTTGGATCTTAGAAAGGCTTTTGATACTGTTGCACATGGAAGACTGCTGCACAAATTGGAGCAGTGTGGCATTGGAGGCAAATTGCTGCTATGGATAAGGGGATGGTTGAGTGGCAGAAGACAGAGAGTGGTAATCAATGGACACTGCTCAACGTGGACTAATGTTATTAGTGGAGTTCCTCAGGGTTCAGTGTTGGGTCCGTTGTTGTTTTCGGTGTTTATGAATGATATTGATGATGGGATATCAAGTTTAATGTCCAAGTTTGCAGATGATACAAAGGTTGGCAGGGTTGTTAAGGACACTACTGACGCTCATCATCAGCCATTTTCAATCCACTGCAGGATGAAGGCCTCTCCAGCAACTTTCCAGTTCCTTCTGTTTTGAGCACTGGCCATCCATTTACTACTCAAAAACTCATGAATTTCATCTATCCATCTCCGCCTTTGTCTTCCAGGTTTTCTTCTAGCTCCTCTTGGGTACCATTCTGTTATTTTCTTAGTCCATCTGTCATCATGTGTTCGAGCTATGTGTCCTGCCCAAGACCATTTTAGTTCTTTAGTTTTGATAAGAATGTCCTTTAATTGAGTTTGCTGCCTAATCCATGTGTTTCTCTTCTTATCTAACAGTCTGATTCCCAATATAATTCGTTCCATTCTTCGTTGTGTAATTCTTAGCTTCTCTTCCATTCTTTTGGTGAGTGCCCAAGTTTCACTTCCATAAGTCATGGTGGGGAGTATACATTGATTCATTATTTTACGTTTCAGACGTATCCATCCAAAATTTATTCTTCTCTTGACTTCCAGCCATTTATCATTATTACAGCTAATAACTTGTCCCAGATAAGTATATGACTCCACCTTTTCAATTACTGCTCCTTCAATCATTATTTCCCTTTCCATGGCATACTTGTTCATCATTACTTTTGTTTTAGCCATATTCATCTTTAGTCCAAAATCCTTACTAACTGTGCAAAATCCTTACTACTGACGCTATGCTGCTGCAACAGGATCTGGAAAGGTTGAACAGATGGGCTGAGAGGTGGCAAATGAAGTTTAACATTGACAAATGTAAAGTACTACATATGGGAAACAGTAACCCCAGAGCAACGTATCAACTCTGCGGTACTACACTGACAGTGGTGGAGAATGAAAAGGACCTGGGGATAATTGTGCAGGCAGATATGAAGTTCTCTGAGCAGTGCAGACGAGCTGCAAGAGTAGCTCATGGTGTCTTGTCAATGATAAAGAGGAATTTTTCTAGCAGGGATAAGGAGGTGATTATTCCCTTTTATAAGGCAATGGTTAGGCCACATCTTGAGTACTGTATACAGGTCTGGAGGCCTCATTTCAGGAAGGATGTGGAGCTGCTGGAACGGGTACAGAGAAGGGCAACAAGATTAGTGAATGGAACAAAGGATTGCTCTTACGAAGAAAGGCTTAAGTTTTGCAAATTACAGAGTCTGGAGACTAGGCACCGGAGAGGTGATCTGATAGAGGTGTATAAGGCTTTGAATGGTTTGAGCATGCTCAATGCCAATGGGATTCTTCATCTTGCTCAGAATAATCAGCTCAGAGGGCATAAATTCAAATTGAGGAAGGACGGATGTCGGATAGATGTGCGGAAATTTGCCTTTGGCCAGCGGGTGGTTGGTTGGTGGAACCGACTTCCATCACTTGTTGTTGAAGTTGATAGCCTAAACAAATTTAAAGCTCAACTGGACAGGTATTTCGAAAGAACGGAGGGGTGAAATGGGAGTGGTGTGTGTTTTTTTTTGGCTGATGCCGAATAAGCTTGCTTTCTTGCATCATATGCCTATGCTAATGCTACTTACAAGTAAATGGCACCCCTATGGGAAGTCCACCATCTTGCATAATTGCAAACCTCTATCTATATTATGCAGAAAGAGCATTCCAAGATAACCTACTTATATTCAGATACGTAGATGACCTATGTGTGTTAAATTGTCCACATTTCGTTCAGGATTACAGTAAATTATATCCAGAACTTGTATTGGAAAGAACTAATAGTTCTGACACTATAGCACATTACCTGGATCTTCATATAGAAATATTTCATAATAATATAGATGTAAACGTATATAATAAAAGAGATGCATTTAATTTTAATGTAGTTGGCCTTACAAACTGGAGATATAATATATCAAAATCAGTACATGCTATCATTTTATCCCAATGTCTGAGGATTGCTTCTATTTGTAATAACAATAAAACCTGTTCAGTAGACATAATAGCATTGTACAATAAGTTGATTAATAATAATTTCCCTATCGCTTACCTGAAATACCACTTCAGGAAAGCGATTAACATTAATTTCAAAAATTTGTTTTTTGAACCGATTGCTTTAATATAATTACCATAATTACGAATTTAGAGCCATGTATATTATGTACATAGAATACACTTTGCTTTCTTGGTGTCTTACGACATAGAAAACTTGTACCCACCGGCCTGCAAATTATAGTGTATCTTTTTTTTTTTTTTTTAAACTGTATGTAGTTAAGTTCACTTAAGTTCACGCTGAGGTAACATGCAAATTCAGTATTGTCTTTAAGCTGTCCTACATTCTTTGTTCTTATTTCTCTGAAATTATTAGGGTAATCCGAGGATGTAGGAGAAACTATTATCTATACTACTATTTTTTCGCCTTAATGGAGTTCAGGTTCTATTATTCCTACTCTATTAGTTTTTCTTCTTACTATCTGCATGTTTTTCTCTTTACGTTAACTTAAATTTAATTAATTAATTAATTATTTTTATTTTTATTTATTTTGATTTATATTTTTACCATATCCATCACATAGGGGGTCATCATCATCATCATCGGCCATTTTCAATCCACTGCAGGATGAAGGCCTCTCCAGCAACTTTCCAGTTCCTTCTGTTTTGAGCACTGGCCATCCATTTACTACCCACAAACTCATGAATTTCATCTATCCATCTCCGCCTTTGTCTTCCAAGTTTTCTTCTAGCTCCTCTTGGGTACCATTCTGTTATTTTCTTAATCCATCTGTCATGTCTTCGAGCTATGTGTCCTGCCCAAGACCATTTTAGCTCTTTAGTTTTGATAAGAATGTCCTTTACTTGAGTTTGCTGCCTAATCCATGTGTTTCTCTTCTTATCTAACAGTCTGATTCCCAATATAATTCGTTCCATCCTTCGCTGTGTAGTTCTCAGCTTCTCTTCCATTCTTTTGGTGAGTGCCCAAGTTTCACCTCCATAAGTCATGGTGGGGAGTATACATTAGTTCATTTTTTTACGTTTCAGACAAACTGGGATATTGCTCTTCAGTATGTGACTATATTTCCTGAATGCTATCCATCCAAAATTTATTCTTCTCTTGACTTCCAGCCATTTATCATTATTACAGCTAATAACTTGTCCTAGATAAGTATATGACTCCACCTTTTCAATTACTGCTCCTTCAATCATTATTTCTCTTTCTGTGGCATACTTGTTCATCATTACTTTTGTTTTAGCCATATTCATCTTTAGTCCAAAATCCTTACTAACTGTGCATAACTGATTAAGATTTTCCTCTAATTCTTTGGGATCGTGGCTTATGACCCCAATATCATCTGCAAATCGTAAATGGTTTAGGTACTCTCCGTTCACATTGACTCCTTTCTGCGACCTGTCTAATCTTCTGAAAGCTTCCTCAAGGGCAGCAGTAAACAGCTTTGGAGATATTGTGTCTCCTTGTCGAACTCCTTTCTCGATTTTAAATTTCCTATTGTCTTTGTCTAGTCCAATAAAGGAGGTAGCACTCGCATATATTTTCTTCAAAATCATAATATGGAGGGTATCTATGCCTTGTCTTTCCAGTGCCCGAAACATTGCCTTATGCTGTATGGAGTCAAATGCCTTTTCATAATCCACAAATGCCAGGCATAATGGTGGTTTATATTCATTTGCTTTCTCTATTAGCTGGGATATTACGTGAAGGTAATCCATAGTTGAAAATCCTGTCCAAAAGCCAGCTTGCTCTTTCGGTTGATTCTCATCAAGTATTCTTTCTAATCTGTTAGTAATGACCCTTGTGAACAACTTGTAGATGTGGGATAACAAGCTAATTGGTCTATAATTTCCAATTTCTGATTTATCTCCTTTCTTATGCAGCAAAACTATGATTGCATTATTCCATTGCTTAGGCGTCACAACTTTTCTAATGCACTTTGTGAAGAGCCTTGCCAGTTTTTGTGTTATGTCTCTTCCTCCCAATTTTAACAACTCTACAGTAACTTCATCTTCCCCCGGGGCTTTCTGATTCTTCACTTTCTTCAATGCGTGTTCTACCTCATCAGGAAGAATATCGGGTATGTCGTATGTGTTGCTACTTTGCAATCCATCTTCCCCACTGCTGGCATCATTCCCTTGCTCCTTGTATAATTCTCTATATCGTAGTAGTCTTTTAGTAGTAAATAGTAGTCTTCTGCTATTTGAATTATGCCTTCTCTGCTGTTTATAAGTACACCATCGCTATTCTTCAGTTTCAGTATCATTTGTCTTTCTCTATTACTGCTCATGGCTGCTGATTTAAATCCTTTGTTTTCCCTTAATGCTTGTTCTACTTTTCTTGCGTTAAATCTTCTTATGTCCTCTCTGAGTCTAATGGCTTTGCATAACTCAGTATACTCAATTTTCTCCTTGTCAGTGTTTATCTTGCTCTTCATTTGTCGCCTTCGGTTCATCATAACAATTGTTTCTTGACTATTTTTTCTTCTTTGGATTTCTTTTTTCCTATAGGTTTCTTGGGCTTTATCACTTTCAGAAATTTGTAGTATTTTTTGTTGATATCTTGGTCCTGAGCAGTCTGCAGAAGCTCAAACTTGTTCTTAAGTTCCAGTTCATACTGCTCTTTCTCCTCTTCTGTTATCTCAAAGACCTTCGTATTATTTACTCGAGTCAGTTTTTTCCTTTCCTTTCCTACATCTATATCAAGTGTACATCTTACCATTCTGTGATCACTTCCAACATTTACCTTATTGAGGACGGTAACATCATTCACAATATATCTTGTGTTAGTGAGGATGAAGTCGATTTCATTAGTTGTTAATCCATTTGGACTCTTTCATGTCTACTTTCTGTTCACCCTTTTCTTGAAAAAAGTGTTTATCACTGACAGTCCTTGAGATTCTGCAAATTCCACGTGTTTCACCTCTTTCATTTCTTTCACCAATTCCAAAATTTCCTATAGTTCCCCTTTCTGCGTTGTTTATTCTTTTTCCAATCTTAGCATTGAAGTCCCCCATAATAATAGTGTAGTGGGTTTTCTGCTCATCTAGAAGACTCTCAATTTCAGTGTACATTTCTTCAACCTCTTCATCATCATGGCTCGATGTTGGTGCATAAATCATTATAACCTTTAGCTTGTACCTCCTAGAAATCTTGAGTATTAGTCTTGACACCCTTTGGAATTCAAAAGGTACTTTTGAATTCCAAAATGTTGTTTTTAAAATCTTTATGGACCAGAAACCCAACTCCACCTTCACTCCTTTCACTGTTTCCATTGGTGTACAGCAGATTTCCACTTGATAAACTTATAAGTGATTCATTTCTTCTTCTTGTTTCAGCCAAACCAATGATATTCCAATTCACATTTTCTAATTCCTTTTCCAGCTCTAATAGCCTGTCTTCACCGATGAGTGATCTTACGTTATAACAGGCCAAGCTCAGTTTCCGCACATGGCAGCCTGGTCGTACCCAGCGATTCTTAGCACCCTCTGCTTCCACTCTGGTCCTCTCGCTGCCGTAAGAGGGGGAGTGAAAGCTGCTGGGGACTGAGTACCATTTGTTTTGTCGTGCTGTCATATGCTGGAGGGTTTGGTCTTTTCCTCTTCACGCTGACCAGACGTCTTGAAGAGAGCCACTCTGCATGTTCGTTGCCACCTAAGTGACGTAACAGGGCTTACCATTGAGAAGGTGTGCATGAGTGGATTTTAGGGAGGCAGGCCAACTGGACTTCTCCTAAATCTTCTGTATTAGAGGGATATTGGATCCATCAGTGTTTTAGGCTGAGTGTCTGATAACACACATTATACCTGTTCCCCTCTAAGGCCCTAGGGCTTAGAGGGGAAGAGGTATCCTGTGTGTTAGGGGGTACCACATATTAACTCACTAGGGGGATAGTTATTTTGACGACTATCGTTGTTATTACATTGTCCTGGATACGGTAGATATGCATTATATACTATATATCTAATCTTATTTTAATTGTTAAATTACGTTCTCTGTCGGGTCAATGATGATGATCAATATATACTTACATTTACAGTTTCTTATTTGGTTTAGATTCAGACATTTTTACTTAATTTAGATTCAGACATTTTTACTTAATTTAGATTCAAATTACTTTATATTTTATATACTTTATATATTAGCATATATTGATCATTACAGAAACAGAGAACTTCTTGTCGTTAACACTTCTTTTCCTCCTTGTAGCTATGGTCACATTGCACTGCAGCGGACATTTTCTTATACATTTGTCCTATCCAATGATAAAAGCTCATTTACTTAAAAAGTAGGCTCAAATCAAGAGGCATTCTTCCAATTAATACCTGCTGTGCATCATTTTACACCGTCTGATTCGCCATACTGAGCCATAACAGCATCGCTCTCTGAATTGCAAGTATCTTGCACACATTTGCCCTTTGTAATGCACACTCTACTCAAACATGAGCACCATAACCAACAATTTGTAAAAAGACAGAGTTGTAGAATGGCACTAGAGCTCTACCTTTAACTCCCCACTCCATTCTGGTTATTCTTTCCATCATACTGACAAAATGACAGATCTTTTGCATAACATGATTGATGTACAACACATCTTAGATCTCTGTATATTTTTATCCTTAAATCCATTACTGTTTTCAGATACCGTAGGCTTATGTCTCCTGTCCTAGTGACTGGGTTTTTAATGACAGAAAGATGCCCTTTTCAAGAAAGATGTCCTTTCAAGAAGACATCAACCATGCAGCTATGATAACACAAAGTTTGAACATTCTTCTAGCTCCAATTGTGAGTTCCCTCCACAAGTACGGCCAGATTGTCATCATACACTAGCATTCATGTATTTGGGTATGTATGGAGTAGCCAATCATCTAGTACTAAATTCCACACGAGTGGCCCAAAGACAGATCCCTGTGGACTTCGCCAAACGACTTTTTGTAATAGGCCCATTGCTTGATCTGGCCATAACAACTCTGTCTCGGAAATAATCTTTAATAACTGAGAGAAGTTGGGACGTTCAATTGGCTTTATGCTCAAAGAATTCCTGAATACAAGCCAAATCCACTTCCTCCCGATTGCAAACCCTAAGCTCACCCCAGCTACAACCTTTGATTTCTGGCCATTGATTTGAATTATGCCTTGAGGCTGTTGCAGACATTCTCTGAGATATAGAGAATGTCTGCAACACTCCCACATAGCAAGCATATGCCAAGCTATGCTTGCTATGTGGGAATCTGAAATGCTGATGGAACCGATATTCGGGTGACACTCAAGTTAAGTGGACCTAATTTCAGCAAAGTCCGGTCGGTCTGTGACAGCCAGATCCTCTGCTTGGGCTTTCACGATGATGGGACTGTTAGTAATCCTGGGTATAACCCCATGTGCAAGTCCTGAAATACAGTACCTACAAGTCCTGAAATACAGTAGGTGACCACCCAGGTGCTTACCAATGTAATCAGGGGTCAAGGTGTGTCACCCACACCACATGGAGGAATGCTGCCTCCCTCTGTGTTATCAGATAATACTAGTGGTGGTAGATGACTCTCATCAACCAGTGGAATACCACCACTTTGCTTATTGGAGGCTTGAAGTGGTGGAACCCATGTTTAGTCTCCAGAGCTCTAAAAACCTTCCATCTGATCAATTATTGCCAGTATGAATTCTATCAGTGTCGATCCACTGGTGATATTCTGGCCTATGTTACCCATCTATGGGAAAAGTTTGGTGAAACTCAAGCAGTTTCTCTTCACGTTCCGAAGGCTTTTGATTATGTTTGGCATAAAGGTCTTCCAAATAAACATCCATCTTATGGTCTGTCAACTGTTTTTTGTAATTGGGTATCCAGTTTTTTTCTCTGACCGCTCAATGCAGGTAATAGTAGATGGCTGTCTTCTAATTTCCTCACTAATACTAGGGTTCCCCAAGGTTCTGTTCTTTCTCCCACTCTTTTCCTCTTTTATATTAGTGATCCCCTGTTAGTGACTTCCTCACTAATACTAGTGTTCCCCAAGGTTATGTTCTTTCTCTCACTCTTTTATATTAGTGACCTTCAATTTACTGGAAATTCTATCCTTAGTTTTGCTGATGATAGCACATTGTATTCCACCTTCCAGTTTGAGAGACCCTGTTCTGCACAAACAGCTTCAACCTCTTGAACATCCACTACCAATTCATTAAATGCAAATCTCCAGGTAATTCTCCATGAGGCAAAGATAATTTAGTTGATTTCAAACCTTCTAAAACTCAGACTTGTCATATCTTGCAAAAAGGATTCTGCTCCTATGCTTATCTTTGATGACACTGATTTCTAGCATCTAAAACTTGGTTTTCTCTTTCGTTCTGAGCATTACTTTTCTTCCAACAGCTGTTTGCTCTGTACAAATCACAAATTTTCCCTACCATAGAATATTGTTCCACATCTGGGGCAGTGCCCTCAAAACTTCTCTCAGGCTTTTAAATTCTAATCAAAAGAGGGCAGTTAGGTTCATTAATGATTCATCTCTAACAGAGTCTTTTCACTTACTGTCTCACAGACTTTTTGTTTCTGCTCAATGCCTTTTCTATAAATAATTCCATGGGCACTGTTCTTCTGAATTGACTTCTATAATTCCCGTTCCCTCTTCCAAAGCAGTCTGAACATGTGCTGCAACCAGTCAACATCCTTTTACTGTCCAACTTCAAACTCACAGAACCAACTTTTCTTCTTTCATAATTTTTCATTCAACTTCCATTTTCAGGAATAACCTTCCTTCATGTGTATTTCCTGAAAATTACAATCTACAGAAGTTCAAGTCTAATGTCAACAAATATCTTCTTTCACTTCTCAACTTTCAACCCGTGCACTGTACTAAGTACGATAGGCTCTTATACCTCTCGTGTTGTGGTTTCATAAAAAAAAAATCTTCAAAATATTCTGGTTTTCCCTTTTCTGTGAAAAGAACTCCAAAGTGTTGCAGTTCTTTTCACAGAAAATCCAGGTTGAACATGTGTATTCTCATTCCTATTCATAGAATTTGCATTAATCCTCTGATCCATTGTAACATAGTTTTAGATTAGTTTATTCAATGACTAGTTGACGTGTTTGTTCATATTCTGGACATTTTTTTTAACCCTTATGGAATGATTAGCCGACCTCTGAACATTGTTTTCACAAGAAAACAGTGAGGAAAGACAGTTGTAGAATAGATGTGTTGGAAATTTGCCTTTAGCCAGCAAGTAGTTGATTGGTTGAATAGACTTCCATCTTTTGTTGTGGAAGTTGATAGCCTAAATAAATTTAAGGCTGAGCTGGACAGGCATTTGAAATGAATGGAGGGGTGAAATGGGGGGGTGTTCTTTTTTTGGCTGATGCTGTATAAGCTTGCTTACTTGCATCGTATGCCTCTGCTAAAGCTAAAGACAGTTGATTTTCAACAGAACGAAGTTATGATAACTGTGTCCACTTCTACCACAGTAACTACAAGTAGGCTCCTGTCATCCACAGATTCGAATAGTATGACTGAACGATTTACAATAATAGCACATAGTGACCAGGTGGAAGACATTCAATCCATATGAATCATGCCAATATATACCCTGCTCTGATTTATCAAGTAATTGAACACCCATCCAGACACCTCTAATATCCAATTCTGACTTGTCTTTGCTTCATTTAGACTCAAATTTCAGCAAGACTTCACTTTCCACGTCCATGCTGCTGTTTTTCATTTAGTTGAGGTTTCTCTCATTGAAAAGCTTCTCATTATTAACCACTATACATCACATCATAAATTATTATCTTCAGCCCTGGATGCTTTGATTTAGAAAATGTGACTCCCAGTCATCATATTCTTTCATTTTTCTTGAGATCTTTGATGCCTTCCTCAGTTTCCACCTCCAGTACTATCCGCTGCCTTTCTCAGCCATCTCACGCTCACCACTTTCGACATTCCTTTCATATCTTGACCCATTGTAGTGTGAATGTCCTTACCACTCTTCAAGTGTGAATCTGCCTTTGCCCGAATCACAACAGCCTGATTACTTGTATCATAACCTGTTCTCCACAATGTAGTAATAATCCCGTTCTCTGCACTTGTATCTTTGCAGGCTATCCCCTTTTCACAGTATCACTAAACAATCTTTTTTTTTGAGCTGGAGCACTATGTTTATATTGACTACCCTTCAATTGGATAGTCTGTAAGTTATACATTTGACCTTGGTATGCTTCACCCATCCATTCTAGACATGAAACGTTTTCTTTCAAATTCAAGTTTTGAACTCCCAATTCAATTGCTGCAATTTCTAATTCTTCCCGCCTTGACAAGATCTCACATGCTGTTCTGCTTATTCCACTGCCCTTACCAAACAGGTAGTCCTGTATGCTGTTCCTAAAACAAACTTGTCAACTCAGTCACTGTGCACAAATAGACCTCACCAGAACCATCTGCTGTCCTAATTCATATACTGGATGCATTCTGATCACTCACTAAATCTCCCGTAGTATTCGCCTGTCCAAATACTGACTGTATTTTCATCTGTATAGCTCAATTTTCATTTGAAGCATCTTGTATTGTTGGATTTTAATCTGAATTTGAACTTGCACAACAACAGATTGAGACAGCCCATCTGCAATCAATGTCTAGTCCTGTTCAACATTTCTTCTCACTCTCTCAAAGGCCTGTGAACCTCTTGACTTATACATCTGTTTTCTTGTCATACTTCGTGTTTCTCATAGCCTTAGACTCAGCACTCATGGAAGTATGTTAGGTTAGATATATTCAGTAATGTCTTATGCAAGTAGTGTCAGAAATGGTAAAGAATATAACTAGATGCAATGCTGGAAAATATTTTATATATCAAACATTTGAAAAAAATTTTCTTTGAAGGAGTTTACTTATGCATGGGTGATGCACACACATCATTTCTACTACCAAGGTAGTTTTAATGCATTGTTTTAATTATATCTCATATTTTGTGAATACCTTCATAATGAGTTGCCATGGTATTGCACTACCTTGAATAAGTAAGCTTCACCTATGGAGATGACTATTATTCTCGGCTGGTACCACCACCCAGACAGCACCATTTCAATTTCAAGACTTTTCGGCCCCTCTTGTCGAAGGTGGGTGGGTAGGTACCCTGTTGTGTTGCAACAGTGACAACCCAGTTATGAAGTATAACTCCACATTATTAGAGATGCCTGATGGTGTGCATGGTTTAATCTAAAAAGTATTTCTTGGTTAAATGCCAATCATTTATCCAAAAAATATCTTTTAAACTTTTTCTTTATTAGAAAGAATGCAAGTGGTGCAACTTTCAACTCTTCCCTCTCCACAAATATTTGTCGAAGTAGCAGCCAACCTTCAGCTATATGAAGTTTCCCCCCCCCCTCAACTTTTCTTTTCCTAGCTCATAAATCACACCTCCTGCGATTGTTCCAAGAAAATGTTTAGCTGTGCAAGACTAGCACACCCTTAATCCTATCTATTAAAAATTTATATTAATAATTTATCTGCAAAGTTTTCATAGTGAATAGTTTCTTCCCTCCTGATTCATCTATTCAAATGTAACAATCATGGTTTCCAATTGTTCTCAATAGGCATTCTCATAAAACCTCAAAAAATGATTTTTAAGCATCGTACACTTAAAAACTTATTAGTGTTAACCAGAAACTCAACCCCCATAAGGAGTATTAGGTCTCCCACTGTATGAAATCATCAATTTTAATCACTCCTATTCAGAGAATCCACTGCAGCTGTTAAACCTCGAATAGTTGATTAACTCCTAAACTGTTGTGTCACATCTTACTGACTAAATATTTACTGTATCCAACTCAGAAAATATACCGTCAATTAGATCTCACTCAACTTCCTGTATCAGATCCAACTATTTACTTCAACTTGCAACACTTTTATCCATCAACAATGACACTAAAACAGAGCTTTGAACAAATGCATTTAGCACAGACCAGTGTTTCCCAAACTGGGGTCTGTAGACCAGTTCTTGAGGGTCCGCGAAACGTTCAGAAGGGATATGAAGTAATATGTTTATTTTCCTAAAAATGTACTGATAGAATCCCAACAAGTTTTATAGAACATTGCTTATTTTTTTGGTACGTTTGCTTCCCTAACAGAGTGCATTCAATCCCCATGATTAGTGTGCATTTACACTTATGCGTATCTGAATCATTGACTTGGTCAGCTAATAGAAAACAGTTTGCATAGTTGTTCTGTGACTTTCAGACGTTGCAGACTGAAGCAAATATTTGGTTTATATTTTTTATATGTGTAATTTATTTTATTTTTTTTGTTATTAACTTTTAATTGTATACATATTTCAAATTATTCATTCTTTGTTTGCTACAGGCCTAAATGAGGCAGCACAGAGAATTAGAAAGAATGCAGAGAAAATAAAACCTTTCATAACAGGAACAACTCAAAGTGCAATTAAAATCCATTAGATCAATACACAAAGAGTTGGAAGGGATGGAACGGCTGTCATCTGTTTGGATAGAAAATCAAACAAAAAACAAGTTTGCTTACGATAGAAGCAAAAGCATTAGCAATATTTTATTACGTAATAGTCGTAATAAAATACGTATTTTATTATGATTATTTATTGTGTTTGTTAATGTTTTAGTTACAAATGTGTGTTCAATCTTGGGTGGTCGGCACCTAACCCTCCTTTTCCCATAGGGCTTGTTGTTTATATTGCATGAGGACTGACTGTAGGTATAAAGAGATATTTTGCAAGTCATAAATAAGTGATAAGAACCGGCGTTATAAGTCGTCATTGGGAGATTAGTGTACCTATTATCTTGCAACCCCCGCTATCTTGAAACTTACTGCTCAAAACAAAAAAAAAAAAAGAGACCAAATGTTTAGTTTGATTTAGTGTGTCGCGTCGATTGTTGTGTTCCGTCATACCACAAAAGTACAAATTTTGTTTCGTTATTTATGTCAGGGATGTCAGAATTTTATTTTTTTTATAGTAATTTTTATTTTTTTTTTGTTTAGAAATCGCAAAAATGATAGGCAAACACAAGAGTTGTACTTTCAAATTAAACAAAAACTTGAAATTATTTGAAAGTTTGAAAATGGTGCATGTGTTAAATCTCTAAAGAACCATTATAATGTTGGTGATATGCGACAAACCATATGCGACATTGTAAAAAATAAAGAGAAGCATCATATTGGACACGCGAGTAGTACATGTTAAGTTTTTTCATTTTTTTTCCCCGTGGGTAACTGAATCAACGGATACAAGGGCACAACTGTATATATATAGACAAAAAGTAGGTATTTGGTATGGGAGTTGAGCTATCAGGTGTAATAACCATGGAAGAATTGAGAGAACTTATATGCTAAAAAAGAAATTACATGAAATAAAATGCAATTAATATAAGCATAATTATTATAAGTATCTAAAGCTGTGGGTCTTAGGACTAACTACTCTGTCTGGGGGTCGGCAGCAAAATTCGTAGGAGCCATCTCAATAAGCTAGGTCCATGTTTCTGTTATGATGTACACATAAAAAGTATACGTATACATCATAGCCGACCCAACAGAGACCAGAAGGAAGAATAAAAGAACTTTAAAAAATAATAATAAATAAATAAATAAGTTTTTGTTTCTCCCTCTGCTGGCTTTTTTGCCTCATCTATTTAATCGCTCACTTTCCCATCACATGGGTACAGTTTCCTGTTTATGAATTCACACCTTTCCCCACCCAATACGGGGCCACTTCAACTGACATATATACACCGCACGTGAACATTTGGCTCTCTCCTTTGGTCCCCATTGACTTTCAATGTGTTCCGGTCCATACAGACAGTAAGTTTTCTTGTTTTGCCCCCTCTTTTAGATTTCTTTGATTTTATATTTCATTCTTTTTCCACAGGATTGTATTGGCATGAACTTATATATTATTTTTTAAAGTTTATTTATTCTTCCTTTTGGTCTCTGTCAGCCATGATGTAAACCAGGGTTGGCCAACAAGTCGGTCGCGGATTTAATTTTGGTCGATCACTATGAATTTTAAATATACAGTCATCTCTCGATTTGTGCACCTTGTGCAATGAAATTTTTGAGATGGTAGGTCGCGGCATATATTGAAGGAAAAAAGTAGATTGCATCACAAATTAAGTTGGCCACTCCTGATGTATACGTATACTTTTTACGTGTACATCATAACAGAAACAGAGACCTGGCTTATTGCGGTGGCTCCTACGATTTTCGCTGCCGACCCCCAGACAAAGTAGTTAAAGTCCTAGGACCCAGAGCTTTAGGTACTTGCAATAATTATGCTTATATTAATTGCATTTTATTTAAAGTAATTTGTTTTTAGCATACAGGTTCTCTCAATTCTTCCATGGTTATTTACACCTGATAGCTCAACTCCCCTACCAAATACACAGATACACTGATAATTACCTTTTTGTCTATTTTTCATTATGGTTGCCAGTTTTTTCTGCGTTTACCGTAGTACCCTGGATCCATAACCCAGTCTTAATATATATTTTAATTTCTCATTTCTGTTTACTAAGACTTTCAGTAATTTCATTGCATCTTATCATTTTTATTTACACACACACACACACACACACACACACACACACACACACACACACACACACACACACACACACACACACACACACACAGGGTGTCTCAAAAATATTGGTACAAATGTTTAGGGGAGGTAGGTAACATCTAAAGGAATGTGAATCACATAGGACCCCATAACCGGAAACGTCACTGTAAGTCGGTAGACGGCGCTGTTCATCAGTTTGCGAGAGGGAAAATTTCTGGTTTACTCATTCAAGCAGTAGTCGCTGCATGAAGAGCATGCATTGATATACGAACTGTGAGCTGGCAGACATGCACCTAGTGTATGGATTAGCAGAGGGCAATGGACGAGCCGCTCAACGAATTTATGGAGAACGCTTCCCAGACAGACAGACATGTACTGGACCACCGTTTGTTTGCACGTGTGCATCAAAATTTGTGTGATTATGGGTCATTTAGAGGTAACAGGAATAGTGTGGGCAGACCACGTTTGATGCGAACTCCTGCCATGGAAGAAAGTGTGTTGAATGCCGTCCAGAATAATCCTACTACCAGCACACGTGCCGTTGCCTCTGCTTTAGGAGTGTCTCGTTGCAGTGTACAGCGTGTCTGGCACGATGATTCCTTACACCCCTTTCATCTCCAAAGGGTTCAGTTACTGCTCCCCCAAGGTCATCCTGCATATGTGGCTTTTGTGCAGTGGTTTCTCCAAGAAAGTGTTCAAGACTTGAATTTTTCAGCCAATGTTTTGCTCACAGATGAGGCTTATTTCACTCGGGAAGGCTTATTCTATCAGCACACTGTTCATGTGTGGGCGCACGACAACCCACACGGTGTGTGCCCCCATGCAGCACAACATCACTTTGCAATAAATGTGTGGGAAGGTATGGTCGGTGACTGCTTAGTTGGCCCATACATGTTACCATCCCACATGAACTCCGCTAAATATCGGATCTTTCTTGAACAAGTTCTACCAGGGTTACTTGACGATGTTCCAGCAAATGTGAGACGCAACATTTGGTTTCAACATGACGGGGCGCCTGCCCATTATGGAAGGTGTGTTCGTGACCATTTGAACAGGCATTTTGGGCGTCGATGGATTGGTCGTGGTGGACCCGTTGCCTGGCCCCCACGCTCACCTGATTTATCGAACCTTGAATTCTTTCTGTGGGGACCCTTGAATCTATCGTGTATGAATCGCCTGTGGAGATGTAAATGGATCTTGTGGCGAAACTCGTCTGCACTGCTGCTACTGTCAAAGAAACTCCAGGTGTGTTCGACCATGTCCGCCAATACATGCTGCGTCGGTGTCACACATGCATCATGTCTTATGGTGGAACCTTCGAGCATCTGTTGTAACATCATGAAATGCATCCATCTCGTACTCCATTGTTAATATTATGTCAAATAAATGTTTGCCACTAATTACAGCGTGTCTGGCACGACGATTCCTTACACCCCTTTCATCTCCAAAGGGTTCAGTTACTGCTCTCCCAAGATCATCATCCTGCACATGTGGCTTTTGTGCAGTGGTTTCGCATAGGACCACAAGACATTGTGGTCCTATGCGATTCGCATTCCTTTAGATGTTACCTAAACGGGGACATACAGAATTTAATGCGAGCATTGGGTGGCTAGATAAATTTAAGAAGCACCACAGAATTGTGGAAAAGGTTATTTGTGGAGACATGTTAATGTAAGCGAAGAAGATTGCAACAATCTTCTTGGAGGAACAATACCTTAAAGAAGATTTTGGAAGAATATGAACCTAAGGATGTTTTTAATGCTGACGAAATGGGTTTATTCTTTAAATGTTTATCGAATAGAAAACTTGCTTTTAAGGATGATAACTGTTTTGGCAGAAAACAAAGCAAAGAAAGAATCACTGCTAGTTGGAGCAAATATGACAAGAAGTGAAAAATGAAGACTTAGTCATCGGAAAATCAAAAAACCCAAGATGTTTGAGAGGCACAAAATCTTTGGAAGTTGACTACACCTTTAATAAAAAAGCATGGATGACAAGTGATATCTTTGAAGACTGGATATTAAAACTAGACAAGCGTATAACAAAAGAAAAAAGGAAAATCGTGTTGGTAACTGACAACTGTCTGGCACATCCTGCCAGTATTTCTGCCAAAGTTAAGTGTGCAGTTGTTGTTTTTATCACCAAACGTGACGTCAAAACTCCAGCCAATGGACCAAGGCATTATTAAAAATTTTAAATTTCATTATCGAAAGAGAATAATAATGAAGATTGTCAATGTGTTATCAGAAAATAGAAACTTGGAGGTTACAATTAACCATAGAGATTGCATCTCTGAACTGGCAAAAGTTTGGACAAATGATATCACTGAATACACTATTCAAAATTGTTTTTCAAAAGTGGGATTTGCATTGAATACAGAAGTCGAACAACTCTTCCAATAATGAAATAAAAAATTTTTAATAATGCCTTAGTCCATTGGCTGGAGTTTTGACATCATGTTTGGTGATAAAAACAACAACTGCACACTTTTAAGTTTGGTGGAAATACTGGCAGGATGTGCCGGACAGTTGTCAGTTACCAACACGATTTTCCTTTTTTCTTTTGTTATACGCTTGTCTAGTTTTAATATTCAGTCTTCAAAGATATCACTTGTCATCCATGCTTTTTTATTAAAGGTGTAGCCAACTTCCAAAGATTTTGTGCCTCTGAAACATCTTGGGTTTTTTGATTTTCCAATGACTAAAAGTCTTAATTTTTCACTTGTCATATTTGCTCCAACTAGCACAGTGATTCTTTCTTTGCTTTGTTTGCTGCTAAATTATTTTATAATTGGTATTATTTTAAATTTAAAATGGATTTATTATTATTTGAATTTAATTGAACTCTAAATTATTTGAGGACTTTTGGCTACAGTTTCTGTCTTGTTACCTTTACTTTCCCCCTCCCTGTTGATTTAATTTTTATGTTAACTTTCATTCTACAGTTTTGCCATGCTACTGGCTTATGTATTATTTTTATATGAATTATCTGTGTGTGTGTGTGTGTGGGTCCGCAAACCTTTTTGATTTTTGAAGGGGTCCATAGATCTCAGTAGTTTGGGAGCTGCTGGCATAAACAACTGGCATTGTTGTAACTGTACCCTGTCATCCATCCATTGTAAAGTCTTTTCTGTGATTGATGATCCATGAGATTAGCAGCAGATTTGTTTTCTTTGCATTTTGAAAAATAGCTCCATCTGCTTGGTTTGTAAATTCTTTATGGCAAAACTGAACCGTTAATGAGACCCATAAAAAGAATTTACTTTCAGTCAGCATTACCAATGCCATGAGAATTTCAGCAGCACTGTTGATGCGTTTTTCGATGCTAATTTTGTAATGTTTTCAGCAATTGAAATTGTGTTTTTGATATCTAAGAAAACCAATCAAATTAATGCATTATTGAGTAAAATGGCCACAATATGCATGCAAGTGCATATAATTTAGTGCCCTGACAACCAGTGTGAATATTTACAGTGTTGATCTATGGGTAAAGCTGTTACTCTAGACACTTCAAAGGTTCCATAATACCAAACATTATATCAGAAGGTCCTTATATCAAACCTTTGGTATAGGGACTTTCTGAGTATCTTCTGCCTTTTGAAATTGGGTAGCTATATGCGATGGCCATTAGCTCTCAACCAGTGATATCCTAGTCATTCTCTGATGAGTGGAATTAAGCTTAAACCGAAACCTCAATTCCATATTGTCTCATAAACAAAAGAATCTGTTTCTGGTATGCTTGTCTTAAAGAACTCTGTCATTTCTAGCCAATAACACATTTCTGTAAGTTGATTATTCTTCAGCCTTTCTTGGTGCAGTCTTGTCACAAATTAGATTTTTGCTTTCTTTACTGGCATTTTTCTCCTAATTAGCTATTCACTCTGTACTTATCTAAATCCTCTTTATCATAGAATATTGTTCCCTCATCTGAAGATGTACTTCCAGAACCTCTCTGAAATCCTTTTCCAGGATAGACCAATCAAGTTGATTACAATGGTCTTCATTTTAAGAAAAGTTCTCTGATGTTTTACTGTAGATAAGTAGTCTGAACTATGTTTTTAAAGGAAATTTTAAAACCATTTACTTGAAATTGCTCTATTCTGTCAGAATTTAAAAATAATAATAATAATAAAAAAAAAAAAAAACTAAAAATATTGATGCTTTAAGAGGTTTATTTTGTATTTTTACTGATTTTACAAATACAGTCAGTCCTCGTATAGCACGATAGTTGTGTTCCTAGAAATCCTCGTGCAATGCAAAATCGTGCAATATAAACAACAGGCCCTATGGGAAAAATAGGTTTAGGTTCCGACCACCCAAGATTGAACACACATTTGTAACCAAAACATTACCAAATACAATAAATAATCGTAAAAAAAAATACTTACGTATTTTATTATGACTATTACGTAATAAAATATTGCTAATGCTTTTGCTTCCATCGTAAGCAAACTTGTTTTTTGTTTGATTTTCTATCCAAACAGATGATAGCCGTTCCATCTCTTCCAATTCTTTGTCTTAATCTAATGGATTTTAATTACACTTTGAATTGTTCCTGCTATCAAAGTTGTTTTTATTTTCTCTGCATTCTTTGTAATTCTCGGCGTTGCCTCATTTAGGTCTGTAGCACGTGCAATATCACATGGTCTTTCATTTCGGTCAAAGCGTTTCACAATTTCATATTTTTTCTCTATCGACAGGGGCGGACTGGCCATAAGCCTTACAGGGGGAAACCCCGGTGGGCCGCAGGCTGGTGTGATTTTGGCCATAAACCCATAGTATGAGGCCACTATAAATTTTCCCAGGTAAGAATTTTTGACCCAGTCCACCTCTGTTTATCGATATTGCTTTTCTTTTTCTCTCTGAATCTGCAGTGTCTTCACCAGGATGCTTCCTTTTCACACCTTTTAAGTATTTTACTCATTTTTAGGGAATAAAGCACAATTTAGTACAAAATAAAGTATAGAATAAAGTACAAACCGAGGAGGCACGCTTGATACACATAAACAAAGCTACGTGCGTGCAGCAACTGCATAAACAACACCATAAAGGCAGAGATACACTATTAACACCTCACTTTTTGCTAAAGCACATTTCTGGGGGTTACTGCCATAAAACAATAAAAACAATTTCCAGTTGCGTTTCTGCTAGTGGAATCTGTTATAAACTGGTAGTAAACTTGATCTAATTGCATTTGCGATAATACCAATAGCTGGAATTGTGTGGATTTTTACCTTATTATGGTGAAATGTTTCCCCTTCACTGATATAAAAAAACATAAATACATTTTCAGAATCTTCTTTTCATTCCTATCGTGTTGCATTCGGTTGGGGTGATTCTGCGTTCGACTGCCATTTTTTGTAAACACAAAGGCGAATCGTGCATAAGCGAATTCGGTTCGTGTTATATAAGATATTGTTCCCCTATTTATAAATCATGTATGATCGAATTCGTGTAATGTAAACACCTGTTATACGAGGACTGACTGTAGGTTACTTTTATATAAAAATACTGATCAAAATAAATATCAAAAGCTAATCCCGTCTGTCAAGTATAGTTGGCCAAAAGCTATTTCTTATTGACTTGAATGACTTAAACTTGAGTTCTTTTTGACTTCCTCAAGTGAAATAAATAGGTCTAGTTTTGGTGGCTGTTCCTCTTTTTAATATCCAGCAGTAGTTGGCCATTATACTCACATCCTTCCCCCCATTCATTTTTCCATTTGTTTTATATCCTAATCGAATCTTTCCCCTGCTTTTCACTTAAATTTTCTGGGAAATAGTTCAGATGAGAATGAAAGAAGTGTATTATTACTCTCATGCAGTCTAGTTTTTGAACTTCTCCTCCAGCATTTCATTTATGATTGTCTCACAATCTGGGTATTTATTGTTTCCCAAAAAATTGCATACTACATTTTTAAAGCCAGTACAAGCATCTCTTTCCCTAGATTCTTCAAATACAGAGTCTAACAGCAGCTTAAGAATTTGGGGTCCAATGGAAATTTTAGCTTACATTTTTCATATGTAAGCTAATGGGAATTTAGTGAAAATATCCTTGAAACAATTTCCATCTTCATTCAGGGCTTGGAGAAACAGTTTCATTAAACCTAGCGTTATATGCAGAGGAGGTAAAACTACTGGTTTCAATCTGTTAGTGGCTTTTCTTTAATGTTCTTTGAACCTAATGTAAGAGAATGGCTTGGTGGCCACACTTTCCTTTCCCAATACTCACATCTTGTTGGGCTATCCCGCTCACAGAGAAAGCAGGGCACTTTTTTTTTTTTTTTTGTAACCAAATTGTTGGCTAAGTAGCAGACCAATATGATACAACCTAGTCCCATACTGAATATCTTACAAAAGAATTAAAAATTAAATATTAAATCTAAGGCAGTGCATCCAGTTGCTATTGGTGACGAGTGTAATGTTGAGTCATATTGGTGTGATATAAGCACTGGGAAACCAAAATTGAGAGTAGGAGTGTGTTATAGGCCTAATGTCTGTGAAGAGTACACCAAACAGCTATACAGAGAAATAGATGGGACAGTAAATTATGTCTTATTATGGCGGATTTTAACTTTCCAGATGTTGACTGGAATTTGTGAGTTGGTCACTCACACACTAGCAAGACTTTTTTACATTTCTTACATGACTATTTTCTACAGACATGTTAGAGAGGCAGCAAGAGGAAACAATATTCTTGATCTGGTTATCAGCAGTGATTCTACATGCATTAAGAATCTACAAATAAAAGATCCACTGGGTGGCAGAGATCACAGTGCACTAACATGGAATGTAATTAAAGACATAACTACTGTTAAGGATAGAGGGAAAGGCTTTTGCTTTCATAAGGATGGCTACAGTAGTCGAAGACAGTTTTTAAATTCTATGCAGTGGGACCAACAGCAAATTCTAAATGGGAAGTATTCAGGGAAGTAATCAAAGAAACTAATAGGCTTTTCATATCAATAAAGAAATACTGTTCAAAGGTTAGACCTAAATGGATGCCAGATGAGCTATTTAGATATGTGGCAAAGAAGAAAAGTGCATGGGATGCATATAACTTAGCAGGTGATACAGAAGCCTGTGGTATATATAAATTAGTCTAATTGCTGATCGCACTAGCCGGGTGGGTAAAGTGTCTGCCTGGCAACCCAAAGGTCGCAGGTTCTAATCCCGCCTCGGGCTTGGATATTACGATATTGCCATACTTTCCAATTGGACCTCGCAGCCACAATACACGAAGGAAGCAGGAAAAAACTGGTTCCTTCGTGTCTTGCTCATATCATACGATAAAAAAAAAAAAAAAAATCTCTAATCAAGTCCAAAGAAGGTTAGGCAAGCTAAGTCAGATTATGAGAAGCCTCTGGCATTGGATGCAAAGAAAAACAACAAAGACTTCTATTCGTATATTAACAGTAGAAGGAAAGGGTTGAATCACATTGGGCCACTTGATGTCTATGGGTTAACTGTTGATGACTCTGCTCAGGTTATGGACAAATTGAATAGGTATTTTGCATCTACATTCACACATGAGGAGTTGTTTAGGAGGGGGGGATGCCAAAAATTTCTCAAACTCTAATGAAGAGCTAAATGACTTTGTGATAACTGAAAATAAAGTGGAGGAGAAATTGTTGAAGATGGACATAAAAAAGGCACCTGGGATGGATGGATTCTATCAAATTATATTAAGGGGGACAGCAAAGAGGTAAGCAAACCCTAAGCCATAATCATGAGAGCACCCTTGGATGCAGAGCAGCTCCCTATGGACTGGAGATGTGCGAACATATCTCCAGTTAATAAAGAGGAAATAAAAGGCGATGTGAGTAATCGCAGATCTGTTAGCTTAATGTCTGTTCCAGGATAAATAATGGAATCAATTGTTAAAGAAGTAATGCAGGACCATCTAGACAGGCATGCAGTTATACTACAATCAAAGAATGGATTTGTTAAGGTGCAATCCTGTCTAACCAACTGATAGGTTACTATGATGCAGTGAACAAGGAACTAGATGCAAAAAATGATTTCAACATCATATGCTTGGATTTCTGGAATGCTTTTGATACTGTTGCACATAAAAGGCTGCTATACAAACTGGAGCAGGCGCCTCCATAGCCAGGTGGGCAGGAGCAGCAGTGCGTAGCACACGCTTCTTGATTAGACCGGGGTTCGAGCCCATGACCACCAAATACGGAGGATGCGGAAAGGTCAGGGAATGACCACCGCATATCCTCAGAGCAATATGGCCTTAGTTGCTAATGCTCCTAAAAACCAAATAGCAACAACAACAAACTGGAGCAATGTGGCATTAAGGACAATTGACTGCTATGGATATCAATGGGCACTGCTCTTTGTGGACTAATGTTATCAGAGGAGTACCCCAGGGTCCAGTATTTGGCTCATTGTTGTTTTTAATATTTATTAATGATATCAATGAAGGTATATTAGGCTTAATGTCTGTTTGCATATGACAACAAGATCTAGGAAAATTGGGTCGATAGGCTAAGAAATGGAAGTTGAAGTCTAGCATTGACAAATGCAAGGTTCTGCATCTGCATATGGTTAGCAGGTACCCCAGAGTAACTTATCAACTGTGTGGTACTGCGCTACTGAGGGTAGTGAAGAATGAAAAACCCTCAGTGCAGTACCACACAGAGGGTAGTGAATAATGAAAAAGACCTGCGGGTAATTGTGCAATCAGGTATGAAATTCTCTGAGCAGTGCAGACATGCTGCCAGGTTAGATCAAAAGGATTTGTCAGTGATGTACAGAAACTTTGCTGGCAGAGATAAGAAGGTGATTAGCCCTTTGTATAAGGCCATGGTTAGGCTGCATCTCGAGTATGTGTACAGGTCTGGAGGCCTCACTTTGGGAATGATATAGATCTGCTGGAATTGAGTGCAGAGAAGGGCAACCAGACTGGTGAAGAGAACTTATCTGGAAAGGATTAATTTCTGCAAATTGCAGTGTCAAGTTTGCAGTGCAAATTGCAAATTCAAGTTATGGAAAGATGGTTGCAGGATATATGTACCGAAGTTTGTCTTCAGCCAGTGGGTGGTTGATTATTGGAACAGGCATCCATCTGTTGTGGAAGTGGATGGGTTAAATAAATTCAAGTAAGAACTAGACAAATTCTTGGAGGGTACGGTGGGTGAACTGTGTAAGTTTTTTTTTTTTTTTTTTTTTTTTGCTGATGCAATATAAGCTTGCTTTCTTGCATCATTTGCCATTACTACCACTATTAATTATTTTAATAATTAAGATTTTAATATTTTTTGAACTCAGACTAAATTATAATTATGTTACTGTATTTGTGCACATATGGTTGTTTTCCATATTTTCCTACCTATCTTTATTATTCTTAATTTTTTTCTGGTTTACTAAAAAACAGGTATAATTTGTCATGTAAATCATAAGCATATTTTCTTTGTTTATTTTTCCTGTTTTAGCTGAGTGGCTAGCAGATGCATATGAGACAGCTGTGAAGAAAGATCCACAAAATGAAGAACTCCTTTCGCATCTTTTTATGGCATATGTTCGACTGGGAGAATATAAGAAGCAACAGCAAACTGCCATGATGCTTTATAAACTAAAACCAAAAAATCCTTATTATTTTTGGGCAGTAATGAGTATTGTGATGCAGGTAATAAATAACCTTTTAAACTATTATAAAAAATAAAATTCATTGCCTGTTGCTAGGGGTGGACTGGGTCAAAAATTCTTACCAGGGAAAACATGTGGCAACCTCATACTAGTGTTTATGGCCTAAATCACACCAGCCTCCAGCCCACTGGGGTTTCCCGCTAAGTCTTATGGCCCATCTGCCTCTGCCTGTTGCTTTCAGTTCCTATAATATATTCACTTTTTTTTACAGATTTGCACAGTGACTATTTTTTTTATCATCATCAGAAATTGCTTGATTAATTTAATTTTGAATAAGATTTGAAATAGAAAATCAGAAGTAAAAGATATACATAGCAATTTTCTTTAAGTAGCTCACCTTTATAATCTACATATTTCAATTTTAAAATGGGAAGATTAAAAATAGAAAGTAAAGAAATGAGAAATGGATAGCCATTAAAAAGTAATACTTATCATGAAAGGCATTCTGTAAACTAGGCATAAAAAACAAAACAAAAGTAAAACAAGTACAAAGGGAAAAAAAATTCAGAAATATAAAATTTGGTGGCAAGAAGAGAACTGCTCTTTTCAAAGAAAAAACTTCATTATTTATTGCCATAAAGGTTACCGTGTAGAAAGTAACATTTAATCTTAAGATTCTATGTATGTGGGATGGTCACAGGAACGGAGGGAGGGGTGTACTTTGGTGGTGTACTTTTGGAGTGTACTTCTCACTTTATCCAAACACCACACTCTTTATTATTTAATGAAAAAACTTTCAAGCCTACAGGCCAGTAAGGCTCCTGGAGTTGCTGGAATATACTCGATAATCTTAAGGGAGGTGGCAAGTGAGTGCATTGAACCATTGAGGCTAATTATGCGAACATCACTAGACTCTGGGGAGATTCTGTCGGATTGGAAAAGTGCCAATGTATCTCCCATACATAAGGGTGGCTCTAAGAGTGACGTGGGAAATTATCAACCTGTGAGTCTGACTTCGGTGGTATGGAAAATCATGGAGGCAGTGATCAAGTGTGGAATTCAGGATCATTTGGATAGAATTGAAATTCTCAAGGATACTCAGCATGGTTTGGTAAAGGGAAAATAATGTTTAACAAATCTGGTTCACTATTTTGAAAGGGTCACTCATGAGCTGGATTTAGGGAATAATTTCGACATTGTTTATTTAGCTTTCAGCAAAGCTTTTGACTCAGTCCCACGTGAGCGGTTGCTTTATAAGCTGGAACAGGTTGGAATCACTGGGAAAATCCTTAGATGGATAGCAGGATGGCTTAGATGGATAGCAGATGGAATCCTTAGATGGATAGCAGGAGGGCAGGAGGTAGAGGGTTGTGATAAATGGCTATTCCTCAGATTGGGTTGATGTAAGAAGTGGGGTTCCCCAAGGATGAGTATTAGGACCACTGTTGTTTTTAATTTTCATAAACGACATCAAAGGGATAGAGGGCGCGATCTCTAAATTTGCAGAGGATGTTAAAATTGGTAGAGTAGTTAATGATCACTGTCAAGCTAAGCTTCTTCAGAGAAACCTAGATAGACATTAGGAATGGTCAAAAAAATGGCTATGCTTTAATCCAACAAAGTGTAAGGTTTTACACCTGGGAAACAGTAATCCCAAAATAACTTATTCACTTGGTGGAGTTCAACTAAACCCAGTACTGGAGGAAAGGGACTTGGGTGTTATGATACGGTCAGACATGAAATTCTGTGAGCATTGTAAACAGGTTGCAAGGAAGGCCCATGGTGTCCTATCGATGATCTATCGAACTTTTGCAAGTAGAGATAGGGATGTGATAATCCCATTATATAAGGCTTTTGTTAGATCACACTTGGAATACTGTGTTCAAATATAGAGACCGCACCTAAAGAACGACATCGAGCTTCTTGAAAGGGTGCAAGGACGGGTAACTCGCCTGGTGAGATCGGAAAAAGGGCGTCATTATGAAGAAAGACTTCGAATATGTGGGTTGCAGAGTTTGGAAACTAGACACCTTAGAGGAGATTTGATTGAGGTGTTTAAGGCTCTGAGAGGCATCAGTAAAATGAATGAGGGCGAAATTTTCAAGATTATAAATGATGCTAGAACTAGGTGACATAAATTGAAGTTACGGGGAGAAATGTATAGATTGGACTGCAGGAAGTTTTATTTTAGCCAGTGAGTTATAAATTACTGGAATAAGTTGCCTACATGGGTGGTAGAGGCTGACAGTTTGGGTAAATTAAAAGGTCATCTGGCGAGGGAAATGCATAGGATGATAGGTTTAATTTCCTTTTCTTTTATTAATTTTTATTATTATTATTATTTTTTTGTTATCATTGTTTTATTCTTTTTTTTTTTTTTTTTTTTTTTTGGCCAGTGCAGCATAAGCCATAGGCTTTCTTGCACCATGCGGCCATTACTAATACTTACTACTAATATTCTCAAATATTCAAATGTGTGGGGAAGGGCAGTCTGGCATTTACTGTTTGTGGATATTCTAATTTATGCTGTCTATGGTGAATGCCTCCATTACTCAGTTTGCATTTGCTGCTGAAATTTTAGCATCAACCAATTTGGGTTTTTGGGATTTTGCAAATGCACTTACAGTTTTGTTTGTCTTGATGTGTTTGTGGAGGCAGTATTTGTGAAATGTATTAGAAATTTCAGTGGCTGTCAGATTGAAGTTGAACTTCCTTATTTAGCCAGACAGAATTTCAAAACATGGAGCCAATTTTTCTCCATGTGTTACAAAGTCAAAGCAAGCCCACCCATCTATCACATCAGCAGCATAAATAAGAGTCTATCTTGTTTGTTGCTGGGAGGGACTATCTGACTAAATAAGGTGAAACTTTGGTTTAGATATAGCTACACTAACATTTCTAATATACAAACATATATATCTGCAAATATTAGCATTAGAGGCATGCGATGCAAGAAAGCAAACTTATGCAGCATCACTCCAAAAAAAACCCTCCCATTTCACCCCTCCATTCATTCCAAATGCCTGTCCAATTCAGCCTTAAATTTATTTAGGCTATCAACTTCCACAACAAAAGATGGAAGTCTGTTCCACCAATCAACCACCCTCTGGCTAAAGACAAATTTCCACACATCTATTCTACAACTGTCTTTCCTCAATTTGAAACTATGCCCCCTCAGGTTCTTAATCTGAGCGAGAGGAAGAATCCCATCAGCATTCAGCTTGCTCAACCCATTCAAGGCCTTATACACCTCAATCAGATTACCTCGCAGGTGCCTACTCTCCACACACTGCAATTTGCAGAACTTTAGTCTTTCTTGGTAAGAGCGCACCCCCCTTTGTTCCCCTCACCAATCTTGTTGCCCCTCTTTGTACTTTGTACTAGAGTCTAGCAACTCTACATCCTTTCTGAAATGAGGCCTCCAGACCTGTACACAGTACTCTAGGTGTGGCCTGACCATTGCCTCGTTCAATGGGATAATCACCTCCCTGTCCCTGCTAGCAAAATTCCTATATATCATTGACAAAACTCCATGACCTGCCCTGGCAGCCCATCTGCACTGCTCAGCAAACTTCATATTTGACTGCACAATTACCCCCATGTCTTTTTCACTTTCCACTTCCCTGAGTGTAGTACCACACAGTTGGTACGTTTCTCTTGGGTTATTCCTAACCATATGCAGTACTTTGCATTTGTCAATGTTAAATTTCAGTTGCCACTTCTTGGCCCATTTTCCCAACTTATCTAGATCCAGTTGGAGTAACATACTGTCTTTACTGTAATCCTTTACTGTAATCCCTTAACAATCCTGCCAATCTTTGTATCATCTGCAAACTTGGACATTAATCCTGATATACCTTCATCAATATCATTGATGAATACACAAAACAACAATGGGTCCAGCACCAAACCCTGGGGAACTCCACTAATAACATTTATCCATGAAGAGCAGTGTCCATTGATTACCCCTCTCTGTCGTCTCCCACTCAACCATCCCTTTATCCATTGTAACAACTTACCCTTAATGCCATACCTCTCCAATTTGTAGAGCAGTCTTCCACGTGCAACAGTATCAAAATATTTCCTGAAATCCAAGTATATGATATCAAATTTATTTTTGACATTCAGTTTTCCTCTGTGACCACATCATAGATCCAATCAAATTGGTCAGACAAGACCTCCCTTTAACAAACCCATGCTGTGTTTAACTATTACTGCAGGCTTGTCTAGATCCTGCAATGCATCTTTAACCACTGACTCCATTATTTTACCCAGAACAGAAGTTAAACTGACTGGTCTGTAATTAATCATGTCATCCTTCGATCCCCCTTTGTGAATTGGGGATACATTTGCACATCTCCAGTCCGTGGGAACCTCCCCTGAGTCCAAGGATGCTCTCATAATTATGGCTAAGGGTTTGCTTAGTTGCTTTGCCGCCTCCTTTAATATAACTGGATAGATCCCATCCACCCCAGGTGCTTTTCTTATGTTTAACTTCAACAATTTCTCCTCCACTTTGCTCTCAGTTATTACAAAATCATTAAGCACTCTGCTACAATTTGATAACCTTCTGGCATTTTCAAACCTTAATAACTCCTCATGTGTGAATGTAGATTCAGAATACTCATTCAGTTTGTTTTCTATCTGAGCAGGATCATCAACAGTCGAACCATCGATGTCAAGTGGACCAATCAGATTCATCCCCTTACTTTTAGAGTTTATATAAGTAAAGAAATCCTTGCTGTTTTTCTTAGCATCTTTTGCCAAAGTTTTCTCGTAATCTGCCTTCGCCTGCCTAACCTCCTTTGTGACCTGATTACAGACTAGCTTATATCTGCCATAGGATTCTGAGTCGCTTGATAATTTATATGCATCCCATGCATTTTTCTTCACTGTTAAGAGTCTCATTAGTTTATTAGATAACCATTTAGGCCTAAACCTTGAATAATATTTCTTAATTAGGTATGAAACTTTTAGTAGCATCCACGATTAATTCCTTGAATGCTTCCCACTTAGAATTTACTGTTGGTAACATCGTCAGTTGATCCCACTGTACAGAATTTAAAAACTGTCTGAGACCACTGTACTCACCTTTACTGAACAAAAACCCTTTCCTTTACCCCTGATGGTAATTAAATCTTTAAGTAAATCCCACATCAGTACACTGTGATCACTGCCACCTAGTAGTTCCTTTATCTGCAAATTCTTAATACACGAATGATCACTGCTGATAACCAGATCAAGAATATTACTCTCTCTGGTTGCCCCTCTCAAACATGCTGCTGCAGAAAACAATCATCCAATAAATCCACAAAATCTGACTAGTGTGTGAGTGACCAACCCACAAGTTCCAGTCAATATCTGGGAAGTTAAAAAACCCCATTATAAGACATTCTGATTTACTAGCCCACTCTATTTCTCTGTACAATTGTTCATTGTACTCATTTGAGTCATTAGGCCTATAACACACTCCCACTCTTATTTTTGCTTTCGCAGTGCTTTTGTCACACCAAACTGACTCAACAGTGCACTGTTCATTTATATCAATCTATATCATCTCCCACTCAACCATCCCTTTATCCACTGTAGCAACGTATCCTTAATGCCATACCTCTCCAATTTGCACAGCAGTCTTCCATGTGCAACAGTATCAAAAGCTTTCCTGAAATCCAAGTATATGATATCAAAATTATTTTTGGCATTCAGTTCCTTTGTGACCACATCATAGTATCCAATCAAATTGGTCAGACAAGACCTCTCTTTAACAAACCCATGCTGTGTCTTAACTATTACTGCACAGCATGGGTTTGTTAAGTATGTTTATTTTCAGTTGCCATAGGCATACTTCTCTCTTCCATCACTATTAATGGGATGTTAATAGAAAAATCAAATAGTAACTGTACCATATCATTTTTGGCATGCACTGTAGTAAATACACCTGGTTATGCAAATGAAATTAGTGTAAAATCTGTTGCTCTAAGCAGGTGTTTTTTAACTTGCAAATCAGTATATGAGTGCAATGTATAATGAAAAAAGTGTGATTTAGAATTCTATAAGAATTGGTGTGCCTGAACAGTCAATTATGGTAAAAACTTTGAAGGCTGAAACAACACAAAGAGGCATAGCTATACTTTTGTAGTACAGTGGATAATTTGTCTCTCTCTCTCTCTCTCTCTCTCTCTCTCTATATATATATATATATATCCAAATTGGATAAGTTATAGTGTAATGTAAGTACCTCCATAGTTTGAAAATCGATGTAGCCACAGGCCAACCGTACCTCCAGTATACATGAAAAAATATCAAAATATTAAGTTAATTAACATAATAAAGCCTTACATGGGAAACCCATTTTGCAAGGGACTTTTTCGAGGGCTAAACCCCTACAAAATAACCAACCCATGTTAGACTGAGCCATCAGTTTCTGTTATCATCTGCCTGTATGCCAAAACCAAAAAATCCATAATAATGGATAATAAAATTATTAATAAAATTATAATAAAATTAAAATTAGGTTATAGTAAAGACTATAAATCAGTATAAATCTAGCCGTCCAAAAAGGGAGTATGTCTAACCATAATTTGTAAGAATACAGGCTGGATGATATTTAGCCCGACCGATCGCTGCAACATTATAAGCACAACTGAGAAATTATTAATATTTGCTGAACAATATTTGCTGAAAATGGCTAATTTAGCTAACTAAAGGCAAACGGAAAGCTGTGTAGTTAAAGCAATAGTACCTCACTCAAATGGGTTTCCCATGTAAGGCTTATTATGTTAATTAACTTAATATTTTGATATTTTTTCATGTATACTGGAGGTACGGTTGTCCTGTGGCTACATCGATTTTCAAACTATGGAGGTACTTACATTACACTATAACTTATCCAATTTGGACATACCTAACGTCCGATGTAATGTTCTATCGTTTGATGGCATTAATCGGTTCGTTCTATATGTAACACTTAAATAATAATTTTATATATTTTTTACAATTTAAACTGTAATATTTGGATTCTATATATATATATATATATATATATATATATATATATATATATATATATATATATAAAAAGTCGAAGTTGGTTATAATGAGCATCAAGGGACTGACAAAATTTCCTCGTTATAACTATTACTCGCTATATCAGTGATAGTGGAGATGGGGAAACTCCTGGGGCCGCTAAACAATGAACATTTTACATCAGTGATGAGTTAAATGTACTTCCTATTTTTTTGAATTCTGGATAACTTGATAAAAAGATAGATTCAAAAACAAAAGAAATATTAGAAAAAAAAAATAATATAAATATAAGTATATACCTACATATTTGTATTAATACATAATGTATTAATATCAACACAACTTATTTATCTGTAATTTTAAAACCATACACTTAATACTAAACACGATTTATTTCTCTGTAATTAAAAACAATACTATTTAATAATAAACTTGATTTCAATTAGTCTTTATTTATGAATCTTAAAATTGATGTTTGTTTTAAAGATTTCACTTTAATATTTCTTAAGTTTCCCCTTAAAACACTCAAGTTAAAAGTCACATTACTTGCCTCAGTTCCTTCAAAAAAATTGACTAATGTTCCATTTCACCTTGAGCTTGTGAGATTGTTGGCACTGATATTTAATTCACTCTCAATTGTCATCATAGCATCATCACAATCATCGTCTTTGTTGAGCACAGCATCTACAATGTCACTCTGTGGGAAGACCACTAGTTAATAAGTTGTTATAGACTCGTACAAATTCATTGATGTTATCTGTATTAAAACCTACAACTGTAACTACGTTGGTACGTAGCAACCATTCGATAATGGTAAGTTTTTTTCATTTCCATCTTCATCTGCAATTGAAATTTCATTTGAATTTAATTTTGGTTTCTTGAAGCAATTCGATATGATTGTCAAAGTAACATTGTTCCACGCATTATTCAATAAATTTATAGTATCAATATGACATTAGACTCAGTAAGTTTCTGTTCTCTTTGACTGATCAGGTGTAGAACTAGAAATCTTTTTAAAATCCTTTCAAACTCTTGATTACACCTATGTCCATTGGTTGTAAAATTGATGTCGCATTGGGAGGCAAAAACATTAGCTTAATGTTGGAAAAATTTTGAATCTGGGAATATGCAGGACAGTTATCAACTAACAATAAAATATTTTTCTTCTTTTTGAATAGCTCCTTATTCTAATCATTTATGTATTATCCAAAAAATATCCAAAGTTATCCAAGCTTTATTGTTTGCAGTGTAAGCCACAGGAAGTTTTTTTACATTTTTGAAATACTGAGGTTTTAACGATTTTTCAATAACAAAGTTTTTTTTTTTTTTTTTTAAATCAGTTTCTGTCATATTTGTGCCTATGAGCACTGTCAAGCGAGCCTTTGATTTTTTTCCACCAACACATTTTTCTCCTTTGAATTTAAATATATTGTTAGGTGTAAAATTATAAAAAAAGTCCTGCTTCATCGGCATTGTAGATGTCTTTGTCATTTAATCTTTCCTGATTTCTGCCTAAACATGGTCAATCCATTCATTTGCCATTATTGGATCTGCAGATCGAGATTCTCCACTAATTTTTGCATAAACGATGCTATGTCGGTTTTTAAATCGATCTAGCCAACCGTTGTTTCACACAAAATTGTTGCATCCAAATTGTTTAGCAAATTTTTCTGCTTGAGCCTTCAAGATTGGATTGTCTATTGAAAATCCAGCACTTCTTTGTGTGGTGAACCATTCAAGTAATGCTTCATTAATATCTGTAATCTTGCACTTTTTAAATTTTTTTTTCTTTTTCAGTTTCGATATGTAAACATCTTTATTCTTCCACAATGTCGATACACTTGAAGAGGACAAAGAAAACCATTTACACGCTTCAACATTTTTTGCATCACTTTTAACTCACGAATAATTTTGACTTTTTCGGGAATCAAAAGGCACTTTATTTTGTTAGTAGACATGTTTTCGAAGGAAGGGTTCGTTTCTAACTGATTTTACTTTAAAATGATAAAGTGAGCTGCATACAAAGTTCTTAAAAGCCCGAAATGCATACAGAGTTCTTAGAAGTCCCGAAATGCATACAACATTCTTAGAAGTCCTGAAATAAATTTATGGTTCAGTGAGTACAAGACAATCTGTAAGTAGGGTAATGCGACAAGCGGAATGCCAATGCACTATTGTATAGCCCTGTCCCCGGAAGGACAAGGCCATAAACTGACTGCTAATCTGATGCAGGTGGTCATAAAGCTAAGTCGCCCTTTTCATTTTCGTCTATTCCAAGAATTGGGTTTTTTCGACCAACCGAGCAATTAAGAATGTTTGCATATTTACCAAAATTTGTTCGGTACATCCGTGTAGTACGCTCGTTATAACAGTGAGCGATTGTATGGGAATCCGCATAAATCAAAGCCATCGTTTATGGCTTTTTGCTCGTTACAGCTGATCTCATTATTTCCATGCTTGTTATAACCAAGTTCGACTCTATGTATGTATAATTACTATAGTAAGAGTATAATTGGTACTATATAGGTACTCAGTGTATTAAAACATAGGCATAAATGTACTCTGCAGGCCATAAGGCCAAAAGAACCTATAAAGACTTAGCCTGTGCTATACCCTAGAAAAAACATATAATTAGCAATATTATATGAAATAGAATAAAATAAAATAATGATTATTTAGCTAATTATTCATATTCGAATACATTGAATGGAGCATTTTCAAGGGCTAATTGAAAATGTTCCATTCAATAAATAAACTTAACGGTGTTTTATGCTAAACTTTAAATTTAACAGCAAACAGGCAAGATAACAGCTAGCCCGACAGATAGCTTTGAAATGAATATACAGCATATAATACAGAAAGAAGGGTGCCAACCATAATTTTCATTTCAGTTGTGGTGATTTTTTATTTATTTTATACATGTGCAAAAGAAAGCTTATGCCGACATAAGGAGGCAAAATAAGTATAGTATAGTAATTACTATTGAGTTACTATTACTATACTTATTTTTACCCCCTTTCTCCTTATGTCGGCATAAGCTTTCTTTTGCACATGTATAAAATAAATAAAAAATCACCACAACTGAAATGAAAATTATGGTTGGCACCCTTTTTTCTGTATTATATTCTGTATATTTGTTTCAAAGCTATCTGCCTGGCTAGATGTTATCTTGCCTATTTGCTGTTAAATTTAAAGTTTATTATTTGGAGCTAGATAACAGGCAGATAACAATCAGAAACAGATAGCCTTGCTAATTATTGTGGGGATATATTGAATGTGGTTAGATCTTGAAAAAGTTTCATTCAATGTACCCAAATATCAATAATTAGTTACATAATCATTATTTTATTTTATTTTATTCTATTTTATATAATATTGCTAATTATATGTTTATTTCTAGGGTATAGCAATGTAGACCAGCACAGGCTATCTTAGTCTTTGAGTTTTTTGGTCTTATGTTTTAATACACTTTGAGTGCCTATATAGTACCAATTATATTCTAACTATAATAATTAGCTTACAGACTGATATAATGTTCAATCTACAAAGAAATATATATATATATATAAAGAAATATATATATATATATATATATATATATATATATATAAAGAAATATAATAATTACGAATAATAAAATTAAAATTTAGTAGAGAAATAGGATATGAATTTGAATAGCGATAATATGAATTATGGATCAGGGACACTGCAAGAGCAAAGGTACCCTACAACCATAATGTATATATAAAATTATATTATTTTTTATGTGTAGAACGTAGTAGGTATATATCTATTATTTAACTAATGCTAATAAAGAAAATACGGTGTACCCTGAGAGCGATATATGTTGAATAAAGGGGGAAGAGAGGAAAATAAAAGAGTAACGTTATAAACAAGAAGAAACAAAGTGCAAATTTTGAAAAAACAAAATGCAAATTTTGAAAAGAACGACCAAGGTCGTTCTTTTCAAAGTATCTTTCATAATTTATGTGTCTTCTTCAGAGGTCATCCACCCAAATTATGAAAAAGAACACCAATACTCTTACTTCTGTTTCTGACATGTTCTGTATGTCAAAAAACACGTGTAAGTAGCCACGTGGTAGAAATTAAAAATAAATTTTGAAAAAATAAAATATAAGTAAAGCAAAACTATTATGTGCCACTAAAGTATAACATACAGAACATGGATGACCTTACAGAAGTAAGTAGCCCGCCAAAAAGTGAAGACAAAGGAAGGGAGTGTCCAAATGACAAGAACTTACCGCTACTTGACGGGTTGACAGAAAAGACAGAGCCGGAGGCTAACCCGTGTATATATGTGCGTAGAAACGCTAGCGGCTCCGGCGCCTCCGTAGCCAGGTGGGAAGGAGCAGCAGTGCGTAGCACACGCTTCTTGATTAGACCGGGGTTCGAGCCCGTCACCACCAAATACGGAGGATGCGGAAAGGTCAGGGAATGACCACCGCACCGGAGCAATATGGCCTTATTGCTAATGCTCCTAAAAACCAAACAACAACAACAGCTAGCGGCTCCCAGCGTTAGACGAATTTAGGTGTCTGTATATTATGTAATTTACGTATGCGGTGGAGCTACGCTAGGTTAAAGTTAAGTACATGATGTACAAACACCCGGGATAGCAAAGAAATATAATAGCTTACAAAGTAGCAATAGAAAGCAGCTAAACTTTGTTAAGGCGAAAAAATAGATTGGGTATAGTAAGAAATTAGTACTCTGATATTGCGGTCGATAAACTAATGGCGCACAGAGCATAAAAAGTAGAAATTAGTAAAGTAAAAAGATGATTAAATTAGGGATATGTAGTTGGGCTAGGGTAGTTCGGGGTTGCAGACCCGTTCCTATAGATAGGACCCTGAACGAATGTCCGAGAGTTGGTGCATCATGTACTTAAGTCAGTTGTGTTTAAAGTGTAACATGTACATTTAAGTTACAATTAAATAAATAAATAAATCAAGATTGGTTTAAATTAATTACAAGGTAATACACTATGTTAGACCAATCGGTGGGTACAAGTTTTCCAGACCGTAAGACACCAAAGAGGCTTAGTGTATTGTTTTTACACTATTTACAAACTTGATGCGTATGGGAGTAATTATTAGTTATAAACTAATAATTCTGTTTATATTGATATCTATTAAGTTTTTGTGCCTTAATATGTTAAGGGCTTTATTGATATGATGACGCAGGTATTTAATAGGAAAAAGATTTCTGGTCAGTTTACTGTACAATATTCTGATGTTATCAATAACTGTTGTTTTGTCGCTGCATATCGTTGCTATTCTGATGCATTGTGCTAAGATAACATTAGCATGTACCTGTTTGGAAATATTGGAATTCCATTGTGTATAGTTTACTATGCTAAAGTTGAAAGCTTCACGTTTGTTGTACAAATTGATGGAGGCTATACCGTTTTTTATATTGATGTCTAGATCCAAAAATTGGGCTGCTGTGTCAGAATTGTTAGTTCTTTCTAGTACAAGTTTGCTAGGGTATATATGTCCATAATCCTGGATGAAATTCGGGCAGTTAATTACTATGAGGTCATCTATATATCTGAATAGTATTAGTTCCTGTGGAAATGAGGTTTCTGACCAGTATAGATATAGGTTGGCTATTATACATGAGGCTGGGCTGCCCATAGGTGTTCCATTGGTTTGTTAATATACTGTATCGCCATCATATATGAAGTTATTGGAAATACATAAATTAAGTATGTTGTTCCAGTAATAGGTGTTGCAGGAAATAAAATTCTTATGTTTATCATAGATATCTTTGAGTACCAATTTGAGATTGGTTTGATTGATACTGGTAAATAGGCTATGGAAATCAAAGGTTTGAATATTATTGACTGTATTACTTTGCAAAAATTTTAATACAGGTTGGTTGTTGCCTATGATTTTGCTGTTATGTATCTTATTCATCAGTGGTTGCAGTAGTCGTTCAAGTGTTTTTCCTGATTTGTGTACATAACTATTTTTGCATGAGGTTATGAATCTGAAGCCTATTGGTTTTTTATGAAATTTAGGAATGAAGTAGATGTAAGGTAAGCTGTAATTACTTAAGTTGAGCTTTAGTTTTTTGTTGAAGGCCATTAGTTTTTTTGTAATGATATTACATGTACTGGAAATAGGTTTGTAGGTATTGCTCGAGTTAAGTTCATTAGTTAAAGTATATGTATAAAAATATTTGCAAATGAATGCAAAATTATTGGCTGCTTTATCTACCGGTGTGATTACGAAGTTTTTGTGAAATTCTAGCAGTTTTTGTTTTAATGTAGTCAAGTTGTAGTATGTGCCCTGATAATATAAATTTGAACTCTGTAATGCATATTTATGTTTGAATAGGGCGAATGTATGGCTAATCCACATATGGTATGCTTCTATAGGCGTGTTATTTTTGTAGGCTAGTTGGAAGCAGTAGTTTAACAGGTCTTGATATAGCTGCTTATTGAAGTTGGTTATGTTTATTTGGTGGGCGGCCTGAATTTGAATCCTTGTGATAGTACATGTCTGAGCATTGGGTCCGTAACTATGTTTAGATTTCCTGTAATGATGTGTCCATAGTCTGGATCAATATATTGCTGCATGTTGGTTTGTTGACAAACGCAGTTATTGGTGTCTGTAATATGTGATGTTAAACTGGTAGCTATAGATTTGTAGTTGCAAGCTAATAATCCAAAGGGTTTATTATACTTATATCTTACTTTAATATGACTGGGACTAGTATTTGGAAGTAGATGATTATGCTGATTTACAATTTTATTGATATTTATGTTATCCATGATATGGTTGTTGAAGTTCAAAATAATAATTGAATCTTTATCATGTGTTGTAGAGCTTATGTTTTTAAGATTAAATTTACAAATATCATTTATTATATGAAAGAGATGTTTGGACTCGAATTTGAAAGTGCGTATGAATTTGTGTAATGCTTTCAGTATACTGTGTTTAGTACTGAAAAGTAAATTATGTATATCAGTTACATTTATAATGTTTTTATCCCAGTTTTTAAGTGTGACTTCAAAATCACCTAAAATATTACTGTGTTTGTTGCTAGTATTTTTAGATTTATGAGTACGTTTACGAGGGTTCCTATGGAACTTTATTATATTAAATTTGTCATATATACAACAATCTGTTAAGTTATTGGTAATAATTTTATGGTTGAATTTATTATTTAGACCATATGGGTATAATGTTTTTAATTTTAACATAAATATTTCCTCTTGTTTAGTTCTAATATTAGCGTTATTAATCTGTGCTAATATGGATATGTATATATTGTTGAAGTTGTGAGATTGAAAATGCATATATTCTATTTCTTGTTCTATATTGTTAATATTTCTTTTTAAGTAGTTATTGATGTCAGATCTATGTTGATTAATTCTTATGTGTAGCTTATTGCTGGTTTGTCCCACGTATTTTATATTACATGTTTTGCAGGTTATGAGGTATATAACATTACTAGTTTTACAAAAAGTAGGTTTTGATGCATCATTTGTAATATGTTGCGGGTGTATGCAGGGACAGGTTAAACAAAGTTTATTCTTGCAGGTGTTAAATTTAAGTATATGGATCCCATATTTATCTAAGTTGGAAGCATTACATGCTGATGTGCTCTGACTTGTGTGTGTTAAATGTGTATGTTCAGAGTTACATCCGTGTTTCGGAGTACAATACAGAGCATGTGTACCCGGGGTCAAGTTTATCCTACTCTGCCCATGTAGTATTTTGTCAAGGTTATCCGATTCCATTCATATAAGTTGCATAAAAATTACATTAAAATTAAAATTTAAGTTACAATAATAATTAAAAGGACAACAAAATAAATAAAGTGTATGCGCAACCAGGAGTAAACTGTATTTTCAATATCGGGATAGGAAGGTGAATATATTGCAAGTGAAAATCGAGTAGAAATATAAAAAATGTAAGTGTATATAAGCTGTTCTAGGCGGCGTGAGCTCAACCTGGATAAAGCTTAGGATAATAATTATGAATAAAAAATTAAAATTAAGTAAAGAAAGAAAATGGATTTGAATTTGAATAGAGATAAGATAACTATGATAAACATAAGAATTTTATTTCCTGCAACACCTATTACTGGAACAACATACTTAATTTATGTATTTCCAATAACTTCATATATGATGGCGATACAGTATATCAACAAACCAATGGAACACCTATGGGCAGCCCAGCCTCATGTATAATAGCCAACCTATATCTATACTGGTCAGAAACCTCATTTCCACAGGAACTAATACTATTCAGATATATAGATGACCTCATAGTAATTAACTGCCCGAATTTCATCCAGGATTATGGACATATATACCCTAGCGAACTTGTACTAGAAAGAACTAACAATTCTGACACAGCAGCCCAATTTTTGGATCTAGACATCAATATAAAAAATGGTATAGCCTCCATCAATTTGTACAACAAACGTGAAGCTTTCAACTTTAGCATACACAATGGAATTCCAATATTTCCAAACAGGTACATGCTAATGTTATCTTAGCACAATGCATCAGAATAGCAATGATATGCAGCGACAAAACAACAGTTATTGATAACATCAGAATATTGTACAGTAAACTGACCAGAAATCTTTTTCCTATTAAATACCTGCGTCATCATATCAATAAAGCCCTTAACATATTAAGGCACAAAAACTTAATAGATATCAATATAAACAGAATTATTAGTTTATAACTAATAATTACTCCCATACGCATCAAGTTTGTAAATAGTGTAAAAACAATACACTAGGCCTCTTTGGTGTCTTACGGTCTGGAAAACTTGTACCCACCGATTGGTCTAACATAGTGTATTACCTTGTAATTAATTTTAATTATATATATTGATTTATTTATCTATTTAATTGTTAATTGTAACTTATATATATCTTACACTTTAACACAACTGACTTAAGTACATGATGCACCTACTCTCGGACATTCGTTCAGGGTCCTAACTATAGGAACGGGTTTGCAACCCCGAACTACCCTAGCCCAACTTCATATCCCTAATTTAATCATCTTTTTGCTTTACTAAATTCTACATTTTATGCTCTGTGAGCAATTAGTGTAACGAAAACAATATCAGAGTACTATTTTTCTTACTATACCCAATCATAATTTTTCGCCTTAACAAAGTTTAGCTACTCTACTGCTACTTTGTAAGCTATTATATTTCTTTGCTATCCCGGGTGTTTGAGTATCATGTACTTAACTTTAACCTAGCGTAGCTCCACCGCTTACGTAAATTACAAAATATACATACACCAAAATTCGTCTAACGCTAGGTGCCGCTAGCATTTCTTCGCATATATACACGGGTTAGCCTCCGGCTCTTTCTTTTTTGTCGACCGGTCAAGTAGCGGTAAGTTATTGGCATTCTTGTCATTCGGACACTCGCTTCCTTTGTCTTCTCTTTTTGGCGGGCTACTTACTTCTGTAAGGTCATCCATGTTCTGTATGTTATACTTTGGCATAATATTTTTGCTTAACTTGTATTTTATTTATTCAAAATTTATATTCTAAATTATTTTTTACCACGTGTCCGCGTACACGTGTTTTTTGACATACAGAACATGTCAGAAACAGAAGTAAGAGTATTGCTGTTCTTTTTCATAATTTAGGTGGATGACCTCTGAAGAAGACACAGAAATTATGAAAGATACTGCAATGCTATTTCTACTTTGGTCGTTCTTTTCAAAAATCTGCTATTTCTACCTTGGTCGTTCTTTTCAAATTTTGCATTTTTTCAAAATTCGCACTTTGTTTATAACGTTACACTTTTCTTTTCCATTCTTCCCCCTTTATTCAACATACATCGCTCCCAGGGTACACGGTATTTTCATTATTAGCATAAGTTAAATTAAAGATTTACACATAACATTAAAAATAATTTTCTATATACATTATGGTTGTAGGGTACCTTTGCTCTTGCAGTGTCCCTGATCCATAATTCATATTATCGATATTTCATTTTATCTCTATTCAAATTCAAATCCATTTTCTTTCTTTACTTAATTTTAATTTTTTATTCATAATTATATATATATATATATATATATATATATATATATTTTTTTTTTTTTGTTCTTTAGGACTATTTGTTTCCTGTAATGGAATTTCAAGAGAAGTTTATTTGGTAGTTGCATATATATTGGTCATTGTGTTGGAGTAGCTTTTTAAAATTGTGCTCATGGTGAAACGATATAGGATATGACTTTTTTGTATATAATTATTACTGCTATGAATATATTTTAATGTTGCAGACTGCATAATCTAATTGGCTAGAAGGAAAAAAAATTGACAAGAAATTTTTTTAAACCAGTGTTATTAAGTGTTTTAAAATTGACGGTAGAGATTTCACTGTACTACGTATACTAATAGTTCATTGGATACTATAGGTTTTAGTTATTTCAAGATTGCATGGAAAATAGAAATTTCACAGTACTAAATACAGTAATAGTTCTATAGGATACTGTATGTTTCAGTGGCATCTTATTTCAAGATTAAAAAAATGCACAAATAAATGAGTTGTTTTAACTCTAGAAGTTTCTAGTTCAGGTGAAACAAGCATAAAAATCAAGGTGTAATTGTTAATTTAGTTTTCTGTATGTTGCTACTGTGATATGTTGACTTTTATAAAAAGATACAAGCAAAATATAATTGATATATTCTGACTTTGCATGTAAAATCATGAGTAATGATGAGCATTTTGAATGTGGGTGTAATATTTTGTGATATTTATATTTATTAAATGTGATATTCTCTCTTTCTCTCCACACTCATCCTCCTCCCTCCATAGGCTAGTACTGGGGATGAAAAATTATCGCAAACAATGCTTTTACCCTTAGCTGAAAGAATGACAGACAAATTTGTTAAGGACAATAAAATTGAAGCAGAAGCAGGTATGTTTATAAATTATTCACTTGATTGAATTTTTTTTATTATATAATCAAATGGAGAAAAATGTCTCGTGCTTCTCATAAATAATATAGGACAAGGGCAATGTAGATATTATAGGACAACGGTAATGTAGATACCCAATAATATTGGTCAAAGTAATGCTTGCACATACCTCAGAGTTCTTGTTTGTTACCTCAACAAAACATATTAGCAAGATGTTCTGATGGCAGAAACATTTCAAATAAGTGGGTAGATAATGCCAGGGAAGCAAGCTTAAATAACTTCAAGGAGGTGTGTCAAGGTAGTTAACTATACAAGAACACCAGTCTTAATTGTTTATACAGTAATGTCAGAAGTGTCGTCAATAAAATGAGTGAATTCGAACTCTTGGTTAGGACAAATAATGCTGACATAATAGGGCTTACAGAAACATGGTGCCACCCGGAGATAGGGGATGATGAGTTTCAGTAGGTATGTACAATGTATTTAGGAAGGATAGGGCAGACAGAAAAGGTGGTGGGGTCATGTTTATCAAAAGCAGTCTGAGAGTGATGAAAGCTTTCCTGTATTCCAGCGCTCTATGCTAATATAGAATCTGTATTGTGTGAGATAGTTGGAAGTAAAGGTATAATTGGATTGGAGTAATCTACAGGTGATTGTGAAGATTATGATGAGAGCCTCTACATGCAAATGAAATGGGCAAGTAAGCATCAGTGTCTTATTATGGGTGATTTTAATTTGCCTCAGATTGATTGAAGAAAATGAGAAGGAAACTCCACATGGGGGACAAAATTTTTAAATCAACTAGATGATTGTTATTTGTATCAACATTAGGGCTTGCATAAAACCGAGAAATTTCAAAACCGAGTTTAACCAAAGTTTACTCTTAAAACCGATTTTCTCAGATTTATGGAAAATAATTAAAAGCGTATAACACAGGTATCTTGGGTAGATTGTACAAATCGTAATCAAATCTTTTAAACAAAATCTATCACCTCTTATAGTAAAAAAAAATAAAAAAATTAAAATGCTCCAAAAAAGTAACCAGCTTGAGATTATACAAAATTACAAATTGTATTCAAATCCTTTGAATAAAAACTATCTTCTCGTATAGTAAACAAAAAAAATAATAAGCCCTATAATAATAATAAAATAAAAATAATGTGAAAAAAAAACAGCTTGGGGAAATTACTCAGTTTTTTCTGAAAATGATCCTTTAAAAAACAGTATATTAAGCATTTTTCCTGATAGACTTGACCTTATTTTTGTGTTAAAGAGACCAGTGATCGAAAACACTCTCTCAGATTGGACACTTGTTGGTTTAATTGTCAGCAGCGCTCTATAAACTTTCTCCAGCTTTTCACTTCTACTGCTAGTTGCCTCCAAAATTTTAAATTTTTTGCTGATTTCCAATTCACTCGGATATTTTGAAGGCTCTTCAGTTAATCTCTTTATTACACTATCATACTCTCGCATGAGAGTATGATAGTGTAATAAAGAGATTACATTTTGCTCACTATACCAAATGCAGACCTGCACACCTATATAGTAGCAACAAAGAAATACTACCAGTCAGCAGTGGTACAAACTGCTGCTGACTAGTATATCTTGTAATGGTCGCAAACTGAAGTGTCAGTTCCGTCAACTATGTCTGTTGCAGATTGGACCCAATCAATACTCTTAACCTCACAGCAGTCTCCTAAGGAACAGCATGCAATAGCTCATGCCAACAATAGACCAATTACAGTTCTGCCAACTGCATCCCATGCTTCAGCAGAAGTTTTAAAAATTAAAACAGCAGTCCCAGTGAAGATGACAGCCAAATTTAACGAACTTGGATGACAATACCAGCCCAAATGAACAATCTTCGATCTCTACACATGGACACTGGACATGTCATCTTCTGTGGTTCCTTCTAGTTAATATACATGAAAAAGTGAAATTGGAGACAAAAAACAGACTGGACCTTAAAAAGCAGACTGAAGAAACTAATCTATCTCCACAGATAACTCTAACAATCCAGAACTTGTAAACTCAAGAATTCTCATTAAATACATTCTGCTGCAGATCCTTGGAAGTAGTGGCACTATGTGTGTCCATAAGATTCATGTTAATGCTAGGTTCAATCTATATCTCACCAAGAAAAGAATATATTTATAATGACCTGGAAGTGGCCCCGAGTGCCAAGCGATCTTTCTAGTGCGATTTTCTAGCGATTTTTCCTAGGGCGAGTACTAGTGCTTTAATAATCCCTCCACCGCTCGCAACGTTACTGCTGACTGCTCGCAACGTTATTGCTTCCCTCGCTGAGCAACGTCACTGCTTCACCGCTAGCAACGTTACTGCTAACACCGCTTGCTGCTATCGCTAGCAACGTACTGCTCTCCTCTTCTGCTGATCGCTTGGTCACTGGTTGGCCGCTCCTGCCTCCACGTGGTGGGGTCGGTAACCTGGGAGAAGGAATTCCCTCTTCCGGGGCTAAAAGGAGCAGCGATGGATTGCGATGCATATCCATCGCTAGAGCCCACGGGCTCCAGACCCGTCAACTCTGATTCAGGGCATGACTTGAATCGTCCGAAGAGACTACGGACAGAAAAACAAACAACAGACATGCCAGCATTTCTGATAATGCATTCCCTATCCACACAACCTGTTGGCAAGCTATCGCCTTTCCTAATACAGAAATGTTTAGAGTCGGTTGTTGGATCTCCCAAAATGGTTAAACGTCTCCAATCCGGAGACCTTCTAATTGAAGCTTCTAAGCCAAATCACTCAGAAAAATTGTTAAAATTAACAACTTTTAACAATATTCCTGTGTCAGTAACATCCCATAACACTCTGAACACCTCTAAACGAGTTATCAGTGAATGGGACTTACTAAATGTGTCTGAGGAAGAAATCATTCAAGAGCTTAGCGAACAAAAAGTGACTCATGCACGGAGAATTATGATGAAAAAAGATGGCAACCTATTACCAACCAGGTCCATTATTTTGACATTCAGTACTACCGAATCTCCCATCTTCTGTAAACGCAGGTTACTTAAACTGCAAGATTCGACCCTACATCCCGAATCCCATTCGCTGCTTTAAGTGCCAGAAGTACGGCCATTCTCAGACGGCATGCCGAGGCGATGCTGTGTGTCCTATTTGCGGCTCCAAGGAGCATTCCCAAGGAGACTGTACAACTTCCACTCCCACTTGCCCAAACTGTAAAGGAAGCCATCCTGCATTTTCTAAATCGTGTGACCTTTGGAAAACAGGGAAAAAAATCCAGAAGTATAAAGTGGAGCATAAAGTCACATACCCTGAAGCAAGAAAGCAAATAATGCTAACCATGCCTAGCCGATCATATGCATCGGTCACAAAAAATAGCCGCTCAGCTGCAACCCAAACAGATGTCTCCATCGAACCGAATATTTCCTTTGCCGCCTGGGCCAAAACTGCGCTAACTTATAATAAGAAAACTAGTCAATGAGACCAGCAACACCCCAATCAGTATCCCAACTGATGCTATCTCAACCTTGCCAGAAACAACGAAATCAGCTACTATTGAAAACCAGAAGAAATCGAAACCAAGGATTAGCAACATGGAAATGGAGGTTCAGTCAGAGGATGAAGAGACAGTACTAGAGTTACATGCTAATGATACCATGGAAACAGGACGCCCAACATTTCCCAGAAATGAAAAATCAAAACTAAGCAGACAGAAACCTTCCCAGAAAAAACAGTCAGATCAATCTTCCTCCAATAAATCCAGCAAATGAATAAATTCCTTCAATGGAACTGTAGAGGATTACGCAGTAATATAGATGACTTGAATGATTTACTAATACAAACTAAAGCAATAGGTGTATGTTTACAGGAAACCTTTTTATCACCACAAGTTTCTCTGAAAATTAAAAATTATTCTATGTTTAGGCGAGACAGGGATTCTGACACTCCTGCTCGTGGTGGGGTGGCTATTCTTATCAGAACTAACATACCATCAAGACATCTCCAACTACAAACCTCTTTAGAAGTTGTAGCGGTCCAGATAGCAATGGGAATATCGTTAACCCCTGCATCCATTTATATCCCACCGAATTATCCTTGCTCCCAGACTGAACTTGACAACCTTATCACACAATTGCCACCTCCAGTCTGTTTACTCGGCGATTTCAACAGTCACCATCCATTGTGGGGATCTTCCATCATGGATAGGAGAGGCCAATTAATAGAAATGTTCCTGGATAACCATAACCTGACTCTGTTAAATTCTGGCTCTCCAACTCACATCCAACTACCTACAGGTAGTACATCAGCCATAGACTTATCAATATGTTCAGCATCTCTTTTTCCAAGCATGGAATGGTCAGTGCTAAATGATCCATTCCACAGTGACCATTTTCCTATCATCAGTACAATTCAAACACAGACGGTATCATGTCCTAAAGGCAGTACTTCTTGGAACTTTCATAAAGCAGACTGGAAAAACTATTCAACTTGTGTTCTACTTGACAAACTATATGTACAACAAAATCATATTGATGTTGTAACTGACCACATTACAAGTCATATATTATCTGCAGCAGAAATTTCCATTCCAAAATCCAACCAGAGCAAGCAGGTACACCAAAATCAATGGTGGAATGAAGAATGCTCCAAAGTGAAACGAGAAAAAAACCGTGCCTGGAACCAGTTTCGCAAATTTCCAACTACTGCCAACCTAATTATGTACAAAAAACTCAGAGCCAAAGCAAGACAAATTAGGAAGACAGCAAAACGTGACTCCTGGATTAAATTCGCCTCAGCTATTAACAAAAATACTGACAGTCGAATCATTTGGAAAAAAATTCAAGCTCTCAATGGGAAATTTCTACCGCAGCAATCTTCGATAATACAATGCAATGGGCAGGACTTATCCTCTCCTACTGACATTGCAAATGCTTTAGCCGAATCTTTTTATAACATTTCTGCCTGTTCCTCTTATGTGATCTCCTTTCAATGCAGTAAAACTGAATCAGAACGTCATAAGTTTAATTTCGCAACTAGACTTTCACTTCCCTATAACCAGCTGTTTACTCTATCTGAACTGAGAGAATCTTTGAGCAAATCTCCGAACAGCGCAGCAGGACCAGACGGCATTCACTACAGTATGCTGAAGCATCTGTGTGAAGCCGATCTCGGCACACTATTACTCTTTTATAACCGGATCTTCTCTGAAAATACGTATCCTCTGTCATGGCGTCATTCCTATATTTGTGCTATTCCAAAACCAGGCAAAGATCCTTCTCTAGTTGAGAATTACAGACCAATATCGTTGACAAGCTGTCTGGGCAAAATCTTTGAAAGGATGGTACATAAGAGGCTCACCTGGATTCTAGACTCCGAAAATCTCCTTTCTGATCACCAATATGGCTTCCGTAAAAACAGGTCCACCCTAGATGTACTTGTAAAAATTGAATCCAACATTCGTAATGCCTTCGTGAGAAAACAACATCTAGTGATGGTCAACCTGGATATTCATAAAGCATTTGACACCACATGGCGTCATGGTATTATTAAAGATATGCATCAGTTGGGGCTGAGAGGACATCTCCCTTTAATAATTCAGAACTTTTTAAAATTGCGTACATTCCAGGTCCGATATAAAAACATGCTGTCTTCCAAAAAACATGCATTTTGGAAGAACTTCCAAAAATAAATGATTGAAGTATACATGTATGCTGACGATCTCACTATATCCTGCCAATCGCAAAGCATGAATACTATCGAAAGACAGCTACAAATTGCTTTAACGAAAATTCAATCCTGGACCTTACGAAATGGATATAATCTCGCTGAACAGAAAACCACTACCACTCATTTCTGCAAACTTCGTTCACTTCATCCTGATCCAGAGCTAAAGATAAATAACGTGCCAATTCCTCTTGCTCACAATATCCGTTTCCTTGGTCTGATACTAGACAGGAAACTTAACTTTCAAGCACATGTGGCCTATCTTCGTACCATCTGCTTGAAGAAATTGAATATCCTTCGGTGTGTGTGTCATCCATGTCATGGGGTGCTGATCGTCATACCTCATCCATCTGTATAGAGCTCTCATCAGGTCTCGCTTGGACTATGCCTCTCCAGTATATGATTCAGCGAGGAAAAGTACTTTAGAACGACTAAACACCATCCAGCACTGTGCTTTGAGAGTCGCTCTAGGCACATTCAGAACCTCCCCGGTTCAGAGCCTGTACATCAAAGCTCATGAACCTCCCTTACATCTTCGCAGAAAATCATTACTTCTGATGTATGCCGCAAAAATCCATAGTCTGCCCTCTCATCCTTGTTGGAGGTGTCTCTACAATACTGAATGCGAGTCATTTTATATCAGTAAACCTAATGAAAACCGACCTGCTCCACTTAGATTTAAGGAACTGGCTCAATCATGGAACATAGACATCAGCAATATATTTCAGGACAAAACACCACCAGATCCACCCTGGGAAAATATCTGTGCAATATATGATGACTACTTTCAACAGTGGGGAAAGAACACGCTGTCTCCTTCCAATATCGCACAGTTACATGCAACTTACACTCTTTCTAATTCAAACGCATGTGAAATCTATACAGATGGATCAAAAACCAAGACCCCAAGGCCCCGAGTGCCAAGCGATAGTGACAAGCGATTTTCTTCCAGTGATTATAGAGTGATCTCCAAAGTGATATAGTTTCTTTATTTTCCAGTGCGGCTGTTATTTCATTTATTTGAAGTGGTTCTGTGCTTTAAAAGTCAAACGTAAGAACCCAGAAAGGCAATCCACCTTTCTTTTGTTATTCTTTATATATATCACTAACCAAATCCACTAACTTAAACAACCTCTTGGTCACTGGTGGCACCGCTCCTGCCTCCACGTGGCGGGGCCGGTAACCTGGGGGAAAAACCAACCCTCGGGGCGAAAAGGAGCAAAGATGGAAATAAGTGAATTTCCACGTATAGAGCCGAAGTGCTCTCAACATGAACACGACAATGACTTCTCTCTTTCAAAGAGACAAAAAAAGGACACTAGGAAACAGGAATCTCCAGCTTTCCTCATAATACACTCTTTGTCATCCCAACCTGTGAGCAAGCTCTCACCTTTCATCATCCAGAGATGCCTAGAAAACGCTGCAGGTTCACCAAAAATGGTTAAACGTCTCCAGTCAGGAGATCTACTAGTAGAGACATCGTACTCAAGACATTCTGAATTACTACTGCAACTTACTTCTTTAAGCGGAATACCAATTCAGGTTACCCCACACAACACACTAAATTCTTCCAAAGGAGTGATCTCCGAATGGGATCTATTATATGTTTCTGAGGAAGAACTTGTCCAGGAGCTAAAAGATCAAAATGTGTCTCATGCAAAACGTATCATGATCAGAAAAGACGGCAACTTAACTCCCACGCGAAACATAATCTTGACTTTCAGTACTCCAAATCTACCGGGTTCTGTCAAAGCAGGTTACTTGAATTGCCGCATTAGGCCATATATCCCAAATCCGCTCAGATGCTTTAAATGTCAAAAGTTCGGCCATTCTCAGACAGCATGCCGTGGAGATGCTATATGTCCAAACTGCAGCTGCAAGAATCACACGCAAGCAGAATGCAAAGCTCCAACACCACAGTGTCCTAATTGTAGTGGCAAACATCCAGCCTACTCCAAAGACTGTGAACTATGGAAGATAGGAAAAAAAATACAAAAATATAAAATTGAAAATAAAGTCTCTTACCAAGAAGCGAAAAAACAGATCAACTTAGTATGCCAAAACGCACTTATGCTTCTACGACTCTCAGACAAGAATCAGTGGCATGTCAGACGGAAGTATCCATCTCTCCAAAAATATCAATATCAGACTGGGCACGATCAGTACTCTTGATCCAGCATCCATCTAAACCAAATTCAATAGACCAAAGCAATAACACCCCACTCACAATTCCAACCCAGAGACTTCCGCATCGTCAGGCAGCAGAAAATTTGCAAAGATCTTATTCTGCTGAGACGAAAGTATCAGATCTAACAAGCATGGATACAATTGAGTCTATCGGTCAAGAAGAACTGCTTGAAATACACGCAGAAGATGATATGGACGATAGCAATGAATCGGGACGTCCCACCTTTCCCCGAAAAGAAAAACCAAAACCGGACCGTCATAAACAATCAACTTATAAAAAGCAGTCAGATACATCTTCCACAAACAAAACCAAATAATGGAACGCATCATTCAATGGAATAGTAGAGGCTTTCGCAGCAACATAGATGATATCAACGAACTAATTCAGTGCTTCAATCCTGTAGCTATGTGCCTACAGGAAACCAACTTGACACCCCAAGTTTCCACTACAGTCAAAAATTACACCATCTACAGACAAGATAGATCTGACACTAATAGTGCTCATGGAGGAGTAGCCATCCTGTTGGACTCAAGAGTTCCTTCCAGATGCATTCCATTGCAAACCTCTTTAGAAGCTGTTGCCGCACGCATAGTAATTGGAATCACCGTTACATTGGTCTCAATTTATCTTCCACCTAATCGTCCATATTCTATTCAGGAAATCGAAGATCTTGTGTTGCAACTACCAGTTCCCTTCTGTCTACTAGGTGACTTTAATGCTCACCACCCATTATGGGGTTCATCCAGCTTAGACAGACGTGGAAAACTTGTTGAAATGTTAATAGATAGACAGGATCTAACGTTGTTAAATACTGGCGCTCCTACATATGTTCATTTTCCTACCGGATCAACCTCCGCAATAGACCTTTCCATCTGCTCTCCAGTGCTCTATCCAAGTATCCAGTGGGCAACAATTAACGATCCGTATAACAGCGATCATTTCCCAATAATATGCAAAGTTCAAACTTCCTGTTCATTACCAACAGACAATCCAGTAAAATGGAAATTTCCAAAGGCTGACTGGATAAAATATAGCACGCTTGTCTCGTTCAACAACCATATCATACAGAGCTCTTCTATCAACCATGTTACTGAACATATAACAAACCAAATTCTAACAGCTGCAACCTCTGCAATTCCACAATACCAAGTCAGGAAAAGGCGAAAATTAAATTATTGGTGGAACGAAGAGTGCAACAATGCAAAAAAACAGAAAAACAAAGCTTGGAATCAATTCCACAAACATCCAATCATTTCCAATCTTATTAATTATAAGCGACTTAGAGCAAGAGCCCGTTATATCAGACGGAAAGCAAAAAAAGAATCTTGGATTAAATTCGCTTCCTCAGTTAATAAAAATACAGACATCAGACTGATCTGGAATAAGATAAAATTGTTAAATGGCAAAATTCCTCCAACATCTACTCCACTTATTAACTGGAATGGACAGGAACTCTCTACTCCTGCAGAAATCGCAAATGCACTAGGATCTGTATTTTCCCAGTTGTCCTCCTCAACTTCTTATGACCAATCGTTTCAAAAAATTAAAGGTGTAACTGAAAAATCCAAACTGAATTTCACTGACAGATGTGCACTAAAATATAATCAACCATTTACCATGGTTGAACTTCAGCATGCTCTTACCAACACAAGGAATAGCGCTGCTGGCCCTGATGGGATATTTTATATAATGCTTAAAAATTTAAATACAAAGTCACAGTCATCACTGCTGTTCTTCCTCAATCGAATATTTACTGAACATACATACCCAAGCTCCTGGCGTCATTCCTACGTTCTGGCAATCCCAAAACCTGGTAAAGACCCTTCTGTTCCTCAAAACTACAGACCAATTTCACTTACCAGCTGTCTGAGCAAAACCCTCGAAAAAATGATTCACAGCCGCCTGACTTGGTATCTTGAGTCCCAAAAGTTAATCAATAACAATCAATTTGGATTCAGAAAAAATCGATCATCATTGGACCTTATGATTAAAGCCGAAGCAAATATCAGAAATGCATTCATCAAAAAGGAGCATCTCGTTATGGTCTGTCTGGATATTGAGAAAGCCTTTGACACCACATGGCGTTTTGGTATTTTAAAGGATCTACATTCTCTTGGCCTGAGAGGAAATTTGCCATATTTCATCCAAAATTTTTTAGAACAAAGATCCTTTCAAGTTCGTTACCGGGGAACTCTCTCTAAAAAGTTTGTTCAGGAAGAAGGAATCCCTCAAGAGTCCGTTCTCAGCGCTACTCTATTCGCAATTAGAATTAATCACTTAACTGAAATTATTCCGAAAACAGTGGACTCATATCTTTATGCCGATGATCTAACAATCTCCTGCCACTCTCAAAACATGAACTACATTGAGAGACAATTGCAGATATCAATAAATCAGATCCAGATTTGGATGACACAAAACGGTTACAGACTATCCAGCCAGAAATCTACTGCCATTCATTTCTGCACCATGCGTAAAATGCATCCTGATCCTGAACTCCGATTAGATATCCATCTTATTCCAATTGCGAATAGTATTCGCCTGCTTGGCTTAATTTTTGACAGTAAGTTAAACTATCATAAACACATTGAACATCTCCGGACAGCTTGCCAAAAGAAAATGAACATACTGAGAGCCTTATCAGCAACAACCTGGGGAGCAGATCGTTACACCTTGCTTCACTTATATAGATCCATAATTAGATCTCGTCTGGACTATGGCGCACCTGTCTTCGATTCTGCTAGGGAAAGTACCTTATCTCGTCTGAACCCTATTCAACATTCAGCTCTAAGAATAGCTTTAGGTGCGTTCAGAACATCACCAGTGCAAAGTCTTTATGTGGAAGCCTACGAAGCTCCTCTAAACATCAGAAGAAAGATGTTATTACTGAACCACGCAACCAAGGTTCAAAGCCAGTCGACCCATCCCAATTGGTCAATATTTAATGATCCGCCACTCAAGACCTTTTATAGAAACAAACCACAAGCAATTAGGCCTGCAGGTATTAGGTTAATGGAACTAGCAGAAAACTGGAACATACAACTCAAAGTCCACCAAGAACCTATAGATTACGTTCCTCCATGGTCTGTCATCATGCCGTGTTGTGATAATTATTTCCACCAATGGGGGAAACACTCTTTAACGAGTACTAACATCCAGCAACTCCACATTGCACATCTACAATGTTATCCCGACTTCGCGAAAATATATACTGACGGTTCAAAGTCCGAGAATGGATCAGGTGCAGCAGTGGTATTCCATGACACTATCACTTCTGTGTCACTTCCAACAGAATGCAGTAGTTTCACCACTGAATTATATGCCATAAAGCTTGCTCTGGAAATCATTTTCCATCTCTCAATCGAAAAGAGCATACTCTACACAGACTCGCAAAGTGCCCTATTAGCAATGCAAAAGATTTCCCCATCTACTCATCCGTTACTACAGCAAATCAGATCAGAGTTGATTCGTCTCCGAGATCATCGGCAAAGCATTGTCTTCTGCTGGATCCCAGGCCATACTGGAATACCAGGAAACGAAATTGCAGATGATGCTGCCAAGCATCCATCCAGCACATCCGCAATGAATTTTCTGGTCCCGCTCAGTGACTACAAAATCCATATACGAAATATATGTAAGGAACGATGGACACTACAATGGCAAACGCAGATGCATAACAAACTCCTTGAAATTAAACCTATACCCCAATTATGGGCCTCCAATTTTCGCACAAACAGACAAGAAGAGGTTGTCCTGGCCAGAGCCCGAATAGGCCACACCCATTTGACCCATCTATTTCTGTTATCAGGTAATGACCCTCCACAGTGTTCACATTGCCACAGGCCACTCACAGTAAAACACATACTCCTGGAATGCACCTTGCATAACAACTCCCGTCTAATTTCATTCACTTCTCTGTCAAACTTACAAGAATTGTCACTTCGTCATATCATAGGCGAAAATTCAAACCTTACAGAATTTTTTTCCTTTCTAAAACGAATAGGTTTATATAACCATTTCTAGCTGCTTCCATAGAAGCCAATAAAATTAGTACTAACTACTATGATAGGTGCAATATGGCCTAAGTAGCCTTTGCACCAGAAAAATCCAAACACAACAACAACAACCACCAAGACCCCAAGTAGGTGCTGCTGCAATCTTCCCATCATTTAGCACTTCTGTGTCATTGCCAATAGAATGCAGTATCTTCACTGCTGAGCTCTATGCTATAAACTTAGCTCTGGATCACATTATTGAACATCTAATTCCGTCTGCTTTAATATTCACTGACTCACTCAGTGCTGTCTCTGCCATAAATACTAATACCAAATCCTCTCACCCTGTAGTAAAACAGATTCATTCTAAGTTACTTGCCTGTATGGAATTGAACCAAACTGTGACATTCTGCTGGATCCCAGGACATTCTGGAATAGCCGGCAATGAAAGAGCAGATCATGCAGCCAAACAACCAGAAACCACTATTTCGCAGACTTTTCAAGTTCCATATACGGATTACAAACACATTATCCGTAAAGCATGTTATAACAGCTGGTCATTAATCTGGAAAGGTTATCCAGGAAATAAACTTTACCAAATAAAACCAGAACCAAAGCTGTGGCAATCCAGCTTCAGAAAAAACAGACGAGATGAAATAATTTTAGGAAGGCTAAGGATTGGGCACACTCATCTCACTCACCTGTATCTATTAACTAATGACAGCGCTCCCCAGTGTACATCATGTCAAGTACAACTGACCATTCGACATTTGTTAGTGGACTGTCCCCACTTTCAAACCATCCGTTTAGACATCTTTAAGTCAATTTCTAATACGCAGTCATCAATAAATTTATTACAGATTCTGGGAGATGATTTTAATCAAAAAGAACTCTTTACTTTCCTAAATCGTATAGGAATATATCATAAAATATAGTTATCACAATTAAGCTAATATTCCATATTCACCATTAGAAAGACACAATATGGCCCTAGCAGCCTATGTGTCGTTAAACACAACAACAACAACGACCTGGAAGATCTGCAGATTCCTCTTCCCTTTTGTTAATTAGGAGACATTTTGAGATACACCAACACTCTGGGGCTACCCCCACATACAGACAGTCGAGAAAACTTCTGGAATCACTGCTTGACAAACATAATCTAACATTGTTGAATAATGATGCTGATACTTGCATTCATTTCTCCACTAGAACAACTACAGCTATAGACTTACAATCTGCTCTCCAGTTGTTTCCAACTTGCAGGCCTCCAGAGAATAGTAGTAGTAGTGGCACTTGATGCAAGAAAGCAAGTGTAGGAGCTTATGCAGCATCAGCCAAAAAAAAAAAAAAAAAATCACACCATACCCTCCAATTGCCTGTCCAGTTCCTCCTTAAATTTATTTAACCTATCAACTTCCACAACGACAGATGGAAGTTTGTTCCAGCAATTAACCACCCGCTGGCTAAAGGCAAATTTCCGCACATCTATTCTACATCTATCCTTTCTTAATTTGAACTTATGTCCCCGTAGGTTCGTATTCTGAACAAGTGGGAGGATCCCATCAGAATTCAGCGTGCTCAACCCATTCAAGGCCTTATAGACCTCAATCAGATCACCGCGCAGGTGCCTAGTCTCCAGCCACTGCAATTTGCAGAACTTAAGCCTCTCTTGGTAAGAGGATCCCTTCGTTCCCCTCACCAATCGTGTTGCTCTTCTCTGTACACGCTCAAGCAAATCTACATCCTTCCTAAAATGAGGCCTCCAGACCTGTACGCAGTACTCAAGGCGTGGCCTGACCATTGCCTTATACAGAGGGACAATCACCTCCTTTTCCCTGCTAGCAAAATTCCTATATATCATTGACAAAACCCCATGACCTGCCCTAGCAGCCTGTCTACATTGCTCAGAAAACTTCATATCCGACTGCACAATTACTCCCAGGTCTTTTTCATTTTCTACCACCTTAAGTGTAGTACCACACAGTTGGTACGTTTCTCTGGGGTTACTTCTACCCATATGCAGTACTTTGCATTTGTCAAGGTTAAACTTCAGTTGCCACTTCTTAGCCCATCTGCCCAAATTATCTAGATCCTGTTGCAGTAGCACACTGCCATTACTGTCATTAACAACCCTGCCAACCTTCGTGTCATCTGCAAACTTCGACATTAAGCCTGATATACCTTCATCAATATCATTGATAAATATACAGAACAACAGTGGACCCAACACCGAACCCTGTGGGACTCCACTAATAACATTAGTCCACGAAGAGCAGCACCCATTGATTACCACCCTCTGTCTTCTCCCACTTAACCATCCTTTTATCCATTGTAGCAACTTACCCTTAATACCATTCTGCTCCAATTTGTACAGTAGTCTTCCATGCGCAACAGTGTCAAAAGCTTTCCTGAAATCCAAGTATATGATATCAAAATTATTTTTTGCATCCAGTTCCTTTGTGACCACATCATAATAACCAATCAAATTTGTCAGACAAGACTTTCCCTTAAACCCATGCTGTGTCTGAATTATTGCTGCAGTCTTGTCTAGATGATCCTGCAATGCATCTTTAACCAGTGACTCCATTATTTTACCCGGAACAGAAGTTAAACTAACTGGTCTGTAATTATTCGTGTCACCCTTCGAACCTCCTTTGTGAATTGGGGATACATTTGCACATCTCCAGTCCGTGGGAACCTCCCCTGAATCCAAGGATGCTCTCATAATTATGGCTAAGGGTTTGCTCAGTTGCTTTGCCGCCTCCTTTAATATAACTGGATAGATCCCATCCGCCCCAGGTGCCTTTCTTATGTTTAACTTCAACAATTTCTCCTCCACTTTGCTCTCAGTTATTACAAAATCATTAAGCACACTGCTACAATTTGATAACCTTCTTCCATTTTCAAACTGTAATGAATGAGGGCTGTTTATTTTGTTTTGAATCCATGTTGATGGACCATTATCTGTCATGCTGGTCCAGTGTGGTTGGCAGATTTTGGATCGGTTTAGTCTGTCTTACCTTTAATCTGTCTGTCATGGGTGGCCCTGATAGAATTGTACAACTCCCGGTGGCATAGTTCTCATATTCATTTACACATGCAAACACTCCTTCTGTGATAAAGCATCAATCTGTTGCAGTGCCTCTTATATATATCCTTGTATATATTTGACTAGTTGTTCAAGATCCTTTTCTATAATAGTGGAGTCAATTACGCTCTTCTCGTTTTCTGTAAGGTCCCCATTTTAAATATTTTATGTTTGTTTGTAATTAAGAGTACATGGTTTCACAAAATTCTAGTAGGCCTTTTGCCATTATTCATTAATCTCCCCAAATTTTCCTAAAATATCGCGCTAGATGCACTATCATTAGTTTCTGCTGCTCTTTTTGAGATATACAAGCACTTTTTTTTTGAGCCTTCACCTTGGCCATAACTACAGACAAATTTCATTGTTCAACTTGCCACCTTTAATTTTTCCAACATAATGTTTCCCACCCAGTTAAACTTTCTTCCTCACTAGTTCTAAAAGCTATTGCTATATCTTTCTTGCAGAGTATCTCACCTCCACAATAAAATTAGAATATTTTATGAATCTAGTTTTTGTTTATTCATCTTTTCCATTTAAGCTTCTAACATTGTTGGTTAGAACAACTGTAATATGTAATATACTCCCGGACGAGCACAGCAGGGATCTACTTGGCATGGCATGGAACAAATATTGGTCTGGACCCTAGTTAGGTCTTAACAAGCTTATCTTAGTTATGTGTGTCTCCTTTGTTACCTGGCCTTACAGAAAGAAATACTATCAAATATTTATGGTTGATGTATTTATAATTTATTTATGGCTGATGTATTTATAATATTTATTTATGTCAGTTTATTTATAATATATATATTTATGTCAGTTTATTTATAATATATATTTACGTCAGTTTATTTATAATATTTATTTATATCAGTTTATTTATAATATATATTTATGTCAGTTTATTTATATTATTTGATTTGGTTCATTTCAGAAGTACAGCTGTATTTAATGATTCTGGAACAGCAAGAGAAGTATGAAGAAGCCCTTAAGGTACTGAATGGTTCACTTGGAGGTATGAAAACATTAAATAATGTAAAATAAGATAGCATTAAAATAGTTTAAAATTGCAAAGCCTTCATTTTCAGTTCTTATTTTGCCTTGAATGATATTTTCAAAATATTGATAATTGGTGTGACTGGTATTTGGTTAGAAGAATATTTTTTCAGACACAATTAAGCAACAAAATATATTTTATTGCACTCATTAAAAAAAAAAAAAGATTGGCTAGTCTACCCTTGTCATCTAATATAGCCTCATCCCTTTTAAGGGCATATAAGATGTATCCTCACTTTCGGGAGACAGTAAACCCCGGGCTTTATGGCCTTGAAGGGCAATACAGATTATCTCTAAATGGGTGGAGCTCAGTTTCTTGTGTGTAGTATAAGGAATATTTTTTGCCACTTCTTCTGCAAGGCTTTTAATACTTGATCACTAGAAGTAGCCAGGAAACTTTTGTATGTAAATGTTTTTAAACCAGTGAAAAAGGTGTGCTCTGTGACATGGTGCATTATCATCCTGAAATAATATCTTGTACTTTTCACTTCTGTGTGGAACATTTGCTCAGAAAATGAAGTGTAGGCACATGGCAGTGACACTTGACCTATGCACTGTTTATGAATGGTACTAGAAGGAGGCAGGAGGCTAATGTTCCAATACACAGGAAGAGGAGAAACTTATAATTATAACATCACTCCTAGTGGATGATCAGAATATGCAGACAGTTAAAAATTGATGTGGCTTCATTCTGTATTTGTGCAATGGTTTTTCGTGTTCTCTTTTTTTCTCTCTTCTTTATTGGATTGTGACAACTTGGAAAGGGGAAAATACTTTGGTAACAGTTTGGTAATAAGTTTATTTTTAACATTGTGCAGTATGGTTCATTAGACTAATAGCTGTTCTTCTTCATTGCAGTCTAGTTATGTGAAAGCCAGCAAAAGCAGAGCTTTTGAACAGCTAAGTCCTCCCCCCACACCCCTTTCATATTGTATTTTAAGCTGTTTTATTTGTCTACACACACACACACACACACACACACACACACACACACACACACACACACACACACACACACACAGGGTGTTTCATATCAAGTGGGCCATACTTCCTTATTACTTCCAGGCTTGAAAACAAAAAACAAATTCATGTAAAAGTGTGTCTGATTCTGAACAGTTATGAACATGTTATTTGAATTTTTAAAAAATGGCTGTCGCGCTTTCAATGCTAAAAGAAATAAAAAAAAAAAAAAAAAAGAAGACTGAACAAACGTGTACTTATTATGAATTCACATTAACTGTGTCATGTTTTTTTTTACACTAGTTACCATATTCCAGTGTAATTGTGTCATTTTGCATCAATTTAATTTCTCCAATACTAGAACTGATATCATTAAATTTAACAAATTTACTAATAATGACTTTAAAAGAGTGTTTAAAATTTACTTTGTGGGCTATTTTCATTAAGAGTTGACTACAAATCATTATGCCATTGCATCACTAATTGTTCACAGCTACACGATCCAGATACAATATGTACAGACAGGATAGGAAGAGAGGAGGTGTTATGCTGTTAATTAAGAAAAACATAAAATCAAAAGAAGTGCACCCAGTTGATATAGATGAACAGTGCACTGTTGAGTCAGTTTGGTGTGACGTAAGCACTGCGAAAGCAAAAATAAGAGTAGGAGTGCGTTATAGGCCTAATGACTCGAATGAGTACAATGAACAATTGTACAGAGAAATAGTGGGCTAGTAAATCAGAATGTCTTATAATGGGGGATTTTAACTTCCCAAGATATTGACTGGAACTTGTGGGTTGGCACTCACACATTAACCAGACTTTTGTGGATTTATTGGATGATAGTTTTCTTCAGCAGCATGTTCGAGAGGCAACCAGAGAGAGTAATATTCTTGATCTGGTTATCAGCAGTGATCATTCGTGTATTAAGAATTTGCAGATAAAGGAACTACTAGGTGGCAGTGATCACAGTGTACTGATGTGAGATTTACTTAAAGATTTAATTACCATCAGGGGTAAAGGAAAGGGTTTTTGTTCAGTAAAGGTGAGTACAGTGGTCTCAGACAGTTTTTAAATTCTGTACAGTGGGATCAACTGACGATGTTACCAACAGTAAATTCTAAGTGGGAAGCATTCAAGGAATTAATCGTGGATGCTACTAAAAGTTTCATACCTAATTAAGAAATATTATTCAAGGTTTAGGCCTAAATGGTTATCTAATGAACTAATGAGACTCTTAACAGTGAAGAAAAATGCATGGGATGCATATAAATTATCAAGCGACTCAGAATCCTATGGCAGATATAAGCTAGTCTGTAATCAGGTCACAAAGGAGGTTAGGCAGGCGAAGGCAGATTACGAGAAAACTTTGGCAAAAGATGCTAAGAAAAACAGCAAGGATTTCTTTACTTATATAAACTCTAAAAGTAAGGGGATGAATCTGATTGGTCCACTTGACATCGATGGTTCGACTGTTGATGATCCTGCTCAGATAGCAAACAAACTGAATGAGTATTTTGCATCTACGTTCACACATGAGGAATTATTAAGGTTTGAAAATGGTAGAAGGTTATCAAATTGTAGCAGGGTACTTACAGGTGAGGTGGTTACAAAGGAACTGGATGCAAAAAATAATTTTGATATCATATATTTGGATTTCAGGAAAGCTTTTGACACTGTTGCGCATGGAAGACTATTGTAGAAATTGGAGAGCAGAATGGTATTAAGGATAAGTTGCTACAATGGATAAAAGGATGGTTAAGTGAGAGAAGACAGAGGTTGGTAATCAATGGGTGCTTCTCTTCGTGTACTAATGTTATTAGTGGAGTCCCACAGGGTTTGGTGTTGGGTCCACCGTTATTTTGTATATTTATCAATGATATTGATGAAGGTATATCAGGCTTAGTGTCGAAGTTTGCAGATGATACAAAGGGTGGCAGGGTTGTTAATGACAGTAATGGCAGTGTGCTACTGCAACAGGATCTAGATAATTTGGGCAGATGGGCTAAGAAGTGGCAACTAAAGTTTAACCTTGACAAATGCAAAGTAGTGCATATGGGTAGAAGTAACCCCAGAGAAAAGTACCAACTGTGTGGTACTACACTTAAGGTGGTAGAAAATGAAAAAGACCTGGGAGTAATTGTGCAGTCAGATATGAAGTTTTCTGAGCAATGCAGACAGGTAGCTAGGTCAGGTCATGGGGTTTTGTCAATGATATATAGGAATTTTGCTAGCAGGGAAAAGGAGGTGATTGTCCCTTTGTATAAGGCAATGGTCAGGCCACGCCTTGAGTACTGCGTACAGGTCTGGAGACCTCATTTTAGGCAGGATGTAGATTTACTTGAGCGTGTACAGAGAAGGGCAACAAGATTGGTGAGGGGAATGAAGAGATCCTCTTACCAAGAGAGGCTTAAGTTCTGCAAATTGCAGTGTCTGGAGACTAGGCACCTGCACGGTGATCTGATTGAGGTGTATAAGGCCTTGACTGGGTTGAGCACGCTGAATTCTGATGGGATCCTTCCACTTGTTCAAATTAAGAAAAGACAGATTTGGAATAGATGGGCAGAAATTTGCCTTTAGCCAGCGGGTGGTTAATTGCTGGAACAAACTTCCATCTGTCGTTATGGGAGTTGGTAGGTTGAATAAATAAGGAGGAACTGGACAGGCATTTGGAGGGAATGGTATTATTTATTTATTTATTTTTTGGCTGATGCTGCATAAGCTCATATGCCACTTGCATCACATGCCACTACTTCTGCTACTACTACTTTTTCCAGTTTCTTGGTTCCATGCACCAATCCTCATTATTATGATATCGAAGAAAGTAAGAGATGTTATATCATCAATACATAAAAGCAAAAGGAAGAGTAGGTAGGTAACTACAGGAAGTAGTTACCTACCTACCTACTCTTGGAGGCCATGATTAAGAATACAATACAGTAACTTTTAAATAGAAATGGCATTCTGAAGGACACACAGCATGTTTTGTTAAGAAAAATCATGTTTAACTAACCAGATTAACTATTTTGATTTCATGGGATGAATATAGGGAATAATTTTGACATAGTTTATTTGAATTTTAGCAAGGCATTTGGTCAGTCCCATGAGAGGTTATTATATAAGCTGAAACATGTCGGGACGTTGGGATCACAGGCAAGAATCTGAGATGGATCACACAGTGGTTGCAGGGCAGGTGGCAGAGGGTTGTGATTAATGGATATTTTTCAAGTTGGTGTAGCATCTGTAGTGGGGTCGCCTAAGGAGATTAGTTCTTGTACCACTTGTTTCTGATTTTCATAAATAACGTCTACAATTGGGATAGAAGGGTTGATGTCAAAATTTGCATATAATACAAAGATTAGGAGAGAGTCATTAATGATCAGTTGCAAGCAGCACTCCTTCAGGATGATTTGGACAAGGTTCAAGGATGGTCAAAAAAGTAGCAGCTTTCGTTAATGCAGCAAAATTTAAGGTCTTACACTTGGGGATAGCAACTGCAAAATAAATTATACACTTGGTGGGGTTGAATGAAAAACAATAGAAGAAGAAAGGGATTTGTGAGTTTGCGAAGTTCTCAGAGCAGTGAAACTAGGTAGCTTGGAAAGCCCATGGGATCCTATTAATGATTTATTGAATAATAGCCAGTGGAGATAAGAAAGTCATAATTGCGCTGTGTAAGGCAATTATAAAACTAGATCTTGATGGATGGGACATCAGACTCATCAAAGAAATCTATTGGAATCAAACAGCCACTGTAAGTGTCGAAGAGGGTGAAACTGATGAGATCAATATAAAATGAGGGGTAAGGCAGGATTGAATTCTCTCACCCATGCTATTTAACACCTATTCTGAAGTTATTTTCCACAATGCATTGTGGTGTATAAGGTTGAGGTGTATAAGGCCTCAAATGGGTTGAGCACCCTGAATTCTGATGGGATCCTTCCACTTGTTTGCCGACCGGGCTAGCCGGATGGGTAAAGTGCCTGCCTGGCAACCAAAAGGTCGCGGGTTCGAATCCCACCTCAGGCTTGGATCAAAGTACTGCAAAAACCTTAGGAGGTGCATTATGGCCGCATAAGCCGATGCACCAACAACTACCAAAAAAAAAAAAAAAAAAAAAAAAAATTCCACTTGTTCAGATTATGAACCTAAGGGGGCATAAATTCAAATTAAGAAAAGACATGTAGAATAGATGTGTGGAAATTTGCCTTTAGCCAGCGGGTGGTTAATTGCTGGAACAAACTTCCATCTGTCGTTGTGGAAGTTAATAGATTAAATAAATAAGGAAGAACTGGACAGGCATTTGGAGGGGAATGGTGTGTTTTTTTTTTTTTTTTTGGCTGATGCTGCATAAGCTCTTACACTTGCTTTCTTGCATCACATGCTGCTGCTGCTACTACTACAAAGCTCTAGATCTGTCAGTCAAATTGAAATTCGTTAGGTGCTATGTGTGGTCCATACTATTATACAGAGTTAGCATTAGCATTAGTTAAGGCATATGATGCAAGAAAGCAAGCTTATACAGCATCAGCCAAAAAAAAAAAAAAAAAAACCCTTCCCATTTCACCCATCCAGTGACTCCAAATGTTTGTCTACTTCAGCCTTAAATTTATTTAAGCTATCAACTTCCACAACAACAGATGGAAGTCTGTTCCAGTAATCAACTAACCATTAGCTAAAGGTAAACTTCCGCACATCTACTCTACAACTGTCTTTCCTCAATTTGAATCTATGCCCCCTCAGGTTCTTAGTCTGAGCAAGTGGAAGTATCCTGTCAGATTGAGCCTGCTCAAACCATTCTAGGCCTTATACACCTCAATCAGATCACCTTGCAGGTGCCTCGTCTCCAAATGCTGCAACTTGCAGAACTTAAGCCTTTCTTCATAAGCACACTCCTTTGTTCCTCTCACCAGTCATGTTGCCCTTCTCTGTACTTGTTCTAGTAACTCTACATCCTTCCTAAAATGATGCCTCCAGACCTGTATACAGTACTCAAGATGTGGCCTGACCACTGCTTTATACAAAGGGATAATCACCTCCTTGTCTCTGCTAGCAAAATTCCTATATATCATTGACAAAACTCCATGACCTGCTCTGGCAGCCCGTCTGCACTGCTCAGAGAACTTCATATCTGACTGCACAATTACTCCAGACCTTTTTCATTCTCCACCTCTGTGAGTGTAGATTCCATCTACCACAGAGTTGTTGGTATGTTTCTCTTGGGTTACTACCACCCATATGCAGTACCTTGCATTTGTCAATGTTAAATTTCAATTGCTACTTCTCAGCCCATCTGCCTAACTTTTCTAGATCCTGTGGGAGTAGCATAATTGTCTTTACTGTCATTAACACCCTACCAACCTTTGTATTATCTGCAAACTTGGACATTAGGCCTGATATACCTTCATCAATATCACTGATAAATACACAAAACAACAATGGGCCCAGCAGTGAACCCTGGGGAACTCCGCTAATAACATTAGTCCATGTAGAGCAGTGTCCATTTATTACCACTCTCTGCCGTCTCCCACTCAACCATTCCTTTATCCATTGCAGTAACTTGTTCTTAATGCCATACCGCTCTAATTTGTACTGCAGTCTTCCATGTGCAACAGTATCAAAAGCTTTCCTGAAATCCAAGTATATGATATCAAAATTATTTTTAGCATCCAGTTCCTTTGTGACCACATTGTAGTATCCAATCAAATTGGTCAGACAAGACTTCCCCTTAACAAACCCATGCTATGTCAACTATTACTGCTGTCTTGTCTAGGTGATTCGGTATCACCTCTTTAACCAGTGACTCCATTATTTTCTCCGCAACAGAATTTAAACTAACAGGTCTATAATTATTTTTTTTTCGCCCTTTGAACCCCCTTTGTGAATTGCTGATAAATTTGCTCATCTCCAGTCCATGGGGGACCTCCCCCGACTCTAAGGATTCTCTCATAATTATGGCTAAGGGTTTGCTTACTTCCCTTGTTGCCTCCTTCATTATGACTGGATAGATTTCATCTGTCCCAGGTGCCTTTTTTTACGTTTAACTTCAACAATTTCTGTTCCAATTTGCTCTAATTTATCACAAAATCACTTAGCTCCCTGTTAGAGTTTGATAAACCTCTGGCATTCCCGTCCTTGAATAGGTGCAAAATATTCATTCAATTTATCAGCTTCTTGAGCAGGATCATCAATAGTCAAACCATCTATGTTAAGTGAACCAGTCTGATTCATCCTCTTCCTTCTAGAGTTTACTAAGTAAAGAACTCTTTGCATTTCTGGAACTAGGCATTTCTGGACCTATGTCTTAACTGGAGAACCCTTCTAAGTACAGATCACTAATAATATAAATACCCTCTACTGGGGAGAGTGGGGGGGGAGCAGGTGGCACTGTCCATACCCATGATTTGGAAGTTAATCCCCCCTCCCAGTTTTTGATAAATCATTGTTAGGATGCCGTGGGCTTTCCTGGCTACCTGTTTACACTGCTCAGAATATTTCATATCTGCCTGTGTCATAACTCCCTGGGAAAGTGGTGGTGCATAAGCCAAATATCCCAACCATGATCAGCAGTCTCACCTTGCACAGTGCAGTGAAATCTGTAATTGGCCCATAGAGCAATTGGAAATCAGTTCTAGGAGGCACTGACTCTTTTAACACCCTATTCCATTAGATGAGTGGGTGCAGAAGATGCCTGAAGAACATCTACTGATGTAGTTATTTGAAAAATATACTATATTTCATCCCGTAGCCCATACTTAAATAGTCCACAGTTAATGGAGGAATATATCTGCTGCAGTCTGTCACTCGTTGGTGGAAGCTTACTTAGAAGAGAGGAACATCTCATGGAGGTCGAAGTGGGAAATGACATGCTATTAAAGTAAGTGGCAGTAACACTGATGTGAAACCAAAATGTCCGGCTGCTTTTTTTGGAGTGCATACTTGGTGATAAATAATAATTATGATAGATTAATGATAGGTATATTTTTAATTATTTAATTATGTAAAAATTTTTATGATAATTTTTGCTATGATTCTCTTTTGCATTTTCTTTGCTATCCAGAGAAACTAACATATTATCAGGACTTTTTACTTCTGAGACGGGCGGAATTACTTTCCAAATTAAGGAGGTGGCCTGAAGCCAATTCAACATATAAGCAGCTAATTATTTCAAAGTAAGATGAGATAAAGCATTAATTTCATTATTTAAATTATTTTTAAAACAATATTATGTGTTAAGTTTTACTAATGTACAAGTTAGTGCAGCATTTGCATCATTTCTGTACGAGGGCACCTCCATAGCCAGGTGGGCAGGAGCAGCAGTGCGTAGTACACGCTTCTTGATTAGACCGGGGTTCGAGCCCGTGACCACCAAATACGGAGGATGCAGAAAGGTCAGAGAATGACCACTGTATATCCCCTGAGCAATATGGCCTTAGCTAATGCTCCTAAAAACCAACTAACAAAATCATTTCTGTACATAGCCAACTACATAGGTAGTTATAAATTGGCATCATTAAGTATATCTGATATTGTGAATACCTTCACAACGAGTTCCCATGATATTGCACTACCTCGAATAAGTAATGCTTCACCATAGGAGAAGACTATCGTTACTTATTCTCAGCAGATACCATCACCCATACGGCACCGTTTCGGAGCTTATTGGCTCCTCATCGGTGGGTGGGCAGGTACTTGTACATTAGTTAAACTATTTATGTAACCTGAGGCTTTAGCCCTAAACTACACCATGTTAAGTTTTATTTTTTTATTGTATTTGGTAATCTACAAGTTGTGGGTAGTAGTGGCATGTGATGCAAGAAAGCAAGTGTATGAGCTTATGCAGCATCAGCCAAAAAAAAAAAAAAAAAAATCACCATTCCCTCCAAATGCCTGTGCAGTTCCTCCTTAAATTTATTCAACCTATCAACTTCCACAACGACAGATGGAAGTTTGTTCCAGCAATTAACCACCTGCTGGCTAAAGGCAAATTTCCGCACATCTATTCTACATCTGTCCTTTCTTAATTTGAATTTATGCCCCCTTAGGTTTGTAATCTGAACAAGTGGAAGGATCTCATCAGAATTCAGCGTGCTCAACCCATTCAAGGCCTTATACACCTTAATCAGATCACTGCGCAGGTGCCTAGTCTCTAGCCATTGCAATTTGCAGAACTTAAGCCTCTCTTTGTAAGAGGATCCCTTCATTCCCCTCACCAATCTTGTTGCCCTTCTCTGTACACGCTCAAGCAAATCTATATCCTTCCTAAAATGAGGCCTCCAGACCTGTACGCAGTACTCAAGGCGTGGCCTGATCATTGCTTATACAGAGGGACAATCACCTCCTTTTCCCTGCTAGCAAAATTCCTATATATCATTGACAAAACCCCATGACCTGCCCTGGCTACCTGTCTGCATTGCTCAGAAAACTTCATATCTGACTGCACAATTACTCCCAGGTCTTTTTCATTTTCTACCACCTTAAGTGTAGTGCCACACAGTTGGTACTTTTCTCTGGGGTTACTTCTACCCATATGGAGTACTTTGCATTTGTCAAGATTAAACTTCAGTTGCCACTTCTTAGCCCATCTGCCCAAATTATCTAGATCCTGTTGCAGTAGCACACTGCCACTGCTGTCATTAACAACCCTGTCACAGACCTGAGTTCCCAAGTTTATTTGCAGCCTTTGGGAATATAAGACATATTTACTGAAAGGAACTGAATGTGGACTGCATTTATCATGTAATCATTATATAGCTCAAAACTAATAAGAAACCATTCTTGGTATTGAGCAGTACATTATATAATGAACAGAATTTTTCTGTTGATCACATGTCTTTTAGCTAAGCAGATGGCTAATTGCTTTATGTATGTCTTCAAATGCATAAAGCCCCTAATGCCATCATCTTTGCTTACCTAACTGTCCATCCACATGAAATACCTCTATTCCTGCTGGTTGGTTTTCTGTTTTATATTTGCTCTTAGAAAGATTTGAACCATTCCAAATTTCATCAAATTGGACAAATAGAAATCCAGAAATTACTTTTCATATGTATAAACACAGTTTATACATATACAGTCAAACCTCCCAAATCCAGTCATCAATTTTCTGTTTCTGTTTAGGAAAATGGGAAAATCTGGCAAACCACCCTTTGCTGGATTGAAACCCAGATTGGCCATTCACCAAGAGTACTACACCTGATTTTTTGTTTGGTGGAAATTTTCCTCATAGTCACACATTTTTGCTGCTCTCCAACAACATCAAGAAATTTGTTATATCATAGAATTGTGCATCACTATTTGTGAACAAAATAAGCAACTCCTTGATAATAAGTAATGGATTACTTAGAGTTTCTATATTTCATGTATGACTGAGGTAATGATTGACTAAGCTCATTTTACTGTTCGGTAAAAGTTCTTAGAATTTTAGATTGTTGTTTGTAGACAACACTGACACAGCAGCTTTCATCCTTTTGTATTTGCCTATGAGGTGTAACAATAAAGTTCCTGGACTGGTGCTGTTGTGGTCACATTCGATGATTTTAAAAATAAACAGATGTGATATGTTATAGTTCAAACTTCCTCCAACAGATGTGCTACAGAGATTGTCCAGTAACTTACAGGTTGCAAGTAACAACCAGTTTCATTAGTACTGTTAACATTTCATGTCACGATTTTACAATGGAGCAATGAACAATGTACAAATTTTCCTTTAAAGTGGGAAAAGCTGCAGCAGAAATGTATGAAACATTAAGTTGTACCAGTGTGTATAAATGGTATAAGCAGTTCAAAGATGGACGTGAGAATGTTTATGATGATCCAAGAAGTGGGCATCCTCTCAAAATGAGAACAAAGTTGCAGAAGTTCAGGAAATTGTGACAGGAGATCATTTGACTCAGAAGGATGGCTGATGAGTTGGATATGAATAAGAAGACGATTCATCAGATTTTGCATGAAGGTTTAGGGAAAAGGAAGTCTGTGCAAAATTTGTGCCTCGCTGCCTGTTAGATAAGAAGCAGCAGTGAAGAATGTCATCATTCAAATTACCTTCATCTAAACTTGTCAAGACAATCCTAATTTCCTTGACGGTATTGTCACTGGAGATGAGTGTTTGGTGTTTCAATATGACCCAGATATGAAGCGTTGAGCATGTAGTGTACTTCAAAATCGTCATCAAGGCCCAAAGAGTTTTGTTTACAGAAGACCAGTATCAAAAAGATGCTGATTAGGTTTTTCATCAAACAAATCACAAGGAATTTGTACCTGAAGGGGGAGGGAGGGAGGAAGGGAGGGGGAGGGAGAGAGAGAGAGAGAGAGAGAGAGAGAGAGAGAGAGAGAGAGAGAGAGAGAGAGAGAGAGAGAGAGAGAGAGAGAGACTTTGCTGCTTTCTATGTACATGTGCCTCAGATTATTGAAGTGCATTTCCCAGGTGAAGCCACCATTGTGAGAAAAAAGCTGCTGTTCCTTGCTGCACAATGATGCCCCCGCTCATTCCATACTTGTTGTGAAGACATTTATAACCAAACATTGTATTCTAGAGGTCAGTCATCCACTCTCTTCCTCAAATCTAGCACCAGTGGATTCCTCTTTACAAGATGAAAACTGCTCTTAAAGGAAAGATTTCAGGATGTTGAGGACATAAAGAAAAACTTAACTGCCAAACTGAACATCATCTGTTTGGATGCCTTTGCTGACTCTTTTCAGAAACTTTTAGAACAGTGTAATAAGTGCATTCAATCAGGTGGCGATTACTTTGAATAAAAATAAAACCTTTTTTGAACTTCTTCACTTTGTATTCTTTTCATTGTACCAGTATGGGAACGTTATTGTTACGCCTCATGCATACCGCCTAAAAGAGAGTTTGACTCAGAAGATTATGGTCATTCAAAATGCATACACAGGTTATGATCTATTTTTTTGCCAAAGACACTTTATTTTGGAAGTTCCCATTCTTGTACTTTACTTTACTGTACATTCCTGTAGTTTACTATGCTGTGCAGTGCAATGTTTACCGCACTTTTCCATGTATAATAGTATGCAAAATAGTATGAAGTTCAGTTAGCCGCCATAGTAATGAATATTTTTGCCTATTTAATGATTCTACTGTCATATTTTGATGCTTGAAAAAGCTACCAATATTGAAGATATGGCCTTATTTGGCAATATGGCTTTAGTTGCTAATGCTCCTAAAAACAAAAAAAAAAAAAAAAAAAAGATATCCATGTCTGTTTTGGAAGTCATGAGACCATGAAGAGACACTGCAGCATATTAGCCTTCCCGACAAATGGTGCTCCTCCAAATCATTACAGAGCTACCACCTGCTTGAACTGCAGAGGTAATCTTTATTGTATACAAAAGTGATATATACAACATATCCTTCACAGCAGCAATGCCAGGGGTTAATATAACACATTCTGGGTTAATAACACATTCTGCTTAATAACACATTCTGGATATCCTGTATCCAAAATGTGTTAACTCTGCAGTTTAAGCAGGTGATTGGCAATGTGTTATTAAGCCTGAGGCCTTTGTAGCCTGGTGGTCAGTAGCGGGACTGCAGTAGTGCATGCCCCTTGAGTAGTACTTGAGCCCCAGTACTACTTTGAGTAGTAAGGTAAAAAAAAAGGTGAAGTGCAGCCATTATCAATCCACTGCAGGATGGAAGCCTCCTCCTCAACAATTCATGTTGAGGGAAATGGACCATAATCTGCCACACTGGTCCAATGCGGGTTGGCAGATCGACCGTATTTAGCAGTCAGGGACTCGAACCCCAGTCTACTCAAGGAGCATGTGCTACTGCACTCCCGCTCCTGACTGCTCAGCTAGAGTAGTACTGGGGTTCAAGCCCCTGACTGCTAAATACGGCCGATCTGCCAACCCGCATTGGACCAGTGTGGCAGATTATGGTCCATTTCCCTCAACATGAATTGTTGAGGAGGCTTCCATCCTGCAGTGGATTGATAATGGCTGCAGTTTACTTTTTTTTTTTTTTTTTTTTTTATATATATATATATATATATATATATATATATTTAGCCTGTACAAAAAAAAGTTACTGCTACTGTTAAGATGATATTAGGCACCTTGGCTTCTTCATGTTCCAGCAAGCAAAGATGGGTGAAATTTTAACACAGTTCATGTCCTGAAAACCTATGCCAATTTTAATCTAAAGTTCAAATATTTCAGGCTTTTATCTGCAAAAATAGGTTGTAATGAATATCTTGAAGCCAAATTCCAAATCAGATCACCATAATTGAATAAAAGAAGAAATAATAGGAATGACTTAATAATAGTATTCTGGTTGGTAATTAATATTAATAGTGTTTTGTGTCTTAACAGCCGTTCTCCCCATCTCCTCTAGTATTAGTAGTGGCAAACGATGCAAGAAAGCAAGCTTATAGAGAAAGAGAGAAAAAAAACCATCCTGCCCACCTAACCCATCCATTCTCTCCAAGAATTTGTCTAGTTTTTCCTTGTATTTATTCAAAGTACCCACTTCCATAAAAACAGATGAAAGTTTCTTCTAGCAATCAACTACCCACTGGTTGAAGGCACATTTCTGCACATCTGCCCTGAAATCATCCTTCCTCAATTTTTAACTGGAGCCTATCTCGGTAAGACTACCCTTTCATTCCCTTCACCATCTTGCCCTTCTCTGTATCCATTCCAGAATGAACTACATCCTTCCTAAAATGAGACCTCCAGATCTGTATATAGTACTTAAGAATCAGCCTATCCATGGCTTTGTACAAAGAGATAATTACCTCCTTATCCAGGCGCCTCCGTAGCCAGGTGGGAAGGAGCAGCAGTGCATAGCACACGCTTCTTGATTAGACTGGGGTTCGAGCCCATCACCACCAAATACGGAGGATGCGGAAAGGTCAGGGAATGACCACCGCATATCCCGGAGCAATATGGCCTTAGTTGCTAATGCTCCTAAAAACCAAATAACAAACAAATAACCTCCTTATCCCTGCAAACAAAGTTACTGTATATCATCGACAAAATCCCCATGAGCTGTCCAGGCAGCTTGTCTGCACTGTTCAAAGAACTTCATATGTGACTGCACAATTACCCCCAGGTCTTTTCATTTTCAACTACAGTGCATGTAGTACTACACAGTTGGTATGTTAATCTGGGATTACTGCTACTCATATGTGGTTCCTTCCATTTGTCATTCAATGTTAAACTTCAGCTGCCATTTCTCAGCCCATCAGCCTAATCTTTTTAGATCTTGTTGCAGTAGCTTATCTTGATAACTCCCGTTAACCGTCCTTCCAACCTTTGTATTATCTGCAAACTTAGACATTAAGCCTGCTATATCTTCATCAATATCATTAATAAATACTGAAAACAACAGTGGGCTCAGCACTGAACTCTTATGGACTCCACTAATAATAATAGCCCACAAAGAGCAGTGCCCATTGATAACCACTCTCTCTTCTCCCACTCAACCATCATCCATAGCAGTCTATTCATAGCAGTACTTTGGCTTTAATGATGCATTGCTCCAGTTTGTACAGCAGCCTTTTATGTACAACAGCATCAAAAGCCTTCCAGAAATTCAAGTATATGATATCAGAATTATTTTTTGCATCCAGTTCCTTTGTTACTGTATCATAGTATCCAATAAAATTGGTCCGACAAGACCACCTCTTAAAAAAATCCATGCTGTGACTGGTATTATCGCATTCCTACCTAGATGATCCTGCATTATTTCTTTAACCAGTGAAGCCATTATTTTTTCTGAAACATGTTAAACTAACAGGTCTGTAATTACTCATGTCACCTTTTAACTCCGTTTGTGAACTTGGAATACGTTCACACATCTCCAGTTCACGGGAACCTCCTCTGAATCCATGGATGCTCTCATAACTATTTGCTTACCTCTTCTACATCCTCCTTTAATATAACTGGATATATCCCATCCACCCTGGGTGCCTCTTTTAAGTTTAACTTCAACAATTTCTCCTCCACTTTCCTCTCAAGTATTAGAAAATCATTCGGTTCTTTGCCAGAATTTGACTCGCTTCTGGAATTTCCATCTGTAAAAAATTCCTCATGTAAATGTAGGAGAAAAATACCCATTCAGTTTACCTGCCACCTGAGCAGGATCAATTAGTTAATCCACTCATATGTGAATCAGTAAATCAACACTTACCTTCTACTATTAACTAAGTAAAGAAGTCTTTTTTGATTTTTTTGCATTCTTTGCCAAAGATATCTCCTAATCTATCACTTGCAATTTTATTCGCTGCCACAAGTCTTATCAGTTCCTCTGACATCTGTGTAATATTTGACTTCATTTTCTCAAAATTTTATGTTGATCTCATTCTCAAAAAGTTTGGGAATCTTGCTATTATAGTCCCCTATTAACTTTCCACAAGCAGGGATTTTTTTTTTAACCATTCAATGAACTTTGTAATGAATACTTTGTTTTTTAACAGCAGGGCACATTACTAGAGATAATGAGTGAATGGCATGTCAGCCATAGGTTATTTTTTGATGATTCAGGTTAACAGTTTTTGACAGATGAGTAAATAGTTTCATCATAAAACACTAATTAGAATCAGAGAGAAATTTTAATATGAAGTGGGTATATCATGATGAATACAGGCAGTTCCCACTTTACGAGTTTTCACCTTGAGTTTGCGGGGTTTACGAGGGTTTTTTTTTTTTTTTTTTCAAGTATCAACAAAATCAAAAATATGAAGATTAATTGCAAAAAAATGATTGTTAAACATTCATAAATCCCACATTTCAAACCACGCGTGTAGCTATACAATATAGTGCACCCCCACTTTACAATATTAATCCATTCCAGAGAGACCATCGCATCATGAAAATATAATGGGAACCCAATAACACATTGTTTTTTAGTTATTCATTCCAAGACCTCAGAAGTTGAAATTTTCGCTGTATAACTAAGGTATTTATCTCTCTCTCTAAAAGGGCATTTTATAATGTAAATTGTATTAGTTACAAATTCAAATCTTTAAAATGCACTGCACTTTCATTGTTATCATATGCTTCCGTTATAAGAATCAATTTTGAACACCTTTATGATATTTTTCTAAAACACATTTCTGTAGGTCACTATCGTAAAAAATAAAAACAATTTATACTTTCCGGTTTATTGGGCTTTTCTGGTAGTGCAAGCAGCTATAAACGGGTAGTAAACTCGATGTTGTTTCATTTGTGTAAATACCGATAGCTGGAATTGTGTGGGTTTTTAAGTTATTAGGGTGAAATGTGTTTTCCCTTCACTTGCAATCTTCAGTCATATAAAAAACATAAATAAATTTTCAGAATCTTCTCTTCATTTTTTTTTAAAGCTTTGTAAACTTGTTACTCCGCACGTATCGTGTTAGTTTCAATCTGACTTGCGCGTATCGTGTTAGTTAGTTGCAATTTGTACATGCCGTTAAAAAATGCTTATGCATGCTATTGTGAAATTTATAAAGAAAAGAGAAGATTATCTTGGAAACAAACGCCTCTTGAAGCATTTCTGAAGAAGACTCCTCCTTGTGTAACAAACTAATAACGAGTGCCAACCCAACAATGTGCACACTCAACAAGTGTGCATTTAGTCGATGAAGAAGAATAAACATTCTTCAACATTTTTTAAGTCATAAATAATTTCTTTAAATTATAATTTACTTGATTTTTCAGGCTGTTTTCATTTCTTTGGATAAATCAATCATTGTTTAATCATAAACTAATTAGCTAACTAATTTTGTTGTTGAGAACGTAACCCCGATTTTTAACATTGTCTATGGGAAATAAATTCCCGCTTTACAAGTTTTCAATTTACGAGCGCACGCTAGGAATGAATTAATTCGAAAAGTCCGGAACTACCTGTGTATACCATGGTAAGTAATGTTTACTGAATTGTAAGCATCGTAAGGGTAATCAGTAGTGTTGCACCATTTCACAGCATATTTGGAGTATATTTCTGGTTAGGAGATTTGCAGTAGTGACTGTGTATTAACTCTTCTTAACAGCATTTTCTTTACTCACTTCATCAGCAGTCATGTGTGTTTGTTTTTGCAACTATTGTTGTACTTATGTTAGAGTTATTTAATCTGGATAAAATTGGAGAAGTATGACTGTTGTAAAATGAAGTTAAGTAAAATTAACTAATGCTACAGGTATCTTTAACAATATCAGTATTTTACAAGTATTTCCTTCTTACATAAATATAGCCACTTTTTCTTTACTAGCAAAAATTTTTGAAATTCCTCTGCAACAATTTTTGAGTATAATTTCGGATTCATTATGTGCCTTTTCTTTTTGTAGGCTAAAATGGCTTTATATTGTAACTGAGAAATTGAATGGTTAATAATTTGCAAGTAATATGCATGTTGCTTATTGCTTAGCATATCATCATTGATGTTAGAAAGCCTCCTATGTGACCCAAAATGTGTTCTTGACATTTTTGTTATCACTGGATTCAGATTTTTTTTTTGCTGCATAACATGGTGAATACCTCCTATGTGGGAAAATGTCTGAAAATTTCAGGAGATATTCACCATGTTATGCAGCAAAAAAAATTCTGAATCCGGTGATAACAAAATGTCAAGAACACATTTTGGGTCACATAGGTTTTATGTGACCCAAAATGCGTAGTTAAAACATATTTTTTAGAATTTTTGCCATATATTCTTGAAGATATTCCGCAAGATATCTCTTTGTGCATTTATATGCTTATAAAAATGTCTATTAGCTGTTGTGTGTGTGCTCCTGCCTCCTCGTGGTGGGGCCGGTAGCCTGGGTGGTAAAGACAAACCCCCAGGGCCAAAAGGAGCCATCATGGATAAAAATTCTTATCCATCCTTAGAGCGTTCAAGCTCAAGAGCAGAAAATTACATTGACCATGACTCAAATCACAACTTAGGAAATAATACAAAAAGACAAAACTGATAGGATGGAGCAACCCTGTCCTAATTTTTCATTCCCTCTCTAGTCAGCCTATGAGTAAACTCTTTCTTTGTGATTCAAAAACATCTGGAAAGTATTGCAGGATCTCTTAAGACTTAAGAGGCTGCAATTAAAGAGACCTATTAGTGGAAACTACTAACCACAGACATTCGGAGAAACTTTTGCAGCTTCTAATTTTGCTGGTATTCCAGTAAAAATATCTCCTCACGCAACCCTAAATTCATCTAAAAGGTGTTATCCAGTTGGGATCTACTAAATGTCAGCGAGGAAGAAATAACCCAAGAGCTGCAGGGACAAAATGTAATTGACGCAAAACATATGACTAAAAAAGACAGCCAACTTATGCCTACCAGAAATATTATACTCACTGTCAGTACCCATAACTTACCCGCCTCTGTAAAAGCAGGTTATTTACTTTGCCACATTTGCCCATATATTCCCAACCCTTTAAGATGCTATAAATGCCAGAATTATGGCCATTCGCAAACCGTATGCAGAGGAGTTCTGGTCTACCCCAATCAGTGGGTCCTCAGAACACAATCAAAGTGACTGTTCAGCTACAAAAATGATGTGCGCTAACTGCAAAGGTGACCACCCTGTATATTCCAAAACTTGTGAAAAATGGAAAATTGAGAAAAAAATAGTAAAATACAAGGTCAAGAATAAAGTCAGCTACCAAGAAGCAAGAAAACTAGTTACACCTACTATAAACAAAAATGTAGCCTATGCCAATGCAGTAAAAAAATATCAGGCAGTCTCCGTTCAAACTGATATCACAGTCACTACTAATAAATCAATTTCTGATTGGGCTAGGAATGTCCTCTCTGAGCTACAACTAACTGTACTCAAGCAACAATCCAAGACCACAGACCAAGCAAATAATACTCCTCTGACAATACTAGCGGCATCTCATCTCCTCCATGAGTGCTACTACATCTGATATTACAAATGCAATGAAAAATACCCAGGAAACAACCATGGATACAGATGGCACATCTATACAGGAAGATCCAATTTTAGAAATTCATGCTGAAGAAGAAAAAATGGACACTGGTCGGCCAGTTTTCTCAAAAAAAGATAAACCAAAATTAGAACTTCATAAGCTAGTCACCTTCAAAAAGCAGTCAGATACAGCTCCATCAATTAAACACAAATAATGAATTGTATTTTACAATGGAACTGCAGAGACTTCATTGCAACACAGATGATATCCATGATCTAATTAACCGATATTCTCTCTGGCGTCTCCGTAGCCAGGTGGGCAGAAGCAGCAGTGCGTAGCACACACACTTCTTGATTAGACCGGGGTTCGAGCCCGTGCCCACCAAATACGGAGGAGGCAGAAAGATCAGGGAATGACCACTGCATATCCCCGGAGCAATATGGCCTTAGTTGCTAATGCTCCTAAAAACCAAATAACAAACAAACAACCGATATTCTCCAGTTGCCCTTTATCTTCAGGAAACTTACCTAACCTCGCAAATTTCTCCTTCGATAAAGAATTATTGTCTTTATCGAAGAGATCGTAATACAGCAAATGCTGCCTGACGGTGTAGCAATCATGATAAATTCAAAGATCTCAACTAAGCATGTTCCACTTCAAACTGAAATAGAAACTTGCTGTTCGCATAATTCTTCATATTGCAATAACACTAGTCTCAATCTGCTTTACAGCCAAACCATACTTACTATTTAAAAGAACTTGAAGACCTCTTCATACAGATACCTCCACCTCTCTGTATATTAGGGGACTCTAATGGGCACCATCCTTTATGGGGCACTACTAAATTAGATAGACGGGGTCTACTCATTGAAAGTTTTTTAGAGACACTAAACCTTGCCATATTGAATACTGGCACGCACACTCACATTCAGCTCCCAACTGGACATACTTCAGCAATAGATCTCTCCATTTGTTCTCCAGTACTGGTCTCGACCATAGAGTGGTATGTTATAAATGACCCTATGGGCAGTGATCACTTCCTAATCATATGCAAGGTATTGATAGCACAAGCTCCTTTAGCTAAACCCTGCAGGAAATGGAAATTTGCCCAAGCAAATTGGGCAAAATTTCAGTCATCAATCTCTTCCGATGAGAAAATAAATCTATCTCCAGCTTATTGATGATGTGACACATCACATCGCATCTCCTAAATGTGGCCAAAGATACAATACCATTATCAAATCCCCCGGGCCGAAAGCATTATAATTATTGGCGGAATGAGGAATGCACAAAAGCAATAAAAGCAAAAAATAAAGCCTGGAATTTGTTTCGGCAATATCCAATCACAGCCAATCTGATAAATTATAGAAATTAAGGGCAAAAGCATGTTTCATACAAAGGCAGGCCAAAAAAAGAATCCTAAACCCATTTTACATCAACAATTAACAGAAACACTGACAGCAAATTAATTCGGCAAAAAATTAGACAGCTTTCTGGTTAGTTTCCAACCATACCTTCTCCAGTCCTCTCCTGGAATGGGCAAGATTTATCTAGTCGCTTGGATATAGCTAATGCTTTGGGCAATATTTTTGCTGAAGTCTCAACAACGTCAGCTTATACTACATCTTTCCAGCGAATTAAAACCAGTGGAGAACAGTATTGTATTAACTTCCGAACTGCCCTCATTCTGCTGTATAACAAACCTCTACAATATTCTGAACTTTTGCATGCCATTAAAACAGCTTATAATGGTGCCACCGGACCAGATGAGATCTAATATGGCATGCTGCAACATCTTGATTACAAAAGACCAGGAGGAGGCACAAAGTGCCTCCTCCTGGTCTTTTACAACTGTATTTTTTTAGAAAATGTTTATCCAGCTTCTTGGCACCACTCTATTGTTTTGGCATTCCTGAAGCCTGGAAAATCCACCCAACCCATAGCTATAGACCAATATTTCTCTCAAGCTGCTTCAGCAAAATCCTTGAAATTGTCCGCAGTAGACTCGTCTGGATCATTGAGTCACAACATCTAATGAGCCATAGTCAACATGGCTTTCGACAAAATAGTTATGCTTGGACCTCATGATCAAGGCTGAATTTGCCATTTGCAATGCCTTCGTTAAACACGAACATATAGTAATGGTTTCTGTTGATATAGAGAAGGCTTTTGACCCCATCTGACGGCATGGCATACTTAGTGATCTTTATTCTCTCGATCTACGGGGCAACTTTGCCATATTTGTTCAGAACTTTCTACACACTAGATCATTTCGAGTAAGATACCAAAATGACCTCTCTACAACTTTCATTCAGGAAGAAGGTGTTCCTCAGGGATCAGTACTAAGTGGCACTCTTTTTGCTCTTAGAATCGATTCCATCACTAAACAGCTTCCAAACACAGTTGAGACGTACCTTTATGCGGATGACCTTTCCATCTGCCATTCCCAAAACGTGAGATCTATTGAAAGGCAGTTTCAGATATCACTGAATAAAATACATCAATGGGCCAGCCTTAATGGCTATAGACTCTCACAACAGAAAACAGTTGCTATCCATTTTTGTAGACAACACAAACTTCATCTGGATTCTGAACTTCAAATTTCCCATGTCTCCATCCCAGCCACTACTAACATCAGATTTCTAGGATTAATCCTTGACCACAAATTAAACTTCTTAGACCATATTAAAAATGTACGTATTTCCTGTTTAAAAAAAGTTAAATATACTCAGAACTTTATCCGCCCTAATATGGGGTGCAGATTTCACTTCCCTGCTTCGGTTATACAGGGCATTAATCAGATCCTGTCTCGATTATGGTGCTCCTGTCTGTGATTCTGCAAGTGCTTTGTGCTGGCTTGATCCAGTTCAGCACAATGTCATGAGCCCCCGTTAACTCTACATAGGAAAACACTGCTACTGAAGTATGCTGTCAAAATACAAAGTTGTGCCTCGCATCCAATTCAGTCATACCTATTCAATCCACCATTAGAAAACTACAGAAATAAGCCTAGTATAGTAAATCCAACTGGTCTTTGCCTTCTTGAACTGATGCAGGTTTGGAATGTTTCCATTCATTCTGTACAAAGGTAGTAACGTGCGCTCAACCACTGGACTTGCCCTCCTCTACCGATCTGTGACACTTACCTTTTTCCAGTGGGGAAAAAATCCACTTCAAGCATCACATTTGATGCTTGAAAAATACTTCAAGCATCAAATGTGAAACAACTTCATGCAGTTCACACTCACAGATATTTTGATTTTTCTCCAAGTTATACAGATGGCTCTAAATCTTACTCAAACATTGGAGCAGGAGCAGCGTTCCTAAATATACCACTATTTCAGCTTCCCTTCCACCTGAATTCAGTATCTTCTCAGCAGAATTATATACAATTAAACTAGCCTTAGAAAATCTCTGTTCTGACTGCTCATTAAAATTTGTTATCTATACTGATTCCCTCAGCTCAATTATGGCATTATGTGACTCCTCAGATAAAGTTTAGTCTGTTCTAAATGAAATTAGAAGATTATTACTGCAGATTGAAGAGTGCCACCAACTGATTACATTCTGGTGGATTCCGAAATTTCCGGGAATGAACTGGCTGATAAAGCTGCAAAAAATCCAGCTACCTTAGATTTAACCAATATCCCTGTTCCGGCATCAGACTATCCACAAATTATTCATGGTGCATGCCTAACAGAATGAACAGCACTCTGGCCCTCTCAGACAAATAAATAACTTTTTCAATTTAAACAGTATCCTAAAATTTTGCGTTCCAGTGTCCGTACATCAAGACGAGAAGAAATAGTCCTTTCAAGAGCAAGAATAGGTCATACTCATTTAACTCACCTTCATTTACTCACAGAAGATGATCCACCACAGTTTCCACATTGTTCTATAAATCTGACTGTTAAACACATTGTCATTGAATGCCCACACTATAAACAAGATAGAAATACAAACCTGCTGTCATTGGTTAACCTTCGGAAACCAATAACTCTAGAGAATGTCATTAGTGACAATGCAAATATTCCTGAATTTTTCAAATTTCTGAAACAAATTGGAGTCTTTAATCATTTCTGATTTCAGCCTTTTCTGACATTACAAGAATTTCTTATATATTCATATAATAACTGAGTAGGCACATAATAGCCAAAGCAGCTTATGTGTTATCAACCCCCCCCCCCCCCCACAACAACAACAACAATTAGTTGTGATGATGATTTCATTGTAACTCTGAGAAACTGAATTGCTAATAATTTGCAGTAAGTAATACCACTACTTATCGCTTAGCATTTGTGTAATTAAAAAATATTGGAGGATTTTTGGGAATATATGGAATTAGACCTATTGTTGCCAAAATAATTATGATTATAAGAAAGCTTTTTTGGTTTATTTCAAAGTTTTTTTTGCTGATTAATTTAATAAGCCAAATGAAAAGAAAAAAAAAAAAGTTAATTTTTCTTATAACTAAAACAGACAAATTCTGTTTTATTTGCAGACCAGATCAGTGGTCCTATTATGTGGAATATTTTAATTCTCTTTGTGAATTGGTTGATAGCAAGTGGCATTCTAATGATGAAAGGTATGCTATTTTCTTTTAATTTTTTGTTTATATTTATATGATTGACTGTTTAGGTTGCCATTTAAAATTATAGACACGTGGTGTTAGACAATAGGTTCATTTATTTTTAACCATTAACTGGTAAAGTATTGTCTGTGAGACTGTAAGATTCCATTCTTAACCCTCATATGCTATCTCCTTTAAATTGATTGGTGTTTTATTTTCTTTCAAGTTGGGATGTGATCTGAGTATCTCTCAGGATGTTGGGAGGACCTTCAGGATATTAGTATTAGTAATGACAAATTATACAAGAAAGCAGGCTTATAGAGCATCAACCAAAAAAAAAAAAAAACCCCTACACACTTCACCTATCCATACTCTCCAATTCTTATTTGGATATTACATAAAACCAGAGACTGACAGTCACATGTATGAAAGTTTATTAGAAGAAAAGATGACAACGAAGCATAAAATGATATTAGAAGAAATGATGCAAATATGTACTTTTGTTTGAAATGCCCCCGATCTGGCATAATGAAATCTATTAACACAAAATTCTGTTTCTAACCAGGAATAAACTAAATGATTTGAATTTCTCATTTTTAATCAATGATCCATGGTTGATAAACACTTTTGGATGATAGATTTCTTTGTTGGCAGTTGGAGGCCATGTCAGATAACACAGACTTAGGAAAATTTTATTTGAGGTCAGTAGTGGAATGAATGTTTTTCAAGTTGCACATAAGTAAAAAATTAAGTAATGTTGCAAAAAGGCTGAGAATTAAAACTAGGGCAAGTGTTTGTTCTGCTGAACATTCTAGGCATGTTTGTAAGTAGGCCTGTTTGGATTACTGGTAATTTATTCATTTGCAACATTTTCATGGTGCAGTTTACATAACTATTACTTTCAGTTTTCCAGGAACATAGCCCTTCCCAATTATTATTTTTTTTTTTTTTAGGAAAACCCCAAATGTGAAAGGTATTTGAATCTATATTACTTAATACCATGCTTGAGTTGAAAGCTGAGAAGACAGAAGATACTTGTTGACATTATATATGAACTTCAGCAGATTACAATATTTGGACATTACATGTGAAGGAAGATTGTTGAAGAGAACAGATGTAGAAAGGTTTAATGAGGAAGTGCAAAAGTTAGTTCTGTGAGTTTTGGTTTGGATGGTAAATGGATGCTAGCTGGTTGGGTCACATGTTTGGGCTTTGGAAAAGACTGGTAATTAGAGTGTGGGATGCCAATTCAGAAAAAAATAGTGCCCATGGAAGTATCAAGAAAAGGCATGCAACTAAAACTGAACATGTAGTATGAGACAAAGTGGAGGGTCTCCATAAGAGATGGGTCATTACTTAACCTGATGTCTCTCTCTCGAATGGAGTCTGTACACTTCAGAGAGGTTTTGGGGGCACTATTCCAGATGTGAGAACAATATTCCACAGTAGGGAGGATTTGAGATTTATACAGAGTGAGTAGTTTTTCAGAATAAAAGTAATGCTGAGAGGTGAAAAAGAAAACTTTTTCATTTGATGTAGACGAAGCAGTATACCAAATAAAGATGGTTATAACTGCATACATATTGAATTAATTACCAAGGATAGCCAGATTTTTGATGCCATAGTTCACACTGAGCCTTGCCATGCTTTCTTATGACAGTGTGCAGGCTCAAACCTGCAGCTTCTTTACTTGTGACTGTGCATGCTGACCACTTGATCACAGCCTGCCCAAGCATAGGAGTAATGGACTTTTTTTTTTTAACATTATGTAGTGTGGTGTAATGGATGCATGTTCATATATGGGAAGAGTCGAAAATTGTGGTAGGAAACCAGGGGGGAATCAAGAGCAGAAAAATTCTAAGAGGGACATTCCAGTAATAGGCACCTCTGCTGTGATAGGAAAAGAAAGGTCCGGCTAGGGACAAACCCCTTCCAAAGGAACGAATGGTGCTGTTAAAAGAAAAACAGAGAAAGGTGTGTATGACAATTTGACAATCTGTTCAACTCATGAGTGTGACATTTGAACAATAAGAATAACTTCTAAGTGTAGTTCCCTAGTAAGTAAGGAGATAAATGTTAATTGAAGTTGGGTGTATAGCTAGAAACTTTATACGAAAATTTTCATGTAGTGAGTTTGGTTTTAAATGTGAAACAACTTACTGATTGTAATATGAACACACCTATAGAGTTTTCTAATTGGCTGTAAGGAACTGGATAGAGAAAGGACTGACTGATTTTTGATTAATTGAACAAGCTGCAGTGTTTAATTAAGAGTTTTCATCGGTGGATGAGGAGAGTGAATTGCCTAGTAAAAATTTGAAATGAAGGAATTAATGATTTGTAGTAATTACTTAATATGTAGATACCTTGTCTTATTAAAGGTTTTGTTAGTTATTTTGTGTCCTTTAAATTGTTCATAAATTACATATCCATTTTGTCCAAGGAACAAATTTTTAAAGCTATGTACCCATCTTTATAACCAAGGTATCTAGAACCTCCTGATAAACATAGATATATACAGTCAGATAGCTTGTGGGTGCGGGTGCTATGGTTACAAAAATAATAAGAAAAGGAAAGCATACATGCAACCTTCCCCCCACAGTACTCTTTTAGTATTAGTACAGGAACTCCCCAACTTACATTATACTTGACTTATGCAAATTTGACTTTATGTAAGTTTTTGCCATCATCATCATCATCAGCCATTTTCAATCCACTGCAGGATGAAGGCCTCTCCAGCAACTTTCCAGTTCCTTCTGTTTTGAGCACTGGCCATCCATTTACTACTCAAAAACTCATGAATTTCATCTATCCATCTCCACCTTTGTCTTCCAGGTTTTCTTCTAGCTCCTCTTGGGTACCATTCTGTTATTTTCTTAGTCCATCTGTCATCATGTCTTCGAGCTATGTGTCCTGCCCAAGACCATTTTAGTTCTTTAGTTTTGATAAGAATGTCCTTTACTTGAGTTTGCTGCCTAATCCATGTGTTTCTCTTCTTATCTAACAGTCTGATTCCCAATATAATTCGTTCCATTCTTCGCTATGTAGTTCTTAGCTTCTCTTCCATTCTTTTGGTGAGTGCCCAAGTTTCACTTCCATAAGTCATGGTGGGGAGTATACATTGATTCATTATTTTACGTTTCAGACAAACTGGGATATTGCTCTTCAGTATGTGACTATATTTCCTGAATGCTATCCATCCAAAATTTATTCTTCTCTTGACTTCCAGCCATTTATCATTATTACAGCTAATAATTTGTCCCAGATAAGTATATGACTCCACCTTTTCAATTACTGCTCCTTCAATCATTATTTCCCTTTCCGTGGCATACTTGTTCATCATTACTTTTGTTTTAGCCATATTCATCTTTAGTCCAAAATCCTTACTAACTGTGCATAACTGATTAAGATTTTCCTCTAATTCTTTGGGATCGTGGCTTATAACCACAATGCATCTGCAAATCGTAAATGGTGTAGGTACTCTCCGTTCACATTGACTCCTTTCTGCGACCAGTCTAATCTTCTGAAAGCTTCCTCAAGGGCAGCAGTAAACAGCTTCGGAGATATTGTGTCTCCTTGTCGAACTCCTTTCTCAATTTTAAATTTGCTACTGTCTTTGTCTAGTCTAATAAAGGATGTAGCACTCTCATATATTTTCTTCAAAATCATAATATATGGAGTATCTATGCCTTGTCTTTCCAGTGCCCGAAACATTGCCTTATGCTGTATGGAGTCAAATTCCTTTTCATAATCCACAAATGCCAGGCATAATGGTGTTTTATATTCATTTGCTTTCTCCATTAGCTGTGATATTACGTGAAAGTGATCCATAGTTGAGAATCCTGTCCTAAAGCCAGCTTGCTCTTTCGGTTGATTCTTATCAAGTATTCTTTCTAATCTGTTAGTAATGACCCTTGTAAACAACTTGTAGATATGGGATAACAAGCTAATTGGTCTGTAATTTCCAATTTCTGATTTATCTCCTTTCTTATGCAGCAAAACTATGATTGCATTATTCCACTGCTTAGGCATCACACCTTTTCTAATGCACTTTGTGAAGAGCCTTGCCAGTTTTTGTGTTATGTCTTTTCCTCCCAATTTTAACAACTCTACAGTAACTTCATCTTCCCCAGGGGCTTTCCGATTCTTCATTTTCTTCAATGCATGTTCTACCTCATCAGGAAGAATATCGGGTATGTCGTATGTGTTGCTACTTTGCAATCCATCTTCCCCACTGCTGGTATCATTCCCTCGTTCCTTGTATAATTCTCTATAGTAGTCTTCTGCTATTTGAATTATGCCTTCTCTGCTGTTTATAAGTACACCATCGCTATTCTTCAGTTTCAGTATCATTTGTCTTTCTGTATTACTGCTCATGGCTGCTGATTTAAATCCTTTGTTTTCCCTTAATGCTTGTTCTACTTTTCTTGTGTTAAATCTTCTTATGTCCTCTCTGAGTCTCTTTCTAATGGCTTTGCATAACTCAGTATACTCAATTTTCTCCCTGTCAGTGTTTTTCTTGCTCTTCATTTGTCGTCTTTGGTTCATCATGACAAGTGTTTCTTGACTAATTTTTTCTTCTTTGAATTTCTGTTTACCTATAGGTTTCTTGGGCTTTATCACTTTCAGAAAGTTGTAATATTTCTCGTCGATATCTTGGTCCTGAGCAGTCTGCAGAAGCTCAAACTTGTTCTTAAGTTCCAGTACATACTGCTTTTTCTCCTCCTCTGTTATTTCAAAGACCTTTGTATTATTTACTCGAGTCAGTTTTTTCCTTTCCTTTCCTACATCTATATCAAGTGTACATCTTACCATTCTGTGATCACTTCCAACATTTACCTTATTCAGGACGGTAACATCATTCACAATATATCTTCTGTTAGTGAGGATGAAGTCGATTTCATTAGTTGTTAATCCATTTGGACTCTTCCATGTCCACTTTCTGTTCACCCTTTTCTTGAAAAAAGTGTTCATTACTGACATTCCTTGAGATTCTGCAAATTCCACAAGTCTTTCACCTCTTTTATTTCTTTCACCAATTCCAAAATTTCCTATAGTTCCTCTTTCTGCGCTGTTTTGCCTTTTTCCAACCTTAGCATTGAAGTCGCCCATAATAATAGTGTAGTGGGTTTTCTGCTCATCTAGAAGACTCTCAATTTCAGTGTACATTTCTTCAACCTCTTCATCATCATGGCTCGATGTTGGTGCATAAATCATTATAATCTTTAGCTTGTACCTCTTAGAAATCTTGAGTATTAGTCTTGACACCCTTGGTGATGTACTTTTGAATTCCAAAATGTTGTTTTTAAAATCTTTATGGACCAGAAACCCAACTCCACCTTCACTCCTTTCACTGTTTCCATTGGTGTACAGCAGATTTCCACTTGATAAACTTATAAGTGATTCATTTCTTCTTCTTGTTTCAGCCAAACCGATGATATTCCAATTCACATTTTCTAATTCCGTTTCCAGCTCTAATATCCTGTCTTCACCGATGAGTGATCGTATGTTATAACAGGCCAAGTTCAGTTTCCGTGCATGGCAGCCTGGTTGTACCCAGAGATTCTTAGCACCCTCTGCCTCCACTCTGATCCTCTCGCTGCCGTAAGAGGGAGAGTGAAAGCTGCTGGGGACTTAGGGCCATTTGTATTGTTGTACTCTCATTGCTGGAGGGTTTGGTCTTTTCCTCTTCACGCTGACCAGGCGTCTTGAAGAGAACCACTCTACACGTTCGTTGCCACCTAAGTGACGTAACAGGGCTTACCATCGAGAAGGTGTGCATGAGTGGATTTTAGGGAGGCAATGCCAACCGGACTTCTCCTAAATCTTCTGTAATAGAGAGATATTGGATCCATCAGTGTTTTAGGCTGAGTGTCTGATAACACACAGGATACCTGTTCCCCTCTAAGCCCCAAGTTTTTGCCAGCTGGTGCAAACTGGTGCAAACTGAAAAAAAATATGGAAATGTATTTTGCATCAGTAGGGATAAATGGAGGTATTGTGAAAATAATGTAATGTGAACCCAATAACACATTGTTTTTTTTTTTTTTTTTTTTTTTTTTGGTTTTTTTGTAATTCGTTCCAAGTCCTTTGAAGTTGAAAATTTTGCTATATTATTAAGCTGTTTATCTCTCTAAAAGGTCATTTTTATAATGAAAATTGCACTACACTTTTATCATTATCACATGTTCCCATTATAAGAATCAATTTTGAACACCTTTCTGATATTTTTCTAAAGCATGTTTCTGGAGGTCATGACCAAAAAACAAAAACAATTTGCACTTCCTGGTTTATTGGGCTTTTCTGTTAGTACAACCTATTATAAATGGGTGGTAAACTCGATCTTACTGCATTTGCGATAATCCCAATAACTGAAATTGTGTGGGGTTTTTACGTTACGGCATTAGTATTAGTAGAGGCATATGATGCAAGAAAGCAAGCTTATGCAGCATCAGCCCAAAAAAAAAAAAAATCGCTCCCATTTCACCCCTCCATTTGTTCCAAATACCTGTCCAGCTCAGCCTTAAATTTATTTAGGCTATCAACTTCCACAACAAAAGATGGAAGTCTTTTCCACCAATCAACTACCCGCTGGCTAAAGGCAAACTTCTGCACATCTATCCTACAACTGTCTTTCCTCAATTTGAATTTATGCCCTCTCAGGTGATTATTCTGAGGAAGAATCCCATCAGCACTGAGCATGCTGGAAACCATTCAAGGCTTTATACACCTCAATCAGATCACCTAGCAGGTGCCTAGTCTCCAGACACTAATCTGCAAAACTTAAGCCTTTCTTCGTAAGAGCAACCCTTTGTTCCATTCACTAATCTTGTTGCCCTTCTCTGTATTTGTTCCAATAGCTCTACATCCTTCAACGTACAAGTTAGCACAAATCCATCATATTAGTATGCAGCTAAACTCTGAATTAGCAAAAATATGCAAAAGCGGCATTGTTTAAGTTATATCTCATATTGTGAATACCTTACAACGAGTTGCCATGATATTGCACTACTTCGAATAAGTAACGTTTCACCAAAGGTTGACTGTTGTTACTTATTCTCAATGGATACCACCACCCAGTGGAGAAGACTGTTGTTACTTATTCTCAGCGGATACCACCACCCCAGATGGCACTGTTTCAGGGCTATTTGGCCCTTCTTCAGTGGGTGGGTAGGTATTGTAGTGATGCAATGATGACAAAACAGTTATAAAGTGTAGCTCCACAATATGAGAGATGCCTGATGGTGTATAATATAAATTAAGACTGAAAGTTAAGGGCTTTAGCCTCAGGCTGCTTAACTTAAACGATGCTGCTTTTGCATATTTTTGCTAATTCAGAGTTTAGCTGCGTACTAATATGATGCGTTTGCACTAACTTGTACATTTTCTAAATCTCTTGCAGCCCGAGGCTAAAGCCCTTAACATATTTCACTGTACACCCTTCTTAAAATGAGGCCTCCAGACCTGTATACAGTACTCAAAGTGTGGCCGATTATGGTGAAATGAGTTCCCCTTCACTGAAATCTTCAGTCACATAAAAAACAAATTTTAAGAAACTTCTCTTCATTACGTATTACAATGATGAAGGGAAAGGGACCAGCGGAAAGTGCAAGTGCTGGCAGTGCCAGGAAACGAAACAAAATTAATTTAGAAATGAAGATGAAAATGTTTAAGAAGTATGAAGCAGGACGAAGTTTGTCATCTATTGCAAGGGTATTAAGTCTCGCTGCTTCAACAGTGAATACTATTTTAAAGGACAGTATACATATAAAAGAACATGTTAAAGGATCAGCGCATTTAAGATCAACAGCGTTCGGGTGCTATATTGAAGATGGAAAAGCTGTTAATAATATGAATGGAAAATCAGATTCAGAAGCAAGTGCCCTGAGTCTAATGGCCATTCAGGCAAAAGCAACAAGTATTTATGATGATATTAGGGATAAGTACTGTGAACCCCAAGCCAAGTTCGTGGCAAGCAATGGGTGGTTTAATAGGTTCAAGCATTGTGCTGGTTTCCAAAACATTAAAGTATGTGGTGAAGTCGCTAGTGCCGATTCTGCAGCTGCAGAGAAATTTTGTGATGTGTTGGAAAAAATTATTGATGAAGGTGGCTATTCAATGCATCAAATTTTTAATGTTGAGGAGATGGCTCTCTATTGGAAAAAAATGCCGGATCGAACATACATTGCCTAAGAGGAAAAGACAGTGCCAGGTTTCATTAACACCAAGCAAGTTTCTTGCTTGCAGCTAATGCAGCAGGAGATTACAGATTAATACCACTGCTTGCGTACCATTCTGGAAATCCTCATGCATTTAACGGCATCAATAAAGCCACCCTACCCATGCACTTCCAATCGAATCAGAGAGCATAGATAACAATATCTCTGTTTGAGGATTGGTTTAAATGCTGCTTCATTCCCGAGGCTGAAAAGTATTGTAAAGACTACATCATTCCTTTCAAGATTTTGATTATTTTAGATAATCCTGCTGGACGTCCTACACATCTAGATGATTTCAATTCGAACGCGAGAGTCATGTTTCTACCGCCAAACACAACTTTCCTCATCCAACCTATGGATCAGGGTGTTATTTCAAATTTAAAAGCATACTATTTATGCCCAACATTTGCTCAAGTATTGTCTGCAGTAGACGATGAGAAAAATTTTACGTTAAGAGACTTTTGGAAATCTTACAATATTTACCACGCCATCTTAAAGATTAATAAGGCCATCATAAACATTAATTAATAAGGAAATTGCTAAAAGTTATTTAAATGGCGCATGGAAGAAAATATGCCCACGGCATGTAAAAGGCTTCGAAGGTTTGAAAAAGATGAATCATATGAAGAGGTTACAAATAAGATTGTAAAGTTTGCATAGCTGCTTCAGTTGGAGGTTGTTGTCAAAGACGTGGCGGAGTTAATAGAGGAAGAAGTGAAGGAATTAATGATATTAAGGAATAACAAAGAACTTGTTGACTTGCAGGCAATGATAGTGAAAGAGGAAAATGCCGACAAAGCTCAAGATGTACCAAATGAGGAGCCAAGACGCTTCATCACCAGAGAGATGGCAATGGCATTTCGTGAAATTGCATCGGCAATGGTGAGATTTGAGATGATGCATCCTGAAAGTGAATGATTCTTAAAAGTTAACAGAGGAGTGAATGATATGCTTGCTTGCTACAAATAAATCTACGATGAAAAGAAAAAAGTCATCCATTGTCATCCATCATACAGTCTTTCGTAAGGTTGAGCAGCCGACCCCTTCTAAATCTCCACAGCCCTTGACCTCCGCAGCCGGTGTATTTATCAGCTGAAGACGTCGATTCTGGCAACAATGCTTGAGAGGTAAAACTTACTGACATTATACCTGTCTCCTTTCTTTTTTGGTAATTTTATAATTTTGAAATATTTTAAATTGCACGCTTTTTGTAATTTTTCCTGTGATGAGATAAAAAAAGGAATAAATACAATAAATAATTCTATTTACTTGTTCGTTGAACATTTCTTTTTTGATTCAATGAATTCAGTGAGCACAGTTGAATGCTGTACAAACATGGAGAAAATTCCGACTTATGTAGCGTTCCACGGAACACAACCCTTACGGTAATCAGGGAGTGACTGAATTAGTAATGGCTACGTGGTGCAAGGAAGCTTGTGGCTTATGCTGCACCACCCAAAAATAAAATAAATAATAATAAAATAAAATAACAAAAAATAAATAAAATAAAATAATAAGAATAAAAACAAATTAATAATAAAAAGAAAATTAAAAAAACAATAAAAATTAATAAGAGAAAATGAAATGGACAACCTATGCATTTCCCTCCTCCCTTAGGTAATAATCCAGCTGACCTTTGAATTTCTCCAGACTGTCAGCTTCTACCACCTATGTAGGTAACTTATTCCAGTAATTTATAACTCGCTGGCTAAAATAAAACTTCCTGCAATCCAGTCTAAACAACTCCCTATGTAACTTGAAATTACGGCACCTAGTTCTAGAATCATTTATATCGTGAAATTTTAGTCTTTATTCATTTTGCTTATGCCTCTTAGAGCCTTAAACACCTCAAGCAAGTCTCCTCTAAGGTGCCTAGTTTCCAAGCTCTGCAACCCACATATTCAAAGTCTTTCTCATATGGATACCCTTTTGCCGATCTCATCAGATGAGTACCTGTCTTTGGACCCTTTCAAGAAGCACAATGTCTTTCTTTAGGTGCGGCCTCCATGCTAAACACAGTATTCCAAAGTAGTCTAACAATAGCCTTATATAATGGGATTATGATGTCCTTACCTCTACATGCAATTGTTCTATAAATCATCGATAGGACACCATGGCCCTCCTTGCAACCAGTCTGCAATGCTCGGAGAACTTCATATCTGACTGTATCATAATACCCAAGTCCCTCTCCTCCACTACTTGCTTTAGTTCAACTCTGCGAAGTGTATAAGTTATTTTGGGATTACTGTTCCCCAGGTGCAGTACACTTTGCTGAATTAAAGCATAGCTGCCAATTTTCTGACCATCTCTTAAGTCTATCTAGGTCATTCTGAAGAAGCTCTGCTTGGCGGCAATCATTAACTACTCTACCAATCTTTACATTATCATGTGCAAATTTAGACATCACGCCCTCTAACCCTTCATCGATGTCATTTATGAAAATCAAAAACAACAGTGGTCCTAATACTGATCCTTTGGGACCTCTTATATCAATCCAATCTGAGGAATAACCATTTATCAACACTCTGCCTCCTGCCCTGAAGCCACCCTGCTATCCATCTAAGGATTTCCCTCTGATTCCAACCTGTTCCAGCTTATAAAGTAGCTGCTCATGTGGGACTGAGTCAAATGCTTTGCCGAAATCCAAATAAGTCCAGCTCTTGAGTGACTCTGTCGAAATAGCTAACCAGATTAGTTAAACATGATTTTCCCCTTACAAAACCATGCTGAGTTTCCTTCAGAATTCATTTCTAAGTGATCCTGAATTCCACCCTTGATCATAGTCTCCATGATTTTCCCTACTACTGAAGTTAGACTAACCGCCGGTAATTTCCTTTTAGAACCACCCTTATGTATTGGAGATACATTGGCACTTTACCAATCCAACGGAATCACTTCCGAGTCCAGTGATGCTCTCTTAGCCTCAGTCGTTCTATGCATTCACTTGCTACCTCCCTTACGATTATAGGGTAAATGCCATCAATCCCCAGGAACCTTGCTGGCCTGTAGGTTTGAAAGTTTTTTCATTAAATTTCAACATCGTTAATTGCATGTTTTTCTACTTCACTCCCATAATTTCTTATTGACGTAAAGGGTTTTTTTTCTGTAAATATTAATGCAAAGTAACTATCGAGTTCATCTGTAACTTCAGCTGGGGTATCTAATACTATCCCACGTCCATTACATAAGAGTCTGATCTGGTGTGTCCTTCCCTTCTTTGCATTTATACGTGTGAAGAATTCCCCCCCATCTTTGCTCTCTTTGCCAGCAATTTCTCATCATCTGTTTTTGCCAGATTATTAGTTGCAGTAATGAAATTATCTTGTTCTTCAGAGATCTTTTGCATAAACTTTTTCTAATTTTCTGTATAGCACAGGTAACATGCGTGTGTGTGTGTATGTGTGTCAAAGATCAATTTCTTTTATAGTTCCTTTTTATACTCCAGCTGCACCACCAGGTCATAGGAGTTTACAGTAAATCAGATTGTTTTATAATAAATCAGAATACAATCATTAATCATATTTAGCAGTCAAAAGCTTGAACCATGGTCTACTCAAAGAGTATGTGCTACTGCACCCTCACTCCTGACTGCTTGGCTAGTTCTGTTTTATTGTCATCCTTTTTGCTCAGAGTCACACCTGTTATATCCCCTTTTCTTGTGAGTTGAGTGGATGCGAAATCTTAAGTTCATCTATTAAAAGTTTTAATTTGGTGGAAATAACAAAAAAGAAAAAAAACTGTTTTTGCAGTAGCAAGATTTCTTTTCATGCATATTATTAAGTGCTTATAAAGGATACAGTTCATACTTTAATTACTTGTTAGTCGTTAGGAATATTAAGTAATTTAATTTTTATATAAAGTTCACTTGAACTGCCTATCACAAAGCTGCTCAGTTAATATTTCTTATCATTTTTTAATTTTTTTTATCTATTCGGTTTGTTTTTTGTTCTTAAGTATGTATGTAGGCACACATACTAATGATGATGACGACTGATTTCTTTGTTTCATTAACAGAACAGTATTATTTAAAAAAAAAAACATAATATATAAAAGTTCATTTAGTAGGATTGTAATTTTTTTTTTACTATTTTGTCAGAAGTATGAAATTTAATGGGGTGAATATAGTTCCCTCAGCAGTTTGTGTGAAATTTGAAACATGATTCAAAGAATGTGCATCTGGGGAATATATTTTATTATGTATATTCATGTTTTTATGTTATTCATTATGGAGAAAAAAGGTTCTCATTTAATAAATTGAAATATGTGATTGTTTCTTTATTGTCTTAGTTTCATTGCGGATTCATTTTTTGTAACCTTTGTACAGATTTTAATTGACTAAGTCCAGTCTGCAAAAATCCTTATCAAGATCCACATCCAGATGGCAGTCTGCCATTCAAGTATCCCTGACTAGCAGAACTTAATATGGCAAATGGTAAAAAATAAGATTTCACTATATCTGCACCATCATTTTTGTCATAATTCACAACAAATTTTATAATCTGAATAACATGCCAGTCATAATTGAATTGCAGGTATAAAAAACAACCTTCATAGATTATCCCCTAACTTTTAGTGAGAACCAAAAACTTTAAAAAATGTGTATTTGGTGTGGACAACCTGAAATTGTTCCAGCTAGCCAGAACCATACTGCCAAAGTGATTCATAAACTAAAGGATTAATTTACAATAATACAAATAACTGCATTACTGTATTATGAATGCTACATATTTCTATATCAATTTCCGTATTTCGAGAATACAGTAATTGATACACACCTTTGCAACCTTTTATGCTTATAAAAGTTGTTTAAAGTGATCTCTGTCTGCATGAAAGCAGACCTTGTGTGAGGTTGACTTTTTATGATTCTTAACCGTGAACTTCCTTTTGCAATTTGTGCTTTTTTAAATGACCTTATTAACTAGATAAGAACATGAAAAACAAGTAGTAATATTTGTAATGATTTATTGCTGTAAGCAAATTATAGATACTGAAGAAGTACAATGAAGTAAGTCTTGAACTGATTGTATTATGTTTTTTGTGGGCATCATTCTATCTCACTTTCTTAGTGAAACTAATAATACATAAAGGCTATATTAAAAATTAACAGATTGCTTAAATATAATTGTAAACAGCAATTAGGTAATGTATACACTGCATTATGTATCAGGTACATTCGAATTACTACTACAGGTTTTTTTTTTTTTTAATTTGGAATGTCCCGGTTAATCGAATCCCAGTAAATCAAGAGTTTGCTGTACTTTATTATTACTGTATTTAATGTTGTTAATGTCTTACTGTGTGTTTAATTTATCAATTAAACTTTATTATACGTATGTATGTTCAAGAAAATCACATTATATATGGGATCAGCAGGTGTTCGCTTATATCCATGGTTTCAGCCATCCACGGTAGGTCTTGGAACGTGTCCCCCGCAGATACGGGGGTCTTACTGTACTTTAAATTTCTCAAGAGTGAGCAGATTCTTATACTTTCTATTTACTCTTGCTATGCAAAAAGAACTCAGAATATGCTGAATTACTCCAAGCTGCTGAAACAGCAAAATGCGATGAAAAAAAATTTTCCCAACAGGATTGTGATATTCAGTTGTATTTCATTTATACTTAGGACATCTCTTGATTAAGATATGATAATAAAATACTATGACTTAATATTTAAACTAAATTAAAAATAACTTTACATACATATAGATTTTGCAAACTATCATATTAAGCCTGGAAAATTCTTGAATATAGCTTTATTCAAGAATTTGTTAGCTTTAATTGTAAAGTGGTGGCATGTAAAAAATGCTTATAAAATGAAACAGGTATGTCCATGCTTAATACATCATAAAACCAACGTGCATCGAGGAATGAATTTCTAGATTCGTTTGCTCTTTTTTCCAGAATAAAAACTTATGACATTTTTGATAGGTTATATAATACTGGTTAGTGTGTTAATGATTCATGCCCATTGGTATAATATCAGAAGAAAAGTTAGTACCATTTTTATAGTAGAACCTTCTTGTAGCATTTATTTACAGTTTTTCACTCCGAAGTAATCATAATAGGCAATATACAATTCTTTATGCAATTCAGGCACCTCCGTAGCCAGGTGGGCAGGAGCGGCAGTGCGTAGCACACGCTTCTTGATTAGACTGGTGTTCGAGCCCTTGACCACCAAATATGGAGGATGCAGAAAGGTCAGGGAATGACCACTGCATATCCCCGGAGCAGTATGACCTTAGTTGCTAATGCTCCTAAAAACCAAATAACAAATAACATAACTTTATGCAATACGTAGAATCATATAATGCAATATCTTGTGTCTAAAAGCATGCCCATAATAATTTATGGTAACTGGAAGTAGCTTTCCCTGCCTGCATGCTGTCATGTTTATTTGCAACATTAATGCTCTGTAACCATCCTTTTCAGGTTGCGGTAAAGATTCTCTCTCTCTCTAAAAAGACCATATTATTGGAGTCATCCCCCCCCCAGGACCAATACTGGGCTCAGTTTTGTTTTCTATATTTATTAATGATATTGATGAAGGCTTAATGTCCAAGTTTGCAGATATAAAGGTTGGCAAGGTGGCTTATGACAGTAATCAGGGTATGCTACTGCAACAAGATCTAGAAAAATTAGGCAGATGGGCTGAGAACTATGAATTGAATTTTAAAACTGAAAAATGCAATGTACTGCTTATGGGGAGCAATTATCTCACAGTAACATTACTGTGGTACCACACTATAAGGGTAATGAAGGTCAAAAAATATGATGGGATTAATGTCATACATTAAGATCTCTGAATATTGTAGACAGCCTGTAGGAAACAGCTCATAGGATTTTTTTTTGTCAATGATATACAGGTATTTTTCCAGGATAAGGAGATTATCAATATATACAGTTACAATGATTATCATTGTAACTGTATAAGCTTGTTTTCTTGTGTCATTTGCCACTGACTGTTACTACTACTACTACTACTAATAATAATAATAATTTACAATAGAAATATATGCATAGATAATTGAAAATTATATACTTATGTATTGTCTAAGGGCAACTTGTATTTCTTACCTGTGCTCTCCTGTGACATACTGATTAACATTATTTTTCACCATTCCATGATATTTAATATAGCAATAGCTATACCGGTCAGTAAATATTTGGAAGTGCACCTGGACTGTTCTGTCAAATTAAGTGTTTTTGCTACCACAGATCTTAAACTGAATATTTTAATATTGAAATATTCTTAGTATTCATGAATAGACTCCTAATAATGCTTTTCCATATACTAACTGTTGGAGGGTTTGTTGGAGGAGACTCGTGAGCCCCTTTTAAAAAAATTAGTGTGATAAAATTTACAGTTTAGTTTAACTGAGGATGACCCTTTGTTGTAGTAGTCCTTGAGTTAGCACCTTGCTAATAGATTGGCTTAACACACCTGTGCTTACAGCTTTTGCTATATTAAATATTAAAAAAAAAATACTTCACATGGTAATTCACATATAACAGTTTCATATTCATTAATGTGTTGTCTTATATTCATTACTTGAGCCCTTGCTATCTTGTGGCAGACAAGTCCTCATAATAGGCTGCCATGCAGTGTTCTATTTTTTAAATAAATGGCAGATTAGTCTTTTGGTGATCCCATTTGTTTGAATGTAGTACAGCACCCTGACAAACCACAATATCAGAGGTTGTTCTGTTGCGAGGACTAAGTACAGTGTGATATTTATGCAATTTAAAATTGCTGGTAAAAAAACAATGCAAGTGGAAATGTCCAAGACCTTTTCCATATACTATTTAGCTGGTTTTTTTTTAGTGAGACTTTCAAGATCAGTAAATGAATAAAATCAATAAGTGTTCAGGCACATCTGGATTTTATTTCTTAAGTTAATTGAGTTTTTTCTTTTTTTTTATAATTAATATAAGCAAATGAACTTGTTAACAATTAATTACAAATTGATTAACTAAAAATATATAAAATTAATTGTGTTCATTTACTTCACATACTTCCCAATGTAACATTCACACCACATTTGGTAATAATTTATAATCGATAATCAAGAGTGCATGAAATGCAACATGTATTTCAGGCCTCAGATTTAACAAATTAAACAGTCGTATACTATCAGTGTAATGCAATTTTGCTTATTTCTTCCAGGAAATAAGCAAATATGCCAACTCTGTGGCATATTTTCTCTGAAAGAGAAAATCTGCCACAGAGTTGATACATTACTCTGGGGTTACTGCTTCCCATATGTAGTACTGACATAGCTTATATATAGCATCAGCAAATAAAAAAAATACGTCTCATTTCACCCATTCATTCGCTCTAGAAATTTGACCAAGTCTTCCTTGAATTTATTTAAGCTATCAACTTGCACAATGACAGATGGAAGTTTGTTCCAGCAATCAACTACCTGCTGGTTAAAGCAAATTTCCGCATATCTGTAACAGTCTCTTCTGTAACTGTCTTTCCTCAATTTGAATTTATGCCCCCTCAAGTGCATGATCTGAGCAAGAGGAAAAATCCCATCAGCATTGAGCGTGCTCAGACTATTCAAGGCCTTATACACTTCAGTCAGATCACCGCACATGTGCCTAGTTTCCAGATGCTTGCAGAGCTCAAGCCATTCTTGGTAAGACCAATTCTTTGTTCCCCTCACCAATCTCATTGCCCTTCTGTGTGCTCATTCCAACAGCCCTGCATCCTTTCTAATATGAGACCTCCAGATCTGTATGCAGTACTCAAGGTGTGGCCTGGCTATTGCCTTATACAAGGGATAATTACCTCTTTATCCCAGCTAGAAAAATTCCTGTATATCACTGACAAGACCCCCACGAACTGCTCTGACTGCCTGTCTGCACTGCTCAGAAAATTTCATATCTGACTGCACAATTACCTCCAGGTCTTTTTTATTCTCCCCGAGTGTAGTACTGCACATTTGGTACATTATTCTGGGGTTACTGCTACCCATATGCAGTACTTTGCATTTGTCAATGTTAAACTTCATTCATAAATTTCCCGGATATTGACTGGAATTTGTGGGTTGGTCACTCGCACACTTTTGGGGATTTATTGGATGATTGTTTTCTACATCAGCACGTTCCGGTGGCAAATAGAGGGAGTAATATTCTTGATCTGATTATCAGTAGTGATTCTTCATGCATTAAGAATCTGCAGATAAAGGAACCGCTAGGTGGCAGTGATTACAGTGTGCTGAAGTGGGATTTACTCAAAGAGGTAGCTACCATCAGGGTTAAAGGGAAGGGTTTTTGCTTTCGTAAAGGCGACTACAGAGGTCTGAGACAGTATTTAAATTCTATATGGTGTGACCAACTGATGATGTTACCAACAGCAAATTCCAAATAGGAAGCATTCAAAGAATTAATCTTGGAAGCTACTAGGCTTTTAATACCAACTCAGAAATATTGTTCAAAGATTTGGCCTAAATGGATGTAGTAGTAGTGGCATGTGATGCAAGAAAGCATGTGTATGAGCTTATGCAGCATCAGCCAAAAAAAAAAAAAAAAAAATCACACCATTCCCTCCAAATGCCTGTCCAGTTCCTCCTTAAATTTATTCAACCTATCAACTTCCACAACGTCAGATGGAAGTTTGTTCCAGCAATTAACCACCCGCTGGCTAAAGGCAAAATTCCGTACATCTATTCTACATGTCTTTTCTTAATTTGAATTTATGCCCCCTTAGGTTTGTAATCTGAACAAGTGGAAGGATCCCATCAGAATTCAGCGTGCTCAACCCATTCAAGGCCTTATATACCTCAATTAGATCACCGCACAGGTGCCTAGTCTCCAGCCACTGCAATTTGCAGAACTTAAGCCTCTCTTGGTAAGAGGATCCCTTCATTCTCCTCACCAATCTTGTTGTCCTTCTCTGTACACGCTCAAGTAAATCTACATCCTTCCTAAAATGTGGCCTCCAGACCTGTACACAGTACTCAAGGCGTGGCCTGATCACTGCCTTATACAGAGTGATAATCACCTCCTTTTCCCTGCTAACAAAATTCCTATATATCATTGACAAAACCCCATGACCTGCCCTTGCAGCCTGTCTGCATTGCTCAGAAAACTTCATATCTGCCTGCACAATTACTCCCAGGTCTTTTTCATTTTCTACCACCTTAAGTGTAGTACCACACAGTTGGTACTACACTTAAGATGAACTAATGAGACATGTAGCAGAGAAGAAAAATGCATGGGATACATATAAATTAATGGGTGACACAAAGCCTATGATAGATATAAGCTGGTCTGTAACCAAGTCACAAAGGAGGTTAGGCAGGAAAAGGCAGATCACGAGAAATCTTTGGGAAAAGGCTGCAAAGAAAAACAGCAAAGAGTTCTTTACTTATGTAAACTCTAGAAGAAAGGGGATGAATCAGATTGGTCCACTGGATATCGATGATTCAACTGTTGATGATCCTGCTCAGGTAGCTAACAAACTAAATGAGTATTTTGCATCTACATTCACACATGAGGAGTTATTCAGGGAGGAGAATGCCATAAGTGAATTAAACTCTAGCAGTGAACTAGATGATTTTGTAATAATGGAGAGCAAAGTGGAGGAGAAATTATTGGAGATAAATATAAGAAAGGCACTTAGAGTGAGTGGGATCTATCCAGTTGTATTAAAGGAGGCAGCAAAGGAAGTAAGCAAACCCTTAGCCATAATTATGAGAGCTTCCTTGTACTCAGGGAAGGTACGCATGGACTTGAGATGTGCAAATGTGACCCCAATTCACGAAGGAGGATCGAATGCAACACAAGTAATTACAGACCTGTTAGTTTAACTTCTGTCCCAGGGATATTAATGGAGGCACTGGTTAAAGAAGCACTGCAGGATCGTCTAGAACAGATTTCAGTTATAGCTCAGACACAGCATGGTTTTGTTAATGGGAAGACCAATTTTATTGGATGTTATGATGTGGTCACAAAGGAACTGGATGCAGGGAATAACTTTGATATGATATATTTGGATCTTAGAAAGGCTTTTGATAGTGTTGCACATGGAAGATTCCTGCACAAATTGGAGTAGTGTGGCATTGGAGGCAAATTGCTGTTATGGATAAATGGATGGTTGAATGGGAGGAGACAGAGTGATAATCATTGGACACTGGTCTTCATGGAATTATGTTATTAGTGTAGTCCCTCAGGGTTCAGTGTTGGGTCCATTGTTGTTTTCTGTATTAATTAATCTTCAGCCAACAATTAGTATTAGTAGGGGCATACAATGCAAGAAAGCAAGCTTTTGCAGCATGAGCCAAAAAAAAACACTCTCCGATTTCACCCCTCCGTTCGTTCGAAATACCTGTCCAGCTCAGCCTTAAATTTATTTAGGCTATCAGCTTCCAGAACAAAAGATGGAAGTCTGTTCCACCAATCAACTACCCGCTGGCTAAAGGCAAACTTTAGCACATCTATCCTACAACTGTCTTTCCTCAATTTGAATTTGTGACCTCTCAGGTGATTATTCTGAGCAATAGGAAGAATCCCATCAGCATTGAGCACACTCAAACCATTCAAGGCTTTATACACCTCAATCAGATCACCTCACAGGTGCCTAGTCTCCAAACACTGTAATCTGCAAAGCTTAAGCCTTTCTTCTTAAGAGCAACCCTTTGTTCCATTCACTAATCTTGTTGCCCTTCTCTATACTCATTCCAACAGCTCTACATCCTTCTTAAAATGAGGCCTGCAGACCAGTATACAGTACTCAAGCTGTGGCCTGACCATTGCTTTATACAAGGGGATAAGACCTTCTTATTCCTGCTAGAAAATTCTTGTATATCATTGATAAGACACCATGAGGTACTCTTGCAGACCGTCTGCACTGCTCAGAAAATGTCATATATGACTGCACAATTACCCCCAGGTCCTTTTCATTCTCTACCACTGTGAGTGTAGTACCACAGAGTTGATACGTTACTCTGGTGTTACTGCTTCCCATATATAGTACTGACGTAGCCGAGTGGTCAGGAGCGAGAGTGCATAGCACGCTTTCTTTGAGTGGACCGGTGTTCAAGCCCATGACTACTAAATACGATAAATATATTTGTATTCGCGATTTATTATAAACTCTACTGACTTGGTTGTTGTGCCGGAGTATAAACAGGAAATTTATTTACTTTACGCTTGTCAATGTTAAACTTCATTTTGCACTTCTCAGCCCATCTGCTCAACTTTTCTAGATCCTGTTACAGCTGCGTACTGTCATTAGTGTCATTAATAATCCTGCCAAAATTCGTATCATCTGCAAACTTAGACACTAAGCCTGATATACCATCATCAATATCATTTATAAATACAGAAAACAACAATGGGACTGAACCCTGACCGACTCCACTAATAACAGTAGTCTCGAAGAGCAGTGTCCATTGTTTACCACTCTGTCTTCTCCCACTCAGCCATCCCTTTATCCATAGCAGCAGTTTGCCTCCAGCAGCTGGAGGCAAATTTTAATTAATGATATTGATGATGGTATATCAGGCTTTAATGCCCAAGTTTGCATACAATACGAAGGTTGGCAGGGTTGTCAATGACACTAATGACAGTATGCTGCTGCAACAGGATCTAGAAAATTTGAGCAGATTGGCTGAAAAGTTGCAACTGAAGTTTAACATTGACAAATGTAAAGTACTGCCTATGGGAAGCAGTAACCCGAGAGTAACGTATCACGTGTGTGGTACTACACTGACAAAAGTGTATTTAATGTCTAACAGCACCAGACGTTTCCCCCATATCCATGTTGCTTTCATTGTGGGTGTACCAGTTCGCTGGGAAGACCGGAGATTTAAAAGGGTGGATATTGTACGTGTAGGTTTGTGTTCTGTTGTTCATCTGGCTGTTTAGCTGCTGGACTCCCTACTGAGGCCCAACGTTGCCCACACTTGTCCCCATGGAGGCAGACCAGGTACACCATTATTTTTAGATAAGTACTCTGGCAGGTCCTGCCACCTAATTTCCTGAGATTTCAGTGGCTAGGACCTATATATATATATAAAGGGGGGGGGGGGGATAAACGCTTGAATCTAGTTAGGCGAAAGAGGTTGCAAGTGTGTCGAGTTTGGCATTTAAAATTTTTCGTTGTGTGGGGCATTCGCTTTTCGCTGCCGATATAGGTAGAGTAGGGGGAAAGACGGAAGGCTGGGGGGAAAAGAGAGAAATATGGGGTCAATAGGGAATGCGACCCCAGGTATATCAGTGGGGCATGCCCTTGCCCCACCAGAGGGAAAAGATGGCTTGGTGGGGTGGGGGAACAGGCAGAAAGACCATCCCCTCACCCCACCAGGGATGGGGAGAGAAAGTGGGCTGGGCAAGGGAGCCCCACCCAGTTCGCCGTAGTGGCAATTTGCAGTGCCCTCCAGCAAGTGCAGTCTGATGATGACTCATTGGTGGGGCCTAGTCCTTTTCTAGGTTGTGTGGGTTCATCCTGGGAGCGAAGACAATCTGGCTGGAGCCACTTCCATTGGTTCCTAGGTCGATGCTGTTTCATTTATTCTGCTGCATATTACGCTGTTGGTCCTTAGTATTTTGTGATCCTTTCCTCTGTGTTGATGTTTTATCAGTTTGCCTTTATTTATTATTTGTGGTTATCTATTCTTTGTGGATGGTAATTTCTGTTCATCGTCTATTGAAGAAGTCAAGTGCAAATCGGCTAAGGGCTTTGTATTCATCTTCTGAATCCAGTAGATGGTACTCTTGATTTTTCAGCAAGTATTGAATCTCAGTTATGAGTCTTCTTCTGTGTTCTTCGTAGCATTCACAGTCGTGCATAATATACTGCCAGGTTTCAGGTTCTCCACAGGTGCATGTGAACTCTTCTATTAATCTGAATGCGTTCAGTTTTGCTTTAAATGGGCCGTGGCCCATCAGGAGGAAGGTTGTATTAGCATTAGTAGAGGCATATGATGCAAGAAAGCAAGCTTATGCGGCATCAGCCAGAAAAAAAAAAAAAAAAAAAAAAAAAAAAACGTCCACCTCACTCCTCCGTTCGTTCGAAATACCTGTCCAGCTGAGCTTTAAATTTATTTAGGCTATCAACTTCCACAACAGGGGATGGAAGTCTGTTCCACCAACCAACTACCTGCTGGCTAAAGGCAAATTTCCGCTTGCCGGTTCCTAGTCTCCAGACACTGTAATTTGCAAAACTTAAGCCTTTCTTCGTAAGAGCAACCCTTTGTTCCATTCATTAAACTTGTTGCCCTTCTCTGTACTCTTTCCAGCAGCTCTACATCCTTCTTGAAATGAGGCCTCCAGACCTGTATACAGTACTCAAGGTGTGGCCTGACCATTGCCTTATACAAGGGAATAATCACCTCCTTATCCCTGCTAGAAAAATTCCTGTATATCATTGAAAAGACACCATGAGCTACTCTTGCAGCCTGTCTGCACTGTCAGAGAACTTCATATCTGCCTACACAATTACCCCCAGGTCCTTTTCATTCTCTACCACTGTCAGTGTAGTACCACAGAGTTGATACGTTGCTCTGGGGTTGCTGTTTCTCATATGCAGTACTTTACATTTGTCAATGTTAAACTTCATTTGCCACCTCTCAGCCCATCTGCTCAACCTTTCCAGATCCTGTTGCAGCAGCATAGCGTCAATAGTGTCCTTAACAACCCTGCCAACGTTTGTATCGTCTGCAAACTTGGACATTAAGCTTGTTATGCCATCATCAATATTATTTATAAATACAGAAAACAATAATGGACCCAACACTGAACCCTGAGGGACTCCACTAATAACATTAGTCCACGATGAGCAGTGTCCGTTGATTACCACTCTGTCTTCTCCCCCTCAACCATCCTTTTATCCATAGCAGCAATTTGCCTCCAATGCCACACTGCTCCAATTTGTGCAGCAGTCTTCCATGTGCATCAGTATCAAAAGCCTTTCTAAGATCCAAGTATATAATATCAAAGTTATTCCCTGCATCCAGCTCTTTTGTGACTGCATCATAGTATCCAATCAAATTGGTCAGGCAAGACTTCCCCCTTACCAAAACCATGCTGTGTCCGAGCTATAACTGAAGTCTTGTCCAGATGATCCTGCAGTGTTTCCTTAACCAGTGCCTCCATTAATTTTCCTGGAACAGAAAAACTCACAGGTCTATAATTACTTGTGTCAGCCTTTGATCCTCCTTTGTGAATTGGGGTCACATTTGCACATCTCCAATCTATGTGTACCTCCCCTGAGTCCAAGGAAGCTCACATAATTATGGCTAAGGGTTTGCTTACTTCCTTTGCTGCCTCCTTTAATATAACTGGATAGATCCCATTCATCCCAGGTGCATTTCTTGTGTTTATCTTCAAAAATTTCTCCTCCACTTTACTCTCAGTTATTACAAGATTATCTAGCTTACTGCCAGAGTTGAATACACCTCTGGCATTCCTCTCGCTGAATAACTCCTCATGTGTGAATGTCAGTACAAAATATTCATTTAGTTTGTTTGCTACCTGAGCAGGATCATCCACAGTTGAACCATCGATGTCAAGTGGACCAATCTGATTCATACCCTTCCTTCTAGAGTTTACATAAGAAAAGAACTCTTTACTGTTTTTCTTTGCATCCTTTGCCAAAGATTTCTCGTAATCTGCCTTCGCCTGCCTAACCTCCTTTGTAACTTGGTTACAGATCAACTTATATCTATCATAGGCTTCTGTGTCACGTGTTAATTTATATGTATCCCATGCATTTTTCTTCTTTGCCATATGTCTCATCAGTTCATCTGACATTCATTTAGGCCTAAACCATGAACAATATTTCTTAGTTGGTATGTAAAGCCTAGTAGCTTCCAAGATAAGTTCTTTGAATGCTTTCCATTTTGAATTTGCTGTTGGTAACATCACAGTTGGTCCCACTGTATAGAATTTAAATACTGTCTCAGTCCATCGTAGTCGCCTTTACGAAAGCAATAATCCTTCCCTTTACCCCTAATGGTAGTTACCTCTTTCAGTAAATCCCACTTCAACACACTGTGATCACTGCCACCTAGTGGTTCATTTACCTGCAGATTCTTAATGCATGAAAAATCACTACTGATAATCAAATCAAGAGTATTACTCCCTCTAGTTGCCTCCTGAACATGCTGATGTAGAAAACAATCATCCAATAAATCCACAAAAGCCTTGCTAGTGTGTGAGTGACCAGCCCCCAAATTCCAGTCAATATCTGGGAAATTGAAATCCCCCATTATAAGACTCTCTGATTTACTGGCCCACTCTATTTCCCTGTACAGTTTCTTATTATACTCATCAGAGTCATTAGGCCAAAGGCACACTCCTACTCAATTTTGATCTCCCAGTGCTTATGTCACACTAAACTGACTGAACACTGCGCTGTCCAGCGATGTAGACTGGCTTCACTTCCTTGGATTTTGTGTTTCTTAACTAATAGCATAACCCCTCCTCCCTTCCTATCCTTTCTGTAGGCATTGTACTCCTCAAATTCCAGTTCTGCATTCCTTATATATGTGTGACACCACGTCTCTGATATTCCAACAATATCCGCCTTTGATGCTTTGAGCAATACCTCAAATTCATCAAATTTATTTACCAAACTCCTAGCTTTGGATCAAATTTATTTACCAAACTCCTAGCTAGTACCGTTATTGCGGTACTAGCTCCTAGCTAGTACCGCAATAACTCCCAGCAGTCTCTGAAATATCCTGTATTTAGCCTAGGATAGAACCACGAGGGGGCTTTTGGGTACATTTTTGCGGCTATCGGTATGAAGCTTCTTGTAACATGACCCTTTGGCGACATCTTCCTTCTGTGCTGCCAAATCTTCAACATGTGAGCAACTATTCGTTGTTTCTCTGTTGTCCGGCTGTTGGTTGGGTCCAAAGTAAAGTCATAGATGGAGGCAGGCATAGCCTTGGTCAGTAAATACATGAGTCCACATCTAGTCACCTCGAGGTCCAGCAGAAGAGCTCCTGCCAGGACCTGCAGAGCATGGGTGCTCACCGTTTTGCAGGCCCTAGTTATAGTTAGAAATATGTTTCTTTGGATAGTGTCCAGCAGTCCTCTGTTGACTGCGGTTCCGGCCTTCCTGATCCAGATTGGCAATCCATAGGTGATCGCTGGGATGAATATTGTTTTATAATACAGGGACAGGGTGTTCCTGTTGAGTCCCCAGTCCCTGCGAGATACTCTTGCTAGAAGTGCTGCATAGTTCCTTAATTTCTCTGTCTGGTAGGTGAGGTGTAAAGGACAGGTTTCCATCCAGGATAATACCTAGATACTTTATTTGCTTTGCTAGTTTAATGGTGGATCCCGCTATCTTTATTTGCGGTGGTCGTCTGATATTTAGGGAGCCTTTTAGTAATGCTGAGTTTGTCTTGGTTGGTGAAATCATTAACATATGTGTTTTCGCCCAATTCTGTAGGGTTTGTAGTGCTAGGTTTGCCTGTGTTTCAAGTCCCGTTCTGGAGTCCGCTTCCACCATTAAAATGAGATCATCAGCAAAGGCCTGACAGGCCACATTTCCCAGGTCCAGACCCAAGAAGTCATCAAAGACCATGTTCCACATTAGTGGCCCCAGGACAGATCCCTGTGGGCAGCCCCTTTGGACGCTTTTAACAACTCTTCGGAAAGTTTGCGACGACCTCAATTTTTCTATCCAACAGATATGCCCGGACACTGTTATACAAGTTTTCTGGGAGTGCTGCTTTCTGGAGCCTGCCAAGGATGCTCGGCCACCAGACGGTGTCGAATTGTAGGGTTACACTGACAGTGGTAGAGAATGAAAAGGACCTGGGGGTTAATTGTACAGGCAGATATCAAGTTTTCTGATTAATGCAGATGGTCAGCAAGAGTAACTTATGGTGTCTTGTCAATGATATACAGGAATTTTTCTAGTAGGGATAAGGAGGTGATTATCCCCTTGTATAAGGCAATGGTCAGGCCACACCTTGAGTACTGTATACAAGTCTGGAGGCATCATTTTATGAATGATGTAGAACTGCTGGGGTGAGTCCAGAAAAGGTCAACAAGATTAGTGAATGGAACAAAGTTGCTCTTACCAAGAAAGGCTTAAGTTTTGCAAATTACAGTGTCTTGAGACTAGGCACCTGCGAGGTTATCTGATTGAGATGTATAAAGCCTTGAATGGTTTGAGTGTGCTCAGTGCTGATGTGATTCTTCCTGTTGTTCAGAATAATCGCCTGAGAGGCCATAAAAAATTGAGGAAAGACAGTTGTAGGATATATGTGCAGAAGTTTGCCTTTAGCTAACGTGTGGTTGATTTCTGTAACAATGTAAAAGTTGATAGCTTAAATAGATTCAAGGCAGAACTAGACAAACATTTGGAGTGAGTGGATGGGTGAAATTAGAAGTTTTTTTTTTTTTTTTTTTTTTGGCTAATGCTATATAAACTTGCTTTCTTGCATCATGTGCCTTTACTAATGCTTATGTTAATGTGCACTTTAACCGGAAATGGCTCGGGAGCGTGCCAGGCAAGAACCGTTCATCCCATTCAAGAACCACAGCTTCGAAGAAGGGATGACTGTGGATTCCCCAGTTTCTATTAATAGTGTTGCTCTCAGAAGAGCAAATTCCAAGCTCTCATGCCACTTGCCGTCCCAAAATCTGTGTGGCTGGCCGACAATAGAAACACATGCTGTGTACGATAAGCCTGCGGATATTTAAGAATGTACTGTACGATAAGCTTCACTGTTGAAAAAAAAAAAAAAAAAAAGCAGGCAGACCTCTGAAAGCTTTAGTATTTTATTGCTTTTATTGGTGTTTTATTGCTTTTATCCAGTGTTTGATCTACATTATTTTATTTTATTGTATTTTAAATTTTATATTTTTATTGTACAGACCGGTATCTTATTTTATCAGTTTTATCCAGTGTAATTATATAATTCATTCTATTTATTTTATTTAATTTTTATCATTATTATCGTAATACAACACAACTCTAATTTATTTAATAGCAGTTGGTGTAGGATTGTACAGTTATTGTGAACATGAATATTCCCAACCCCAGAGGCCTATTTGAGGATAGGTAACATCGTCTTGTTTGGTACATTTACTACTACCCATATGCAGTACTTTGCATTTGTCAATGTTTAACTTCAGTTGCCACTTCTCAGCCCATCAGCCCAACTTTTCCAGATCCTGTTGCAACAGCATACTGTCATTAATCTTATTAACAACCCTGCCAACCTGTTTATCATCTGCAAACTTTGACATTAAGCTTGATATATCTTCATCAATATCATTTATAAATATTCAAAACAACAATTAGCCTACCACTGCAACCTGAAGGACACCATTAATAAAATTAGTACATGTAGAGCAATATCCGTTGATTACCACTCTGTGTTCTCCCACCCAACCATCCTTTTATCCATTGTAGCAACTTGCCCTTAATGCCATACTGCTCCAATTCGTACAGTAGTCTTCCATGTGCAACAGTATCAAAAGCTTTCTTGAAATCCAAGTATATGATATCAAAATTATTTTTTGCATCTAGTTCCTTTGTGACTAAATCATAGTATCCAATCAAAGTGGTCAGACAAAACTTCTCCTTAACAATCCCATTCTGTGTGAATTATTACTGCTGCCTTGTCTAGATGATCCTGCAATGCTTCTTCATGTCACCCTTTGATCCCCCCCCCCTCCCGGAACCTCCGTAGCCAGGTGGGCAGGTGCAGCACATGTTTTTTGATTAGACTGGGGTTTGAGCCCGTGACCAACAAATACAGAGGATGCGGAAAGGTCAGGGAATGACCACCGCATATCCCCAGAGCAATATGGCCTTAGTTGCTAATGCTCCTAAAAAAACAGATAACTATAACAGGATCCCCCCCCCCCCTTTGTGAATTGGAGATATATTTGCACATCTCCAGTCCGTGTAGACTTCCCCTGAGTCCAAGGATGTGCTCATAATTATGGCTAAGGTTTTGCTTACTTCCTTTGCCACCTCCTTTAATATAACTGGATAGATCCCACTACCCTAGGTGCCTTTCTTATATTATATTCAACAATTTCTCCTCCACGTTGCTCCCAGTTATTACAAAATCATTTAATTCTGTTAAAGTTTAATAAACATCTGGCCTTCTCTTGAATAACTCCTCTTGTGAATGTAGATGCAAAATAATCATTTAGTTTGGCAGCTAACTGAATATGATCATCTACAGTCAAACTATTGATATCAAGTGGACCAATGTGATTCGTCCCCATCCTTTTAGAGTTTATATAAGTAAAGAAGTCTTTTCTATTTTTCTTTGCATCCTTTGCCAAAGATTTCTCATAATCTGCCTTTGCTTGCCTAACCTCCTTTGTGACTTGATTACAGACTAGCTTGTATCTAGTCTGTAAATTTTCCCCATATACTGAAAATTATAAAATTTGAACAACATGAACACTTTGAACAATCATCAGTTTTGTTCAACAGAAACATTCTCATTCTGTTACACCTCTCTTATATTCCTGATTTGGTGCCATGTGACTCCGGCCAAAACAGGATCTGAAAAGGAAACAGTCAGTTCATTTGAATCAAACACGATGGGCATTTAAAAGCATTCACAAAAGACAACTTGCAGATATGGCTGATCAGTGACAGGCATGATGGAACAAGTGGTTGCAGATGGAGAACCACCAAATACGGAGGATGCAGAAAGGTCAGGGAATGACCACCGCATATTCTCGGAGCAATATGGCCTTAGTTGCTAATGCTCCTAAAAACCAAATAACAGCAGATGGAGATTATATTGAAGAACATTTGAACAATAAACATTTATCATTGAATAGAATAAATTTTTTGTAACACTTCCAAACTGTTTTTTTTATCAAATAGGTTTTCATTGAGTTTCATTGTGCCTGTCACAGCTCCCCAAGGTGAAGACCTTTGGGATCTGTAGAAAAAGAAGTCATTGGTTTCTTTTGATAGCAGTACTCTCATTCTCATATTTTTAAGTTTGGACTTCTATTTATTTATATTAATGTATATATAACATTAAGTGAATACAGCAGGAAATTTAGGAAATTCAGTACAAGGTATATAATAAGATAATAATAAGCTAGCTAGTGAAATAGAACTGAAAAATATGGCAGTAAAAAGTACTGAAATTCATAACAGCCACATATTGATCTATAATAGTATCACAGATTGAGAAAATTTCTGGCTAAGAGAGCAAAAAAGACTTTTGCTCTCTTACTTTCTCACATATGTGAATACAAAGAAGAGAGGAACAAATCAGATTGGACCCTTGTAATGCGTGCAGAAAAGTCTTAGATAACCCAGCTGATGTTGTGGATGAATTGAACAGGTACTTTGCATTGCTATTTACAGATGAAAGACCCTTCATGATGTGGAGAAACTGGGCAAATGAAGGAAAGCATAAAATTTAAATATTAAATTATTTATTAGTAAAACTGAAGACATTAAGGCTAGTGGAACTGCCTGGTATTGATGGCTTATATCCAGTAATTTTGAAAGGGTAGAGGCAGCAAGAGAGTGCATCGAACCATTAAGGTTAGTTATGAAGTATGAAGGCACCACCCACGGGACTCAGGAAAGAAATCTTTGGATTGAGAGATGTGTCAGTGCATATCTAAGAGCATCAATATAAATCTAAGAGTGAAGTGTAAATACTGACCAGTCAGTCTGACTTCAGTGGTAGAAAAAATCATGGGGTCAGTGATCAAGAGTGCATACAGGATGATTTAGAAAGAAATGGAATTCTAAAGGAAATACAAGCATGGTTTTGTAAAGGGAAAATCATGTTTACTCAACCTGGTTATCTGTTTTGACAAAATCACTCATGAGCTGAATGCAGGAAATAATTTTTACATTGGTTACTTGGATTTCAGCAAAGTATTTCACTCACTTTGTCAAGAGAAGTTACTGTATAAGCTGGAATACTTTGGAATCATAGGTAAGATTCTAAAGTGGGTTGCAGTGATTGCAGGAGGCAGAAGGTTGTGATTAATGGATACTTTTCAGATCGGGCTAATGTAAAAAGTGGGGTTTCCCCAAGGATGAGTACTGGGACCACTCTTGTTTTTGATTTTCTTAAATGTCACTGACAAAGGGAAGGAGTCTGTGATATCAAAATCTGAAGATGATTTAATTTCAAGATTAGTTATTGATGACCACTAAGCAGAGCTTATTCAAGACAACTTAGATAGACTTCAGGATGGTCAGAAAAGTGGCAGTTATGTTTTAATCCAGCACAGTATAAGATCTTACACTTAGTATTAGTAATGGCGTTGGCACTTCCGTAGCCAGGTGGGAAGGAGCAGCAGTGCGTAGCACACACTTCTTGATTAGACCGGTGTTCGAGCCCGTCACCACCAAATACGGAGGATGCAGAAAGGTCAGAGAATGACTACTGCATATCCCGGAGCAATATGGCCTTCATTGCTAATGCGCCTAAAAATAAAAAATTAAAAAAAATTAGTAATTACTACACGGTGCAAGGAAGGCAATGGCTTATGCTGCACCAGCCAAAAAAAATATATATATATATTAATAATAATAAAAAAATAAATAACAATAATAATAAAATAACAAAAAAATAAAATAAGAATAAAATAAATAAGAAAAAAATAGAATATAATAATAAAATATTATAACTGAATATAACTCCACTAAACCTTCTACATGTAACTGACGAAGAAATTAAACAGGAACTCTCAGAACAAAACATAATTCAGGTCAAGAGAATCCTTATTAAAAGGGATGGCTCATTACTTCCAATTAGAAACATACTACTAACCTTTAATTTGCCAAATCCACCAACTTCTGTAAAGACCAAATATTTGAACTGTTATGTCTGACTGTATATACCAAAACCCTATTAGATGCTTCAAATGTCAGAAATTTGATCATTCACAGGCAGTATGTCGAGGGGCTGCAGTATGTGCTGCATAATGTCCATACCGAATGTTCTGCACAACCTTTACAGTGTCCAAATTGTAAGGTCAATCACTCCGCTTTTTCCGAAGACTGTTAAACATGGAAACAAGAAAAAATGATTGAAAAGTACAAAATTGAGCATAAAGTTACATATCTTGAAGCAAAGAAACAAGTATCACCAATCACAGGAACACACTCATATGCAGCAACTGTCCAACAATACAAACGTATATCTGCTATTACCACTGCTGTTCAAACCAATGTTACAGTTCCCCCAACGTCTGTATATTTGGAGGTGTTTTGATTTTTTTTTTTTTTTTTTTTTATGTGAACCCCAAACACGAGAGGTATTAGAACCAATAGTACTTAGTACCGTGCTTGGGTTGGAGGTTGAGAAGACGAAAGAAGATATTTGTTGACATTGGACTTGAACTTCTGTAGATTGTAATTTTCAGAAAAATTTGTATGAAGGAAGGTTTTTCCAGAAAACGGCAGTTGAATGATTAAATGAGGAAGATGAAAAGTTGGTTCTGTGGGTTTGAAGTTGGACAGTAAATGGATGTTGGCTGGTGGCGGCTCGTGTTCGGACTGTTTTGAAAGAGAGACTGAGAATTATACAATCCAATTCAGAAGAACAGTGCCCATGGAAGTATCTGTAGAAGAGGCATGCAGCAGAAACAGTACATCTATGAGACATGAGTGGAGAGACTCTGTTAGAGATGAATCATTAATTAACCTAACTGCCCTCTTCTGAACGGAATCAAGAAGCCTGAGAGAGGTTTTGGGGGCACCACCCCAGATGTGGGAACAATATTCCATGGTAGGGCGGATTTGCGATTTGTACAGAGTGAACAGCTGTTTGGAAGAAAAGTAACGCCGAGAGCGAAAGAGAAAACCAAGTTTTTTAGATGCAGAGGAAGCAATATTTGTAATATGCTTGTGTGCCAAGAGAGATTAGAAGTCAGGGTAATCTCCAAAAGAGATATATCATTTTGCCTAGAAATCAGAGTGTCACCAAAGATAAGCATAGGAGCAGATGAATCCTTTTTGTGAGATATAAGACAAGACTGAGTTTTAGAAGGGTTGAAATCAACTAAGTTGTCTTTGTCCCACTGGAGAATTACCTGAAGATCGGCATTTAAGGAATTGGTAGCAGATTTTCGAGAAGTTGAAGCTGATTGAGCTGGACAACTTTCTCAAAATGGAAAGTGGAATGCAATGTGCTATCATCGGCAAAACTATGGATAGGATTTCGAGTCAATAGAAGAAGGTCATTAATATACAAGAGGAAAAGAGTGGGGGAAAGAACTGAACCTTGGGGGACACCAGCATTAGTGGAGAAGTTAGAAGACAGAGAGCCATCTACCATCACCCTCAGTGAGCGTTCAGAGAGAAAACTGGATCACCAATTACTAAAAACAGTTGGCAAACCATAAGATGGAAGCTTGTTTAGAAGACCTTTATGCCAAACACGATCAAAAGCCTTTGTGATGTCAAGAGCAACTACTTGTGTTTCACCGAACCTTTCCATTGAATTAGTCCATAAATGGGTAACATAAGCCAGAATATCACCAATGGATCGACACTGACGGAATCCATACTGGCGATCGTTGATCAGACGGAAGGTTTCTAGGTAGTTTAAGAGTTGGTGGTTAATTGATTTCTGCATTACTTTAGAAAGAGTAGAAGTAATTGCAATGGGACGATAATTGGATGGGAGGGATTTGTCACCTTTTTTAGGAACTGGCTGGATATGAGCAAATTTCCAAGCAGAAGGAAAAACACCTTTGGAATAAGAAAGTGAGAAAAGGCGGCAAAGAATAGGAGTAAATTCAGGAGCACAGGTTTTGAGAACAAGTGGAGAAATGCCATCAGGACCTGGAGCTTTCTTAGCATCAAGATTCATCAAAATCCTTCTGATATCCTTTTGATGGAAGACCACAGGAGGCATTGAATGGAGCGTGTTGGGAATGGTGGGAGGTGTTTTACCAAGATCATTAATACATGAGCTGGAAGAAAAATGGGATGCTAGCAGGTCAGCTTTATCCTTGGCTGAAGTGACAACAGAACCATCTGGTTTGGACAGAGGTGGGAGCAGAGATGGGCAGAAGTTGCAGCCAATAGCTTTGGCAAGAGACCAGAATGCTCGGCTACCATTAGGGCAAGACGTTTTCTACTCTTGGCCTGTTCAAACTCTAGTTTGGACTGATTAATAACTGCTTTACAATTGTTGCGAGCTGTGGTGTAGGCAGAAAATGAAACTGAAGAATTAGAAACAAGCCAGTTACGATATGCAACATTCTTCTCTTGAACAGTCTTAGCACATTTATTGGAAAACCAAGGTTTAGATAAAGGACGAGATTTTAAAGTGGAGTGTGGAATAAAGGATTCCATTCCTGCAAGAATAATTTCACTGACACGATCTGAGCAAACGTTGACATCAGAAGTTTTGAAACAGTAATCCAACCAAGCAAATGAAGAAAAGAAGTCTCGCAGGTCATCCCATTTTGCATTCTTGTAGTGCCAAATAACACAAGGTTGGGAATAGCCATGAGATAAGGGTTCCATTGGAGAAGAGACAATCACCAGGTTGTGATCTGAAGTGCCTAAAGGACCTCTCACTTCGACCGTGTACTTAGAAGTGTTGTTTGTGAGAAAAAGATCAAGCGTATTGGCTGTATGATTAGGATTGTCCGGTATTCTTGTAGGTAAATGAACAATCTGTGCTAGGTTATTAGTAATTGCAAAAGCCTCAGCATCTCGACCTGCTGGGTCGGTGTGACTAGAAAATGGAAGCTAGCTGGAGTTGTGAACATTACAATCACCAAGGAAAATTACCTCACTGTTAGGAAAGTTGGACTGGAGAAAGTCAAGTTGCAAAGAGAGGATGTCAAAGAGCTCCAAGTGATTAGTGGAGTTGGGAGAACGGTAGAGACAACAGATGAATTTAACACAATGAGGTAGAGAGATTTTAAGCCAGAGAAGATCAAAGAGAGGAGATTCCAAATTGGGCTCGTTCAGTCATAACTCCATCACTAGCAATGCCAGAATAACTTGAACTTGGTAGAGTTGAACTAAAAATAGTAGTGGAAGAAAGGGTTTTGGGTGTTATGATATGGTTAGGCATGAAGTTCTCCAAGCTGGGCATCTTAGAGGAGACTTTGAGGTGTATAAGTTTCTGAGAGGAGAAAGTAAATAAATGAGGGTAAAATTTTCTCTATCATAAATGATTCCAGAACTAAGGAGTATAAATTAAAATTATGGGATAAGAGGTTTAGACTGGAATGCAGGAAGCTTTCTTTTACAAGTGAGTTGTTAATTACTGTGATAAATTGCTTTCACTGGTGGTTGCGGCTGACGACTTGGAGAAATTCAAAGGTTATCTACATGAGGAGGGGAGTCAAATAGTTATTGTATTTTATTTTATTATTATTTTTTTTTTGATTAATTTTCTTTTCTTTCCTTGGCTGGTGCAGAAAAAGCTTCTTTGCATTTATGTTTAATACTAGTATATGTCTGAAATGCTCCTTCAGCCATTTTCTTTCTTATGAAATTTAGGTGCTTCAACATACAGTATTTTTGCTGATAATTTGTCCTTGAATAATTCATCTCCAGATAGGTAACTAATGAGTTAACCTGGAAATTTGGAGCACATGTCTATTTTTTATTAAAATTGATTGGGTGTTTAAAGGCATAATGTGAAATTTCAGGCTATCCTGCAAATTTTCATTGTTCTTTCCTTTTTGCCAGAAAACACATTGCTTCATGAACTCATATTCTCTTCCAGTGCATAACTTGTAATAACTATCCCTGTAAGTAACAGTTTGGTATCCAGGATGTTGACTGTTAATTTTCTCATTATTCCTCTGAATTTGAGATATTTTATACTAATTTTATATGAATAAAATTTAATAATACAAATACAGATATAAAAAGTAGTTTAGGAATATTTATGTTTGTATTCGTTTCAGATTTTTTTAGTGGCCTATTTTAGGACAAATCACCTGAGAATAGATTTCCCCAAGATGAGTAGTAAAGAGATAAAATTGATAAAATTTACAACATTTAGACTTCCATGCTGATAGTATCAAATTGGTAACTGAGTTTATGGGTATATCAGATAACTTAGAAAGTAATAGTAAAAATTAAGTTCCCTTTCTATTAAAAGCGGTTTTATTTCTATTGCTGTGATTGAGATTATATTTTGTTCCCATAGACTATTAAATAGTAAATTTAATAAATTTTGAGAAATAGCGTATTATGATATATTGTTTCTTGGTTTGGTTTTTATTTTGTAGTCCGTCATTGGATCAGCCAGTGGACTATACATTTGATATGGCAATAGACTTTATAGCTTCCCTTGTTGAACAACAAGATAAAAATTCTGATATGAGGAAACTAAGAGGACCGTACCTAGCTCAGTTGGAACTTTTAAGGCATCTTATAGAGAGAAATGATCCTTTAGCATCTAGAATAGGTAAGCATATGTTATGATGATTCAAAATGTGCCAGCTATTCCAGAAGTTCTTTGAGACCATATAAAAATAATCATGATATAAATGTTCCTAAGTACATAATGTTTTATATATATAATTGTTTTAAGTTTAGGCAGAGAGTGATTCTTCAGAAAATTAATGTTTTATCCGTAATCATTAAGTCTGAGTGGCAGCAACAGAATTTTTGAAGATGTGTTTTTATGTTAGATGTCTTAGGAAATTGTTAACCATTTCCAGAGAAGCGGCACAATAATATCTAATACAGTGATATCTCCAACATAGATGTAAGAGGTATTAGAGAAGAGGAATAGTTTTTTACGTATTCCTTTGGCAATTTTTTTTACAATTTGTTTTTTAATTTTTGATTTCATTTTTAACAATTTTGCTATAATTTTGGTCAACAAAGTCAAAATAAGAACAAATTAATATATTTAAAAGTATATATGTAGTTTTAATTTTTAGAAATTTCAAAAGTCTATGAAGAAATTCAGTCCACAAATCCAGCCACTAATGGAAAACTCGCTGCCATGGGATAATGCATGTTAGTCAAACTCATTCTGAAAAAGATGGGTTTGGGTTTGTTGAACTCTCACTGAAAAGAAAATTGCTATTGAGGTGCATATTTTCTCACATATTATGGAAAATATATGCAATATGGTGGATGGAGTAGCATTACTGTTATTGACCACTGTTATTTCTGATTTTCATAAATGATGTTAACTACAAGATAGATGATTATATGGGCTATAGAGGGTATGATGTAAAAATTTGCAGATGATGTAGAGATTGGGAAAGCCATTAATGATCAGTATCAAGCAATGTTCCATCAAGATGGCTTTTACAGGCTTTGGAGATGGTCAGAAAACTGGCAGCTGTTTTAATGCAACAAAATGCAAGTGTATAATTATTTTGGTGAATAGCAATCCCAAAACAATTTGTACACATGGTGGAGTCGAATGCAAAACAGTAGCGGGAGAAAGGGATCTGGGAATTATGATACAGGCACACATAAAGTTCTCTGAGCAGTGTAAACAGGTGGCCTGGAAAACCCATGGTGTATTATCAATGATTTATCAAACAATAGCCTGTGGAGATAGGAGGTGATAATGCTGCTATATAAGGTAATTGTAAGACCACATTTGGACTACTTTGTCCAAGTATGTAGGCCTCATTTAAAGAAAAGACATTGAGCTTCTTGAAAAGGTCTAATGACAGCCAACCTACACAGTGAGATTGGCTGAAGAATGACCATATGTGGAGACTTTGATTATATGGGCTATAGAGCATGTCTACCAGGCATCTTAGTGGGGACCTGATTGAGGTCTGTCTGGCTCTGAGTGAGGATAGTAAAATGAATGAAGGAAAAATTTTCACTTTATAAAGGATTCCAGAATAGAATCCATACACTCAAATTACAGGCAAAGAGCTTTGATTGTAGGAAGTTTTCTTTATAGCCTGAGGATTGTTGATTACTGGAAGAAGTTACCTCTGCAGTTAGTTGAAGCTGATAGTTTGAATAAATTTGGTGAGCTGGATAGTTGTGTATGTAAGAAGGGAAGTACATAATTAGTCTATTTTCTTATCCACTTTTTATATAGCTTTCTTTTATTTTGTGTACCTTCCCTTACATTTTATTGTTATTTTTGATTTATTTTTTATCATTATTTTATTCTTTGTTATTGTCATTAACTATTATTATTGGCTGGTAAGCAAAAACCTGTGCCGTCCTTGCACTATGTGGCTAATTTTATGCTTTGTGTGTGGCTGCTGCACAAACAGTAGCAGTACACGAGGACTTTGTGCAGATAACTTGGTCTTTGGTTTTCCACAGGAAGGTAAACTGTTCCTTACAGATAGGCAAGCATCTCTTAGTTGACTACATCACCCTCTAGAATAAACACACTGGTGTGCAGTGCCCTGTTAGTCAAAGCCCATTATCACTTTCCCTTCAAGTGATTTTGCTGGAATTCTTTCTCAGTGATGGCAACTTTCACAGTGGGGATGTCATTGGTTCAAGAACACTTTGTTTCATCATCTATTCTTTTTAAGTAACTCTTTGTGTTTCTCATGCAGTCATCATGTTTTTCTCAAATCAGCATTTATGTTAGGCTGTGTTTAGTTGTATCAATGCAACTTCAGATCCTTTCTGAGGATGGCAAAGTAATTAACTTCAGACATTCCAACTTTCTTTGTGGTTCATTGATACTCTCTGTTCATGACTAGTATGCATAATCTGTTTCACATTGTTTTTGTTCCACATGGTTTAAGCCATCTGCCATGCTGTCTTTCAGGGATTCGTGGTCATCTAATTAGCCTGTGATGCCAATCAAATACCTTGGACTAGGATTTTTTTCATATATTCTTTGATTTTTCAAACGTTTCAAGAGATGTTTGAAAAAAATTCAATTTCGTCTGAGGTATAAAAATATTCACCTTCACATACTTCTTACCATGTTATCTGATTGTGAAGGATACCCCAGACAGCTCTTGAGTAGATCAAAATTACACCCACAATGTCTTCTAAGACCCTTGTAAAAACAAAAACCCTTCTTCTTTCCCTTGATTTGACTATTTACTTCTTTAAATAGACTACTTCAATAGTATTACAGTAAATATTAATATCTGAAAACTCTACAGATGGATCCTTACTGATAACAAAGTCAGTTTATTTTAAATTAGTAATCTAAGTAATACATTACTAATTTAAAAAGTTCTTATCATTTAATTGTTAGAATATCAGTACAGTAGAGTATTGATAATCCAAACTAATTGGGAAGGGGTAATTCAAACTTTCGGTTTGTTCGGATTTTTGAACTCATCAAAAATACTTTTCTGGAGACTAAAAAAAAGGTTTAGTAAGTTTAGAAATAAAAGCACTAAGTTGTACTTAGGTATTTTTATTCTTAGGTAACAAAACAAATGCAACTTTCAGCCACAATAACACATATGTTTAGGCCTTTAACGAAAATAATTACTTATTTTTTGCTGCACCATTTTCGAACTTCTTGTTTTTTTCTGCCAGATCCGTCACTCTTTTCAGCAAGGGTAGTTGAGTTGGACAACATTCAGTTTGTTGCTCGTACCAAGCCATCACAGTCTCTAGTGCGGCTAACGGCTCAGCACTATGATGCTGAGTGTTGACGTCATTTTCTCGTTGTCGTCTTCGTCCGTATCATTTTCAGGAGCTCCGGTTTTGTTTACCTTCACAATTTCATTTAAAACAGGAAACCCTGTAGCATGAAAATCGGCAAAGGTAAAGAAAGCCTGCATGAGAAGTGCGCAAATTGTTCGATGAAATTTACTGGTAGAAGTACTTTGCCATAACGGCATTTGTATTGTTGCTCGCTCGGTAAACAGACAGTGGGTGTTATTGGTCAGGAGTAGAAATTGAATCCCATGGGAGATTGAACCTCCCAAAGTGGAGGGGGTAACCTAACCTTTTTTCTTTAGAATCACTGATGGACTAGTGGATAAATTGTTCATTAAAAAAAAAAAGAGAGAGTCAAGGAAGCCCACACGAGAACAATGCAAACTTTTACTGGTGAAACTACGTTACAAACATTTTTTTTGACTCCAGAACTTCCAATATGCCTCTGTTCGTGATTCAGTTAGTTAATTCAATTAGTGATTCTAAAGAAAAAAGGTCAGGTTACTCCCCTCCACTTCGGGAGGGTTTCAAACTCCCGTGGGATTCAATTTCTACTCCAGACCGATAACAACCACCGTCTGTTTACTGAGCGAGCAACAATACAAATGCCGTTACGGCAAAGTACTTTTACCGGTAAATTCCATTGAACTTTTGTGTGCTTCTCATGCAGGCTTTCTTTACCATAGCCTCAAAATCATTTTCCAGCCACGCCCTTGCATCACCTTCATTGTAATCTTCAAACCCAGTGATTGACAGTTGGACAGACAACTTGAGTTGTCGAGACCCACTAATTTTTGTAAATTTATTGTAATTTTTCCTTATAGTAGATCTGCGATCTCATTATGTATTTAAGGTAAACTTTATGGATTTTTTCCAAAAAAGATAGTATAGGCTAATGAATAGAATAATGAATATTCCAAATATTAGTTATATCTATAATTATTCTCCATGCAAGGATTTAGGACAAAAGCTTGCTTTTTCTTCGTCCCCCTTCAGATATATGCTATTTCAACACCTTTCGAATTACACCTCACCCGGATGCAGCCATTTCTGAAGAAAACCCCAGATAAGAGAATTCTTCTGCCTTAAAATATATAATATTTCAAAAATAGCCTATACTATCCTTTTTGGAAAAAATCCACAAAGTTTATCTTAAATCCATAATGAGATCGCAGATCCATCAAGGAAAAATTACAATAAATTATTAGCATTTGTCTGACTTTGCAAAAATTAGCAGGTCTCGACTACTCAAGTTGTCTGTCCAACTGTTTAATATAAAGTTTCGAGACTTTAGGACCTCCAAATTTTTTTACACTAACCCAGTGATTGACTGAAACAAGTTGATCATGTCACTCAGTATTTGTCCGTCACTCTTCAGTTCAGATTCTGCTCATCTCCTATGGTTCTTCTGCAATAGGTCAGTTTTTTCCAAGCATTTTTTAAATTCTGTGCAGTGACTGATTCCCATGTGTCGGCTAATATGTAGCAGCTGTCCTCGAGACTGAGCTTTTTCAAAAAAGCTATGATGCTTTCTGCCAAAAGCAAACGACACAAGACATGTTTTTTGTAGATTCTCTTCAACTTCTTGATGACTTCCTGATCCATCGGTTTGGAGGAGGGAGATAACGTTTGGTAGAAGAAACATGACCTCGAATCTGTTGTCTATTTTGTTTTAATGTTTCCACTGAAGGATGTGATGGAGTGTTGTCTGTGATAAGCAAGACCTTGCCATTTTGCCTTGTTTACGATACTTTTTGACATTCAGAATAAAATTATTGGTAAACCAATTGGTAAGCACTTCTCAGTTCATCTATGCTTTTTTGCACTTTATAGCTCACATGGAGGCAGGAGACATTTTAAAACAATGGGGTTTCTTTGATTTTCCCCATCAACATCAATGGCATAGTTGAAACTCACTTTTTACTCACTTCAAACAGGGGAACAGCTGTTTCATGGTGAGTTGCAAGAGAGTTTCAGGGCAGTGACTTCCAGTTTATTCTAGTCTGGTCAGCATTGTATACATCATCTTTGGAATATCCTTTACTTTCCATTAGATTGATAAACTGTTTTTAAACGATTCCCCTGCAGCAAAATCATAAGATTAAATTTCCCCTTCAATGCGAAGTTCTCTAATGCCATGCTATGATTTAAAGTTTTTTAGCCAGCCTGTACTGGCTTTAAAACCTGAGGGACTGCTTAATTTTTTTGTTAAAATCCAGTGCTTTTTCACACAACAAAGGTCCAAATATTGGTTCTCCTAAACTTCATCTCTGTATGAATCACAAATAAACGTCATCTTTGAGGGATGGGTCATTAGCTTTTCTCATAATTTTTCTCTTTTTTTGCACCATCATCTGAATCAAGTTTCGATGCAAACTTTAAAATTTTTCCTTGTTGTTTTTAATGTCTGTTATGGTTGACTTTCCAACCTCATAAAATTTTACTAATGAAAACCCTCTTTCTCCCTTTGAAAGCCTGTTTATTCAGGTATCTTCAATTCAGGTGTTAAAAATGTCTTCTTTTAATAGATGAAGATGATGCTATAACTACAGTAAGGTAAAATAAAACTTTGTAAATAAATGTTCAGAATCTTCTCTTCATTTCTATATCTAAACTTCGTAAACTTTTTGCTCTGTATCTCAAGCATGTATCATGTTTGTTGCAATTTTTGCATGCCATGTTCTTTGTTATTGATTAACGCTTATCTTTTTTTATTGTTTTAGATTTTACGCCAAAAAAAGTCTGAACAGAAATATCAATTACAAAGCGTGTTGAATAACAGATTACAGTGTAATGTTTAGTTGGTACTGTATGTATGTTCATGAAGCTATGTACGTTAGCGTAAATTTATTTTTATTTTGCTAACCTGTGGATAATATTCTTCCGATTTTTATGTATCATTTAATTTTTTAATTGGTAAGGTAATAAAAGTGTAAATTTGTGATTTATAGCCTGTGGATAATATTCCTCTGATTTTCGCTTATTAGAATTGCAATTTAATAGAATCAAAATTCAGTTCGTAAATGTGATCACTATAACCGGTGCTTACTGTAATTATTTTATGGCACCAGCATTTAAAAAAAAAAAAAAAAAAAAAAAGAAACACTGGCTCATTCGGATTATTGACGTTCGGATTTTCGATGGTCTACTGTATTTTGATTGGTTAGATTCTCATAATGAATTCCTTAATTAAAGTCTTTAAATATTATAATTATGAATTAAATTAGCAAATTGCATATTGAGCTTATATTTTTTGATACTGTGTATTTATAATCTTAAATGAAGAAAAACTTTCCGAGTGATTGTTCAGCATTATCGGCTTTAAATATCATTGTACACTTATACTATTATTTCTGTATTTATAAATAACTTTATTTATTCATAAATATCATTAATGTCTTATTTTATTATTATTATTTATTTTATTCGTTGTTTTTTTTTTTTTTTTTTTTTTTTTTTAATTTTCATCATTGGGATATCTTATGTGATTAGGAACTATGGTTGATGTCTTGATGTCATTTTATGAAAAGTTTGGCTCAAAACCATGCTGTTTTCTGGATATGGCCCATCTTGTATCATCTTTATCTGTTTCTTCTCATGATCTTAAAAAGGTAACATTTAAAACTTATTATTATAGTTTATAAGTTTATAGCTACCATTATTTCATAATCTGTAGATTGTAATTTTCAGGAAATACGTATGAAGGAAGGTTGTTCCAGAAAACGGCAGCTAGATTAACTAGAACAAGTGCATTGTGAATTCAGCTTTAATTAATACATAAGAATATTGAAAATTTCTTAAATGTTATTTTTAGAATACATTGAAACCATATTGAGCATATGCATTGCACACCAGAATCTGTATTATGATTAGGTTAACTGGTTTAAGCTTGTCATAATATTCAACTGGTGTTTAGGTCAGCATACTCTTAGTTACAGAATTTTGCTGAAGTTTTCTATTAGTAATTCTTTGGAAAGAGAGCATCACACTATCCATGTAATATGCTGGAGGAGACTTTCAGGTGTGCATATTAGGCCTGACATAGCCAAGCGGTCAGGAGCAAAGAGGGCAGTGGCACACACTCTTTTTAGTGCACCTTTGTTCAAGCCCTCAACTGCTAATTACAATTAATGATGTATTCATGATTTATTAACTCCTCTGATCTGGTGGGCATGCCAGAGTATAAACAAGAACATTTTTATTTGTATGCATGGATTGTGGTGTGGAATTTACACTTCAGAGTTAAGTCAGGTTCAGGTACCGGGCAGTACTAGTGGCAGAAGAGTTTTTATTGCCTGTTGCCGTTCAGTTATCTTGCTTATAGGAGCTCTGAAGTAAACAAAACCATGACAAAACTTTTGTTTTTGCTTTCTTTCAGTGTCTCTTTTACCTTCTGAATAGGATATGTCCAAAGAATCTCTGAAGAGATATATTCTTTTTGATAAGTATTATGGTAAGACTAAGATATGCTATCTGTCCAGCTTGAGGGCATTGCTTTAAGATAGATTTACACACTGGACATTAAATGCATTGGAAGGGCTTAATGGTAAAACTTCAAATAGCTGATGAATGGTATTATATAAATTTTTGCACATAATATATACAAGAATTTGTACATTCTTGCACATAATACAGAGCATTCACAAACGTCCTTTACAAAACTAAAATGTTATTGTGCAACTAGTATATATGATAAAACCTGAAACAACTTCAAGGTGATAGAGAACACTTTAAAGTTTTTATTCAACAACCAGAAAATGTGCATGCTGCAATAGATGGCAGTATAATTACAAAACTTAATCATGGTAGAATTTACCAACCAGAAAAGATGAAGTGCATACTTTGGTTCAGTGAGGTACAGTCTGTAGCTACCATCACAAGCATCATGGATCTGGACATGTTACAGAATTTACTCCTACCTCAGCTGCAGGATGACAGTGATGGTGATTTGATTTCCAATAAGATGAAGCTCTGCTGCATTACCTACCACAAAGGAATTTATGCATACCTGAACACGGTGTTTTCTGGAAAGGGGATTGGTCAAGGAACACTGATAGACTGATTTTGTGATCTCTCACCCCTTCACTCCCCATAATCCTCCGACATTGCTCCTTTAGATTTTACTTTCTGGAGATTTCTGAAAGATCAGGTATACATTCTACCTATGCCAGGAACCATTACAGACCTTAATGCACAACATATCCCTGTTAAATTGATTTTCTCCAATCAATTAGAGCCAAATTGATATAACCCATAATAAGACATTGACACTTACTTGCCCATTTCATTTGCTTGTAGAGGCTTTCGTCATAATCTTCACAATCACCTGGTCTGTAGATTACTCCTACTCGCATTATACCTTTGTTTCCAACTATCTCACACCATGCAGATTCTGTACTAGCGTGAAACATCTGAATCTGGGAACGCTATCGTCGCACACAGGCTGCTTCTGATAAGAAGCATTACCCCACCACCCCTTCTGTTTACCCTGTCCTTCCTAAATACATTATAAAAACCATACTGAAACTCATCATCTCCTATTTACTGTTGGCACCACGTTTCCGTAAGTCCTATTATGTCCGTGTTACTTGTTTTAACCAGCAGTTCAAATTTGCTCATTTTATTGCTGACACTTCTAACATTACTATATAAACAATTGAGACTTACTGTACTTGTATATTTAACAACCCTGGCATTAGCTACCCGCTCACTTGAAATGTTTCTGCCCCCAGAACATCTAGATAATATGTCGTGGAAACAGATAAGAACTCTTGAGGTATGTACAAGAGTTACTTTGACCAATATTATCAGATAAACACATGTCAGTATTACCCACATCCCCCCTAACTAGCAGTTTCCCTGAACCTTTAAGGTATCCTCAGTAATACTGACAAAAACGTTTACACCACCTTTGTTTAAGTGTATCCCGTCTCTACAAAACAAATTCCTTCTATCTACAAGTGTGGGCCAAGCTTATAGAAATTTCCCCCAAAAACCTTTCAGAGTCCTTCATGTCTTGAGTTAATCCACAAGGCTTTTAACATATAATCCCTCCTATCGTATCTGGGCAGAATTGCAGACACGTAGGCATTGTGGCCTAGCTCGTGGCATTTTCTCAGCATGGTCCTGTATTTTTGCCACAATTACCTGTGGCACAATTTCCACAGGTAATTGCCTATCATAATTGCATTCCATCTTCTGTGATATCTCTTCTCCATTACTTGAATGTCCTATTGAAATTATCCAATTTTTCTTTTACTCGTGTACCTGATTTGGTCCAAAAATGAAAAGTTCAACTGTTAGTCACTAGCAAGGCTTTTGTGGATTTATTGGATGATTGTTTTCTACAGCAGCATGTTCGGGAGGCAACTAGAGGGAGTAATACTCTTGATCTAATTATCAGTAGTGATTCTTCATGCATCAAGTATCTGCAGATAAAGGAACCACTAGGTTGCAGTGATCACAGTGTGCTGAAGTGAGATTTACTCAAAGAGGAAACGACCATCAAGGGTAAAGGGAAGGATTTTTGCTTTTGCTTTTGCTTCAGTGTGCTGAACTGAGATTTACTCAAAGAGGTAACTACCATCAAGGGTAAAGGGAAGGATTTTTGCTTTTGTAAAGGTGACTATGGTGGTCTGAGACAGTATTTAAATTCTATTCGGTGGAAACAACTGAAGATGTTACCAACAGCAAATTCAAAATAGGAAGCATTCAAAGAATTAATCTTGGAAGTACTAGGCTTTTCATACCAACATAGAAATATTGTTCAAGATTTAGGCCTTGTCAGATGAACTAATTAGACATGTGACAGAGAAGAAAAATGCATGGGATACATATAAATTAACATGAGACATAGAAGCCTATGATAGATATAAGCTGGTCTGTAACCAAGTTACAAAGGAGGTTAGGCAGGCAAAGGCAGATTACAAGAAATCTTTGGCAAAGGATGCAAAGAAAAACAGCAAAGAGTTCTTCACTTATGTAAACTCTAGAAGGAAGGGGATGAATCAGATTGGTCCATTTGATGTCGATGGTTCAACTGTTAATGATCCTGCTCAAGTAGCTAACAAACAAAATGAATATTTTGCATCAACATTCACACAGGAGTTATTCAGTGAAGGGAATACCAGAGGTTTTTTTTTTTTTTTTTTTTTTATGTAAACCCCAAACACGAGATGTATTAGAACCTGTAGTACTTAGTACCGTGCTTGGGTTGGAGGTTGAGAAGAAGAAGACAGAAGATATTTGTTGACATTGGACTTGAACTTCTGTAGACTGTAATTTTCAGGAAATACGTATGAAGGAAAGTTGTTCCAGAAAACAGCAGTTGAATGAATAAACGAGGAAGGTGAAAAGTTGGCTCTGTGAGTTTGAAGTGGACAGTAAATGGATGTTGGCTGGTGGGGGGCATGTGTTCGGACTGTTTTGAAAGAGAGAGGGGGAATTATAGAAGCCAATTCAGAAGAACAGTGCCCATGGAAATATCTGTAGAAGAGGCATGCAGCAGAAACAGAACGTCTATGAGACATGAGTGGAGAGACTCTGTTAGAGATGAATCATTAATTAACCTAACTGCCCTCTTCTGAACGGAATCAAGAAGCCTGAGAGAGGTTTTGGGGGCACTACCCCAGATGTGGGAACAATATTCCATGGTAGGGCGGATTTGCGATTTGTACAGAGTGAACAGCTGTTTGGAAGAAAAGTAACGCCGAGAGCGAAAGAGAAAACCAAGTTTTTTAGATGCAGAGGAAGCAATATTTGTAATATGCTTGTGTGCCAAGAGAGATTAGAAGTCAGGGTAATCTCCAAAAGAGATATATCATTTTGCCTAGAAATCAGAGTGTCACCAAAGATAAGCATAGGAGCAGATGAATCCTTTTTGTGAGATATAAGACAAGACTGAGTTTTAGAAGGGTTGAAATCAACTAAGTTGTCTTTGTCCCACTGGAGAATTACCTGAAGATCGGCATTTAAGGAATTGGTAGCAGATTTTCGAGAAGTTGAAGCTAATTGAGCTGGACAAGTTTCTCAAAATGGAAAGTGGAATGCAATGTGCTATCATCGGCAAAACTATGGATAGGATTTCGAGTCAATAGAAGAAGGTCATTAATATACAAGAGGAAAAGAGTGGGGGAAAGAACTGAACCTTGTGGGACACCGGCATTATTCAACTCTGGCAGTAAGATAGATAATCTTGTAATAACTGAGAGTAAAGTGGAGGAGAAATTGTTGAAGATAAACACAAGAAAGGGATGGATGGAATCTATCCAGTTATACAAATATTAAAGGAGGCGGCAAAGGAAGTAAGCAAACCCTTAGCCATAATTATGAGAGCTGCCCTGGACTCAGGGGAGGTTGCCATGGACTGGAGATGAGCAAATATGACCCCAATCCACAAAGGAGGATCAAAAGGAGACAGGTAATTACAGACCTGTTAGTTTAACTTCTGTTCCAGGGAAATTAATAGAGGCACTGGTTAAAGAAGCATTGTAGGATCATCTAGACAAGACTTGAGTTATAGCTCGGACACAGCATGGGTTGGTTAAGGGGAAGTTTTGTCTGACTAATTTGATTGGATACTATGATGTAATCACAAAGGAACTGGATGCAAAGAATAACTTTGATATCATATATTTGGATCTTAGAAAAGGATCTTTGGATCTTATCATATATTTGGACCTTTGATACTGCTGCACAAATTGGAGCAGTGTGGCATTGGAGGCAAATTTCTGCTATGGATAAAGAGATGGTTGAGTGGGAGAAGACAGAGAGTGGTAATCAATGGACACTGCTCTTCTTGGACTAATGTTATTAGTGGAGTCCCTCAGGTGTCAGTGTTGGGTCCATTGTTGTTTTCTCTATTTATAAATGATATTGATGATGGTACATCAGGCTTAATGTCCAAGTTTGCAGATGATACAAAGTTGGCAGGATTGTTAATGACACTAATGACAGTACACTGCTACAACAGGATCTGGAAAAGTTGGGCAGATGGGCTGAGGTGGCAAATGAAGTTTAACATTGACAAATGCAAAGTACTACATATGGGAAGCAGTAATCCCAGAGTAATGTATCAACTCTGTGGTACCACACTGACAGTGGTAGAGAATGAAAAGGATGTGGAGGTAATTATGCAGGCAGATATGAAATTTTCTGAGAAGTGCAGACGGTCTGCAGGAGTAGCTCATGGTGTCTTGTCAGTGATATTCAGCTATTTTTCTAGCAGGGATAAGGAGATGTTATCCCCTTGTATAAGGCAATGGTTAGGCCACAGCTTGAATACTGTATACAGGTCTGCAGGCCTCATTTTAAGGAGGATGTAGAGCTGATGAAACGAGTACAGAGAATGGCAACAAGATTAGGGAATGTAACAAAGGGTTGCTCTTACGAAGAAAGGCTTAAGTTTTGCAAATTAGTGTCTGGAGACTAGGCACCTGCAAGGTGATCTGATTGAGGTGTATAAAGCCTTGAATGGTTTGAGCATGCTCAATGCAGATGGATTCTTCCTCTTGTCAGAATAATCGCCTAAGAGGGCATAAATTCAAATTGAGGAAAAATGGTTGTAGGATAGATGTGCGGAAGTTTGCCTTTAGCCAGCAGGTGGTTGATCGCTGGAACAAACTTCTATCTGTCGTTGCAGAAGTTGATAGCTTAAATAGATTCAAGGCAGAACTTGTCAAACATTTGGAGTGAGTGGATGGGTGAAATTGAGGAAAAATGGTTGTAGGATAGATGTGCGGAAGTTTGCCTTTAGCCAGCAGGTGGTTGATCGCTGGAACAAACTTCTATCTGTCGTTGCAGAAGTTGATAGCTTAAATAGATTCAAGGCAGAACTTGTCAAACATTTGGAGTGAGTGGATGGGTGAAATAAGGGGTGGTTTTTTTTTTTTTTTTTTTGTTTTTTGGCTGATGTTATATAAGCTTGCTTTCTTGCATCATGTGCCTTTGCTAAAGCTAAAGTAGTACAGCTTAAATGTATTCTGCACCCCAATCTTTCAGTCCGCTGAATTAGATATTTCAACCAACTGTTTGTTTCTTTTAATATTCAGTATTAGTAAGGCCTTTAACACATCTCTTTAGTTTTCAACCCCAACCAGTGATTTCCTAACAGCAATCCAATTAAGCATTAATGTCAAACGTGTAAATTTTTTTTTTTTTTAGGTCCTAGCCACTGAAATCCCAGGAAACTAGGTGGCAGGACCTGCCAGAGTAATTTGTTGTGATTCTGAATACACCCAGCTAGTCTCCACGTGGCGAGGTATGGGAAACGTTGGGCCCCACTAGGGGCCTTGCTGCCAATAAGCCAGACAAACGATGGGCACAACATATCACACTGCACAGACTTGGCCCACACACTTTCAAGTCTCTGGCTTGACAGTGTACTGTCCTCGATACAGCGAAACACACACGGAGATGGGAGAAATCCCAGCTGCCATCTGACACGAACATACCTTTTACCTTATTAGTAAGGCCAAATGATGTAAGGTTTCTGCAGAAAAATTTAAAAATTAAATAAAAATAACAATAATAGCAATAATAATAATAACCCATGGACATAACCTCAAAAAAGTAAGGAACGAACCTGTACACCCTCTCCTCCCTTATGTACATGGATGACATCAAACTCTTCTTGGCAACCGAGAAGCATCTCCTCCGGATCACCTAAGGATTCAGCAATGATATCAGGATGGAATTAGGTCTAGACAAATGCAAGACCCACGGATTGGATCAGGGGAAATTAGTCAGCCAAAACCACCAGTTGTACACTGGTAAAGAGAGCGAAGCCATAATGGGGGAAGAGACCTACAAATACCTGGGAATGATGCAGGCTCAGTAGTTAGAACACAAGGCGTGCCTGACCAGAAAATACAATCAGATTCAGAAGCCTTCTCAAAGCAAAGCTGTATGGAGGGAACACAGTTACAGCTGTAAACACTTATGTAGTCCCAGTGCTTCTACCCACATACTCCTTTGGGATCATAGATTGGACTAACACCAAGCTGGAGAATATCATGAGAAAGATAGGTCCAATGATGACCAAGAGCTGCCAACACCATCCGAAGTCAACTGTGGAGTGACTGGCAATAGCTTGGAAAGGAGGAGGAAGGGGCATGATAGACCTCATCAAGCAACAGAAGACAGCAAAACACAGTAGCACTCTACCAGGCCATAAAGAAAATAGACAAGTGGCATACCCCACTCAACCTAAGCGAGGTACCTCCTCCTGCGTAGATGGCACAAACGAAGATAGATGGGCAAAGAAGACACTGCATGGTAAACACTACAATGACATCTATCAAGACTGCGGATAAAATGGCCAATGCGTGGCTCACAAGCATAACGCTTTTGCCCAAAACTGAACGATTCATGCTCGCCATCCAAGACCAGTTAATCAACACCAGGAATTATAGCAAATACAGTGAAACTTCCCTTTAATGGACAGCCATGGGGAACGAAAATTTGTCCGTTAGAGAGAAGTTTCCGCTAACAAGAAGTCTGAGGGAGAAAAAAAAAAGAAAGAAAGAAAAATCGTTAAACGTTTAATGTAAAATTAAATTAAATTATATACATATTTGCACAATATTTTTGTAAATAATATACATACAATTGTGCTATGCATATTATGACTTTATCTTAAGAAAAATACATACAGTAATCACTTATTTTCTTCTGCACCTTCTTCCGGCAGATAATTTTGTTTTCAACATTTGTTTGGAGTGAAGCAACCATCAAATGTCCTTCAGTATCTTCTTCAGTGGCGAAAAACATTTTTAAACGATTGATTTGTATGAGTGCTTCTTCTATTTTCATCGGTGGTTCGTCGTTAATATGTTCTTCAACAGAATGAACTCCTTCCATTTCTTCATCCTCATGAGGAACTTCTTGAACAATATTGATGATGATGTCGTTGATATCTAGAGCACTATCTTCTTTAGTGAGGTTTGAGTTTATATCTTTGTAGCCAGGGTCACTTGTAGCTGAAGTATCGTACATTATCAATAGATGTTGAAGTTCTTGTTCTTCTTGGTGCTCCACTTTGCTGTTCACAACTTTAATTTTTGCGTTTGAGAAGCCAGACTTTACAAAACAGTTCACGACAATTTGTTTTCTAATTGCGTTTACTGAAGAGGAAATCCATTGAATCGCATCTAGGATACTGATTTTCTTTGCAAGGTCACTCGCACATGTTACATCGTTCATGTTTGCAGTGAGATGTCTTAAAACACGTTTTCTGTAGCGAAGTTTAAAATTTTTTATTATCCCTTGATCCAAGGGCTGACACTCTGCAGATGTGTTTGGTGGCAGAAAAGCAATTTGAATGTTGGACAATTCAATGTGCGGATGAGATGCAGCATTATCCATGAAAAGAATAATTTTTCTGTTTTGATGAATCATGTTTTGGTTAAAGTGACTTATCTATTTGCTCATGATATCTTGTGTCATCACGCTTTTTTATTAGACTTCCAGTCAACATTCAAAAGATTCAACTTTATGCCCTTGAAACAACGAGGATTTTGTGGTTTTCCTATAACAAGAGGTTCTTCAAAGTCTCCCAGCATATTTGTACGCAATAGTACAGTCAAGCATTCCTTATAAATTTTTCCACCCTGGCACTTTTCGTTTTTTAGACTCATTGTTTTTTCAGGAAGAGCTTTAAAAAAACAAACCCTGTTTCGTCACAGTTGTAAATATCCTTAGCTTCAAAATCACGACATAAATCTTCCAATTTGACGGTCCACTCTGTTACAACCCCAGTATCAACAGATCCACCTTCACCACTTACAGTTTTCCAAGAAGGTTTATGCCTAGTTTTGAACTTGTCTAGCCATCCCTCAGAAGCTTTGAACTCATTTACTCCCATAGATTTCGCAACCTCCAAAGCCTTTTCCCTAATAATAGGCCCATTAATGGGAATTTTTTTAGCACGTGCTGCGCAACAAAACCACTCTTACGTAACATTGTCAATTTGAAGTCCAACAGTTTTCGGGAATGATTTTTGAACCTGATCATTTCCGTGTTGCCAAAATTGTTTGAGCAGTTCATTTTTTTTCTTTAGGATGTCGCTTACTTGCGTCTTCCCGATTTTGAATTTTGCAGCGAGATTGCGAACACTATTTTTTTGCCGACCATACTCATTAATGAGTTCGACTTTATCTTTTAAAGTTAAATGTTTACGAGAAGACTTTGTGCACTTCACACGACACTGAACAAAACTGAAAAGATGAAAGGCCGACCATATTCCCCCCCCCTGCACACACCGAATTCATCAGAAGTTTTACACGTGCCTTAAAATTTTTGAAAAAGGGTTTAGAACCGTGACGTAAACCTTGATAAAATTCAGAGAATCGGAAATAGAAAATAAACACACGATTGAGGCAATTACGTGGAAGAAAAGTTCCTAGAAAAAGGACCGTTAGCTCGCCCGCTGTCCGTTATGGGGAGATCAGATTAAGTGCTAATCTAAACGAAACAGTGCAGATTGCTTGTCCGCTTCCGTTACAGAGAATGTCCGCTAGACAGAAGCTGAAAACACATTAAAACCAATAGAGGTGAGTTGGGGAATTTGAAAATGTCCGTTGTAGAGAGATGTCCGTTAACGAAAGGTGTCTGTTAGGAGAAGTTTCACTGTACATTACCAAGGATCCCAGGATGTCAGATGACATATGTTGAAGATGCCACCTACCCTCAGAAACAAACCAACACCACCACCACCACAGGAGGCAAGGTTATCATCCAGATTGAGTACACTCGTAGACTTAACCAAGTCACTAGGATAATACATCAGAAGCCAGGGAAGAAATACCAGTTGATCAAAGAAATATACTGTATTACAAGTATGAACCCCAGGCAGTACTAGAGATCCCAACCCACAAGCTGTACTGGGAATGTGCCATAATAATGGATAAGACAATCCTGCACAACTGACCAGACGTAACTCTTGTTGACAAGAAGGAAAAGGATACCTATCTGAATGACATAGCAGTGCCCAACACTGGCAATCTCCTGAAAATCCACGAGGAAAAGATAGGAAGTACACGGACCTAAGACAGGAGATGTGGCATTATACAACAAGTAATGACCATACCGATCATCGTGTCAACCATTGGTATGGTGCCAAAGACCCCACATAACACCCTAGTAGCAATCAGTCTTCAGAGAACTCATACAAGGAACTCCAGAAAATTGCAATCCTGAATAGTTTTAGGATAGTCAGGGAGTTCCTCGACCAACAGTAACACCAGACATAACCACCCTGTGCACTTGGTACCAGTACCCCTCATGGGGTGGAATCCCTCCCCCAGGGAGAAATAAAGAACAGCAACTGTAATAATAACAACCTAGCAACAATAGGCCTCCCAGAGAACACATACATGAAACTCCAGAATGCCCTAATCCTGAACACCTGTAGGATAGCAAGAGAGTGTTTTGATCAACAGTAATAATAATAGTAACTGGACGCAACCAACCATTCCATGCACTTGGAGCCGTACCTGCCATGGGGCAGAAAAATCCCATAAAAAAGAGAAAGTTTTTTTTTATATATTAATAATTTGAACAAACCAAAATATTCTTTCCCCAGATGATAATCATCCATTTCTGCTTTAAACTTAGTCACTCAATGCTTCCACTACTTTGCTTGTTCCATGTTCAATAATTCGCTGTCCATAGTGTACTTCATGAGATCCAATCTTTTGTTATTTACTGAGATTTTATGTTTGTCTCCTCTCATTCATATCTTACCCATTAATCTCTTTCTCATTCATTTTACCCAATCCTTTCAGTGCCTTAAGCACCATATGGATTTCCCCTTAGATGTCTAGTTATCAACCTTTTCAGTCCACAACTTCCAAAGTCATTCTTGATATATGCATTTCTTTGCACTTATCGCTAATCTGATCACCCTTCTCTGAACTCTCTCCAGAAGTTCTCCTTTCATTAGTTGTAGTGTCTAGACCTGAATATAATGTTTCAAATGGCATAAATTAATTTCTTTATAAAAAGGGATACTGATGTCTTTCTCCATACAGCAAAGGCTATAAATCACAGACAAGCCATTTGCCTTCCTATCTTCTTGTTTACATTGAATGGAAAATTTCACGTCATTGAATCGTAATACTTAAGTCCTTTTAGCCTTGAACTACTTTAAGCTTCTCCCCTCCCTCCCCAGCCATTAATTAATACCTAACTATAGGATTTCTGTTCCCTTATTGCATAACCTTACATTAGCACCATTAATCTTAGTTGCATTTTTTGGACTATATATATTATTATTAGTAGTAGTAGTAGTAGTAGTAGTGGTATAGCAAAATATATAAGAAAGTGAGCTAATAAAGCATCAGGGGAAATAAAAAATAAAAAAAACTCCCACATCACCCCAGTCCATCCTCTCCAGTAATTTGTCTGGTTCTTCCTTGAATTTATTCCAACTACCCACTTCCACAACAGCATATGGAAGTTTAACTCCAACAATTAACCACACACTGGCTGATGGCAGATCTCTGCATATCTACACATCCTCTCTCAGTTTGAATTTATATCCTCTCATGAATGTAGTTTGAGGAAGAATACTATCAGCATTGAACATGCTCAAGCCATTCAAAGCCTTAAACACCTCAATCAGATCATCTCATAGGTGTCTAGTCTTCAGATGCTGCAGTTTGCAGAACTGAAGACTTGCTTGGTAAGATCGCCCTTTTGTTCCCTTCACAAATCTTATTGCCCTTCTATGCACCCATTACAGCAGATTTACATTATTACTAAAATGAGGCCTGCAGACCTGTATACAGTAAGATACTTAAGGTGATTGTCCCATTGCCTTGTACAATGGGATAATCACCTTTTTATCCCTTCTAAAAAAATTCCTGTGTATCATTCACAGGAACTTTGAATGACACACAGGAACTTTTAAGAAATGTGAGCTATCCTGGCAGCTTGTCTATATTGCTCAGAGAACTTTATATCTTACTGCACAGTTATCCCCAGGATGTTTTCATTTTCCACTGTCATTACTTTTTTAAATAGAGACTCCATTATTTTCTTCTATTATATCTAACTAATTTAACCTGATCTAACTCTTTTTGAAGCAACATGACCTGTCCCTCTTTCCTGTTTTCAAATCATTAGCGAATTTTGACACTTGATTCCTTTGCCAATATCATTTATGAAAATTAGATATAGGAGGGACCCCACTTGCTACTCTTGTCCACCCTGAAGATTGACCATAACAACCTTCTGCCTTCTTTCTTTTAACCAGCTTGCAATCGAGTGTCCTCCTTTCTTTTAGCCAACTTGCAATCGAGTGCAGGATCTTGCCAGTAACTTCAGCTTCCAATTTTTATAGCAGCTTTCCAGGGATTGTATCAAAAGTGTTAGTAAAGTCTAGCAGCCTGTTAATGGACCTATTGAATTTACTCTCTTCTTTCTTATATTCATGTATGAGAATATAATGTTGAAATTGTTACCTGCACAACAAAACTGCTTAATGACTACATTCTATTAATTTACAAAATTAGTCAGGCATGACCTTCCCTTAACAAACCATTCTGGAATATATTCAATGTATCATTCTTGTTAATGGTCCTGAATGGCATCCTTACTATACCCACCTTTATCTTCCCTACCACAGAAGTCAAACTGACTGGCCTGTAGTTGCTTACCTCCTCTTTGGCATCACCTTTGCAAATTGGGGAGCCCATTAGCACTTCTCCAGTCCAAGGGGGATCTTCGTGGATTTAAGTGATGCTCTCATTAACGTTTTCAATAGTGTGCCACACTGATATGCAGCTTTTTTAATTGCAGTGAATATTTACCGCTGTCACCCTCCTTTAATCTCAGTAGCATTTTCTAACAAATGCTTGCCTGAAATCCTGATATCACTTATTTTACAGCACTCTGATTCCTTAATCCCTAAAGTTTTGAGCTTGCTTTCGACTGTAAATATCAGTGAGATGCATCAGTTCAGTTCATCTGCCATTTCTGCTGGGCTTCCTGTGGACTTTACATTGCAGCCTGTTATTGGACCTATTGAATTTACTCTCTTCTTTCTTATATTCATGTATGAGAAGAACTCCTTATCCTCATTCTTAGCTTCTTTGCTAGTGCCTTCTCATGATCAGCTTTCATCCATCTTACCCCATGAGTGGCTTTGTTACATATTCTTCTGTAATGCTCACATAGATTGGAATCAGTTGATTGTTTGTAACTGTCTCATGCCTGTTTATTTTGCCCATTCACTCTTAACCTCCCCCGCCAACCATTTTGACATCTTAAATTATGGAATTTGACCACTAGTATGAATACATTTGTGTGCCTACGAAGATAAAACCCTTGAACATTTCCCATAGCTTATTTGTATCCAACTATTTGTATCCAACTTTGGTCCTTGAGGTTGTCACAGACATTCTCTCAGATATGCCAGACAAACTGAACTTGCTACCTGGGAGTCTAAAACGCTGATGGAACTGATATTTGGGTGACACTCAAGTTAAGTGGGTCCAATTTAGGCGAAGTCCGGACGGTCTGTGACAGCCAAATTCTCTGCTTGCACCTTCACGATGGTGGGACTGTTAGTAATCCTGGGTATAACCTCCATGCACAAGTACATGGTGGGTGACCACCCAGGTGTGAACCAACATAAGCAGGGGTCGAGGTGTGGCGCCCACACCACATGGAGGAACGCTGCCCCTCTATGTTACCAGGCAGTACTAGGTGGTAGATCTCTCATCAACCGGTGAAATACCACCACTTTGCTTATTGGAGGCTTGAAGTGGTGGAACCCATGTTTAGTCTCTAGAGCTAAGTTCCGGTCAACCCTTCCCTATCTCTTCCATCATGCAGTATGATTGATGACTTTTGAGGTTATGATGAATGCCGTGGCGAGATCCAATATTCCTTACATTTCGAGGGTACAGCTCTAAAACGGTGTTCGCAGGCCGGCCGCTAGTTAGTACACCGGACCGAACCTATTGGTAACTCTCTAGGAGGCTTCCGGATCAGCTAGTGTATAATCTTGCTACCTCTACTCTGCCATATAGTGACTGGAGGGAGTCCGAGTAGTGTGTATGTGGGGAGCGTTGTCGAGGCCACGTTATGTCAAGGATCTGGGTATATTCTTACCACATGTACTCCATATCCAAAAATTTCATTACTTCATACACCATGTCCCAGCCACTTTTTCTTACTATTGAATACACCATGAATTGTCAAACTAATAGAGCAAGCTTATCTGGAAAAGATCTAAACCTCCCAAGGACTTCCTAATTCATTTCACAAATATCAGTTCTAATCTCAACGATGTCCATTTCCACTTGCAGTCTGCCAAACCCCATGTACCTTTTCTGACAGAATCTCAGTTATCAGTTGATTCAACTACTGCTCATCTCAGATGCCCAAATTATTCGCTGTATGATTCCTTTCGCCTCAAAGGTGGTACTTGTGCATATGTCCGTTCTGATATTCCCTGTCAGAGACTTGTCAATATGGTATCTCCTCTCTTTAATCTTCTCTGGCTTAAAATCTCTCTACCTCATTGTGTTAAATTCATCTGTTGTCTCTACCGTTCTCCCAACTCCACTAATCACTTGGAGCTCTTTGACATCCTCTCTTTGCAACTTGACTTTCTCCAGTCCAACTTTCCTAACAGTGAGGTAATTTTCCTTGGTGATTTTAATGTTCACAACTCCAGCTGGCTTCCGTTTTCTAGTCACACTGACCCAGCAGGTCGAGATGCTGGGGCTTTTGCAATTACTAACAACCTAGCATAGATTGTTCATTTACCTACAAGAATACTGGACAATCCTAATCATACAGCCAATACACTTTATCTTTTTCTCACAAACAACACTTCTAAGTACACAGTCGAAGTGAGAGGTCCTTTAGGCACTTCAGATCACAACTTGGTGATTGTCTCTTCTCCAGTGGAACCCTTATCTCATGGCTATTCCCAACCTCGTGTTGTTTGGCATTACAAGAATGCAAAATGGGATGATCTGCGAGACTTCTTTAATTGTTTTCCTTGGTCGGATTACTGTTTCAAAACTTCTGATGTCAACGTTTGCTCAGATCGTGTCAGTGAAATTATTCTTGCAGGAATGGAATCCTTTATCCCACACTCCACTTTAAAATCTCATCCTTTTTCTAAACCTTGGTTTTCCAATAAATGTGCTAAGGCTGTCCAAGAGAAGAATGTTGCATATCGTAATTGGCTTGTTTCTAATTCTTCAGTTTCATTTTCTGCCTACACCAAAGCTCACAACAATTGTAAAGCAGTTATTAATCAGTCCAAACTAGAGTTTGAACAGGCTAAGAGTAGAAAACTTGCCCTAATGGTAGCTGAGCATTCTGGTCTCTTGGTAAAACACCTCCCACCATTCCCAACACGCTCCATTCAATGCCTCCTGTTGTCTTCCATCAAAAGGATGTCAGAAGGATTTTGATGAATCTGGATGCTAAGAAAGATCCAGGTCCCGATGGTATTTCTCCACTTGTTCTCAAAACCTGTGCTCCTGAACTTACTCCTATTCTTTGCCGCCTTTTCTCACTTTCTTATTCCAAAGGTGTTTTTATTCTGCTTGGAAATTTGCTCATATCTAGCCAGTTCCTAAAAAAGGTGACAAATCCCTCCCATCCAGTTATCGTCCCATTGCAATTACTTCTACTCTTTCTTAAGTAATGGAGAAATCAATTAACCGCTAACTCTTAAACTACCTAGAAACCTTCCGTCGGATCAACGATCGCCAGTATGGTTTCCGTCAGTGTCGATCCACTGGTGATATTCTGGCTTATGTTACCCATTTATGGACTAATTCATATTCACTTCACCGAAATAATTCATTTCACCGAACCTTTCCGTTTATGGAAAGGTTCGGAGTTGTTCTTGACATCTCAAAGGCTTTTGATCGTGTTTGGCATAAAGGTCTTGGTTTGGTATAAACAAGCTTCCATCTTATGGTTTGCCAACTGTTTTTAGTAATTGGTTATCCAGTTTTCTCTCTGATCGCTCACTGAGCGTGATGGTAGATGGCTCTCTGTCTTCTAACTTCTCCACTAATGCTGGTGTCCCCCAAGGTTCAGTTCTTTCCCCCACTCTTTTCCTCTTGTATATCAATGACCTTCTTCCATTGACTGGAAATCCTATCCATAGTTTTGCCGATGATAGCACATTGCATTCAACTTTCCATTTTGAGAAACCTTGTCCTGATCAATCAGCTTCAACTTCTCGAAAATCTGCTACCAATTCTTTAAATGCCGATCTTCAGGTAATTCTCCAGTGGGGCAAAGACAACTTAGTTGATTTCAACCCTTCTAAAACTCAGTCTTGTCTTATATCTCGTAAAAAGGATTCTTCTGCTCCTATGCTTATCTTTAGTGACACTACGATTTCTAGGCAAAATGATATATCTCTTTTGGGGATTACCCTGACTTCTAATCTCTCTTGGCACAAGCACATTACAAATATTGCTTCCTCTGCATCTAAAAAACTTGGTTTTCTCTCGGCTTTACTTTTCTTCCAAACAGCTGCTCACTCTGTATAAATCACAAATCTGCCCTGCCATGGAATATTGTTCCCACATCTGGGGTGGTGCCCCCAAAACCTCTCTCAGGCTTCTTGATTCCATTCAGAAGAGGCCAGTTAGGTATATCTCTAACAGAGTCTCTCCACTCGCTTTCTCATAGACACACTGTTTCTGCCGCATGCCTCTGCTACAGATACCTCCATGGACACTATTCTTCTGAAATGGCTTCTAAAATTCCCGCTCTCTCTTTCAAAACAGTCCGAACACCTGCCGCCACCAGCCAACATCCATTTACTGTCCAACTTCAAACCCACAGAACCAAATTTTCATCTTCCTCATTTATTCATTCAACTGCCGTTTTCTGGAACAACCTTCCTTCATACTTATTTCCTGAAAATTACAATCTACAGAAGTTCAAGTCCAGTGTCAACAAATATCTTCTTTCGTCTTCTCAACCTCCAACTCAAGCACGGTACTAAGTACTATAGGTTCTAATACCTCTTGTGTTTGGGGTTCACATAAAAAAAAAAAAAAAAAACTATAGAATAGTCACTTCAGGTAATTGAGTCCAAGAAATATCTCATTCTGTTATAATCCTCTTTTGAAGTTGACTCTCTTGCCTTACCTTTCATTATGTAGGTTTCTTTAGATATGGTTCATTTTTTGGTATTGTAGTCGCTGCCTGCTGCTGTTGGTTCCCCCACTGTCAAGTTTTCGATACAGTTGTTTTTAAAACTTGAACTTAGTTCTCACTAGGTGCCTTAATGAGAACTGAGGAATCAGCTGTATCAGAAACATTGAACGATGAACGTGTGACTTGGTGCCCTGACAAATGGGGTACAGTTCTATCCTCTAATGTGTTCTGTTATAGCCTACAAGCAGATTCTAGACGTTATTTCATCTGGAGACAACGTGGAATGAGTCACCATCCCTCCAATATCAGAGAAAGGGACTCTTATGGTGGAGGTGGTGTTCTTATGTGGAATAATGATCAGTGGCCACACCCCTCTTCATGTTTTTGATAGGTGTATCGTAACTACACAGTTACCACGAACAGACCCTCGAACCCTATGTGCGACTTTTTTTTATGGATGGGATTGGCCCACATTTTCTTTTCGTGCACGACAATGTCACTGCATATAGTGATCAAGTGGTAGAGGAATATCTTGAAACTGAAGTTATCCAATAACTGCCTTGGCCAGCATGATCACTGGACTTAAATCCGATCAAACGTGTGAGACGCCCTTGGACGGCATGCCGACAGCCAACCCCTCAGGCACTCAGTGAACTAAGGTTGGAAAAATGGAATCGCTAGTGGAAGAATCGGATTTGTTGCCACAGAATCTTATAGACACCCTTATGTTGAGCATGATTCACCGTTGTCAGGCCTGTTTAGCCGTTAGAGAGATCATACGCTGTACTGATATCATGAGACCATATTTTCGAGCATCTTGTATTGACTTCTGTATCTGAGCTTTTTGGTAATTCTTCTACAACCCCTATAAATATCCCTGGGGAATATGGTGGTTGCTGGTGTGCTGGAATGTTTTTGTACAAAACTGTACAATAAAATTTTTTTTATAAAATCAGTCTCATTAATTTTGTGACAAACCTTGTATATGACAAAACCTTTAATAAAATAAAATAAAATAAAGTAGAAAAATAAAAACTTAATACAGGATAAAACTATAAATTTTTTATGGATGGGATTGAAATAAATAATATTAAAAAAAAATAAGAGATTACCTCAATCTTTTTTGTGGAATGCTTCCAGTCAATTATCTCCAAATGTAACAAATAAAATAAGATGAAAAAACGAATTAATGAATTCCCTCACTCATAGAGATACGACCAAATTCGACGCGCAACGGAATCGAAAGCCAAGAGCCCCAACACAACCCCGAAACACATCAGACCACCGCAGCAAGACCATGAGTATGAGAAGATATGTTGTCAGAATAAATAATTAAAACCGCTTCCGATAATAAATAATTAAAATCACAATTAAAAAGATTAAAATCACAAAATTTGGATGAACACTCAAATTAAACGAAATGCACAGCTGTTTTCCTTCCTTAAGCAGACCACACTTTTCGGCTGATCGCTGTGTTCACAGGATGGAAATATCGCGAAGTGTTTGTGTGTGTGTGTGTAAAAACGAATTAATGAATTCCCTCACTCATAGAGATACGACCAAATTCGACGCGCAACGGAATCGAAAGCCAAGAGCCCCAACACAACCCCGAAACACATCAGACCACCGCAGCAAGACCACGAGTGTGAGAAGACATGTTGTCAGAATAAATAATTAAAACCGCTTCTGATAATAAATAATTAAAATCACGATTAAAAAGATTAAAATCACAAAATTTGGATGAACACTCAAATTAAACGAAATGCACAGTTGTTTTCCTTCCTTAAGCAGACCACACTTTTCGGCTGATCGCCGTGTTCACAGCATGGGAATATTGCAAAGTGTTTGTGTGTATTTGGCTCTTAAAATAGAGATTATTTGTATTAACGCATGCATAAAAAAGACCAGAAATCTGAAATTATGTAAGGATGTTGCACATTGATAAAATTTTTGTGTAGTTTCATTTCAAGCGTTTCAGCAATCAATAATTTTATGTAATTGTGTTGTGTTTAAAATTTCCACTTCATTGAATAGGAATACGTGACCATCATTGACTGCATGAAAGGCCAGCTCTGACGCATTTGTGCGCAATATGCGGACTGATTTTAATCTTTTTTAATTGTGATTTTAAGTATTTATTATCGGAAGCGGTTTTAATTATTTATTCTGACAACATGTCTTCTCACATTTGTGGTCTTGCTGCGGTGGTTTGACGTGTTTCGGGGTTGGGTTGGGACTCTCAGCTTTCGATTCCATTGCGCGTCGAATTTGGTCGTATCTCTATGGGTGAGGGAATTCATTAATTCATTTTTTCATCTTATTTTATTCATTACATTTGGAGAGAATTGACTGGAAGCATTCCACAAAAAAGATTGAAGTAATCTCTTATTTTTTTTAGTATATTGAAAAATCGTGGAAGCTATTGAGCCTTCCAGCTCTGAAATTTTTTACTGAAATAAATAATATACACATAAATGTTAGGGAGTTAAAAGTGATAAAACATTACCAATGCTTTCAAGGCACTGCCTTGTTTGTCAGCAGTAGAATTTTTAGTTATGGTATGCCCTTAAATAACACCATCATGATCATCTCTGTACATGTTACTGAACGAACATAATTATCCTCCACACGAGCATGAAGACCAGAAATTGCCTGGGCCCGTGCTGGACAAAAGTGCTCATCCCATCCAATGATACATTCTTGAACATGGGTTGAATACAGACCCCTCCCCCCATCCATTTCTATTAATGGTGTAATGTTCTGAAGACCTTATTTGTAAGCTCTCAAGCTATTTCTCATGCCAATGCCTGTGTGAATGATTAACAATAATTGTATTACCTGGAGAAATATGGTCTTCCTACCAAAAGTGTTTAGACAGCAGACTACATTGCTTTTATGTGCTCACCCACAGTAATCTAAACCCACACACTGGCTTCCATTTACAGTACTCCCCACAATCAGACATTTGATCTTGTGTATTGCTCCACATGCACCCAAATGATTTGATGGGTTAAAATTGTGTAAAGTATTTCACTAGTGAAAAAAAAACTGTGCCAGATCTATAAACAAAACCAAGTGTTGCTGTCAAAAGTTCAGTTAGTGTGCCAGTATTGAGTAGTTATTAATTTCATGTGCCCTTATTGATGCTTACCCATATGCATTATGGCACAGTCCTTAGATGTCTTTTGAACTTGTATATGTGTGACAACATCACTTCTAGTGCCATTTTATGCCTTTTTTTTTTTTTTTGTTGTATGATGTGAGCAATATACGAAGGAACCAGTTTTTTCCTGCTTTCTTCGTATATCGTGAGGTCCAACCAGACAGTACGGCACCATCGTAATACCCAAGCCCGAGGCGGGATTTGAACCCACGGCCTTTGGGTTGCCAGGAAGGCACTTTACCCACCCGACTAGCCCTGTTGGCCCATTTTATGCTCATATGTATCAATGCATTGAACTTGTATATGTGTGACAACATCACTTCTAGTGCCATTTTATGCTTTTTTTTTTTTTTTTTGTTGTATGATGTGAGCAATATACGAAGGAACCAGTTTTTTCCTGCTTTCTTCGTATATCTTGAGGTCCAACCAGACAGTACGGCACCATCGTAATACCCAAGCCCGAGGCGGGATTTGAACCCACGGCCTTTGGGTTGCCAGGAAGGCACTTTACCCACCCGACTAGCCCTGTTGGCCCATTTTATGCTCATATGTATCAATGCATTGAACATGTTAAATAAACTGACATCAGCATTTTCCAATGTTCTTGTAATTCTAAACCATTTTCCATTTTAAAATGTATATTGACAGTAAGATTTATAATTTTTAACCTTCACTTAAGAGATATATGGATTTAATGATTTTTATTTTGTTGCAGCTTTTAGAACAAATGAAAAAATCCTTAAATTTAAAAATAGATGGAAAAGACATAGACTTGCCAAAAGATGTAAGTACTGCTAGTCTACTTTCCAAAAATGTCAAGAGTTGTTAAGATTACCATTATCTTGTTTAGTAAATTTTTTGTCTAAAAGTCCTGTTCAAACTAAGCTTATTATATAGTGCCCGTGGGGGATATCCTTGCAGGTTTTTTTAATTTTCATCTCTACATGATAAAAAGCTCTCAGATTATAAGCACTACGCAAACTTGGGTGTTCCTCATATGCACTGTAAGTTATAAATGTTCACATTGCATGTACACTAATGCTAGGAGTGTATTAAATAAACGATGAATTTGATGTACTGATTAAGTCATCAAATTCTGACATTGTGGGTATATCAGAGGCATGCTGTCTCAGACGTAAATTATGCAGAATTTTAATATGGGAAGTATATTGCATACGGAAAGGACAAAGTATTCAAAGTATTTTTGTTTTTCAGGCAGTCTCCAGGGTTTCCTCTGTACGCCGTGGTTTCATCTGTAAGGTCAAAGCCAGTGTGTGTGTGTGTGGCTCTGTTGAATGTTGAGTGCCGGCACCTGGCGACAGACAGGATGGGGGGGGGGAATAGGGTTTATGCTCTCAGTTAAGAAACATATTAAATCTAAGGCAGTGCATCCAGTTGATACATGGGTGGCCAGTGCAATGTTGAGTCAGTCTGATGTGGCATAAGCAATGGGAAAACAAAAATGAGAGTAGGAGTGGGTTATATGCTAAATGACTGTGATGCCTACAAGGATGCAAAGAAAAACAGCAAAGAGTTCTTTACTTATGTAAACTCTAGAAGGAAGGAGATGAATCAGATTGGTCCACTTGATATTGATGGGTCAACTGTTGATGATCCTGCTCAGGTAGCTAACAAACTAAATGAATATTTTGCATCGACATTCACACATGAGGAGTTATTCAGCAAGGGGAATGCCAGAGGTGTATTCAGCTCTAGCAGTAAGCTACAGAATCTTGAAATAACTGGGAGTAAAGTGGAGGAGAAACTGTTGAAGATAAACACAAGAAAGGCACCCGGGGTGGATGGGATCTATCCAGTTATATTAAAGGAGGCAACAAAGGAAGTAAGCAAACCCTTAGCCATACTTATGAGAGCTTCCTTGGACTCAGGGGAGGTACCCATAGACTGGAAATGTGCAAATGTGACCCCAATTCACAAAGGAGGATCAAAGGCTGACACAAGTAATTATAGACCTGTGAGCTTAACTTCTGTTCCAGGAAAATTAATGGAGGCACTGGTTAAAGAAGCACTGCAGGATCATTTAGACAAGACTTCAGTTATAGCTCAGACACAGCATGGTTTTGTTAAGGAGAAGTCTTGCCTGACCAACTTGATTGGATACTATGATGCAGTCACAAAAGAACTGGATGCAGGGAATAACTTTGATATTATATACTTGGATCTTAGAAAGGCTTTTGATACTGTTGCACATGGAAGACTGCTACGCAAATTGGAGCAGTGTGACATTGGAGGCAAATTGCTGCTATGGATAAAGGGGTGGTTGAGGGGGAGAAGACAGAGAGTGGTAATCAATGGACACTGCTCATCGTGGACTAATGTTATTAGTGGAGTCCCTCAGGGCTCAGTGTTGGGTCCATTATTGTTGTCTGTATTTATAAATGATATTGATGATGGTATAGCAAGCTTAATGTCCAAGTTTGCAGACAATACAAAGGTTGGCAGGGTTGTCAAGGACACTACTGACACTATGCTGCTGCAACAGGATCTGGAAAGGTTGAGCAGATGGGCTGAGAGGTGGCAAATGAAGTTTAATATTGACAAATGTAAAGTACTACACATGGGAAACAGCAACCCCAGCGCAACGTATCAACTCTGTAGTACTACACTGACAGTGGTAGAGAATGAAAGGGACTTGGGGGTGGTTGTGCAGGCAGATATGAAGTTCTCTGAGCAGTGCAGACGGGCTGCAAGAGTAGCTCATGGAGTATTGTCAATGATATACAGGAATTTTTCCAGCAGGGATAAGGAGGTGATTATTCCATTGTATAAGGCAATGGTCAGGCCACACCTAGAGTACTGTATACAGGTCTGGAGGCCTCATTTCAAGAAGGATGTAGAGCTGCTGGAACGAGTACAGAGAAGGGCAACAAGATTAGTGAATGGAACAAAGGGGTGCTCTTACGAAGAAAGGCTTAAGTTTTGCAAATTACAGTGTCTGGAGACTAGGCACCAGCGAGGTGATCTGATAGAGGTGTATAAAGCCTTGAATGGTTTAAGCATGCTCAATGCTGATGGGATTCTTCCTCTAGCTCAGAAAAATCACCTGAGAGGGCATAAATTCAAATTGAGGAAAGACAGATGTAGGATAGACGTGCGGAAATTTGCCTTTAGCCAGCGGGTGGTTGGTTGGTGGAACAGACTTCCATCCCTTGTGGTGGAGGTTGATAGCCTAAATAAGTTTAAGGCTCAGCTGGACAGGTATTTGGAACGAACAGAGGGGTGAAGTGGAAGTGGTTTTTTTTTTTTTTTGGATGATGCTGCATAAGCTTGCTTTCTTGCATCAAATGCCTCTACTAATGCTAATAAATAAAGGCTGTAATTAACTGATTTCAGACAAAGGGGTTTCCCTGTGAATTATTCTAGATTTTTCAACTTACACAATGGGCAAATCAGTACACGAATATATGTTTATACAGGCATAATACAAGTGGGGTTGACCCCCGGGGGCTCCCATCTGGTGAGTATGTCCTTGGCACACCCAGGGTTCTGAGCTGGATATCATCATTCTTCTCTTTCTTGGTGATTCCTTTCTACTTCTGTCATTCTGTCTCTCACTTCAGGGTAACACGAGAAATTTTTTTTTTTGCTGGTGCAGCATAAGCCTCGGGCTTCCTTGCACCATATGGCTAATGCTAATAATAATAATAATGAACAACTGTACAGAGAAATAGTGAGCCAGTAAATCAGAATATCTTATAATGGGGGATTTTAACTTTCCAGATAAAGAATAGAATAGAATCTTTAATTGCAGCATGATATACACACAGTTAGTCACAGCATGGTGGTGCCAGGGGTTTACAATACATATTTACAAAAGAGATACTCATGAGAAAAACATATATGTTACATCAGATTATTGGAAGGCAACAAATCACAGTTTTACATTTTTAGTTCAACGAGGATTCCCTTCCTGTATTTTTTATTGTTGACCACTTCTTCCAGGTCCCCATCGATGGCTTGCAGTGAGGGCAGCATTTGCTTTGGCAGGAATCTGCCGGTTATGGTTTGCTGGCAGCTGTGCTGAAGACCAGAGATAAGGGGAAGGAATGTGCCAAGTGCAGTGATCCCAGAAGTTTGGCTCTGTAATTTTACCAGTGGTCATCTTGATGGTGAACAGCAGCCTTCTTTCTCCGATGTAGGATCAGAGCCTACATAGTTGAAGGGCATCTGCTAAAACTGCATTGATCTGAGAGCTGGGGCAAGGTGGAGTTTGGTGTTAGCCCATTTTAGAAGCCAGAATTTGGCAGAGAATATCCGTTTAATGTTGGATTTGGCAGCTGAGGCCCATATCTCTGAAGCATACAGTATTATCGGCTAAAGGATTGATATGATGTATCTTTTTACCAGGTGTGGGTTGGTGGTGTGGAGCAGCTGTTGTTTGACGACCCAGCATACTGAATTCAGCCTCGACTGTATGAGGTTTACGTGATCGTTGAAAGATAGTTTGGAGTCAGAAACGACCCCCAGATCTTTGTGCGTTTTGAACACTTGGAACTGAGGAGCCATTAAGCACAGGCTCCAACATTGTTAGGCTGCCCTTTAGTGTATAAATTATTTGTACCGATTTTAGGGGGTTGATTTGGAGGTTGAAAGTATTGAGGTAGTCAGCCATGTCCTGCAGTTTGCTATTGATTTGTTGAGTGGTTTTGGCTGCCGAGTTGGATGGCGATATCCTAGTAAGGAGATTGACATCGTCAGCATATATGATCCAATTGCACTTGTTGGTCACAAACCGCACCGATATTGCTGAGAAGAGAACGCCAAACAGGGCCCCTCCCCCCTTGAGGCACATAGGCAGTTATGTGATGCGTGAAGGTCTTTGTTCCGATCTTTAGAACAAGGGTCCTCTTGGATGGGAGATATTCTAGGAACCAGAGAACATCACCGCGAAAATTGAAGTAGTTTTCTAAGAGACGTAGGAGATTAGGTATATAGATGACATCAAATGCGGAATGGATGTCAAGATATATAACTGACAATTCCTGTCTTTGTTCAAAGGCTTCTAAGATGTGCAGTGTGGTTGTTGCAAGGTTAGTTATAGTTGACCTTCCTCGTATCCCATAGTGTATTTGCTGAGAACTGTCACAGAGAATTTGATGGGTAACAGATGGTAGCAGTGCTTTCTCCAGAATTTTTAACAATACAGAGGCGCAAGCGATGGGCCTGTATTGGCTTGGGAGCATCGATTGTTGGTGCTTAGGAAGGGGGCCGGACCGAGTACCTGTTCCACTGGGGTGGAAAGAAATGACCAAGGCATCTGTTATATAGGTTGAGGAATGAATCGATGATGAAGATGCTTAAGCATTTGATTATGAACTGGGGGATGCCATTGTCACCGATAGTTGTTGTGAAAGGGAGAGTATTAATGGCCTGCATCAGTTGTTGCTTGAAAATTCGGATCATAGCGAGATTATCAGTGAAATGAGAGTGGTTGAAGAGTGGCAGGTTAGATAGAGTTGGAGGTTGCTTAGAAAATCTGGCAACGTAGTCGACCCAGTCAACTGGGTCAAGCCAGTCAACTGGAAGAACTAGCCTTTGTTCTACAGAACAAAGGCTAGTTCAACAAAGGCAATATTAACCGGAACTGGTGGTTTGGTGACTCGCACACTAGCAAGACTTTTGTGGATTTAGTGGATGACTCTTCTACAGCATGTGCGAGAGGCAAAAAGAGGGAGTAATACTCTTGATCTGATTATCAGCAGTGATTATTCATGTATTAAGAATCTGCAGATAAAGGAACCATTAGGTGGCAGTGATCACAGTGTACTGATGTGGTATTTACTTAAAGATATAACTACTGTCAAGAGTAAAGAAAAGGGCTTTGCTTTCATAAGGAAGACTACAGTGGTCCCAGACAGTTTTATTCTATACAATGGGACCATCTAATGATGTTACCAACAGTATATTCTTTATGGGAAGCATTCGGGGAAGTAATTCTAGAAGCTATTAGACTTTTCATACCAACAAAGAAATACTGTTCCAAGCTTCGACCTAAATGGATGTCAGGTGAACTGATGAAACTTGTGTGGCAGAGAAGAAAAATACATGGAATGCATATAAATTATCAAGTGATACAGGAGCCTACGTTAGATATAAACTAATCATAATCAAGTCACAAAGGAGGATAGGCAAGCTAAAAAGTGAGAATGTGAGAAGTCTCTGGCAAAGAAAAACGGCAAAGACTTTTTTACTTATATTTAACAGTAGAAGGAAAGGGTTGAATAACGTCAGTTCACTTGATGTCAATGGTCTAACTGTTGGTGATCCTGCTCGGGTTGCTGACAAACTGAAAAGGTATTTTGCATCTACACTCATGCATGAGTTGTTCTTTAGAGAGGGGAATGCTAGAAGTTCATTGAAAAGTAATGATCTAAATGATTTTGTGATAACTGAGAGGAAAGTGGAAGAGGAATTGTTGAATCTTAACACTGGTACTTTTGTACCGGTGTTAATCTTTTCTATGTTATGTCTTTGTTATATTATTTTATTATTGTTCTTAATGTGTTAATGTAATTCAGCCTTTGTGCACTAAGGAAATTAAACGGATATATAGTGAAATGCAAATATTATCATTTGAGTATTATTCAAAGTCTTTACTGTTCCCAATGATTTTTACAAATGTACTATTCAACAGAACATTCTGTTAGCATACCTGATGGAACTGATATTCGTGTGACACTCAAGTCAAGTGGACCCAATTTTGGCGAAATCCGGGTGGTCTGTGACATTCAAATCCTCTGCTTGCACCTTCGGACTGTTACTTTGGATGGTGGAACTGTGTTACTAATCCTGGGTATAACCCCCATGCACAAGCACACTGTGGACAACCACCTAGGTGGGAACCAACGTAAGCATGGAACAAGGTCTGGCATTCCTCCGTGTGGCGCCCACACCACATGGAGGAATGCCACCCCTCTGTGTTACCAGGCAATACTAGGTGGTAGATGACTCTCATCAACCAGTGCAATACCAATACTTTGCTTATTGGAAGCATGAAGTGGTGGAACTCACGTTTAGTCTACAGAGCTAAGTTCCGATCAACCCTTCCTCACCTCTTCCATCATGCAGTATGACTGATGACTTTTGAGGCTGTGATGGACATCCTGCCCCTCTGTGTTACCAGACAATACTAGGTGGTAGATGACTCTCATCAACCAGTGCAATACCACTACTTTGCTTTTTGGAAGCTTGAAGTGGTGGAACCCACATTTAGTCTCTAGAGCTAAGTTCCGATCAACTCTTCCCCATCTCTTCCCTTATGCAGTATGACTGATGACTTTTGAGGTTATGATGGACATCATGGCGAGATCCAATCTTCCTTCTTTCGTGGGTACAGCTCTAAAACGGTGTTCACAGGCCGGCTACTAGTTAGTACACCAGACCGAATCTATTGGTAACTCTTTAGAAGGCTTCCAGATCAGCTAGTGTATAATCTTCTACCTTTACTCTGCCAGATAGTGATTGGAGGGAGTCCAAGTAGTGTGTATGCGGGGGACTTGTCGAGGCCATGTTATGTCTGGGTATATTCTTACCACGTGTACGCCATATCCAAAAATTTCATTACTTCATACAGCCAGTCCCCTGCCACTTTTTCTTACTATTGAATTCACCATGAATTGGCAAACTAATAGAGTAAGCTTAATCTGTGAAAAGATCTAAACCTCCCAAACACTTCCTAGTTTATTTCACAAATATACGTGGTCTCAATTCTAATCTCAACAATGTCCATTTCCACTTGCAGTCTGCCAAACCCCATGTACTTTTTCTGACAGAATCTCAGTTATTGGTTGATTCAACTACTGCTCATCTTGATGGCTCTAATTATTCACTGTATGATCCCTTTTCTCAAAGGTGGTACTTGTGCATATGTTCGTTCCGATATTCCCTGTCAGAGACTTGGTAATTTGGAATCTCCTCTTTTCGATCTTCTCTGGCTTAAAATCTCTCTACCTCATTGTGTCAAATTCATCTGTTGTCTCTACCGTTCTCCCAACTCCACTAATCACTTGGAGCTCTTCGACTTCCTCTCTTTACAACAAGTTTGCTCAGATCGTGTCAGTGAAATTATTCTTGTAGGAATGGAATACTTTATTCCACACTCCACTTTAAAGTCTCGTCATTTATCTAAACCTTGGTTTTTGAATAAATGTGCTAAGGCCGTTCAGGAGAAGAATGTTCCATATCGTAATTGGCTTGTTTCCAATTCTTCACTTTCATATTCTGCCTACGCTAAAGCTCGCAGCAATTGTAAAGCAGTTATTAACCAGCCCAAACTAAATTTTAAACAGGCTAAGAGTAGAAAACTTGCTTCTTGCCCTAATGGTAGCCGAGCATTCTGGTCTCTTACCAAAGCTATTGGCCGCAACTTTTGCCCATCTCTGGTCCCACCTCTGTGAAAACCAGATGGTTCTGTTGTCACTTCAGCCAAGGATAAAGCTGACTTGCTACCATCCCATTTTTCTTCCAACTGATATATTAATGATCTTGGTAAAATACCTCCCACGATTTCTAACACATTCTGTTCAATGCCTCCTGTGGTCTTCCGTCAAAAGGAAGTCAGAAGGATTTTTGACAAATCTTGTTGCTAAGAAAGCTCCAGGTCCTGATGGTATTTCTCCACTTGTTCTCAAAATCTGTGCTCCTGAACTTACTCCTGTTCTTTGCCACCTTTTTTCACTTTCTTATTCCAAAGATGTTTTCCCTTCTGCTTGGAAATTTGCTCATATCCAACCAGTTCCTAAAAAGGGTGACAAACACCTCCCATCCAATTGTCATCCCATTGTAATTACTTCTACTCTTTCTAAAGTAATGCAGAAATGAATTAACCGCCAACTCTTAAACTACCTAGAAACCTTCTGTATGATCAATGATCGCTAGTATGGATTCCGTCAGTGGATCGACACTGACGGAATGGACAAATTCAATGGAAAAGTTCGATGAAACACAAGCAGTTGCTCTTGACATCTTAAAGGCTTTTGATCGTGTTTGGCATAAAGGTCTTCCAAACAAGCTTCTATCTTACGGTTTGCCAACTGTTTTTTGTAATTGGTTATCCAGTTTTCCCTCTGATTGCTCACTGAGGGTGATGGTAGATCTTTCTCTGTCTTCTAACTTCTCCACTAATGCTGGTGTCTCCCAAGGTTCAGTTCTTTCCTCCACTTATTTCCTTGTATATTAATGAACTTCTTCTATTGACTGGAAATCCTATCTGTAGTTTTGCTGATGATAGCACATAGCATTCCACTTTCCATTTTGAGAAACCTTGCCCTGCTCAATAAGTTTAAACTTCTCGAATATCCGCTAACAATTCCTTAAACGCCGATCTCCAGGTAATTCTCCAGTGAGGCAAAGACAACTTAGTTGATTTCAATCCTTCTAAAACTCAGTCTTGTCTTATATCTCGCAAAAAGGATTCTTCTGCTCCTATCCTTATCTTTGGTGACACTCTGATTCCTAGGCAAGTTGATATATCTCTTTTGGAGATTACCTGACTTCTAATTACTCTTGGCACTAGCACATTACAAATATTGCTTCCTCTGCATCTTAAAAACTTAGTTTTCTCTTTCGCTCTCAGCATTACTTTTCTTTCACACAGCTGTTTACTCTGTAGAAATCACAAATCTGCCCTACCATGGAATATTCTTCCCACATTTGGGGCGGTTCCCCAAAAAGCTTTCTAAGGCTTCTAGATTCCATTCAGAGGAGGGCAGTTAGGTTAATTAATGATTCATCTCTAACAGAATCTCTGCACTTGCTGTCTCATAGACGTACTGTTTCTACTGCATTCTTTTTCTAAAGATACTTCCAGTGCACTGTTCTTCTGAATTGGCTTCTATAATTCCTGCTCTCTCTCTTTCAAAACAGTCAAAACATGTGCCATCACCAGCCAAAATCACGAGCAACCAAATGAGTATGAATATATATATATTTTTGAAAGTTCTTTTAACACAGTTCTAACATTATTTATATATGTGTATAGATTCTCTTGAAGCTCTACAGTGACTCGGTGCAATCTGCAATTTTACCTGCATTTACAATAGTAATAGCCATTTTTATATTGATAATAGTTTTGAAAATTGATGTAGGAGGACACACGCTTTCAACAATATTTGAGACAATATGGACTTAAAAAAGCTGAAATAATTGAAGAAATTCTCTGGAATTTGGATTAAGAAGTTCATGAAACTGAATCAAATATACCTATATAAATATGGAGGATGTCACTGTATGCTATAAAAAATAAGTTTTTGTATTTTTTAAAATATTTTTTGCAATATGTTTTTTTAAAATTAATTCTACTCTGATGTTCAGCAATTGTCAAAATAGAAAATATATGTACATATATTTAAAAGCATTTATGTACATACTTTTTAAATTTTTATAAACTTTCAAAATAGTATGCACACCAACTAAAGTAAGGTGTTTGAAGATTTTTAAAGTTTACAAAAATGTAAAAAGTATGTACATAAATGCTTTTAAATATATATACATATATTTTCTATTTTGCCTTTATCGCTAAACATCAAAGTGGAATTATTGTCAAAAAAAAATTTTAGAAAATAGTTGTTTATGATTGTTTACTCATAAACAACTTTTTTTTTTTTTTTTTTTTTTGTAAAGACTACAACTTCTAAAAAAAAAAAAAAAAAAATCCTCACCAAGGCAACTTGATAGCAAAAAATGTGTTTAATCCTTTTTTAATTATACAGTAGTAATTAAAAGACAAATAATAAAAATTATCATGTTGGGAGGCATATTATTTTATCACAGTTCCATTATTTAGTTTTTGACAAGGTGGAAAAACTCTTTATCAAAAAATAATAAAAAAATAAATAAGTATAAGTAACCCCTTTTGTCAAAAATTTTAATACTAATAAATAAATAAGTTTTCTCTTTAGAATAGAATAGCAGTATAGAATAAAAGTAGTTCACTGGATATATAACACAAAAATGCTATCTTATGTAGTAATCACATTGGCTTGGACCACAGTCAGTTCAGATGTGTGCAGCCTTGTGTTGGCCACAAAGCTATGTCACACTAAACTTTTAAATAGCTGGTAGGCAACTTTTGAGAAATATTCTTGCAAACAACATTTTGCTTGTGCGATATGGATTGGATAGGCCTGTTTCGGCATATTGTTTATAACATAGTGATGTAAGATGTTCTGAAACAAATAAATTAATTTTTCGGAAATTTATCAATTTCCCAGTAGTTTATAACTAGACGTTATGATTTGACCTTTGGTTTCAAAGGGAGTCATCTTGATGTCTCGTTGATCTTGATTTTAAATCATATGACTTGTTGATCTTGATTTCTTGATGATCCAAATTTGAACATGTACGGAAATTTGCTTATGGCACATTAACTTTTTTTATCACCGGGGTGCTAATATTTTTATTAACTAAAAAAAAAGCATGAAAATAACTTGTTGCTCTTTGTAATAAAGTGTTATCTTTGAAAAATACATATTTTTTTTAAGATTACCACTAATGAAAGAAACCCTTACCAGGTGAAGCAGTTTGATGAAGAAAAATGTGTTTCTTTTTTAAGTTTATAGTACTAATTAGAAGAAGACATTAAAATGATATTTTATGGATAAGTAATTCTCTTTCATTGCTAGGTTAAAGACATGCAGCGACACTTGTGTTATTCTCAGTTAAGGTATTATGTTGGCCGTTGTGATGATTGGTCGTATCAACAGAAATTGGCTTTAACTAGAGAACTAGTAGTACGGTATCACCATGGCCTTCAGTTTGGTAAGTATTCCATTAAGAACATTGGACCTTTCTTCCAGGCATTTTAATCTGTCTCTTGGTAGAAAACTTTCCCATAAACTTAAACACACTGTATATATATATAGATAAATAACTATACATCCTTGTTTATGGATGAAGTGAAGAATTACGTCATCTGAATGCAGAGACAGCCTTAGTCCAACAATGCTTTGACTTGTTTTGTTTCAGGGTCACAGTTGTAAGCCACTATGACCTTGAAACAAAATATTAGTCAGTGAGCCTATATTTCATCCATAATAAAAATCAACTTGATTATCATCAAGCATGTGTGTTATTTATAAGCACTTGACCCTTGTGCCAGTGGCCAACTTTCAAATATTTCAAAGCTCACCTTTCAAGGCCAACTTTCAAAGCCCATCAATGAAAGATTTTTAATGCCCTGAATATTAGACAGAATATCCTTATATCTTTCATATGATATGCCAATATTGTGATGATAGCCAACCATTGATTATTTGGTCTGAAAGCAACAATATCATGCCTTAAATCAGTGTTTTCTGGAGTTGGAATAATTGCACGTCGGCAGCTACTTGATTATTTTTGCAACCTTTTGTTTGTTTTTTTATTTTAATGTGAAGCAACATTATTACTAATTATTCCCACCATATTCTTATGAACTTCTTTGGAAGACCTAACTTATGAACTACCTTAACTTATGAACTGCCTATATTTTTTTTAGAAGTTAATCCTTTCACAAATAGGTATTAGTATTATAAGGACAAATGATGCAAGTAAGTGAACTTTTTCTGCATCATCCAAAAATAAATAAATATAATAATAATTAAAATAAGAAGAACTCAATTCAACTTTAAAGAGTACTTTTTTTGAGGGTATGTGTGTACAATTCTGATTTATAATATGCACAGGAAGAGGCAACATAAAACTTAACTCTAATGGACTCACTGCTTCCACCACTTTGGGAGGCAACTTACTGCAATATTCATGAGATCCAGTCGTCTGTTATTCCCTGATATTGTTTTTTTTTTTTTTTTTGTATTTGTATCCTCTGGTTTGTATCTCTTACATGAACAAGAACATCCCTTCTCATTCGTTTAACTCAATCCCTTCAGTGCCTTATACACCTCAATTCTATTTTCCCCTTAATGTCATCAAACTTTGCAGGCTGTTCTTCATATAGGCATCATTTTGCACTCATCACCAATCTTCTAGTCACCCTTCTCTGAACCCTCTCCAGAAGTTCTAAGTCTTTTTTTTTAGATGTGGTCTACAGACCTGAATATAATATTCCAAATGAGGTCTAACCATGACTTTGTAATAATGACATCCTTCTCCCTATTAGTAAAGACCTTATAAATTATAGAGAGGACACTATGTGCCTTCCACTGCCTATTTACACTGCGTGGAAAATTTCATATCAGATTGAATCAATGCCTAAGTTTTTTCCTTCTTGAACCACTTTTAGCTCCTCTTTCCTAGCTTATTCTTGGGTCCAGGATTTCTGTTTCCCAGTTGCATAACCCTTAATTTAGAAACATTAAACTTTAATTGCCATTTTTCAGACCATATATGTAATTGTGCCAAAGCAACATGGCCTGGCTTGGATTGTCAACCATCTTCAGATCATCAATAAACTTTTACATCTTACCTTGGATACCCTCATCAGTATCATTTCTGAAAATTAGAAGTAGTAGGAGGGGGGGGAACAACACTAATCCCTGAGTTACTTGTTATGCTGGTCCACTCTAAAAGGAAGGGGATGAATCTGATTGGTCCACTTGACATCGATGGTTCGACTGTTGATGATCCTGCTTAGATAGCAAACAAACTGAATGAGTATTTTGCATCTACATTCACACGTGAGGAATTATTACAATTTGAAAATGGAAGAAGGTTATCAAATTGTAGCAGTGTGCTTAATGATTTTGTAATAACTGAGAGCGAAGTGGAGGAGAAATTGTTGAAGTTAAACACAAGAAAGGCACCTGGGGTGGATGGGATCTATCCAGTTATTTTAAAGGAGGCGGCAGAGCAACTAAGCAAACCCTTAGCCATAATTATGAGAGCATCCTTGGACTCAGGGGAGGTTCCCACGGACTGGAGATGTGCAAATGTGTCCCCAATTCACAAAGGTGGATCGAAGGGTGACACGAGTAATTACAGACCAGTTAGTTTAACTTCTGTTCCGGTTAAAATAATGGAGTCGCTGGTTAAAGATGCATTGCAGGATCATCTAGACAAGACTGCAGCAATAATTCAAACGCAGCATGGGTTTGTTAAGGGAAAGTCTTGTCTGACAAATTTGATTGGTTATTATGATGTGGTCACAAAGGAACTGGATGCAAAAAATAATTTTGATATCATATACTTGGATTTCAGGAAAGCTTTTGACACTGTTGCGCATGGAAGACTACTGTACAAATTGGAGCAGAATGGTATTAAGGGTAAGTTGCTACAATGGATAAAGTGGGAGAAGACAGAGGGTGGTAATCAATGGGTGCTTCTCTTCGTGGACTAATGTTATTAGTGGAGTCCCACAGGGTTCGGTGTTGGGTCCACTGTTGTTTTGTGTATTTATCAATGATATTGATGAAGGTATATCAGGCTTAATGTCGAAGTTTGCAGATGACACAAAGGTTGGCAGGGTTGTTAATGACAGTAATGGCAGTGTGCTACTGCAACAGGATCTAGATAATTTGGGCAGATGGGCTAAGAAGTGGCAACTGAAGTTCAACCTTGACAAATGCAAAGTACTGCATATGGGTAGAAGTAACCCCAGAGAAACGTACCAACTGTGTGGTACTACACTTAAGGTGGTAGAAAATGAAAAAGACCTGGGAATAATTGTGCAGTCAGATATGAAGTTTTCTGAGCAGTGCAGACAGGCTGCTAGGGCGGGTCATGGGGTTTTGTCAATGATATATAGGAATTTTGCTAGCAGGGAAAAGGAGGTGATTGTCCCTCTGTATAAGGCAATGGTCAGGCCACGCCTTGAGTACTGCGTACAGGTCTGGAGGCCTCATTTTAGGAAGGATGTAGATTTGCTTGAGCGTGTACAGAGAAGAGCAACACGATTGGTGAGGGGAATGAAGGGATTCTCTTACCAAGAGAGGCTTAAGTTCTGCAAATTGCAGTGGCTGGAGACTAGGCACCTGTGCGGTGATCTGATCGAGGTCTATAAGGCCTTGAATGGGTTGAGCATGCTGAATTCTGATGGGATCCTTCCATTTGTTCAGATTACCAACCTACGGGGACATAAGTTCAAATTAAGAAAGGACAGATGTAGATTAGATGTGCGGAAATTTGCCTTTAGCCAGCGGGTGGTTAATTGCTGGAACAAACTTCCATCTGTCGTTGTGGAAGTTGATAGGTTAAATAAATTTAAGGAGGAACTGGACAGGCATTTGGAGGGAATGGTGTGATTTTTTTTTTTTTTTTTTTTTGGCTGATGCTGCATAAGCTCCTACACTTGCTTTCTTGCATCATGTGCCACTACTACTACTCTGAAGACTGATCATTTATGACAATCCTCTCTCTATCTCTCTCTCTTTCTTATCTTTTAGTCATCCTTCCAATCCAGCATAAGATCTTAGCAGTAGCTCCAACTTGTTCCAGTTTTTATATCAACCTTCCATGGGGACAGTATCAAAAGCTTTACTAAAGTCTAGATATATAATATAAAAATTGTTACTTGCATCCAACTTTTGATGTCCACAATGTAGTAATTTAGGCATGACCACCCCTTAATGAAAAGGTCCTGTATGGCATTCTTAACTATAGACACCATTATCTTCTCTATTACATAAGTCAAAATGAACAGCCTATAGTTATCTACCTCCTCTCTAGTACCACCTTGTGGATTGGGGAGACATTAGCACTTCTCCAATCCAAGGGAATCTTTCCAGAGTCCAATGGCACTATCATTAACGTTTCAAATGGTTTGATACACTGTGTGATAATTTTTTGAATCTTCAAATTGATAAATTTTTCATTCTTGTTTTGTCAGCAGAGAGAATAAAGGGTCTGAATAAGGTGAGTTTGTGAAATTTTCCAGAAATTGATTAAAAGACAGCAAATACAGTCGATTCCGGTTATTTGGGACACATCGGGACTAGTGCATTTTGACCCGATTAAGCAGCTGCCCCAATTATCCGAAGTTTCACGTAAATAGTTAAAAATACAATGGAACCCCCCCCCCCCTTTACAATTGGTTCACTGTACAAGCAAATCACGTTACAATGGACTGACCATAGTAAAGTACCGTTCACTATACGATGTGTAGTAAGCGCCGCTCATTGTGATCACATTTGTGAATTGAATTTTAATTCTATTAAACAGCGATTCTAATTAGCTAAAATAGGAGGAATATTATCCACAGGCTATAAAAGTAAAGCTATATTAAGCACAAATTTACCCTTTATTATCTTACAATTAAAAAATTAAATGATACACGAAAATCAGAAGAATATACGTGATAATCGGAATAATTAATACGTACTGTAATATGTACATACTAACTAGTTGACATTTGTGGGTGGGGGTTAAAATTTAAAACAGTAAAAAGATAAGCAGTCAATAACAAAGAACATGGCACACACAAATTGTAAGTAACATGATACGCACAAGTGAGAATGGAGTAACAAGTTATGAAGCTTTTAAAATAGGAATGAAGAGAAGATTCTGAAAATTAATTTTTTTATATGATTGAAGATTCCGTGGAAGTGTAAACACATTTCGCCATAATAACCCACAGAATTCCAGCTGTCGGTATTATTGCAAATTCAATAAGATCGAGTTTACTATCTGTTTATGATAGATTGCACTAACAGAAAAGCCCAATAAACAGGTGACTGCTAATTGTTTTTATTGTTTTATGGTTGTGACCTCCAGAAATCTGACCAAACTACGTGGTACAGTCGGAGACAATCGTAGGGTAATCTCCAGTGCTGCCGTCTCCTGCCCCAATTAAACGTATGTTTGTCCCAATTAAGCGAAGTAAACCCTGGCTATTTTCTCGATTCAGTTCTTTTTTTTAAGATTTTTCCCAAATAAATGGCTACCTGATTAATCGGTGGCCCAAATAATTGGAATCCACTGTATATCCTTCATAATTAACTTTATTAAAATTTTTTTGAGGTTTTAAGTGAATAAAATATGCATTTGGAATAGAAAAGTAAATGTTTACATTATGTAGGAGAATGACTTTCATGCTAGTTTTGGAGGACCTGAAGTTTATATTCACTTTGTTTACATAGTTGAGCTCCTAATGCAGTCATTATTCTGGAAATATTGTTGCATTAGAGAAGTGAATCTGTCTTAAAAACAGCATAGAACTCCTCCTCGTGATACCAAGAAAATGCTGGAGATAGAGTAGGGTTTTTGCTTGCAGCTTTGATCTGAAGATTTTTATGAAAAATATTTGAGATTTAAATGTCATACCAAATCACTTATATCTCATTTTATGTGAAGTTGTGGTTATATTTTCATGCTAGGGACATTAACTAATGCCATGTACATTGCACTCAGAATGTGGTGATGAAATTGTAAGGAGAGTTATGATGGGGAAGATACAGGCAGATTACATCCATGCATTGGATTCAATGTGACACATTTGTCTTTTCATTTTTAGTATTTTAGCCTTGCACTTTAGCTAAGTGAATATGTTTCTCAGTTCATGCTAGACCATGGAAATAGCAAAAGGCAAAGAGTTTTTTCTTTATTTCATTTTATCAACTGTTCAACATAAGTGTGGCAGAATTTGTGTAGAGCCCATGGTTTAGTTTGGTTGCCCTGTGGCATAGAAATAGATTTTTTTATCACTAGTAATGTTTTTCCTTCTCTTTTTTATAACAGAAGCAGAAAACATTGTAAATTTCACATGTAAGTAAGCTATATACTTTGTCACATATAGCAATATTTGCATTCTCTTGTCACTAATCACATTACAAAACTAACAAACACAGAGGTAAACACAGTTCTACTTCTGTGTTTGTTAGTTTTGATGTTCTGCTCAGACTAAAACAGTACAGAGAATGGCACTTCCTAACTGCTTGCATACTAATGTCATGTTGAGCATTGTATTCTTGACCCTCCTTGAAGGCTCTCAATACTAAAAAAATTCAGTGGCAAGTTATCACAACCTTGTAGTGATAAAAATCCAATATCTCTTTTGTGGATTTTATCCAAAAATGTAATGGAGTACGATGTTTTACAAAAAATTTTGTGATGTGAAAAAATGAATATAATTTTTGAACTGTGCATATGCAAATTACTCAAGGATGCAATTGGCTAACCTCCAAACCCATTGTAAGCCTCTCTTATCATTTTCTCTCTCTTTCTCTTCTCAAAATATAAAACATATTTAAAATATGTTTTATATTTTACAACATAAGTGTTTCTTCTTTATTTGGTAGGAAGGAGACTCAGCAAGGTTTATGGATGTAAAATGATAGAAGGAATTTGTTTAGTAAAGATGGAATTCATTTGAGAAAAGAAGGTATGAGGATCTACAGTGGCCTAATAGAGAAATTAATGGTTCAAGAAAACTACTAATTGGGAGGTGGGGGAAGACATGGAAAGGCACAAGTTAGTAGCATAGACTAAGGCAGTGGCACCCAAGTGTGCTGCGGGATATTTTAAATTTTCGAGGGAAACAGCGGTACTCTACATCTGTCGGACACTGCTAAACTACTAGCTCGAGGTAGTTCACAGTTTCAACATTACTTATTAAGTTGTTTGAATCTAATTACTTAATAAACGGGACTGTTAAGTATTTCTTTTGGACTAGGGGTGCCGTGAATCGAGAAAGTTTGGGAACCTCTGAACTAAGGTAATACTTGCACGCTCCTTGAGAGTACTTGTGTACAATGCTGATTTTTAATATCCAAAGGAAGAGGCAATGTAAAACTTAATCGTAATGGATATTAATATTAGTAGTTGCAAGTGATGTAAGAAAGCAAGCTTATACGGCATCACCAAAAAAAAAAACCCACCCTTCCGCATTACCTGTCCATCCCCTCCAATGCTTGTCTAGTTCATCCTGAATTTATTCAAACTATCAACTTCCACAACAGATGGCAGTTTTTTACAATAATTGACCACCCACTGGCTGAAAGCATACCTCTGCATATCTATTCTACAACCATCCTTTAATTTCAATTTATGTCCCGTCATATGTGTAGTCTAAGCAAGAGGAAGAATGCCATCAGCACTGAGCTTGTTCAGTCCATTCTAAGCCTTAAACATACAAGGGGCCATGTAGGTGCCTAGTCTCCAGATGCTACAGTTTGCAGAATACAGGCCTTTCTTGGTAAGAGTATCCTTTTGTTTCTCTCCCCCCCCCAATCACCAATGTTGTTGCCCTTCTTTGCACCCATTACAGCAAATCTATTTTTTTATTTCTAATAATGAGGCTTCCAGATATTTATACAGTACTCAAAATTAAACCTAAACATTGCTTTGTACAATGGGATAATCACCTCCTTATCCTTTCTGGCAAAATTCCTGTATATTATTGACCAAACCCCACAAGCTGTCCTGGCAGCCTGTCTGCACTGCCCAGAGAACTTCATATCTAACTACACATTTAACACCCAGGTCTTTTTTCTTTTCCACTACTCTGAATGTAATGTACCACACAGTTGGTAAGTTACTCTGGGATTACTGCTACCCATGAGTAGTACCTTGCATTTGTCAATGTTACAAACTTAAATTGGCATTTCTCAGCCCACTGCTTAATTTTTCTAGGTGTTGTTGCAGTAGCATACCTTGATTACTGTCATTAACCACCCTGCCAACTTTTCTTTATCTGCAAGCTAGGACATTAAGCCTGATATACCTTCATTGTTATCATTAATAAATACAGAAAACAATGGGCCCAGCACTGAACCCTGAGAGACTCCACTAATAACATTAGTTCACAAAGAGCAGTGTTCATTGATAACTACTGTCTTCCTTCTCCTACTCAACCATCTCTTTATCCATAATATCACCTTGCCCTTAATGTCACACCTTAATGCTCCAATTTATACAGCAGTGTTTTTTTTTTTTTTTTTTTTTATGTGCAATAGTGTCTAAAGCATTTCTGAAATCCAAGTACAGTAACTCCCCAACTTACGTAATACTGGACTTACGCAAATTCACTTTACGTAGGATTTTGCCGGCTGGTGCAAACCGAAAAAAAAAATATGGAAACGTATTTTGCATCTGTAGGGATAACTGGAGGTATCATAAAAATATTGTAATGTAAACCCAATAACACGTTTCTTTTTTTTTTTTTTTTTTTTTTTTGTAATTCTTTCCAAGTCCTTGGAAGTTGAAAAATTTCCTATATTACTAAGCTATTTATCTCTCTAAAAGGTCATTTTTTATAATGGAAATTGCACTACACTTTCATCGTTATCATGTGTTCTGTTATAAGAATTAATTTTGATATTTTTCTAAAACATTTCTGGAGGTCACTACCACAAAACAAAAACGATTTGCACTTTCCGGTTTATTGGACTTTTCTGTTAGCACAATCTATTATAAATGGTTAGTAAACTCGATCTTATTGCATTTGCGATAATACCAATAACTGGAATTGTGTGGATTTTTGTGTTACGGTATTAGGGTGAAATGAGTTCCCCTTCACTGAAATCTTCAGTCATGTAAAAAAGAAATTTTAAGAAACTTCTCTTCATTACGTATTACAATGATGAAGGGAAGGGATCAACGGAAAGTGCAAGTGCTGGCAGTGATAAGAAACGAAACAAAATTGATTTAGAAATGAAGACGAAAATGATTAAAAGTATGAAGCAGGACAAAGTTCATCATCTATTGCAAGGGTACTAAGTCTCGCTGCTTCAACAGTGAATACTATTTTAAAGGACAGTGCACGTATAAAAGAACATGTTAAAGAATCAACGCATTTAAGATCAGCAGTGGTCACAAAACAGCGTTCAGGTGCTATATCGTAGATGGAAAAGCTATTAATAATATGAATGGAAAATCAGATTCAGAAGCAAGTGCCCCAGTCCAGTGGCCATTCAGGCAAAAGAAACAAGTATTTATTAAGGATAAGTACGGTGAACCCCAAACCAAGTTCGTGACAAGCAACAGGTGGTTTAATAGATTCAAGCATCGCGCCGGTTTCCAAAACATTAAAGTATGCGGTGAAGTCGCCAGTGCCGATTCTGCAGCTGCAGAGAAATTTTGTGACGTGTTGGAAAAAATTATTGATGAAGGCAATTTTTTACGTTGAGGAGACTGCTCTGTATTGGAAAAAAATGCCGGATCTGACATACATTGCCAAAGAGGAAAAGACAATGCCAGGTTTAATTAGCCCCAAGCAAGTTTCTTGCTTGGGGCTAATGCAGCAGGAGATTACAGATTAATACCACTGGTTGCGTACCATTCTGGAAATCCTCATGCATTTAAGGGCATCAGTAAAGCCACCCTACCCGTGCATTTCTGATCGAACCAGAGAGAATGGATAACAATATCTCTCTTTGAGGATTGGTTTAAATGCTGCTTCATTCCCGAGGTTGAAAAATGTTGTAAAGACACATCGTTCCTTTCAAGATTTTGCTTCTATTAGATAATACTCCTGGACATCCTACTCATCTAGATGATTTCAATTCGAACCTGAGAGTCATATTTCTATCGCCAAACACGACTTAACTCATCAAACCTATGGATCAGGGTGTTATTTCGAATTTAAAAGCATACTATTTATGCACAACATTTTCTCAGGCATTGTCTGCAGTAGATAGTGAGAAAAATTTTACGTTAAGAGACTTTCGGAAATCTTACAATATTTACCACGCCATCTTAAACATTAATAAGGCCTCACCATCATCATCATCATCAGCCATTTTCAATCCACTGCAGGATGAAGGCCTCTCCAGCAACTTTCCAGGTCCTTCTGTTTTAAGCACTGACAATCCATTTCATCATCATTATCAGCCATTTTCAATCCACTGCAGGATGAAGGCCTCTCCAGCAACTTTCCAGTTCCTTCTGTTTTGAGCACTGGCCATCCATTTACTACTCAAAAACTCATGAATTTCATCTATCCATCTCCGCCTTTGTCTTCCAGGTTTTCTTCTAGCTCCTCTTGGGTACCATTCTGTTATTTTCTTAGTCCATCTGTCATCATGTCTTCGAGCTATGTGTCCTGCCCAAGACCATTTTAGTTCTTTAGTTTTGATAAGAATGTCCTTTACTTGAGTTTGCTGCCTAATCCATGTGTTTCTCTTCTTATCTAACAGTCTGATTCCCAATATAATTCGTTCCATTCTTCGCTGTGTAGTTCTTAGCTTCTTGGCGCCTCCGTAGCTAGCCAGGTGGGAAGGAGCAGCAGTGCGTAGCACACGCTTCTTGATTAGACCAGGGTTCGAGCCCGTCACCACCAAATACGGAGGATGCGGAAAGGTCAGGGAATGACCACCGCATATTCCCGGAGCAATATGGCCTTAGTTGCTAATGCTCCTAAAAAACCAAATAACAAATAACATCTTAGCTTCTCTTCCATTCTTTTGGTGAGTGCCCAAGTTTCACTTCCATAAGTCATGGTGGGGAGTATACATTGATTCATTATTTTACGTTTCAGACAAACTGGGATATTGCTCTTCAGTATGTGACTATATTTCCTGAATGCTATCCATCCAAAATTTATTCGTCTCTTGACTTCCAGCAATTTATCATTATTACAGCTAATAACTTGTCCCAGATAAGTATATGACTCCACCTTTTCAATTACTGCTCCTTCAATCATTATTTCCCTTTCCATGGCATACTTGTTCATCATTACTTTTGTTTTAGCCATATTCATCTTTAATCCAAAATCCTTACTAACTGTGCATAACTGATTAAGATTTTCCTCTAATTCTTTGGGATCGTGGCTTATGACCACAATGTCATCTGCAAATCGTAAATGGTTTAGGTACTCTCCGTTCACATTGACTCCTTTCTGCGACCAGTATAATCTTCTGAAAGCTTCTTCAAGGGCAGCAGTAAACAGCTTTGGAGATATTGTGTCTCCTTGTCGAACTCCTTTCTTGATTTTAAATTTGCTACTGTCTTTGTCTAGTCTAATAAAGGATGTGGCACTCTCATATTTTCTTCAAAATCATAATATATGGAGTACCTATGCCTTATCTTTCCAGTGCCCGAAACATTGCCTTATGCTGTATGGAGTCAAATGCCTTTTCATAATCCAGGCATAATGGTGTTTTATATTCATTTGCTTTCTCCATTAGCTGTGATATTACGTGAAGGTGATCCATAGTTGAGAATCCTGTCCTAAAGCCAGCTTGCTCTTTCGGTTGATTCTCATCAAGTATTCTTTCTAATCTGTTAGTAATGACCCTTGTGAACAACTTGTAGATATGGGATAACAAGCTAATTGGTCTATAATTTCCAATTTCTGATTTATCTCCTTTCTTATGCAGCAAAACTATGATTGCATTATTCCACTGCATAGGCATCACACCTTTTCTAATGCACTTTGTGAAGAGCCTTGCCAGTTTCTGTGTTATGTCTCTTCCTCCCAATTTTAACAACTCTACATTAACTTCATCTTCCCCAGGGGCTTTCCGATTCTTCATTTTCTTCAATGCATGTTCTACCTCATCAGGAAGAATATCGGGTATGTCGTATGTGTTGCTACTTTGCAATCCATCTTCCCCACTGCTGGTATCATTCCCCCTCCTTGTATAATTCTCTATAGTAGTCTTCTGCTATTTGAATTATGCCTTCTCTGCTGTTTATAAGTACACCATCGCTATTCTTCAGTTTCAGTATCATTTGTCTTTCTGTATTACTGCTCATGGCTGCTGATTTAAATCCTTTGTTTTCCCTTAATGCTTGTTCTACTTTTCTTGTGTTAAATCTTCTTATGTCCTCTCTGAGTCTCTTTCTAATGGCTTTGCATAACTCAGTATACTCAATTTTCTCCCTGTCAGTGTTTTTCTTGCTCTTCATTTGTCGTCTTTGGTTCATCATGACAAGTGTTTCTTGACTAATTTTTTCTTCTTTGGATTTCTGTTTCCCTATAGGTTTCTTGGGCTTTATCACTTTCAGAAAGTTGTAATATTCCTCGTCGATATCTTGGTCCTGAGCAGTCTGCAGAAGCTCAAACTTGTTCTTAAGTTCCAGTACATACTGCTTTTTCTCCTCCTCTGTTATTTCAAAGACCTTTGTATTATTTACTCGAGTCAGTTTTTTTCCTTTCCTTTCCTACATCTATATCAAGTGTACATCATACCATTCTGTGATCACTTCCAACATTTACCTTATTCAGGACGGTAACATCATTCACAATATATCTTCTGTTAGTGAGGATGAAGTCGATTTCATTAGTTGTTAATCCATTTGGACTCTTCCATGTCCACTTTCTGTTCACCCTTTTCTTGAAAAAAGTGTTCATTACTGACATTCCTTGAGATTCTGCAAATTCCACAAGTCTTTCACCTCTTTTATTTCTTTCACCAATTCCAAAATTTCCTATAGTTCCTCTTTCTGCGCTGTTTTGCCTTTTTCCAACCTTAGCATTGAAGTCCCCCATAATAATAGTGTAGTGGGTTTTCTGCTCATCTAGAAGACTCTCAATTCCGGTGTACATTTCTTCAACCTCTTCATCATCATGGCTCGATGTTGGGGCATAAATCATTATAATCTTTAGCTTGTACCTCTTAGAAATCTTGAGTATTAGTCTTGACACCCTTGGTGATGTACTTTTGAATTCCAAAATGTTGTTTTTAAAATCTTTATGGACCAGAAACCCAACTCCACCTTCACTCCTTTCACTGTTTCCATTGGTGTACAGCAGATTTCCACTTGATAAACTTATAAGTGATTCATTTCTTCTTCTTGTTTCAGCCAAACCGATGATATTCCAATTCACATTTTCTAATTCCTTTTCCAGCTCTAATATCCTGTCTTCACCGATGAGTGATCGTACGTTATAACAGGCCAAGTTCAATTTCCGTGCATGGCAGCCTGGTCGTACCCAGAGATTCTTAGCACCCTCTGCCTCCACTCTGATCCTCTCGCTGCCGTAAGAGGGAGAGTGAAAGCTGCTGGGGACTTAGGGCCATTTGTATTGTTGTGCTCTCATTGCTGGGCGCCTCCGTAGCCAGGTGGGAAGGAGCAGCAGTGCGCAGCACGCGCTTCTTGATTAGCCCGGGGTTCGAGCCCGTCACCACCAAATACGGAGGATGCGGAAAGGTCAAGGAATGACCACCGCATATCCCGGAGCAATATGGCCTTAGTTGCTAATGCTCCTAAAAAAAAAACCAAAACCAAAGCTCTCATTGCTGGAGGGTTTGGTCTTTTCCTCTTCACACTGACCAGGCGTCTTGAAGAGAACCACTCTACACGTTCGTTGCCACCTAAGTGACGTAACAGGGCTTACCATCGAGAAGGTGTGCATGAGTGGATTTTAGGGAGGCAGGCCAATCGGACTTCTCCTAAATCTTCTGTAATAGAGAGATATTGGATCCATCAGTGTTTCAGGCTGAGTGTCTGATAACAAACAGGATACCTGTTCCCCTCTTGCCCCACAATCCATTTACTACCCACAAACTCATGAATTTCATCTATTCATCTCCGCCTTTGTCTTTCAGGTTTCCTTCTAGCTCCTCTTGGGTACCATTCTGTTATTTTCTTAGTCCATCTGTCATCATGTCTTCGAGCTATGTGTCCTGCCCAAGACCATTTTAGTTTTTTAGTTTTGATAAGGATGTCCTTTACTTGAGTTTGCTGCCTAATCCTTGTGTTTCTCTTATCTAACAGTCTGATTCCCGATATAATTTGTTCCATTCTTCGCTGTGTGGTTCTCAGCTTCTCTTCCATTCTTTTGGTGAGTGCCCAAGTTTCACTTCCATAAGTCATGGTGGGGAGTATACATTGGTTCATTATTTTACGTTTCAGACAAACTGGGATATTGTTCTTCAGTATGTGACTATATTTCCTGAATGCTATCCATCCAAAATTTATTCTTCTCTTGACTTCCAGTCATTTATCATTATTACAGCTAATAACTTGTCCCAGATAAGTATATGACTCTACCTTTTCAGTTACTGCTCCTTCAATCATTATTTCTCTTTCTGTGGCATACTTGTTCGTCATTACTTTTGTTTTAGCCATATTCATCTTTAGTCCAAAATCCTTACTAACTGTGCATAACTGATTAAGATTTTCCTCTAATTCTTTGGGATCGTGGCATATGACCACAATGTCATCTGCAAATCGTAAATGGTGTAGGTACTCTCCGTTCACATTGACTCCTTTCTGCGACCAGTCTAATCTTCTGAAAGCTTCCTCAAGGGTAGCAGTAAACAGCTTCGGAGATATTGTGTCTCCTTGTCAAACTCCTTTCTCGATTTTAAATTTGCTACTGGCTTTGTCCAGTGTAATAAAGGAGGTAGCACTCTCATATATTTTCTTCAAAATCATAATATATGGAGTATCTATGCATTGTCTTTCCAGTGCCCGAAACATTGCCTTATGCTGTATGGAGTCAAATGCCTTTTCATAATCCACAAATGCCAGGCATAATGGTGTTTTATATTCATTTGCTTTCTCCATTAGCTGTGATATTACGTGAAGGTGATCCATAGTTGAGAATCCTGTCCTAAAGCCAGCTTGCTCTTTCGGTTGATTCTCATCAAGTATTCTTTCTAATCTGTTAGTAATGATCCTTGTGAACAACTTGTAGATGTGGGATAAAAAGCTAATTGGTCTATAATTTCCAATTTCTGATTTATCTCCTTTCTTAAGCAGCAAAACTATGATTGCATTATTCCACTGCTTAGGCGTCACAACTTTTCTAATGCACTTTGTGAAGAGCCTTGCCAGTTTTTGTGTTATGTCTCTTCTTCCCAATTTTAACAACTCTACAGTAACTTCATCTTCTCCCGTGGCTTTCTGATTCTTCATTTTCTTTAATACATGTTCTACCCCATCAGGAAGAATATCGGGTATGTTGTATGTATTGCTACTTTGCAATCCATCTTCTCCACTGCTGCCATCATTCCCTCACTCCTTGTATAATTCTCTATAGTAGTCTTCTGCTATTTGAATTATGCCTCCTCTGCTGTTTATAAGTACACCATTGCTGTTCTTCAGTTTCAGTATCATTTGTCTTTCTGTATTACTGCTCATGGTTGCTGATTTAAATCCTTTGTTTTCCCTTAATGCTTGTTCTACTTTTCTTGTGTTAAATCTCCTTATTCCTCTCTGAGTCTCTTTCTAATGGCTTTGCATAACTCAGTATACTCAATCTTCTCCCTGTCAGTGTTTTTCTTGCTCTTCGATTCATCACGACAAGTGTTTCTTGACTAATTTTTTCTTCTTTGGATTTCTTTTTCCGTATAGGTTTCTTGGGCTTTATCACTTCCAGAAAATTGTAATATTCCTCGTCGGTATCTTGGTCCTGAGCAGTCTGCAGAAGCTCAAACTTGTTCTTAAGTTCCAGTACATACTGCTTTTTCTCCTCTTCTGTTATCTCAAAGACCTTTGTACTATTTACTCAAGTCAGTTTTTTCCTTTCCTACATCTATATCAAGTGTACATCTTACTATTCTGTGATCATTTCCAACATTTTCCTTATTCAGGACGGTAACATCATTCACAATATATCTTTTGTTAGTGAGGATGAAGTCGATTTCATTAGTTGTTAATCTATTTGGACTCTTCCATGTCCACTTTCTGTTCACCCTTTTCTTGAAAAAAGTGTTCATTACTGACAGTCCTTGGGATTCTGCAAATTCCACAAGTCTTTCACCCCTTTCATTTCTTTCACCAATTCCAAAATTTCCTATAGTCCCCCTTTCTGTGTTGTTTTGTCTTTTTCCAACCTTAGCATTGAAGTCCCCCATAATAATAGTGTAGTGGGTTTTCTGCTCATCTAGAAGACTCAATTTCGGTGTACATTTCTTCAACCTCTTCATCATCATGGCTCGATGCTGGTGCATAAATCATTATAACCTTTAGCTTGTACCTCTTAGAAATCTTGAGTATTAGTCTTGACACCTTTGGTGATGTACTTTTGAATTCCAAAATGTTGTTTTTAAAATCTTTATGGCCAGAAACCCAACTCCACCTTCACTCCTTTCACCGTTTCCATTGGTACAGCAGATCTCCACTTGATAAACTTATAAGTGATTCCTATAATAAGGCCTAGGCGGAAATTATTAAAAGTTGTTTAAATGGTGCATGGAAGAAAATATGCCCACGGCACGTAAAAGGCTTCGAAGGGTTTGAAAAAGACAAATAATATGAAGAGGTTACAAGTAAGATTGTAAAGGTTGCAGAGCTACTTCAGTTGGAGGTTGATGCCAAAAACATGGAGGAGTTAATAGAGAAAGAAGAGAAGGAATTATCTAACAAAGAACTTATTGACTTGCAGGCAGCGATAGTGAAAGAAGGAAATGCTGTTGAAGCTCAAGGTGAACCAAATGAGGAGCCGAGCCGCTTCATCACCAGAGAGATGGCAATGGCATTTCGTGAAATTGCATCAGCAATGGCGAGGTTTGAGAAGATGGATCCTGACAGCGAACGATTCTTAAAAGTTAAGAGGGGTGAGTGATATGCTTGCTTGCTATAAAGAAATCTATAATGAAAAGAGAAAAGCCACTAACCTCCATTGATATGTCCTTTCGTAAGGTTGAGTGGCCAACCCCTTCTAAATCTCCACAGCCCTCAAACTCTGCAGCAGTGTTCTTACCAGCTGAAGATGTTGATTCTGGCAACGATGCTTGAGAGGTAAAACTTACTGACGTTATGCCTGTCTCCTCTCTTTTTTGTAATTTATAATTTAAAAATTTTTTTAAATTGCACGTTTTTGTAATTTTTCCTGTGAATGAGACAAAAAATTGAATAAATACAATAAATAACTTTATTTACATGTTCATCAAGCATTTCTTTTTTGATTCAGTCAATTCAGCGATTCAGCAAGCATAGTTGTGGGTGCTGCACAAGCACGGGGGAAATTCCGTCTTACGTAAAATCCAAATTACGTAGCGTTCTTTGGAACGCAACTCTTACGATAATCAGGGAGTGGCTGTATATGATATCAAAATTATTTTCTTGCCTCTAGTTCCATTGTTACTGTATCAAAGTATCCAATCAGATTGGTTAGATAAGATTTCGTCTTAACAATGGCGCACTATGGCCATAGTTGCCGATGCGCCTAATAAATCCCAAAACAAACAAACAAACAATCGTCTTAACAAGTCCATACTATGGCTGCAGTATAATTGTATTTCTGTCTAGATGGTCCTGCATTACTTCTGTAACCAATCACTCCATTATTTTTCCTGGAACAGAAGTTAATCTGCCATGTTTGCAATTACTGATGTCACTCTTTAACCCCCCCTTTGTGAATTGGGACACATTCCAACATCTCCATTCCACAGAGAACTTCCCTGAAACCAAAGATGCTCTCCTAAATCTGCTAGGGTAGTGAAAAGTAAAAACAAAATACTGTGTTAACTTCCTTTAATAATGGTACCATAAGTGTTGTAACAGAATGAACGAATTTGAACATCTCATTAAGTCAACTCATGTTGATATTATAGAGATTATCAAGACATAACACTATCCTGAAATAAGGGATCAACATTTCGTTATAGTGAATAGAGTGTATGCAAGAAAGATTGGGAGACATAGTGCTCAAAAAAATAGGATGTGTAGGAACAGATAATTTCAAGGGAGGAGACTATAGTAGGTTAAAGTATTTCTTGGGCTCTTTTAATTGGAAAGAGAATTATATGCTATGGGAGGACATAGAATTGCATTTTGTGAAATGTTTAAGTGATTTTTCCTAGAAACATTAATATGTTCATTCCAGCACATGAGTATCACAAAAGAAATGTTAAAGTGGATTGGATGGCAAGTGAGTTAAAAGTTTTAATTGAAGGAAAATAAAAATACATGAGAGTTAGAGATTACCATAAGATAATATGTTGTGTGATGATTTTCATGTGATGGAAATGGCTGCAGGAATTCTTTTGAGTTATGAGTTCGTTGTGTAGCCTTGCCATGTATTCCCAGTCATTCTTGTTGATAATCTCAATTCAACTGATGATTCTTTTCTATGTAACATTTGTAAGGAGACCGCCAATCCCTAACTAAAACTGGTGCATTACCGGATAAAATTGAATCACAGAAGAAATTAGTTGATGTCCTCATGATGGAAATAAAACTAAGGGATTCATCTGGAACTTAAGTATCTGGGGATTTGTTTTACTTGGTGATGCACTTTCAGTTCAGGCCACTGGAAGGAATAATTATTTTATTGGTAGACTTTTATCATGGAAATGGATAACATTTTTTGTAAAAAAAAGATAGGTGGACTAGAATCTGGGCATACCTAAAGGTAGCTAAAATTGATATCAACAGGAGTCAGAATTTATAATGGGGTGGGAGTAAAGAGAATCTTATTCATATGAGAATTAACAACATTGATAGCACACGAGTTGGCAGTCTGCTGGGTAAGTACAGTAGAACTTCGATTGTCCGCCACCCTATTTACCGTCAGTCCCTGTTAACTGTCACTTAACTCCACTACGCCGTAATACATTGTGATATCAGCACCACGTGTCACTCAGTCTTTGTTTACAACTCACTGTATACGGTAGTACTTTAACCTCTTGTTTCATATTTTAATAATTTTTATTTAGTAAACCCATTGAAATGACAGAGTAGTGTTGGGATTATCACAGTAAATTGAAATAATTAATTGTCTAAGAAAAGGTGAAAGTACTACAAGTATAGCATCGGTTTATGGAATAGGAAGAACAACAGTAAATGATATAAAGCATGATGCAGACAAAAGTAAAAACCACGTGTCAAATGGAAACCACAGATGATAATGTTAAAGTTGTAAAACAATGAAGCTTGCTAAATATGAGCAATTGGATACTGCAACGTTTCAGTGGTTTGTTCAAAAACGTTGCCAAGGAATTCCGTGTCCGGACCTATAATAATTGAAAAACCCATTAAACCTTCGAGGCGATCTGATTGAGGTGTATAAGGCCTTGAATGGATTGAGCAGGCTTAATGCTGAGGGGATTCTTCCTCTTGCTCAGATTACAAACCTGAGGGTGGCTTTATTGATGCCCTTAAATGCACAAGGATTTCCAGAATAGTACACAGTCAGTGGTTTTGGTAATGTATGTGCAATCCGGCATTTTTTCCTATATAGAGCAGTCTCGTCAAGGTTAAAAATTTGCTGCGTTGAATAGCTGCCTTCATCAATAATTTTTTCCAACACATCACAAAATTTCTTTGCAGCTGCAGAATCAGCACTGGTGACTTCACCGCTTACTTTAATGTTGTGGAAACCAGCGCGATGCTTGAACCTATTAAATCACCCGTTGCTTGCCACAAACTTTTCGGGTTCACCGTACTTATCCTTGATATCATCATAAATACTTCTTGCTTTTGCTTGAATGGCCATTAGACTCAAGAGCACTCACTTCTGGATCTGATTTTCCATCCATATAGTACCTGAATGCTGTTTTGTGATCACTATTGATCTTAAATGAGTTGATCCGTTAACATGTTTTTTTATATGCACAATGTCCTTTAAAATAGTATTCACTGTTGAAGCAGTGTAAACCTAATTACTGTGCAATAGATGACAAACTTTATCCTGCTTCGTACTTCTTAATCATTTTCATCTTCATTTCTAAATCAATTTTGTTTCGTTTCCTAGCACTGAAACATACAGATCTCCTATGTGTGAATGTAGATGCAAAATACTCATTCAGTTTGTCAGCTACTTCAGCAGGTTCATCAGCAATTGAACTGTCGATGTCAAGTGGACCAATCGGATTCACCCCCTTCCTTCTAGAGTTTACATAAGTAGAGAAGTCTTTACTGTTTTTCTTTGCATTGTTTGCCAAAGATTTCTCGTAGTCTGCCTTTGCTTGCCTAACGTTTTTTTGTGATTTGATTACAGACTATCTTATATCTACCGTAGGCATCTGTCTTTTGATAATTTGTGTCCCATGCATTTTTTTTTCTCTGCCACGAGTCTCATTAGGTCATCTGACATCCATTTAGGCCTAAACCTTGAACAGTATTTCTTAGTTGGTATGAAAAGCCTAGTAGCCTCCGAGATTAATTCCTTGAATGCTTCCCATTTAGAATTTGCTATTGGTAACATCATGAGTTGGTCCCACTGTATAGAATTTAAAAAATCTCTGAGACCACTGTAGTCACCTTTACGAAAGCAAAGACCCTTCCCTTTATCACTGATGGTAGTTGCATCTTTGAGTAAATTCCACACAGTACACTGTGATCACTGCCACCTAGTCGTTCCTTTCTCTGGAGATTGAGCAGCAGTGCGTAGCACACGCTTCTTGATTAGACTGGGGTTCGAGCCGGTCACCACCAAATACGGAGGATGCAGAAAGGTCAGAGAATGACCACCACATATCCCGGAGCAGAATGGCCTTAGTTGCTAATGCTCCTAAAAACCAAATAACAAACAAACAAACTCTGGAGATTTTTAATGCTCAGATAATCACTGCTGATTATTTGTGCATTAAATCAAATCAGATCATGAGTATTACTCCCTCTGGTTGCCTGTCAAACATGCTGCCGTAGAAAACAGTCATCCAATAAATCCACAAAAGTCATGCTAATATGTGAGTGGCCAACCCAGAAGTTCCAGTCTATATCTAGGAAGTTAAAATCCCCCATTATAAGACAATTTGATTTACTGGTCCACTCTATTTCCCTATATAGTTGTTCATTGCACTCATCAGAGTTATTAGGCCTATAACAAACTCCTACTCTCAATCTTGCTTTCCCATTGCTTATGTCACCCCAAACTGACTCAACACTGCAGTGTCAACTGGATTCACTCCCTTAGATTTTGTGTTTCTTAACTAACAGCATCACCCCTCCTCTCCTGTCTATCCTTTCTGTACACATTGTGACACCATGTGTCTGGTATTGCAACAATATCAGCCTTTGTTATCTTCACCAGTACCTCAAATTCATTGAATTTATTTGCCGTACCCCTAGCACTGGTGTACATCCAAGTATATATGCATCTATTCCTACTGCTAGTTACCCTAACACAACCTATTGAACCACTTCAGTTGAACGTTTAAACTATTCGTGGCCGCATTTCGGGAACTCATTGTTTCCCATCTTCAGGCCTGTTAATGTGATCCGAGAGTGGTGTTTCTTAGTCTGTTGGGGAAGACTGGCCCTAGTGTTCCCCAACTAGAAATGCTTTTTGCTATCAGGATGATGTGGACTGCTCTACCATTAGAAGCACATTCCCCCTTAAAAATGTTGGTTCCAAACTTGTTTGCAGTGCTGAAGATTTGGCCTAATGAATCCTTATTTTGGCCACATTATATATGGAATAATTACCTCTTTGTCATTACTAGCAAAATTCCCATACATTACACATTCTGATGTATGAGAATTGTACAACTTGTCTCTTCTGCTGGGAGAACTTTGTGTTGGATATTGTTCAGTATTGGAAAAGACTACTAAGTCTTTTCCAATACTGAACTTAAATTGCCATTTTCCATACTAGCTGAATAATTTATGTAGGTCTTGTTGAAGCAGCATGCCCTGGTTATTGTCGTTAATCACCCTCCTAACCTTTGCATCATCACCAGACTTTTTATATCAAGCATAATAATGAAAAGCCTATTATGTTGAAGAATGTGCTGTCTATATTTGTTACAAATTCTTCAACATAATTATTAAGAAATGTGTGAGAAACATACAGGACATAAATTATAATTTATTTTTTATTTATTTATTTTTTTTTTATGAGAACCCCAAACACGAGAGGTATTAGAACCTATAGTACTTAGTACCGTGCTTGGGTTGGAGGTTGAGAAGACGAAAGAAGATATTTGTTGACATTGGACTTGAACTTCTGTAGATTGTAATTTTCAGGAAATACGTATGAAGGAAGGTTGTTCCAGAAAACGGCAGTTGAATGAATAAATGAGGAAGATGAAAAGTTGGTTCTGTGGGTTTGAAGTTGGACAGTAAATGGATGTTGGCTGGTGGCGGCACGTGTTCGGACTGTTTTGAAAGAGAGAGCGGGAATTATAGAAGCCAATTCAGAAGAACAGTGCCCATGGAAGTATCTGTAGAAGAGGCATGCAGCAGAAACAGTACGTCTATGAGAAAGCAAGTGGAGAGACTCTGTTAGAGATGAATCATTAATTAACCTAACTGCCCTCTTCTGAATGGAATCAAGAAGCCTGAGAGAGGTTTTGGGGGCACCACCCCAGATGTGGTAACAATATTCCATGGCAGGGCGGATTTGCGATTTATACAGAGTGAGCAGCTGTTTGGAAGAAAAGTAACGCCGAGAGCAAAAGAGAAAACCAAGTTTTTTAGATGCAGAGGAAGCAATATTTGTAATGTGCTTGTGCCAAGAGAGATTAGAAGTCAGGGTAATCCCCAAAAGAGATATATCATTTTGCCTAGAAATCGTAGTGTCACTAAAGATAAGCATAGGAGCAGAAGAATCCTTTTTGTGAGATATAAGACAAGACTGAGTTTTAGAAGGGTTGAAATCAACTAAGTTGTCTTTGCCCCACTGGAGAATTACCTGAAGATCGGCATTTAAGGAATTGGCAGCAGATTTTCGAGAACTTGAAGCTGTTTGAGCAGGACAAGGTTTCTCAAAATGGAAAGTTGAATGCAATGTGCTATCATCGGCAAAACTATGGATAGGATTTCCAGTCAATGGAAGAAGGTCATTGATATACAAGAGGAAAAGAGTGGGGGAAAGAACTGAACCTTGGGGGACACCAGCATTAGTGGAGAAGTTAGAAGACAGAGAGCCATCTACCATCACCCTCAGTGAGCGATCAGAGAGAAAACTGGATAACCAATTACTAAAAACAGTTAGCAAACCATAAGATGGAAGCTTGTTTAGAAGACCTTTATGCCAAACATGATCAAAAGCCTTTGAGATGTCAAGAGCAACTACTTGTGTTTCACCGAACCTTTCCATTGAATTAGTCCATAAATGGGTAACATAAGCCAGAATATCACCAGTGGATCGACACTGACGGAATCCATACTGGCGATCGTTGATCAGACGGAAGGTTTCTAGGTAGTTTAATAAGAGTTGCCGGTTAATTGATTTCTCCATTACTTTAGAAAGAGTAGAAGTAATTGCAATGGGATGATAATTGGATGGGAGGGATTTGTCACCCTTTTTGGGAACTGGCTGGATATGAGCAAATTTCCAAGCAGAAGGAAAAACACCTTTGGAATAAGAAAGTGAAAAAAGGCGACAAAGAATAGGAGTAAGTTCAGGAGCACAGGTTTTGAGAACAAGTGGAGAAATACCATCAGGACCTGGAGCTTTCTTAGCATCAGGATTCATCAGAATCCTTCTGATATCCTTTTGACGGAAGACCACAGAAGGCATTGAATGGAGCATGTTATGAATGGTGGGAGGTGTTTTACCAAGATCATTAATACATGAGCTGGAAGAAAAATGGGATGCTAGCAGGTCAGCTTTATCCTTGGCTGAAGTGACAACAGAACCATCTGGTTTGACAGAGGTGGGAGCAGAGATGGGCAAAAGTTGCGGCCAATAGCTTTGGCAAGAGACCAGAATGCTCGGCTACCATTAGGGCAAGAAGCAAGTTTTCTACTCTTAGCCTGTTAAAACTCTAGTTTGGATTGATTAATAACTGCTTTACAATTGTTGCGAGCTTTGGTGTAGATAGAAAATGAAACTGAAGAATTAGAAACAAGCCAATTGCGATATGCAACATTCTTCTCTTGGACAACCTTAGCACATTTGTTGGAGAACCAAGGTTTAGATAAAGGACGAGATTTTAAAGTGGAGTGTGGGATAAAGGATTTCATTCCTGCAAGAATAATTTCACTGACACGATCTGAGCAAACGTTGACATCAGAAGTTTTGAAACAGTAATCAGACCAAGGAAAAGAAGAAAAGAAGTCTCGCAGGTCATCCCATTTTGCATTCTTGTAATGTCAAACAATACGAGGTTGGGAATAGCCATGAGATAAAGGTTCCATTGGAGAAGAGACAATCACCAAGTTGTAATCTGAAATGCCTAAAGGACCTCTCACTTCGACCTTGTACTTAGAAGGGTTGTTTGTGAGAAAAAGATCAAGCGTATTGGCTGTATGATTAGGATTGTCTGGTATTCTTGTAGGTAAATGAACAATCTGTGCTAGGTCATTAGTAATTGCAAAAGCCTCAGCATCTCGACCTGCTGGGTCAGTGTGACTAGAAAACGGAAGCCAGCTGGAGTTGTGAACGTTAAAATCACCAAGGAAAATTACCTCACTGTTAGGAAAGTTGGACTGGAGAAAGTCAAGTTGCAAAGAGAGGAAGTCAAAGAGCTCCAAGTGATTAGTGGAGTTGTGAGAACGGTAGAGACAACAGATGAATTTGACACAATGAGGTAGAGAGATTTTAAGCCAGAGAAGATCAAAGAGAGGAGATTCCAAATTGCCAAGTCTCTGACAGGGAATATCAGAACGGACATATGCACAAGTACCACCTTTGAGGCGAAAGGAATCATACAGCAAATAATTTGGACATCTGAGATGAGTAGTAGTTGAATCAACTGATAACTGAAATTCAGTCAGAAAAAGTACATGGGGTTTGGAAGACTGCAAGTGGAAATGGACATCGTTGAGATTAGAATTGAGACCACATATATTTGTGAAATGAATTAGGAAGTCCTAATTCATTTCACAAATGAATTAGGACTTATGCCTTGTATGTCTCTATGATAATTATCATAGAACATAATCTTATCATAGCTCATTTTTGTAATGTTAATCTCATTAAAAATTAAACTGTGGAGAAATTAAATTTCCTCCACATCAAGGACAACCGGATTGTCACTGCAATATCCAGTTCATTGGCCATTACTGTGACAATCACAAATTCAGACTCCCCATGCCAATCGGGGTGAACATTTTAACAGTTGTCTTACCATGACTGTTAAAATGATTGTTGGCAAGGTTTCTGCACCATCATTCTGGTGAAACTTGTGTTCTTGGACAGTTACTTGACCTTCTCTCAGAGCAACCCCAACTGTGTGCATCTCTTCTTCTTCTTCTTTGGTCCTTAGCTGGCAGCTGGAGGAGGCAGTTGGCCACGCAACCAGTATGCTGCTGTAGGTGCCGCAGGGTTTCGGACTTGCTCTGTGATGTTCTTCCATACCTTACGATAATTGGCGTCAGTCCTGGCCTGGTTAAGGTCGAGACGTCGGCTCTTCAAGTCATTTTCCACTTGCTTGGCCCACGTTTTCCTAGGCGCGGTCCGTTGGATGCTCCATTGGGTGGGTCGTTGTCTCCAAAGGAGTCTGGATGGTATTCTGTTCGTGCCCATTCTACATACGTGGCCAAACCATCTAAGCCTTCGCTTCTGGATTTGGTCGGCAATGGTTGGTTGCTGTTGGCATCTGGCACGGATGGTATCATTAGTGATGCGGTCGCGAAGAGAGATGTCCAAGATCTGCCGCAGGCATCGCATTTGGAATACCTCAAGTGTGTTCAAATCTAACTTGAGACAAATCCATGTTTCCGATCCGTAAAGAAGAATGGGCAGGATCAAAGTCCGGAAGAGTCGGATTTTAGTCTTTGTGGAAATGTTGGTCCTCTTCCACAGACACCATTTGAGCGAGGCGAACGCAGTGGCCGCCTGTCCAATTCTGCTGTGGATTTCCATGGTGGATGCAACTTTCTTCTCCTGTACCAGCGACCCAAGGTATTTAAAGTCCTGCACTTGCTCGATCTGGACGTCTTCGAGATAGATGGTGGCTTGCGACCCATCTGTTGTCAGGGCCTTTGTCTTACCAGCATTGATCTTCAAACCGTATGGCCGGGCAATGCGGGCAATGTCGTAGAGGATGTCCGTGGCTTCAGCGTCGTTACTGGCAAGGATAGCACTATCATCAGCAAACATCAGGTCAGTCACATAGTGATCCTTGTCATATTGTATGCCCTGTCTATTTCTGAATGCTTGCCTCATAATGGCGTCGACCATGATGTTGAAAAGCAACGGGGAGGCTACATCCCCTTGGCGGACTCCAGTTTGGATGGTAAATTCCTCAGATAAATCGTTCTGGATGCGCACCTGGCTGGTTAAACCGTTGTATGCAGTTTGGAGGAGTGTGATGACTTTTCGAGGTATATGTTCAACCTCTAGTAGTTTCCATAAGGCAGGCCGGTGGACACAGTCGAAAGCAGACTTAAAGTCAATGAAAACAATGACGGTTCGCTGTCCACACCGGATCCTCTCCTCCATCAGCTGACGAATGGCAAAGATTTGATCACAGCATCCTCGCCCGGGTCTAAATCCTGCCTGTTCTTCTCGACTGGTTTGCTCGCGATGTTTTTGCAGTCTTGACTGGATGATCTTCATAAAGACCTTTCCGATGATGGAAAGGAGGCTGATGCCACGGTAGTTCTTGCAGTCCCGGTTATCACCTTTCTTGTGGATCGGTACGATAATGGCTTTCCTCCATGTTAGCGGAATTTGTTCAGTGCACCAGATGGTTTTGAGGAACGAGTGTAGTCGGCGAAGCAGTACATCTCCCCTGGCTTTGATCGCTTCTGTGGTGACTTGGTCCACTCCTGGTGCCCTGCCATTCTTCAGGGATTGTATGGCTGCTTTCACTTCTTCTACTGTAGGCTCAACATCGACCATGGAGACCTCAGGGGGGGGGGGTCGATCGAGAGTGCTGTTGCTGGCGGTCCCTGAGGTGGGTCGTGATTATACAAAGCTTTGAAGAATTCACTCCACCGTTGCAGGCGTTCGGATTGTGATCGCACGAAGGTCCCATCAGCATTCTTGATGTTGTCACTAGTCAATTTGGTCTTTCCACTCAGACATCTGAGGGTGCAGTAGAGAGTGCGGTACTCGTTCTTGGATGCCGCCACTTCAAGATCGTCTGCCACTTGGTTCCAGTATGCTTCTCTTTCTGCTGTCATTCTTTGTCAGACTTCTCGGTTTAGCTGCCGGTACCGTTCAAAGTCGACCAACTTTGCCTGTTTCCGTTTGTCCACGAGGTCGAGGTACTCGTCTGATATCCATGGTTGCGTTCGACGTCGGGCAGGTAGACATAGGGGCTTGACACATTCCAGGATGTCATCAGAGATCTGCTTTTCTTCTTCATTTATATCCTCGGGCACGGCCAGCATCTCGAAGCGGTTGGATAGGGCGATCTGATATGCCTGTTTGTTGGCAGCATTCATTAGCTGCCTCCAGTCCAGCTTGGCTGACCGAGATGATCTTTTTGCATGCCGTAATTTGAGCTGCACCTTAGCCCGGATGAGGTAGTGATCAGATCCGCAATCAGGTCCCCTCATGGCATGAACGTCCATGAGTGATGAGCGAAATTTGGCATTGATCAAAATGTAGTCCAGGATTGCTGAGTCCTTGCCAGATGGATTTCGCCATGTAAGTTGATGTTTTTGAGGGTGCTGGAAATGGCTGTTTCCAATGATCAGGTTGTTAGATGCGGCAAAGGAAAACAAACGTAGTCCATTGTCATTGATCTTCCCATGGCCAAACTTGCCCATTGTTGTTTCCCAACCAGATCTGTCCACGCCAATGTGGGCATTAAAGTCCTGCTGAGATGCATGTGTGCATCTCAGCAGTCTTTTTACATGTCTGATAGGTTTGTGCCCTTTCAGATGCTCTCGTCTGCACAGTCATTATATGCTGACCTTAATAAGTTTGCTTCTGATAGTTCAGATGTTGCATCCTTGAGTCATACATCTCTGTCCCTGATCTTATCCCTTCCAAAGTTCGCCCTAAATGCCATTTCAAGCCAACAGAACTATCTACCATGAAGGAAGACTTATCAACTTGTTTAGTATAATGATGAAAAACTGTACTTTTTCCAAAATTATTGTGTACTTAGCCCCTCTCACTTTCTCTATGAACAAAAATGATTTATGAGCATCTGTTCCTTACATGTTTCATCTTGCAATGTAAAATTCTTTTTACCTACCCATATGACATTTGTTTATTTTTTGTATTTTACTGTATTGTACTTTGAACTTTTTGCACCTCCTACTAAAATTTTTTTGAAGGTCACTGGAGCTATCAGGTTCTGCTTGACAATGGTCCATCTCTGGTTTACTGTTCACTGTCCTGAACAATCAGAAACTGTTCCAGCCACTTGGCATAGTTTCGTCCTGTGTGTTGTCATGCCTGTCTTTAGCTTTGTTACTTCGTAGTATGCTCGCATGATGAACATATTTGTATCGATGCTCCAGTTCATGCATTGGATTCTTCTTCTCTCCTGGTTGGTCACTAGTGCAATTTCACAGGAAGCACTTCCAGTTGGTTGGGCTGAATGGTCTTGCCCTTCAGTTGTGGTAGCCATGTAGGAGACAGTGTTACTTGCTCCACTGTCATCTGTGGGAGAATGTCTCCAACTTTTCGAACCAACCTGCTGCGTGTGGCCTGAACACAAGTGAATTTTTCCTGCTCCACACTCAGTGCAGTATGTTCAATATTTCTACAACTTATCTTCATCCAGCTATGGAGGTGGACCTGTTTAGCATTGACATACAGTGGTGGGTGGTAATTATATGAGTGACACCAGATGGCGCCGCTCTCTCTATCAGGTGTCACTTCAACCTCGGGGGAGGTGGGTCCAGTGAGCTGACTTTCACGATTTTTTTCCTTGTTTTTTATTATTATTATTATTAATAATAAAGATTTTTCTATTGACTAATATCAGACACAATAAGCAACTCAGCATTGAATCTTGTGGATCTCCACTTGAGATCCTGGTCCAGTCAAAGCAATAACTGTTCACAACCGTTTTGTTTCCTGTCACTTAACCAACTCTTTATCCTGCTTAGTTTCTTTTTACCAGTGGCACATGGTTTCAACTTCAATTCAAAAGGCATAAAAGTATAAATATATGCCTTTGTCACAATTATTCTTTAGATCTAGTTCTTTTGTGACATCCTCATAATAGCTTATCATACTAGTTAAACATGATCTTTCTTTGACAAACCTCACATTCCATGTCTCCTGTAATTCTGTTTCTTCCCTGATAATTCTGTCATATCTCCTTAATCATGGATTCCATAATTTCCCATGTCACAAATACTGGTCTGGTTGTAATTGCTCATTTTGCCCTTTGAACCACTTTTTTAAACTAGAAAAACATTTCCAACCTGCTGAAACTTCACCTGATTCCAGAGATTTACATGTTATGATAGGTAATGGATTTGACAGTCCTTCTGCTTCTTTTATAATCACTGGCTAATTCCATTTGCTTCTCATGCTTTTTTCAGATTCAGATATGACAGTTTCTCTACTAATCTATTTTCTATTATCTCACAATTGTCTTGTTCTTGATAACCTGTCTGTAGCATTTATTAGTATTAGCTGTATATGTAAGAGTGCTACAGGCTTTTGCTACACTAGCCAGAAAAAAATAAAAATAAAATAAATAACTAAATAAAAATTATAAAAAAATAAGAAAATATTTTTATGAAAAATAGAAAATAAGCAACCTGTGTGTTTCCTCTCCTCACATAAGTAACTATCCAGCTGACCTTCAAATTTCCCCAAGCTGTCAGCTTCAAATACCCGTGGAAGCATTATCACAAACAAGGCGGTATTAACTAAGGGTTGCTGCTCTAGTATTTAATTAGCTGGTAGTACTGTCAAGCTGAAGAAAATGTTCACACATAGCTCATTGGTTATATGTTTAGGACCATTTGTTACATTGCCAGAGGTATCTGATGTGGACCAATATAGTTAAGTCACTTCCTTCAGGTGTTTACATATGCAAAAATTTCTTTCTGATTGCCCTTTGTTCACTTTTTCAGTGCTTTTGTAAAGTTTGCCTTAATATTTTTTTATACATTACATTGTATTACTTAGCATTAAAGAATGGTTTCATGGTATAATTATTGCTATCACAGTGAAGGGCTAATAAATATAAATAAAATATATTGAATACAAAAGATAGTATGAATCAGAGCTGTAATACTCAATATGTTCTACGTTGATAATAATATTAGTAAATTAATAAGAGGAGTCGTCTTTTCGTCCCCGTATCACATACTATGGGAGGTATTTAGACGATGTTCTAGTTATTACCGATAGTAGTACTATCCATGATATTTTACATTCGTTTAACAATATTCATTCTAGACTCAAATTTACACTGGAAAGGGAAGATACGGATACTAAGTCATTAAACTTTCTAAATTTCACGCTTACCCGGGACTCGAACAAAATACAATTTAGCATCTATCGAAAACCCACAAACACCGGTATGCTTCTACATTATAATAGCTACCACCCGTTCACCTACAAAAGATCGATTATCTTTAATCAATTTCTAAATGCCTATAAATATTCAACGACGGATTCTGCTTTAGACTCAGAAATACAAATATTAACTAGCAGATTCTTGAACAGGGGTTATCCCATTAACACAATAAATCGAATTAGGGTACAAGCTAAGGATAGGATACAAAATACTGCACCAATCAACAATAGTAATATCAAAAAATACTTTATTTCTGTCCCATATGTTGAACAGTGGCACAAACAGCTTAACAGATTCTTTAAAGATACCGAATTTAAAATTATAGCTAGGCCTATACGGAAGTTACACACTATACTGAACAATCGCTCGGTTCTTTCGGCGTTCGCAACACAAATTAATGATCTAGTATACAACATTTCTTGCGGTGATTGCGACTCGTCTTATCAGGGTTCCACGCGGTTTTCTCTTAATATCCGTGTAAATCAACACGAAGCCTCTGTTCGTGCTTCTCGTTCAGCAGCGTCAGAATTAGCCTTTCATGCCATTAACGAAAAACATACTTTTTTATTTAACGAGGCCAAAATACTTAACGTTCAACGTAATTATACGCGACTATTAATTGCAGAAACCGTTGAAATTAAATTACACGAGAATTCTGTTAATGTTCGGCGGCCATATTTGATCTCCGATGCGTGGACCTTTACGCGCATGCGCGAAGACACATAATCACTATTTAAGTTGCAGGTTTAGCCTGATTCGGTAATTTTCATTCCTGTGATCACGACAGTCGGTCGAAAAGCATTGTCAGCTTCAGGAAGGAAAATCGTTTTGAATATTTTCGTTAGATTCTTTTAATTGCGTTAATTTGAATTTTAATTGTTTTGAATTGATTTTGAATTGTGTTAAATTGATTATTTAATTATTTATATTTTACTTTAATTATTTATATTTTACTTTAATGTACCGGTAAGTTGTCGATTTTTTCGTTTTTTCCGTTTTAATTTCTGGAGGGTATCATACGGAAGTGTTCCACGTCCTATATTGAGGTAAACTCCTCTTATTAATTTACTAATTGAATACAAAAGTAATCTAATTAAAATTAAGTTGTAAAAAAATTGGTAAAATCTTACCTTTAAGTTTTCTTTCTTACAGAGACATTGATGTGAGAGGTTTTTCTCTCTGTAAGAAAGAAAACTTCAAGGTAAGATTTTACTAATTTTCACCAATTGAATATTACTTAGCTTATCTCTGTAGTTATACAGTTTATTCAATTTGTAGTAGCCCCTATACTGTGATAACATTAATTATAATATACAATCATATGTGTGAATCACAATCATCTGTGTATTATGTCCAATTACCAGCTCCTAAATCATCAATCATCGTGCAAGTCTTTTACTTAATGCATGGTTCTCTCAAGATTTATACGAAAACACCTTCCTTTTAATCTGTTTTTGACACTTTCTCCTGCTCACCAGCCTAATAGTTTTTCTTTCTTTTATCACAAAAATAACTATAAAACTATAGCTTCACCATTAAATTTGGAATTTAAAAAAAAAAATAAAAAAATTCTGTGAATATTTGCCTAAATTTAATTGTTTATCTTTAGTTAATGAATTTGCCATCAGATGTTGCATGAAATGTGTGGAAGAAAATGTTAGATATGCCGTAATGGTAAACTGTGTTTTCTTTGTGTGATGCTTAGCAAAATTTCAGTAAAAAATGTCCTTCATTAAGGTACCAAAGAAATACGTTCCTATGCTTTCCTTATATAATAAAATCTAGAAAATTTAGGCATATTTACTTTTTGTTCAGTATGTAGGTATGAATTTTTACTTTCATATGGCAGAAAATTCGATGTAGTCCTTGATGTAAACAAATAAGTATAAGAATAATGTACAGTGCATAGGTAGAAATGCAAAAATAGACCTAACATTTCAGAGTGGAAATGATAGTATCATCATACATGTGAATGCTTATTTGCATTGTTTATCATAGAACATACTTTTTTCTTTATGCAGGTGCATTGCCCAGAAATATATTACCAGATAGTGAAAAAAAAAAATGGATATGAAGGAATAAAAATAGCAGGCATATTGTTAGTAAAATTGGAGAGAGAGAGAACTCAAGGAGTAAGTGGTGATGGCATTCAAAAATGTGTCATTTCCAGTTTCTGTAAATTGCAATAATCAAAGACATTCAAAACTATATCCCATTGTACTAACCCTTCCTTAAAAAAAAAAAAAAAAAAAAAAGGCAGCTCGCTCTCAGTATCAGTGTTTTGGAGGGTGACTTAACAGAGAACAACGTTATGCATAATTTTCTGACCACCCTGAAAGCATGTACCATTCTTTAGAAACTGTAAGGCCCTCTGTGTTAATTCCCCCATTATGGTATGCCTAAAAACTGCCATAAGAATGGTATCCAAATGACATCTGAAGAACTTATTATCACTTGATGATAATAAGTTCTTCAGATGTCATTTGATTAATTTGTTCACTGAAAAGGAGATTGAATGCCTTCTGTGGAACCTGATGAATATTTTGTGGACATTTATTACTACCTAGAAAGATTATCTAAAAGAAAGACAGATGGCAAGAGTTTACAGTCAATAATAATGCATGCCACCAAAGTGAAAAGGCTTTGAAGCAAGTGTGTAGATGTGCCACATTTGTGTAAAATCACTGTGTTTGTGAACATGATGGCAAAACTCAACTGATGCTCAGATATTGGTAGATGAGGATCCTGTGGTGTGCAGCTGATTGTGCAGTAACCACATGTTGTAAGTGCATTTTTCTTTAATATGAAGTTCTACAAAAATGTTCAATGTGTGCAGTTTAGTTTTCATAGTTCTAAAAATTCCTTAAAAAAACAGTCCCAGCTGTATCATTTGTGGCTTGCTTTGATTCAAAATATGTTATATATTTTGAAAAACGATGCACAAAATGCAGTTCAGATATGTGCAAAAACAAACATCTTCAATTTGAATAATTAGAGGGACACTTGTACCTCAAACACACACAAAACTCAATCTTTTTCTCACCGGCAGTCCTTTAAATTGCAGAGTTAACATTTCCGCAGAACTAGCTTTTCTTCCTCATTTATTTTATCAGTAAGTTCTTCCTTCTGGTTTTCCAGCCCATTTATGATGCTAGAGTATTATAAGTTTGAGTACTGTTTGTCTTTGGAATTGCCATGAAAAATATACATCATTGTTGGAAATTAAAAATTTCTTCACTTACTTACTAAAATTATTACATTTATTAAATACAAAATTTTTGTTTTAAACAGTTTATTTAAATTATAATATTTTATTAAAATATTTAAACGTCTCTTAATTATTTTTCAGGATCTCATCTCTTGCAAACAGACTTTCAGCCATGTGATAATTACTGCCTTCTGGCAGCCCATATATTAATTGATCTGTGGCAGGAAACAGGTATCAAATTTGTATTTTTAAAAGTTAAATTCAATGGTATGATATTAACAATTCTATGATAGGATATTAACAAATTGGTATTTTAATTTAGGGCTGTTCATAAAAGACTGAAAATGAATTTTTAAAAATTTAACGTTACCTTTGAAAATTCTGTAATTTTTCTACATTGTTATTTGTGATTCAGTGTATTAAGCAGCAATGCTGTGGATCCTATTCTTACTAGCATGAGTAAAAAAATGCTTGGAGTTGGAATTTGATCCTAACTTTTTATTGTTGTAAACAAAAAAGGTGCCGCTGTGAAGTTTTGCACTCGATTGAGGAAAACCGACAGAATTTTATAAGATACGTATTTTAAAAGTTTCAGGCTTACTGTAAATTTTGTTATTTGAAAGTTAAATAAACAGGATAATATTATATTACAAACCTATGCTTGTAGTCCCATTTTTTGATTAATATTGTAAAAAATATTTTTATTTTATTATTATTTTTAGGTTTGGAAATGATATTTCCATTAAAACAAATAATTTACAAACAAAGAGAGCCACGTAATTATAAAATAAATAAATTTTAAGTTTTTTGTTTATGTTCCGGGACGACCACATGGTCAGAGGAGTTCACAAGATACAGAGAATATAAGAAACAGCACTGTATTTAGCAGTCATGGGCATTAGCATTAGTAGAGACATATGATGCAAGAAAGCAAGCTTATATAGCATCACCAAAAATAAAAATAAAAAACTTTTCCATTTCACCCACCCATTCGTTCCAAATGTTTGTCTAGTTGTGCCTTGAATTTATTTAAGCTATCAACTTCCACAATGACAGATGGAAGTTTATTCCAGCAATCAACTACCTGCTGGCAAGGAAAATTTCCGCACATCTATTCGACAACTGTCTTTCCTCAATTTCATTTTATGTCCCCTCAGGTTTGTAATCTGAGCAAGAGAAAGAATCTCGTCAACATTGAGCCTGCTCAATCCATTCAAGGCCTTATACACCTCAATCAGATTGCTTCACAAGTGCCTAGTCTCCAGATGATGCAATTTGCAGAACTTAAGCCTTTCTTCATAAGAGCACCCTTTGCTCCCCTCACCAAACTTGTTGCCCTTCTTTGTACTCATTCTAGCAACTCTACATCCTTTCTAAAATGAAGCTTCCAGACCTGTATGCAGTACTCAAGGTATGGCCTGACCATTGCCTTATACAAGGGGATAATCACCTCCTTATTCCTGCTCGCAAAATTCTTGCATATCATTGTCAAGACCCCACGACGTACTCTGGCAGCCTGTCTGCACTGCTCAGAAAACTTCATATCTGACTGCACAATTACCCCCAAGTCTCTTTCATTCTCCACTACCCTGAGTGTAACACCATGTAGTTGATACATTTCTCTGGGGTTACTGCTACCTATGCAGTATTTTGCATTTGTCAATGTTAAACTTCAGTTGCCACTTCTTAGCCCATCTGCCTAGCTTTTGCAGATTTTATTGCAGCAGCATACTGTCATTAACAACCCTGCCAACCTTCGTATTGTCTGCAAACTTACATTAACCCTGCTATACCTTCATTAAAATCATTGATAAATACCAAAAACAACAATGGGCCCAACAGCCCAAACTTACATTAACCCTGCTATACCTTCATTAAAATCATTGATAAATACCAAAAACAACAATGGGCCCAACAGCGAACCCTGGGGGACGCCACTAATAACATTAGTCCATGAAGAGCAGTGTCCATTGATAACTCCGTCTTATCAACAGAGAAGACAGAGAGTAGTGGTCCATTGATAACTACTCTCTGTCTTCTCTGTTGAAACGTCTCTGGCTTGAAACCTGGTCACTCAAAGCACGTGTACTTATGGACCATCGGAATTGCCCACTCAGCTATGCCTCCTTTTTTTTTGAAATGACCAAGACTGTGTTGGAAGAAAATATGTGAGGATATAGAGATATCACATGATGATTATTCAATCATCATGTGATATTGTATTGCTGAATTGAACTGTATTGCTGAATTGAAAAGGGGTTGTAGATTATCATCAGCATTTCATGACCTGATTTTGAAAATGCATTGGATTAACTCGGATTAAGTTATAATACATAGCAAAAAGACTAAACATTATGAAAGAGTATACTGCCCATCAAGATACCAAGATTTGAGCATGAAAAAAAATTTCAGTGAAATGGGAGATTTGAATGTACAGCAGGAGAAAAGAGATTAAATTAAACTGAGTCAGTTCTTGTGATATTTGTCAAGGATTCAAACAAATTGGTGACTACAGATCAAACTCAATTCAGTACTATGATCCAAATCAAGAAATTTCATTGATTACCTTTAACAAGGTAAATCCATTATATATAAATATTATTCTTCCTTTCTACATAAATTTCATGAGCAGTTAAAGAGCAAACATTATGTAGAACTTTCCAGAGCTGGGGGGATCCTCTTTCAGTGTCGTGCTCCAGTCAAAATTTTTTGGGGAACCATATAGGGAAGGTGAGGGAGAGAGAGAGAGAGCAACATGTTTGGACGAATAATAATATTATCCATGTGGCTAAGGAGTGGTTAGCAGACCGAGACAGTGGGTTCTGTGTTAGTGGTCTAGAAAATATGTGGGAACATAGAATCAACTATAGGGCAACAAGGACTGGTAAGAGGAACAAAGGGGTTCTCTTACAAAGAAAGGCTTAAGTTCTGCAAATTGCAGTGTCTGGAGACTAGGCACCTGCGAAGTGATCTGATTGAGGTGTATAAGGCCTTGAATGGTTTGAGCAAGCTCAGTGCTGATGGGATTGTTCCTCTTGCTCAGATTACAAACCTGAGGGGGCATAAACTCAAATTGAGGAAAGACAGCTGTAGAATAGATGTGTGGAAATTTGCCTTTAATCAGTGGGTAGTTGATTGCTGGAACAAACTTCCATCTGTCGTTGTGGAAGTTGATAACTTAAGAAAATTCAAGGAAGAAGTGGACAAATGGATGGGTGAAATGGGAAGTGTTTTTTTTTTTTTTTTTTTGGCTGATGCTGTATAAGCTTGCTTTCTTGTATCTTATGCCTCTGCTAATGCTAATGGCAAAGAAATGGAGTTAGAATAAGAATTAGGTTGATATAAGAATAGCAAATACTACAGATAACTGCATCTCACCATATTCAGCTGGATTAACATAGGAGAGCTGCAGCTATATAATAATTATAAATTTATTTTTTGCAGAACAGTGAAAGAAAGGCAGAGCAATAGCTCCTAGAATTAGTTTGGAAAAAGTTTAAATATCCAGTAAAGGGAACAAAATTTAAGATGGAGTGTTGGGTGATAATTTGTCTATTCATATGGGTCCATTTGAAGGCTTACAAAAGGGTCAATTTGAAAGGGTCTTTAATATCTTATAAAGAGAAGTAAACACTAAAAAGGAGCACTATACACTAATTACAAAGAAAGAATGGTATCAGTATTAGTAGTGAAAAAATAATGCAGGAAAACGAACTTATACATCATAGCCATTAAAAAAAATTAAATAATTCATCTACTTTGTTTGCTTAACCTCCTAATAATTTGTCTAATCCTTAAATTTATTCAAACTACCACTTCCACAACATTAGGCAATAGAAGTTTATTCAGTTACTCTCTGGCTGTGCAACTATCCTTTTCTAATTAAATTTGTCTCTTTGTGCAGGTCGACTGAGAAAGAATATGGATGCTACCAGCATTTCATTTACTCAATCTATTGATTACTGAAATAAATTATTGGTAGCTGAGGCTGACAGGGCATGGGGAAATTCAAAGGTCACCTGGATAGACTCCTATATGAAGAGAGAGTCAAATAAGTAGTTTATCTTATTTAATTAATTTTCTTTTGGCTAGTGTAGCAAAAGCTTTGAGCTTCCTTGCACCTTATAACTAATACCAATACCTTTTAAAGCCTTAGAATATAGAAGCTGCAATTTACCAAACTCATTTTTGGTATCATTTTTGTTCCCAGCTAATCTTGTTTCTCTCCTCTGCACCTTTTCCAGTAGATCCATGTTTTCTAAAATTTTTAGTGGAAAAACCAATGAAAGCACTTACCTTAAAAGGTACTCAAAATTCAAATTGTTATTTAAGAACCCATTGCTCCTATTTATATATATATTTGTAGAAGTATACGAGATGCTACCCAAATGTTCCCAAAATTTGAATGTTGTGTGGGAACTACATCTAGTACGGACTTGTGGCATTAGATAACATGCATGCATCCTTTGTGAATCAGTCTGGCTGGATAGAGTCATTGAATATTTATGTGCAGTTCTTTGGTGGTGTGTTTCGCATAGTTTGCGATTGTTGCGATGGCTGATGTGAGAGAGCAACCTGCTTGCATCAAGTTTTGTTTCCTTCTTAATGATACAGTAGCAGAAACCCATAAGAAATTGAAACAAGCTTTTGGTGACAATGCTTTAGGCCAAATACAGATCTACTACTGGTTTAACCGTTTTAAAAACTGTTGAATGTTGGTTGATGATGACGATTGCTCTGGGCATCCATCATTGAGCACCACCCCGGAAAAATGTTGCAAAAGTTCAGGTAGCAATCCGTGAAGATTGCAAGCGGACCATCCACGACATTTGTGGCATTGCAGGACTATCATACAGCATGTGTCAGTGTAGTTTGTCAGACGAGTTGAGCATGAGAAGGATTGCAGCCAAGTTCGTGGCACGGTTACTGAGCGAAGACTAAAAGCAGCATCGCATGGAAGTTACCAGAGATCTTCAAGAACAAGCTAGGAGCGATCAAAACTTCCTTTCTACAGTTGTCACTGGTGACAAGAGTTTGGTATATGAGTATGACCCAGAAACCAAGCAACAACAATCATCTCAGTGGAAGAGCCAATCTTTGCCCCGACAAGTGAGGAGCAATGTGAAGTCTGTTGATCTGCTTTTTGGACATTGACGGGAATTACCCATAAGGAATTCGTCACTCCTGGCTAGACCGTCAATTCAAAGTTCTACTGCAACGTCCTGAGGTGGTTAAGGGAAGCCATCAGAAGGAAATGTCCAGAGCAGTGGTGCACAAAGAACTGGGTCCTTCATCGTGACAATGTGCCGGCCCACACATCTCTCACTGTGGCCAGTTTTTGGCATCCAACATGACAAATGTCCCCCCCCCCCCCTTTGCCAAACTTAACTCCTGCAACTTCTTCCTCTCCCCAAGAATGAAAATCAAGCTGAAAGGTCGAAGATTTGACAGCGTAGAGGATATCCAAACCGAATCGCAGACGGTGCTGAACACTATGGCGAAGGAGGACTTTCGGGATGCATTCAAATCTGGGATCTGTGTTTATGCTCTCAAGGGGACTACTTCGAAGGTGGCAAATAAGACCCATTGTGAGTCTAATTTATTTTATAAGTACATTTCGGGAATTTTTGGGTAACACCTTGCATGTCCATGGACCAATTTGCATGTTGTGCATGCTGAAAAACATGGATTACCTCATAAGAGGGAACCTTACCACCTACATGAGATTGGCTGAATACAGCTTCGATTAAAATTTCTCCACTCTTTGTCAGAAACATTTGAAAAGGTCTGGAAATCAAACCTTTCCAAAAAAATGACAGTTGGTGATGTATCATGCTGACTAAACTGTCAAGGAGGACTCCTTAAAAGGTACTGGGAGTTTCAGAGTGGCTGAAGCATGCAAAAGATTTAAAAAGGGGTGGGGTCTTTTCACGATGATCCTCCACATGCCTGCCAGAAGTAAAGTTAGTTGTAGGATTTTCCTTTTATAATTAGTTTTTAATGTCAATAAATAGTGAATGTATATTTTCTTTTTAGCTGATGACAGGCTAGTGGTCCAAGCAATGGTTCTCCTGGAACATGGCTTGAAAGGAAGTCCCTCCAATTTTCAGATCAAGCTACTTCTTATCAAGCTCTATCGAATCATTGGTATGTGATATTTAAAACTTTTTCACTTAGGCTATATTTACAAGATAATTTTTGTACAGTGTACTTAAAAATGCTTGCTAGTGAATTAGGTGTTTGGATCTATTTTGGTTTTTCTTTTATATGTAACTAATTGAGAGTCTTAAGTAATGATATAAACTGAAGTCAGCATTATGATTTTTAGTATTTAGTCGATACTTATTATAATAAATGATCCAATAAAGTTTGAAGAATATTTTTCAGTGGATTATGCATCTCTTGCTATCCTTTGCTATCCATTTAAACTTCTGTTTAAGCTTTATCTCTAAGATAAGGCTCTATCTGGAAGAAGGAATATTTCTTGAAACCATTCAGTTGAGGTTGAGATGTGATGATTGTTGTTGAAATTACGTTTTTGCATAGTTTGTTAAGAATTTTAAATATAAACTCTTAATTCTTAAAAAATAAACATCCAAAACCATTGTACATAAATCTTAATATGTATGTTGTTTGAGAGCTAAAGTAATTCAGTTTTTAACATTTTTTTTTATTTTTGTTTCAATGAAAGGTAGTCATATAAATGACTGTTTACCCATGTTAGTATACCACTTCTTGCTACTTAGCATTAAAATATTCATAATCTAACTACATTATAGTGGTCAAGTTAGCGTAATCAGGTTTGCTGTATGTGAATTTGCCTTTGAATTTCTGTTAGGTTTCTTTGGAATTCCTGCAGATATAGTCTTTTGTATTTTTTATTTTGTCCAAAAGCCCATACCTTTTGTTAGTTCTGAAACAAGTTGAAACAATATTTGTTCAAAAAGTTTAATTTCAATAATCAAATCAGCTGAGTTTTTGAACTTGTTAACAAGAAAGGGGGGGGGGGGCTTAAAATGGAAAATTGCCAAGATGATAGGCATTTGAAAGAGGAAAAATTGAAGTGTTTTCCATGTGAATGCCAGTAGTGAAAAATCCTGCAGAATATCTCATGTAGTCCAAAAGTCAACATCGTGAATACGGGTTTCTGAAATACCTTGAGGGAATAAAACTTTTTTTATTATTATTTTTATTTATTTATTTTTTTTTTTCTTCATTTTTTCGTTTTAAATTAGTTAAATTTAGGTTAACTTCATATATCTGTCAAACACTTCATATATCTGTCAGATCTGTCTTACATAGAAAGGGTGCAAGAATATATGCTATTGAGGCAGTGTTAGGTGGGGTGGAAAACTGCTAGTTTCGGGATATTCACAGACTACTAGATTAGCAGTAGCCGCGGGCAGAGGCGAAGTGATTCTTCACTGCTTCTGTTGGAATGAGCAGAAGCCTGGAGAGCAAGGTGCTGAGGATTTCAAGGACTGCTGGAAATCATCATCATGGAACAAGTAAATACATGGGCTCTGTTAGGATAACTAAGAATAAGAACAGATGCATGTATAATTGCATGTACACCAGTGCTAGGAGTTTAGAAAATAAATTTGACGAATTTTAGTTACTGGTCAAGATATAAAAGGCAGATAATGTTGAGATATCAGAGATGTGGTGTCACACAGATATAAGGAATGCAGAATTGGAATTTGGGGAGTACAGTGTGTACAGAAAGGACAGACAGGATAGGAAGGGAGGAGGGATTATGCTGTTAGTTAAGAAACACATAAAATCTATGAAGAGCATCCAGTTGACATCAGTGGACAGTGCAATGTTGGGTGAGTTTAGTGTGACATAAGCAGTAGGAAAGCAAGATTGAGAGTAGAAGTGTATTATAGGTCTAATGACTGAGTGCAATGAAGAACTGCACAGGGAAATAGAGCGAGCCAGTAAATCAGATTGTCTTATAATGGGGGATTTTAACTTCCTAGATATTGACTGGAACTTGTGGGTTGGTCACTCACACACCAGCAAGATTTTCTGGATTTATTGGATTATTGTTTTCTATGGCAGCATATTTGAGACGCAACCAGAGGGAGCAGTACTCTTTAGCATTATAATTAGTAAAGGCACATGATGGAAAGCAAGCTTATACAGAATCAACCCAAAAAAAACCCTTCTCATTTCACCTATCCACTAGCTCCAAATGGTTGTCTGGTTCTGCCTTGAATCTATTTCAGCTATCAACTTCTACAACGATAGATGGAAGTTTGTTCCACCAATCAACCATCCACTGGCTAAAGACAAACTTCCGCACATCTATCTTACAATTGTCTTTCCTCAATTTGAATTTATGCCCTTTCAGGCGATTATTCTGAGCAAGAGGAAGATTCCCATCAGCATTTAGTATGCTCAAACCATTCACGGCTTTATACACCTCAATCAGATCACCTCGCAGTGCTGCAATTTGCAGAGCTTAAGCCTTTCTTGGTAAGAGCATCCCTTTGTTTCCCCTCGCCAATCGTGTTGCCATTCTTTGTACTCGTTCCAGCAGCTCTACATAATTCTTAAAATGAGGCCTCCAGACCTGTATACAGTACTCAAGGTGTCTCCTGACCATTGCCTTATACAAGGGGATAATCACCTTTTCCCTCTAGAAAAATTCCTGTATATCATTGACAAGACACCATGAGCTACTCTTGCAGACTGTTTGCACTGCTCAGAAAATTTCATATCTGCCTGCACGATTACCTCCAGGTCCTTTTCATTCTCTACCACTGTCAGTGAAGTACCACACAGTTGTACTACACTCAGGGCAGTGGAGAATAAAACAACCTGGAGGTAGTTGTGCAGTCAGATATGAAATGTTCTGAGCAGTGTAGAATGGTTGCCAGAGCAGATAATGGGGTCTTGTCAATGATATACAAGAATTTTGCTAGCATGGGTAAGGAAGTGACTAACCCCTTGTATAAGGCAATGGTCAGGCCACACCTTGAGTACTGTGTACAGGTCTGGAAGCCTAATTTTAGGAAGGGTTGCTGTTACCAAGAAAGTCTTAAGTTCTGCAAATTTCAGCATCTGGAGAGCAGTCACCTTTGAGGTGATCTGATTGAGGTGTATAAAGATTTGAATGGTTTGAGCAAGCTCAATGCTGATAGGATTCTTACTCTTGCTCATATTACGAACCTGAGGGAGCATACATTTTAATTGAGTATAGACAGTTGTAGAATAGATGTGCAGAAATTTGCCTTTAGACAGTGGTTGTTGATTGCTGGAACAAACTTCCATCTGCCATTGTGGAAGTTTATAGTTTAAATAAATTTAGGGCAGAACTAGACAAGCTTTTGGATTGAATAGATGGGTGAAATGGGAAGGTTTTTTTTTTTTTTTTTTCGCTGATGCTATTCACCGATTAGCCAAAACATTATGACCCGTTATGAAAATTGAAGCAACTGCAAGTGTACTGCATGGGTCGGGACAGTGTATAAAAACCACCCGATACTGAACTCTGTGAATCAGTGTTACTCTTGTTCTTCAGATGGAAAATGCAGAAGACTTAAGCGAGTTCGACAAAGGTCAAATTGTAATGGCCAGATGACTGGGTCATAGCATATCTGAAACAGCACGGCTGGTAGGGTGCTCGTGGTCAGCCGTGGTTACCTACCAAAAGTGGTCCGAGGAGGGGGAACCCATGAACCACCAGCGGGGTGTAGGACAACCATGGCTTATCGATGCTTGAGGTGAGCCGAGGCTCGCCCAGATGGTACATGGCAACAGAAGGGCAACTGTGTGGCACAATTAGAGTAAGAGATCTGCAGATTTACTCAACAAGTACAGATCAATGTTTAAAAAAAGTCTTGAATTAGAGGGTTGATATGAAAGTGTCTGCAATTCTGTCCAGACACAAGAGAAAAGAGTATATAATGAGAGCCTTGTCAATCAATTCGGCCCTGGAGAGATTGTGCTGCAAGGCTCAAGGGGTAGAATTTTTTCAACCTGGTCTGTGCTTGTTGACAGAAGAGACTGCTTGTACAGGGATGGGTACACTTAAATGAAAAGGGTGCAAGAATATTTGCTGATGCTATCGAGGCAGTTTTAGGTTGGTCAGAAAACTGCTAGCTTGGGGGGGGGGGGGATACACAGTCTAAAAGGTTAACAGTGGCCGCAGCTAGAGGCAAAAGTGATTCTTGTACTGCTTCTATTAGAATGAGCAGCAGCCTGGAAAACAAGGAAATTGAGATTTCCAGGACTGCTGGGAGTCATACTGGAACAAGTAAAAACATGGGCTGCGTTAGGGTAACTAAGAGTAGGAACAAGTGCATGTATACTGGCATGTACACCAATGCTAGGAGTATAGTTAATAAATTTGATGAGCTTGAAGTGCTAGTGAAGACATCAAAGGCAGATATTGTTGGAATATCAGAGATGTGGTATTACACAGATATAAGCAGTGCAGAATTGGAATTTGGAGTGTACAATGTGTACAGGAAGGATAGACTGGACACAAAGAGAGGAAGGATTATGCTGTTAGTTAAGAAACACATAAAATCTAAGGAATTGCACCCAATTGATGTTGGTGGACAATTCAGTGTTGGTCTGTTTGGTATGAAATAAGCACTGGGTAAGGAAAAATTACAGTAGGTGAGTGTTATAGTCCTAATGAATCTGATGGGTATAATGAGCAGTTGTGCCGAGAAAGAGTATGCAAGTAAATCAGAATGTCTTATAATGGGAGATTTTCACTTTCCAGATGTTGACTGGAACTTGTGGGTTGGTCACTCACACACTTGCAAGACTTTTGTGGATTTATTGGATGACATGTTTTCTACAGCAACATGTTCGAGAGGCAACCAGAGGGAGTAATACTCTTGATCTGATTATCAGTAGTGATTCTTCATGCATTAGGAATCTGCAGATAAAGGAACCACTAGGTGGTAGTGATCACAATGTGCTGAAGTGGGATTTACTTAAAGATGTAACTACCATCAAGGCTAAAGGGAAGGGCTATTGCTTTCGTAAAGGTGACTACAGAGGTCTCAGGACAGTTTTAAATTTTGTACAGTGGGATCAACTGATGATGTTACCAACGTTGACGTTGAATTCTAAATGGGAAGCCTTCAGGGACTTAATTTTGGAGGCTACTAGGCTTTTCATTTCACTAAGAAATATTGTTCAAGGATTAGGCCCAAATGGATGTCAGATGAATTAATGAGGCTCGTGGCAGAGAAGAAGAAGAATGTATGGGATGCATATAAAGTATCAGATGACACAAAGCCTATGGTAATCTAGTCTGTAATCAAGTCACAAAGGAAGTTAGGCAGGTGGAGGCAGATTATAAGAAATCTTTGGCATAGGATGCAAAGAAAAATAGCAGAGTTCTTTACTTATGTAAACTCTAGAAGGAAAGGGATAAATCAGATTGGACCACTTAACATAGATGCGTTGACTATTGATGATCATGCTCAGGTAGCTGATAAATTGAATGAGTATTTTGCATCTACGTTCACACATGAGGAGTTATTCAATGAGGGGAATGCCAGAAGTTTATCAAATACTAACAGGGATCTAAGTGATTTTGTAATAACTGAGAGCAAAGTGGAGGAGAAATTGTTGACGTTGAACATAAGGAAATCACCTGGGGTGGACGGGATCTATGCAGTTATATTAAAGGAGGCAGCAAAGGAAGTAAGCAATCCCTTAGCCATTATTTGCACACCTTCAGTCTATGGGGACCTCAGGGCAGGTCCCCATGGACTGGAGGTGTGCAAATTTATCACCAATTCACAAAGGGGTTCAAAAGGTGACACAAGTAGCTACAGACCTGTTAGTTTTACTTGTGTTCTGGGGAAAATAGTGGAATCACTGGTTAAAGAAGCATTGCAGTATCATCTAGACAAGACTCCAATAATAATTAAGACACATCATGGGTTTTTTAAAGGGAGGTTTTGTCTGACCAATTTGATTGGATACTATGATGTGGTCACAAAGGAACTGAATGCCAAAAATAATTTTGATATCATATACTTGGATTTCAGGAAGGCTTTTGATACTGTTGCACATGGACGACTGCTGTACAGATTGGAGAGCTACGGCATGAAGAGTAAGTTGCTACAATGGATAAAGGGATGGTTGAGTGGGAGACGACAGAGAGTGGTATTCAATGGACACTACTCTACGTGGACAAATGTTATTAGTGGAGTTCCCAGGGTTCGGTGTTGGGCCCATTGTTGTTTTATCTATTTATCAATGATATTGATGAAGGTATATCAGGTTTAATGTCCACATTTGCAGATAATACAAAGGTTGGCAGGGTTGTTATCGACAGTAAAGACAGTATGCTACTCCAACTGGATCTAGATAAGTTGGGAAAATGGGCCGAGAAGTGGCAACTGAAATTTAACATTGACAAATGCATAGCACTGCATATGGGTAGCAATAACCGAAGAGAAACATACCAACTGTGTGGTACTACACTCATGGAAGTGGAAAGTTAAAAAGACCTGGGGGTAATTGTGCGGTAAACTTTGAAGTTCGCCGAGCAGTGCAGATGGGCTGCCAGGGCAGGTCATGGAGTCTTGTCAGTGGTATATAGGAATTTTGCTAGCAAGTACATGGAAGTGATTATCCCGTTATACAAGGCATTGGTCAGGCTACACCTAGAGTACTGTGTGCAGGTCTGGAGGCCTCATTTTAGGAAGGATGTAGAGTTGCTAGAACGAGTACAAAGAAGGGTAAGAGGATTGATGAGGGGGAACAAAGGGGTGCTCTTACCAAGTAAGGCTTAAATTCTGCAAATTGCAGCACCTCAGCCAGATCACCTGACAGGTGCCTGGAGAGTAGGCACCTGTCAAGTGATCTGAGTGAAGTGTATAAGGCCTTGTGAATGGGTTGAGCAAGCCGAACGCTGATGGGATTCTTCCTCTTGCTCAGACTAAGAACCTGAGGGGGCACAGTTTCAAATTGAGGAAAGACAGGTATAGGATAGATGTGCGGAAATTTGCCTTTAGCCATCAGGTAGTTGGAACAGACTTCCATCTCTTGTTGTGGAAGTTGATAGCCTAAATAAATTTAAGGCTGAGCTGGATAGGCATTTGGAACGAATGGACGGGTGAAATGGGAGGGGTTTTTTTGGGTGATGCTACATAAGCTTGCTTTGTTGCATCGTATGCCTCTACTAATGTTAATACTAGCTAGCAGGTAATTGGAATGCTAGTGACAGGAGTAATGTCACCAGCATTAACACACACAGTACATCGATCCCCGCTGAAAATGGAGCTGTGTAGCCGCAGGCTGCTCCGAGTGCCCATGCTAACCACGGTTCACCAGCGACAGCGCCTGCAATGGGCACGCTTGAATCGGAACTGGACATTGAGTGATTGGAAGAAGGTCATTTGGTCCAATGCATCATGTGGACCGCCAGGTACGTGTGTGTCGTTTACCCGGGGAAGTGATTGTGCCTGGATGCACCGTGTGGCGAAAATAAGCCTGTGTCTTGCTTTGGGCTATGTTCTGCTGAGATACCCTGGGTGCTGTCATACATGTGCCGGGCATTCTGACGTCTACCACCTACCCAACCATCATTGCTGACCAGGTACATCCTTTCATGGCATAGGTCTTTCCCTCTGTCAGTGTCGTCTGTCTGCAGGATAATGTGCCATGGCACACCGCCTGGATTGTTCGAGACTGGTTTGCCAGCGGTTTGCCATGAACATGAGGATGACTTCCAGGTATTTCCCTGTCCTCCAAATTCCCCAGACATCAATGCCATTGAGCATCTATGGTTTGTGTTAGAACAGCAACTCTGATCTGCGGCTTCTCAACCATGTACCTTACAGGAGTTAAAGGATCTGCTGGTTACATGTTGGTACCAGATACCACACGACACATTTAGAAATCTTGTAGTGTCCCTGCCTTGCCGGGTACGAGCTGTTTTGGCTGCACGTGGAGGACCAACATCATATTAAGTAGGTTGTCTTAATGTTAGGCAGGCGAAGGCAGATTACGAGAAATCCTTGGCAAGGGATGCAAAGAAAAACAGCAAAGAGTTCTTTACTTATGTAAACTCTAGAAGGAAGGGGATGAATCAGATTGGTCCACTTGATATTGATGGGTCAACTGTTGATGATCCTGCTCAGGTAGCTAACAAACCAATGAATATTTTGCATCGACATTCACACATGAGGAGTTATTCAGCAAGGGGAATGCCAGAGGTGTATTCAACTCTAGCAGTAAGCTACAGAATCTTGAAATAACTGGGAGTAAAGTGGAGGAGAAACTGTTGAAGATAAACACAAACACAAGAAAGGCACCCGGGGTGGATGGGATCTATCCAGTTATATTAAAGGAGGCAGCAAAGGAAGTAAGCAAACTCTTAGCCATAATTATGAGAGCCTCCTTGGACTCAGGGGAGGTACCCATAGACTGGAAATGTGCAAATGTGACCCCAATTCACAAAGGAGGATCAAAGGCTGACACAAGTAATTATAGACCTGTGAGCTTAACTTCTGTTCCAGGAAAATTAATGGAGGCACTGGTTAAAGAAGCACTGCAGGATCATTTAGACAAGACTTCAGTTATAGCTCAGACACAGCATGGTTTTGTTAAGGGGAAGTCTTGCCTGACCAACTTGATTGGATACTATGATGAAGTCACAAAAGAACTGGATGCAGGGAATAACTTTGATATTATATACTTGGATCTTAGAAAGGCTTTTGATACTGTTGCACATGGAAGACTGCTACACAAATTGGAGCAGTGTGACATTGGAGGCAAATTGCTGCTATGGATAAAGGAGTGGTTGAGGGGGAGAAGACAGAGAGTGGTAATCAATGGACACTGCTCATCGTGGACTAATGTTATTAGTGGAGTCCCTCAGGGCTCAGTGTTGGGTCCATTATTGTTTTCTGTATTTATAAATGATATTGATGATGGTATATCAAGCTTAATGTCCAAGTTTGCAGATGATACAAAGGTTGGCAGGGTTGTCAAGGACACTACTGACACTATGCTGCTGCAACAGGATCTGGAAAGGTTGAGCAGATGGGCTGAGAGGTGGCAAATGAAGTTTAACATTGACAAATGTAAAGTACTACATATGGGAAACAGCAACCCCAGAGCAACGTATCAACTCTGTGGTACTGCACTGACAGTGGTAGAGAATGAAAGGGACTTGGGGGTGATTGTGCAGGCAGACTGGCTGCAAGAGTAGCTCATGGAGTATTGTCAATGATATACAGGAATTTTTCCAGCAGGGATAAGGAGGTGATTATTCCATTGTATAAGGCAATGGTCAGGCCACACCTAGAGTACTGTATACAGGTCTGGAGGCCTCATTTCAAGAAGGATGTAGAGCTGCTGGAACGAGTACAGAGAAGGGCAACAAGATTAGTGAATGGAACAAAGGGGTGCTCTTACGAAGAAAGGCTTAAGTTTTGCAAATTACAGTGTCTGGAGACTAGGCACCAGTGAGGTGATCTGATAGAGGTGTATAAAGCCTTGAATGGTTTAAGCATGCTCAATGCTGATGGGATTCTTCCTCTAGCTCAGAAAAATCACCTGAGAGGGCATAAATTCAAATTGAGGAAAGACAGATGTAGGATAGACGTGCGGAAATTTGCCTTTAGCCAGCGGGTGGTTGGTTGGTGGAACAGACTGCCATCCCTTGTGGTGGAGGTTGATAGCCTAAATAAGTTTAAGGCTCAGCTGGACAGGTATTTTGAACGAACAGAGGGGTGAAGTGGAAGTGGGTTTTTTTTTTTTTTTTTTTTTTTTTTTTTTTGGCTGATGCTGCATAAACTTGCTTTCTTGCATCAAATGCCTCTACTAATGCTAATGTTTTGGCTCATTGGTGTATAAGCTTGCTTTCTTGCATCATATGCCTGTACTATTGCTAATGCTAAAATCATGAGATTTGCAATGGAGATCCCTCTTTTTCACTTGACAGATCTGCTGAAACAGATGTCAGTTTTAAGTTATAAAGTTTGCAGATGAAGTTTTTCTCAGTCTTTTTCTCAAAAAAATAGTAAAACTATTTTACTCAGTACTGGAACCATTGGTCAAAGTGATCATGCAGTTCTTAGTTGGAAGATGAGAAAAGGAGTTGCAGTTATTAAAGGTATAGTTTTTAATTTCAGGTAAGGGAATTATGACAGTTTAAGGAACTGCATGTCTTTCTATCAACTGGGCAAATACCAGAGGGAAAATGAATACATTAGAATTAAGAAATATTGTTCAAGCAGTAGTTACAGGTGCCACGAATGCTTATATACCATTGAGAAAATATAATATGAGGGGGATGCTGTGATAGATGAATGCAGAGCTTGCCAGAATGATAAGTATTGAAGCTGTATAACAGCTGTAAGTTGGTATGTTATAAAAACCCTACAGAAAAGGTGTGGTTGGCAAAGGCCAAATTACTGCTAGGTAAGAGAGCAAAGAAAAGAGACAAGGAGTTTTCCCTGTATGTGAATACAAAGAAGAAAATGAATCAGATTGGACCTTTGCATAATGGATGTGGTAAAGTCTTAGATAATCTTTTTGATGTTGCTGATGAATTGAACAGCTTCTTCACATCAACCTTTATAGACAAAAGTCAAAAGTCCTTTCTTAGTGAGGGGAGGCTGTGCAGATTAGGATAGGCAATATAAGATACTGAAATTATGGATGATTGTTTATTAGAAGAACTTTCAAGCCTAAAGGCAAGTAAGGCTCCTAGAGTAATGGCATATACCCAGTAATTTTGACGGAGGTGACAAGAGAATGCATTGAATCGTTAAGATTAATTATGAGGGCATCATTAAACTCTTGACGAATTCTTGATTGGAGAAGTGGTGGCATCTAAGATGAAATGGGTAACTGTAGACCAGTTTATCATACTTCAGTGATGGGGAAAATAGCGGCGGTAGTAATAAAGCATGCAATAGCAATGGAATTCTGAAGGATACCCAGAAAAATTTTCTGAAGGGAAAATTATGTTTAACTAACCTTTAACGAGATGCTACTATATAAACTGGAACATGTTGGGACCATGGGTAAGATTATAAGTTGAATTGTAGATTGGTTGGAGGGCAAGAGGCAGAGGGTTGTGAATAATGGTTACTCATCACATTGGTCTGACGTTAGTAGTGGGGGGTCCTACCCGAGAATCAGTTCTGGACCATTGTTTCTGATTTTCATAAATGACATTGATGAAGGGATAGAGAATGTGATGACAAAATTTGTGGATGATGTGAAGATTAGGAGAGCAGTTGATCAGTGCCAAGCAGCACTCTTTCAGGATGAGTTAGATAATCTTCAAGGATGAATGAGAAAAGTGGCAGGTATGTTTTTCATACAGCAAAAGCAAGGTCTTACACTTGGGAATAGCAACCCCCAAAATAACTTATTTTGGAGTTGCTTCAGTACACTTAGTGATATTGAATTAAAAACAGTACAAGAAGAAAAGGATTTGCAAGTTACAACACAGGCAGTAGCCAAGTTCTCAGAAATGTTGGTAGCTATTGAAAAATGCCAGTGTATCCTCTTGATTTATCATATACATTCGATTCTAGTTATTTGGGACACATCGGGACTAACACATTTTGGCCCGATTAAGCGGCTGCCCCAATTATCCAAAGTTTCACGTAAATAGTTAAAAATACAATGGACCCTCACTTTAACAATTGGTTCACTGTACAATTAAATTACGTTACGATGGACTCACCATAGTAAAGTACCGTTCACTTATGCGATGTGTAGTAAGCACCGGTCATTGTGATCACTTTTGTGAATTGAATTTTAATTCAGCGATTCTAATTAGCGAAAATAGGAGAATATTATCCACAGGGTATAAAAGTAAAGATATATTAAGCACAAATTTAACCTTTATTACCTTACCAATTAAAAAGTTAAATGATACGTGAAAATCGGAAGAATATTTTCCACAGGTCAGCAAATTAAAAAATAAATTTACGCTTACATGCATAGTTTAATTAATACGTACTGTAATATACTGACTAGTTGACATTCCTGTTCACTGACATTTGTGGATGGGGTTAAAATTTAAAACAGTAAAAAGATAAGCAATCAATAACAAAGAACATGGCACACAAAAATTGCAAGTGACACGATATGTGCAAGTGAGAACGGAGTAACAAGTTAACAACAAGATCGAGTTTACTATCTGTTTATGATAGATTGCACTAACAGAAAAGCCCAATAAACAGGTAACTGCCGATTGTTTTATGGTTGTGACCTCCAAAAGTCTCCGACCGTACCACGTGGTTCGGTCGGAGACAATCGTAGGGTAATCTTCAGTGCTGTGGTCTCCTGCCCCAATTAAACAGCATGTTGTCTCAATTAAGCGAAGTAAACCATGGCTATTTTCTCGATTGGGTTCTGTTTTTTAAGATTTGCCCCAAATAAACGGCTGCCCCGATTAACCGGTGGCCCAAATAATCGAAATCCACTGTATTTGATTTAGAGATAGGGAGGCCATAATCTGATTCTATAAGGCACATGTAAGACTGCCATATCCAAGAATTTCTTGATAGGGCCTCTATATATTTTCAAGAATCTTGATTGTTGGAAGGTTTCCAGTACTTTTTGTATCCCACTGCATCATTTGTCTTATGGCTGCTAAGTTGCAAGTCTGTCAAAACAGTTACTTGTAAATAGCTCATGTCTGGTCTGTATATATCAGCAATGTTTTTTATCAGTTTGCTTTCATTCTATAATGATCTCTGAATGTATGTTTTAATGTAGTAGCTTTTAAAAAACTGTTCTTAGCAAACTGTAAATATGACTTTGCAATGTTAATTTCTAAAACTAAATTGCCAGCTGAAGTCTAATGATTTTGAGGTATTTATTTCTGCATAACTTCATAGAAAATTGCTTTCTTATAAATTGACATTTGATTCTTTTAACTAAAAATTTTTTTTATTATCAAAATTTTTTTTTGGTAATATAAAAATTTGTTCATTACCACAAATTTTTGGTGATAAAAAGTTATTTTTATTACCACAATTTTTATTTGTTCTTATGCTAAATAAGAACAAATGTAAATGCCTTTACATACTAATCATACTGAATAACATATGGAGGACATTACATATGTTATTCCTAATTAAACCTAATTAACATAACTGTCCTTAACATAACATAAATGTTTACCCCTGCATATGCTTGTGGGGGGGGCTTTTATGTTACCTGACAACCTTCTGGTACTTTTGGTAGGAGCTACTTCGCTAGTACAAAGTATTTGCTCTTCAACATTTGCAGTTTGTTGAAATGTCTACCCAGCATTTACATTTAGTGGTTTCAACTTACTTGTTTCTCCACAACAGCAAATGTTTTGCTATTTGCTACTCATCAAGTTGGATTTTTTGATATATCTGCAAACAGCATCTATGAACTTGACCATAAATTAAAATCATATCAGTTAATGACAAAAGTAAACATAATGTCCCCCTAATAAAAACTAAACTAAACTAAAAACTCTTTGGCAAACAATGCAAAGAAAAACAGTAAAGACTTCTTTACTTACGTAAACTCTAAAAGAAAGAGGATGAATCAGATTGGGCCACTTGACATTGATGGTTCAATTGTGGATGAACCTGCTGAGGTAGCTGACAAATGGAATGAGTATTTTGCATCTACGTTCACACATGAGGGAGGTCTATAAGGAAGTGGAGGCCAGAAGCTTATCAGACTCTGGCAGGGAGCTAAATGATTTTGTAATAACTGAGAGCAAAGTGGAGGAGAAATTGTTGAAATTGAAAATAAGAAAGGCACCTGGGGTTGGATGAGATCTATCCAGTTATATTAAAGGAAGTAAGCAAATCCTTAGTCATAATTATGAAAGCTTCCTTGGACTCAGGAGGTCCCCATGGACGAGATGTGCAAATGTGTCCCCAATTCACAAAGGGGGATCAAAGGGTGACAAGTAATTACAGACCTGTTACTCTAACTTCTGTTCCAGGAAAAATAATGGAGACACTGGTTAAAGAAGTGATGCAGGATCATCTAGACAAGACTGCAGTAATAATTAAGAGACAGCATGAGTTTGTTAAAGGGAGGTCTTGTCTGACCAATTTGATTGGATACTATGATGTGGTCACAAAGGAACTGGATGTAAAAAATAATTTTGATATCATATACTTGGATTTTAGGAAAAACTTTTGATACTGTGGCACATGGAAGACTATACAAATTGGAGCAGTATGGCATTAGGAGCAAGTTGCTACAAGGGATAAAATGATGGTTGAGTGGGAGAAGACAGAGAGTGGCTCTTTGTGGACTAATGTTATTAGTGGAGTATCCCAGGGCTCTGTGTTGGGCCCATTGTCGTTTTGTTTATTTATCAATGATATTGATGAAGGTATATCAGGTTTAATGTCGAAGTTTGCAGATGATACAAATGTTGGCAGGGTTGTTAACGATAGTAAAGACACTATGCTACTGCAACAGGATCTAGAAAAAAGTTAGGTAGGTGAGCTGAGAAGTGGCAACTGAAGTTTAACATTGACAAAAGCAAATACTGCATATGGGTAGCAGTAACCCCAGAGTAACATATCGACTGGGTGGTACTACACTCAGGGTAATGGAGAATGAAAAGGATCTGGGGGTAATTGTGCAGTGAGATATGAAGTTTTTTGAGCAGTGCAAAAAGACTGCATGAGCTGTCTTTTTGCAGTATTGTCAATGATATACAGGAATTTTGCTAGCAGGGATAAGGAGGCGATTGTCCCCTTGTATAAGGCAATGGTCAGACCACACATTGAGTACTGTATACAGGTCTTGAAGCCTCATTTTAGGAAAGATGTGGAGCTGCTGGAATGAGTTTTTTTTTTTTCTTGAATTTCTTGAGAACAGCAAAGTTGCTGTTCTCAAGAAATTCAAACTGCCAAACTGGTTACTTGCAGCTCAGTAATTGGGTATGATTCATATAGTTGAGCAGTTCAGTTTGTGCCAGTGTTGATACCTATATTTTTTGCTGTTTAAACTTCATTTTACTTTTATACAAATGGGCAGTTTTCTGATGTAATTCATAGCACCCACTGTTGTATTTTTATTTTGAATTTCTGTTGAGGGACACTGAACTAATAAATCATTAATAGCTACATTCCTTCCTTACTTCTTACCTTCCTTTTTGAAGAAATGACTTCATCTTCAAAACTACATATTCTGATGCCTGATCAGGTGTCAGTTATGATCTTTCCAAAATAAGGAAAACAATTCAAAAGTATTTTTGAAATACAAAGATAGCTGATCAGAAATGTGTCAAATTTTGCAGGTTTATTTGTTATGACCTCTTTAAATTGGCCTAGACTGAAACAGTATTTGTCAATTGGTATTGTTTCTTTTAGAGTGTAACATATTCTAAAATTATTTATGAATTTATTCGAAATTTCTACTCCTGGAGTAAATTTACCATTATGAAGTCTGTTCTTGTTCCTATTTTTTTTTTTAGAGATAGTGAGGCCAAAATTTAAAAATTTAAAATTTTTTTTCAAACTGCTTATATTTATAATTTCACTAAAACCATATGGAGCCATTGTTTGTGAAAGAACTGAACCCTCTCCCGTTTTAAGGGTAAAAACTTTTCACAATTTTTAAAATTTTTATGACTATGAACCATGATTTTCTAAATTTTTATGAACCATGAGTAGCACCATTGCAGTCCAAAAAATACTTGTTGTTCTAATCAAATTTCCCAATTATTGTTTTATAACTGTCACTGAGTTTTGACTTCAGCATAGTTTTTAATATAGTAGTATTGAATCATCAATAAATGATGAAACTCAGAAACAAAATGAACAAAAACATTTTGAATAAAATGTTGGACCTGGAATTCATTACATTTCTTTGAGGAATCCCTGAAGTGGGACTGCTTGTAGATAATTTTAGTTCATATTGTTCCATCTGTGGCTGTTTCGGTTTCTGTGTTATTCGACTGTTGAGAATTTGATGGGTTGGGTATAAAAGTTTGAATGTTCTAGTTTGATGATTTATAGAACTTTAGTTGAACTATCATTTCCAGAAGACTTACTGATAAAAAGTTGGTGGTTATCACAATCACTTTCAGACTGAAAAGTGGAATTATTTCCAGATAGAACAGAATTAGTTTTTTATTGGATGCATTGTCGTTACTAGGACATATAAAGCATTTTCAGATAGGTAATCTACAGTTATAGAAAAGGATAGGATTTTCTACAGGACTTATTTGTATATTACAAAATTTGGTTAATATGTATTATTAAGTCCATTTTTATCCCATGAGGAATAAATTATACTATTTTGTTTGGTTAATACATGTTTTTCAAGTAATACAAAATAACAAAAAATAAATTTTCAGAGTTTTATCACAGCATACATATGATTTGATTATGTACTGAAAAATATATTTAAATATGTGAACTCTTTACCTTCTCTATTGCAGGTGTGTCAAATTGGACTTGTACATGTAAACAAAGCAATAAGGTTTAATAAAAACATTTTAAATAGGACATTTCAGTAGAAATGTGTTACATTCAAACTGACTGTAGCCATATGTATAGGTATAATGCTCTGTATATTCTTTATTTTTATAAAAAAAATTAAACATGTAGATGGGGTGTGTATTTTATAAAAAGGCATGAATCCCTAAAAAATTTATATTAAAATAAGTTACAATAATTTAATGTTTGATTGTCAGGTGGCCTTTTAGTGTCAATCCTGCAAGTGGCAGGATTAGCACTAAAAGTTGTTAATATTTGCAGACATCAGTGAAGTTAGATTACATTTACAGAAGAAAATATAGTTAATACATATGTGTGACAAATTTAGTGCCATTGTAGAACCAAATAAATATTACCTCTGTCAATATTCTAGGTATGTTTTGTATACCTGTAATAAATAAAAGGTTTAATAAATGGAAAGTACAGTAATAAAAGCTTAAAGTAAATTTAGGATATAATTTATATGTAGTTTTAATAAGAATAATGCTGTCTGCACATCCTATATTTTCAGGAAGCATAAGATTTAGTATATTCAGTTATGTGCAGAGCATGCTAATGATATGTAATTAAAACCAATATATTCATGACTGTGCCAATAAAATTAATTCTAACCTTTTAGTCAAAAATATATAAACAAATCAATGAAATATTATTTTTGTTTTTAATTCTGTATGCAGCTGAGTGGAATTTTTTTTTAAAAAAAAAAATTTTTTTTTTTATTCTTTGTTGTTCCTTCCCTCTGTTTCCTAATACAGTCTGTCCTCGTATAGCACGATAGTTGCGTTCCTAGAAACCCTCGTGCAATGCGAAATCGTGCAATATAAACAACAGGCCCTATGGGAAAAGTAGGGTTAGGTGCCGACCACACAAGATTGAACACACATTTGGAACCAAAACATTACCAAGCAATAAATAATCGGGTAATTTTAATCGTTATAAAATGTTAAGTATTTTATAACGATTAAAATACGTAATAAAAATATTATAATAAAGTATTTTTTAATACTAAAAAATTTATTATATTAAATAAAATAGTCATAAGTATAAATTATAATACGTAAGTCGTAATAAAATATTGCTAATGCTTTTGCTTCTATCGTAAGCAAACTTGCTTTTTGTTTGATTTTCTATCCAAACAGATGACAGCCGTTCCATCTCTTCCAATTCTTTGTCTTAATCTAATGGATTTTAATTACACTGAGTTGTTCCTGCTATGAAAGTTGTTTTTATTTTCTCTGCATTCTTTGTAATTCTCGGCGTTGCCTGATTTAGGTCTATAGCACGTGCAATATCACATGGTCTTTCATTTCGCTCAAAGCGTTTCACAATTTCATATTTTTTCTCTATCGACAGAGGCGGACAGAAGCCTTACGGGGGAAACCACGGTGGGCCGGAGGCCGGTGTGATTTTGGCCACAAACCGTAGTATGAGGCTACTATAAATTTTCCTGGTTAAGAATTTTTAACCCAGTCCGCCTCTGTTTATCGATATTGCTTTTTTTTTTTTTTCACTGAATCTGCAGTGTCTTAGCCAGAACGCTTCCTTTTCACACCTTTTAGTATTTTACTCATTTTTAGGGAATAAAGCACAATTACAAAACGAGGAGGCACGCTTGATACACATAAACAAAGCTGCGCACGTGTAGCAACTGAATAAACAACACTGTAAAGGCCGAGATACACTATTAACACCTCACATTTTACTAAAGCACATTTCTGGGGGTTACTACCATAAAACAATAAAAACAATTTCCAGTTGCGTTTCTGCTAGTGGAATCTGTTATAAACTGGTAGTAAACTCCATCTAATTGCATTTGCTATTATATCGATAACTGGAATTGTGTTGGTTTTTACGTTATTATGGTGAAATGTGTTTCCCCTTCACTGATATAAAACACATAAATACATTTTCAGAATCTTCTTGATTCCTATCGTGTTGCGTTCAGTTGGGGTGATTCCGCGTTCGACTGCCATTTCTTGTAAACACAAAGGCGAATCGTGTATAAGCGAATTCGGTTCGTGTTATATAAGATAACGTTCCCCTATTTATAAATCGTGTATGATCGAATTCGTGTAATGTAAACACGTGTTATACGAGGACCGACTGTACTTGTATATTCTTTTATCTTTCTATATATATAAAGTGCACGCCACTTATTGTGATATGGATAGTGTTATCATTTGTTTAATGTCATCACTTTTATGAAGTACTGATGATGTATACTAGTGCAAAAAAAAAAAAAAAAAAAAAGTTGTTTATTTTAATCAGTTCTTTGGTTTTTATCACTTTTTTTTTTTTTTTTTTTTGCTTTATCACAATTTATGAATGTGCAGTGGAATAGAGTATGTAACATTCTGATTTGTTCTTAAACTTTGACATGTTTTCAGCATTAGCATAGACATGATACATGAAGGCATGATTATACAGCATCAGCCAAAAAAAAAAAAAACCTCCCTATTTCATCCATCCATTCGCTCCAAAAGTTTGTCTAGTTCTTCCTTGAATTTATTTAAGCTATCAGCTTCCACAATGACAGATGGAAGCTTGTTCCAGCAATCACTACCTGCTGGCTAAAGGCAAAATGTTGCAGGACTAGTTACTGGTGTTGCTTCGTGCAGTTCATATGATTGTCATTCTCTGAAGGAAAGTACCAGTCTGGCTGTTTCACAATAGAACATTAACTCCTTTCTAGTACTTGATTTTCATATTTTATCTGTTTGTTTTTAATGATTTGTATGAATTTACTGAAACATTGTGACAGTTTCATTTTTATTGATGACTTTCTCAATGGAATAGTGGACAGTTGCCTTAATATTTTATATTGCTTGGTTGATTGTTTCCTTTTTGTTCAAGTCCACCTTTTTACGTGTGCATAAATAAACAACACTGAACAGTTGCTTTCTCGTTTCTTTGTAGAATAGAATACGGAGTAGAATCTCATTAATACAAACCCAGTTATATATATATAACTGGGTTTGTTTTGCTCTGTCACATAGTAATAATATATATATATATATATATATATATATATATATAACAAATCCAGAGCACGTAGGCCTTTTCACTTACAAACTCAGTTAATATAAGCTTATCATTACCTTGCTGAAGGATAGGCTTTTCTACAGGATGTATCTGTTTTATTACAAAATTCAATTAATACCTATTACAAAGTCCATAAGAAGTAAATCAAACGTTTTTTTTTTTTTTTTGGTTAATATAAAGGTTAGGTTATACTTTTAGAATTAATTAAAATTAAACTTTAATTACTTAATTATAATTAATTAAAAGTTTAATTGCTGTTCAAAGAGAGCATGACAAAGATGAAAAATTAAGTAAAAAAAGAATCACTATTCTCTTATTCTATAAAGCAAATGGCAATACAAAACTGCATGCACTTGTGGTTAAGATATTTTTCATGCCAAGATGTTTTAAAGTAGGTAACTGACCTCCGTGGGATTGAGGCAAGCTGAAGTAAGTGCTGAGCTTGCAGTAGTAAAACGTTTTCAGTCCTTGTTGAGGGTGGACAGACAAATGACTTCAGAAAAAACTTTTTGATGAATCTAGATTATTACACATGTTCTGGCAAGACTTAAGCTGAAGAATGTACCTCCCACTAAAAACCATCAGTTTTGTGCAGCAACTGGATGATGTCATTTTTATACCCTCGGGAGCATATAAATCTGCCTTGTGAAGCATTGGTCCACATTGTGAAAAGAGGTAACAATTTACAGTCTAAGTGGAATGTATTGAATCTATACATAATGTTATTGTGTATGGAAGCATTTTATAAAGTGTGATGATTATTACATTAAAGTGTAATAATCATTGATTATTACACTTTATTTATTACGTCAGCGATTATTACACTTTATGTAATAAAGTGTAATAATCATTGACGTCACACAGAGTAATTTTGGTGAAAATATCGCTGAAAAACATGTTCCATTTGGTAGGCTTTGAAGGTGTATATGGATTATGTTGGAGAATGAACAGTTACCTCTGATAAATGTTATTTAATAATTAACTCTCATAAATGTTGATTAACAATTAACTCATGTTTCCTTCAATATTAATAATGTGATTCTGCTTTTTCTTAGTTCATGTGATACTAATTATATCTTTTCATTTCATTTGTTTTTTTTTCTCTCCCTAATAGTTTCTCTTGTAAATAAAAGAAAATGTAAACAAAGTATTATTCTTATTATTGTTAGACAAAGGTTAAATTAAAATTAGAAGATATGCACCAAAGAAAATGGTGAAGTTTTGACCTTTTTAGGAAACTTTGTTATTGCATAACCCAAACATAACTCGAAACTTTATTAATGAGATTTTGCTGTGTATTTGTGTATGCATATTTGAAATAATTTTAATACTACAGTACATTAGAAAATAATTTAATTTGGTATATTAATATGTGGCATTAATGCTATTGCTATTATATACAATTATTCATTATATGTGCATGAAATTTTATATTAAATATAATTTTTAGATTAGTGCTTATTATGGGAATTATGTGAAATTACATGAACTGTTCAGTTGCGTTTATAGGTGGATTACGTCTGTATGGTGCTGACTAATGCTAGGTGTGCATAAAGGCACGATTTATTAGCAACATATTTGCCTATATTGAATCACTAAAAACTAATATTATCATTATCAATCTATTCATTCACATGGACATTCCTCTACTACTTCTAAGGGTCTTTTAGCAGAGAAATAACCAAATGATATGAGTGGCTCACGAATACCTGTTTCTGTACCTACCGATAACAGTTTTACTAATTACAATACATTTTAGCTTTGTTAGTGAGACCATTTTTTATTATTATTATAATCTGAAATTAGTATCCAAAAATTAATTTAGATTAAGTTTACTATTAAAGGATTAGAACCCAAAAGTCCTATGGCATGCATCAGATAAAACAATACTTACACTTAGTAAGCTAAGACTAAAGAAGTCCACACTTGCAGTAGTAGGCAAGGAAAGAGGGAGTGAATAATTGTTGTAAAGTATATATTGCATTTTAAAGCACTGCCTGGCTTTATAATTAGCATTAGTAGAGGCATACGATGCATGAAAGCAAGCTTATATAGCATCCGCCAAAAAAAAAAAAAAAAAAAAACACCCTCCGATTTCACCCCTTCGTTCGTTCCAAATACCTGTCCAGCTCAGCCTTAAACTTATTTAGGCTATCAACTTCCAACAAAAGACAGAAGTTTGTCCCACCGATCAACTACCCGCTGGCTAAAGGCAAACTTCTGTACATCTATCCTACAGCTGTCTTTCCTCAATTTGAATTTATGCCCTCTCAGGTGATTATTCTGAGCAAGAGGAAGAATCCCATCAGGGTTGAGCATGCTCAAACCATTCAAGGCTTTATACACCTCAATCAGATCACCTCGCAGGTGCCTAGTCTCCAAACACTGTAATCTGCAAAACTTAGGCCTTTCTTCGTAAGAGCAACCCTTTGTTCTATTCACTAATCTTGTTGCCCTTCTCTGTACTCGTTCCAACAGCTCTACATCCTTCTTAAAATGAGGCCTCCAGACTTGTGTACGGTACTCAAGGTGTGGCCTGACCATTGCCTTATACAAGGGGATAATCACCTCCTTATCCCTGCTAGAAAAATTCCTGTATATCATTGACAAGACACCATGAGCTACTCTTGCAGACCGTTTGCACTGCTCAGAAACATCCAGTGGACCAATCTGATCCTTTGCCAAAGTTTTCTCGTAATCTGCCTTCGCCTGCCTAACCTCCTTTGTGACTTGCTTACAGACTAGCTTATATCTGCCATAAGCTTCTCTGTTACCTGATTGCATCCCTCCCTGGGTGTGAGAAAGTAGATGGATAATGAAAAAAATAATAATATATAACTTAAAAGATTTGAGCTACGATTGTACCTTAGAAGGCATCGTTTTAATTGTATCTCATAATGTGGTTGCCTTCACAACAAGATAGCTACTATTGAATTACTTCAAATAAATAACGCTTCTCTAGTAGAGAAGGCTACTGTTATTTATTTTCAGCGTACCACCACCCAGACGATCGTTTCGAAGCTTTTTGGCTTCGCCATCAGTGGGCGGGTAGGTAATACAGTAAGCCATCTCAGTTGCGAAGTTATATCCACATTATGAGAGATGCCAGAAGGGTGTGGTGGTAATGTGTTTGGAAAATTACCCAGACGATCGTTTCGAAGCTTTTTGGCTTCGTCATCAGTGGGCGGATAGGTAATACAATAAGCCATCTCAGTTGCGAGTCACCCGCCCACTGATGACGAAGCCAAAAAGCTTCTAAACGATCGTCTGGGTGGTGGTACGCTGAAAATAAATAACAGTAGCCTTCTCTACTAGAGAAGCGTTATTTATTTGAAGTAATTCAATAGTAGCTATCTTGTTGTGAAGGCAACCACATTATGAGATACAATTAAAACGATGCCTTCTACGCTACAATCATAGCTCAAATCTATGGGTTAACTATGGTGCATTTACACCGATATTATATAGTTAATTATCAAAACCCATAAGGATTATGCCTAGTGCATTTAATTTTCCAAATAACTTAAAAGAAAAAAAAATATATTATAAATATAAATTGTTTGAAAAAAAAAGTATAAAAACAGAATGAATGCAGAGTGTGAATAACAAATTGTCTCAATCCAGAGAGGGACAAATTGTCCCCCCCCCCTCTGGATTGATTGTTGGCCAAATGGATCAATAATGGCTCCATTCCCACCCAAGCAGACACCATACCATGGCTACTGAGCTGGTGTGGTGTGGGATGTAGACACTGTTCACTTGACCCCTGACAAGTGTGTGACTGAGCACCAAAAAATTTGCTCCAACATTGAGACCCTCTTTCAGTGATCATTCCTTCATACTACCTGGATTGGTTATTCTCTCACTACTTTCGTTTTGTTCCCTGATGAGTCACCCCAACTGCCAATTATCAACTCCCACCCCCAGGACAGGAATGGGCATCCTGAACTGGGGGTTCCCTTTCTGTCCCCCCTTTCACTCAGATGGCTGCCTCTACTACTGCCCCCCCCCCCCCCCATCCTATCCATTCGTTCTCTACACTTCTTATACCCCACTATCTCTTCCCAATTTCACTTTTTTTTTTTTTTAAGCTCTCCCTATCTGTAGCCTCAGCTACCTCAGGGTTCCCCATCAGTGCTTTGTACTTGGCCCACCTCCTTGTGGTGCTGGATGGTAAACTAGAGGTTTTTGTGGAAAAACACAGGCCCTTAGGCTATGAGTCCAAATGAACAACACAACCAACATCATCTACACTCGCTAACCTACATAAATTTGGCCTTTACAGAGTTTGTATTCATATCATTTCTTGACGTGGAGTTGGGGAACCTCCAGAGTCACATTGAAAATAACACTATACACTATATTCTAAATAAAACACCAGGTGCTCACATTTGGTGAGTATGGGCTTGGCACACCCAGGGTCCTGAGCTGGATATCGTCATTGTTTTTTTTCTTGGTGATTTCCTTCTACTTCTGACTCTTGTTCTCTCTCTCGGTAATTCTGAAAATTTTTTTTTTTTGGCTAGTGCAGCATAAGCCTCAGGCTTCCTTGCACCATATAGATAATAGTTTAGATTTGATTGTAAGAAGTTTTCTTTTAGCCAGCAAGTTGTTGATAGCTGGAAAAAGTTGCCTGTGCAGGTAGTTTAGGCTGACTATTTGAATAAATTCAAAGCTGTACTGGATACTTACATGTGTAAAGTTGGAAGCATATAATTGTATTTTCTTATCTACTTGCTTGTTTTTTTTTTCCCCCTGGTGTTTTTTTTTTTTTTACCAGTGCAGCAAAAGCCTGTGGCTTCCTTGCACTTAAAACTATAATTAAAATTAAATTAAATTAAAATAAATTTACATCTGTATTAATTTTTTAATGCTAATTTCAACTTGTAGTTATAAAAAAAAAGCCTTACTAATGAGGACTAAAATGCTTCATAATTAGTAAAACTGTTATTGGGACACGATAAATGGGTATGCACAAACCCATTTATGTGTTTTGGTTATTTCTCTGCTTGAATCCCCACAGGAATGTCCATGTGAATGTATGAATTGATAATGATAATATTTGTATTAACATTAGTTTAATTTTTAGTATTAGATTAAACATAGGCAATGTTGCTACTAAATTGCACCCTTAGGCACTGTAATGCAATTGAACATTTTATGTAATCCCACATAATTCCCATAATATGCATTAATCTAAAAATTATACTTTGTGCGTGCGTGTGTGTGTATTGTATATTTATATTTACATATAAAATTAGAACAGCAGATATACTTATGTACACTTTGAGTATATATATGCTATACCTTTATTGTTCAATTTTATATTACACACACACACACACACACACACACACACACACACACACACACACACACACACAAGGCGCCTCCGTAGCCAGGTGGGCAGGAGCAGCCTTGCGTAGCACACGCTTCTTGATTAGACCGGGGTTCGAGCCCATGACCACCAAATACAGAGGATGCGGAAAGGTCAGGGAATGACCACCGCATATCCATGGAGCAATATGGCCTTAGTTGCTAATGCTCCTAAAAACCAAATAACCACACACACACTTTGAAGTATTAAGTGTTAGTTTATTGTATAAAGTTATTTTAGTTTTATTGTATATGATTGACTCTTGATTTTTTAAGCTAAGCTATACATACGATCTGTATATGATTGATTAATATCTTAAAAAAAAAAAAATAGATAATTTTGTGGAGCTTATTTGAAGGAATATTGAAATTTGCAGACATCAGGTTTTGTGTTGTGTTTTTAATCATTAATAATGAATTAAATGTAGCTTATACTTCTTATTATATTCCTTAATGAAACCAGTGTATTTTATTTTCTGAGTTTTGAAATCTAAAGTATCTGTAGAATGTTGTAAATAATCATCGAATATTGCAACATTGCTATAGTTAACTTCCATTTTAGAAATACTAGGTTTGATGATTAAAAGCCTTAAGTTGTAAGAACTTTTAATCTTATATTTGGGTTCAGGAGGCAGCAGAACTTAAAATATTGCTGACCTTTCCAGGTGCTGTTGGAGTTGGCCATTCACTCTATGAAAGTTGTGATTTAAAACACATTCAGCAAGAAACACTAGGGTATGTATATAGCTAGCTAGATATAAATGGTAAAATTAATTGAGAAAGCTGTATAAAATATAACAATGTTTATATAATGGGAAACAATCAGCATTTAAATCATCATAAACCAGTTTTGAGAACATGAGGATAATACATTTATTTCGTCTTTTCTTAATAGGTCACTTAATTATTGGATAGAAATATTGCATGTGGTGATACCTTTTAAGCACAGAAATGTAGTTAATATTATTATTTCACCATAAGTTCTTCAGATATTTTTAAGCACTTGCTTCTTGAATGAACAACTGTATTGCTTATTTGTGTGAGGAAATACATTGATGTGCAGCATCAGTAACATATTATCTGTTAGATATGTTACTAAGAAAGTTATCTATAAATTTCAAATTATATCATGTGGCTACAGTAAAGTGATCCTATGAGATAATGTTCAAACTGAACATAATGATAATGTTCAGTTTGAACATTATCTGAAAGATAATGTTCTTTATCCTATAAATATGCATAAAATTGACAACATAATTTTGCTTATTTTTGCTGATATATATATGTATGCATATTTAAAGCTAAAGTGAATTAGTAAGAGACAGAATTAACAGATGGAAGTAAACACAAGGTGCTAAAACTAGTAGGAAAAAAAAAAAGAAAGAAAGAAAGAAAGAGAAGTATTAATGGTGAAAAACCCTAAATGATGTATTGAATTATAAGTAATTAAAGGCTGAATTAGAAAGCCAATTAGATGGAATGAAGCTATAAAGGAAAAATAAATGACTAAAATGATTACAAAGACATAGCAAGCATCAAATATGAGATGGAAAAATATTTTGATGTTATAAAAATCTAATAAAAGGTAAAGAGAAATACAAATTAAAATATTTGAAATATTTGATGCATGCTATAAAAGATTGCAACATTGCTATAGTTAACTTCCATTTTAGAAATACTAGGTTTGATGGTTAAAAGCCTTAAGTTGTAAGAACTTTTAATCTTATATTTGGGTTCAGGAGGCAGCATAACTTAAAATATTGCTGACCTTTCCAGGTGCTGTTGGAGTTGACCATTCACTCAATGAAAGTTGTGATTTAAAACACATTCAACAAGTATTAAGTATTATTTCATCAGGGGACTACACCTGATTGTGTATCAGTAAACTACTTTTCTATGCCTACTTATAATTATGGAAGAAAAATATTAAAAAGGAAACTAAATAGAGTGGGAAAAAAGTTTATAAAAAGGAGGGTTAAAAACAGTAAATTGTTTGATGAAAATAGGGAGGGTAGTCCCATTGTAGCGTTCGTGAAATTAAGGCAATTAAGTAAGCAATAAAATAGTAACAAAATTAAAAAAATAAAATAAATAAATCAGTGTGTGTGTATAAACATAGTAGAATCTGAAGGAAAAGTAGCTTGAAGAATTAGAATTAATGTTGTGTGTAGAAGTTGATATGTAAATTGAAAAAGAAGTCAGATAAAGTTAGAATTTAGTTAAAGTTGAAGTTAGATAAAGGAACCATTAGGTGACAGTTATCACAATGTACTGGTGTGGGATTTACTTAAAGATGTAACTACCATCAGGGGTAAAGGGAAAGGTTTTGGTTTCATAAAGGTGACTACAAGGGTCTCAGACAGTTTTTAAATTCTATACAGTGAGATAAACTTATGTTACCAAAGTTGAATTCTGAATGGGAAGCCTTCAGGGACTTGGTCTTGGAGGCTACTAGGCTTTTCATTTCCACTAAAAAATATTGTTCAAGGTTTAGGCCTAAATGGATGACAGATGAATTAATGAAACTCATGGCAGAGAAAAAAAATGCATGGGATGCATATAAATTATCAGGTATCACAGAAGCCTATGGAAGATATAAAATAGTCTGTAATCAAGTCACAAAGCAGGCAAAGGCAGACTATGAGAAATCTTTGGCAAAGGATACAAAGGAAAACAGCAAAGAGTTCTTTACTTATGTGAGCTCTAGAAGAAAGGGATGAATCAGATTGGACCACTTAACATAGATGGGTTGACTGTTGATGATCATGCCCAGGTAGCTGATAAACCGAATGAATATTTTGCATCTACATTCACACATGAGGATTTATTCAAGGAGGGGAATGCCAGAAGTGTATCAAACTCTAGCAGGAAGATAAGTGATTTTGTAATAACTGAGAGCAAAGTGGAGAAATTGTTGAAGTTAAACATAAGGAAATCACATGGTGTGGACAGGATCTATCCAGTTATATTAAAGGAGGCAGCAAAGGAAGTAAGCAAACCCTTAGCAATAATTATGAGATTTTCCTTGGACTCATGGGAGGTCCCCATGGATTGGAGATGTGCAAATGTATCACCAATTCACAAAGGTGACACAAGTAACTATAGACCTGTTAGTTTAACTTGTGTTCCGGTGAAAATAATGGAGTAACTGGTTAAAGAAGCATTTCAGGATCATCTAGACAAGACTGCAATAATAATTAAGACACAGCATGGGTTTGTTAAAGGGAGGTTTTGTCTGACCAATTTGATTGGATACTTTGATGTGGTCACAAAGGAACTGGATGCAAAAAATAATTTTGATATCATATACTTGGATTTTAGGAAAGCTTTTGATACTGTTGCACATGGAAGACTGCTGTACAAATTGGAGCGGTATGGCATTAAGGGTAAGTTGCTACAATGGATAAAGGGATGGTGAGTGGGAGATGACAGAGAGCTGTAATCAGTGGACATTGCTCTTTGTGGACGAATGTTATTAGTGGAGTTCCGTGCTGGGCCCATTGTTGTTTTGTATATTCATCAATGATATTGATGAAAGTATATCAGGCTTATTGTCCAAGTTTGCAAATGAAACAAAGGTTGGCAGGGTACAGTAAAGACAGTATGCTACTCCAACTGGATCTAGATATGTTAGGCAAATGGGCTGCGAACTGGCAACTGAAGTTTAACATTGACAAATGCAAATTACTGCATATGGGTAGAATAACCCAAGAGAAAAGTACCATCTGTGTGGTACTACACTCAGGGAAGTGGAAAGTGAAAAAGATCTGGGTGTAATTGTGCAGTCAGATATGGAGTTTGCCGAGCAGTGTAGATAGGCTGCCATGGCATGTCATGGAGTCTTGTCAATGATATTATAGGAATTTTTCTAGCTATCAGGGACAGGGAGGTGATTATCCCATTATACAAAGCAGTGGTCAGCCCACACCTTGAGTACTGTGTACAGGCCTTATTTTAGGAAGGATGTAGAGTTTCTAGAATGAGTACAAAGAAGGGCAACAAGATTGGTGACGGGAATAAGGGGTGCTCTTTCCAAGAAAGGCTTAAGTTCTGTAAATTGCAGCACCTGGAGAGTAAGCACATGCTAGGTGATCTGATTGAGGTTTGTAAGGCCTTGAATGGGTTCAGCAAGTTGAATGCTGATGTGATTCTTCCTGTTGCTCAGATTAAGAACCTGAGGGGCATAGATTCAAATTGAGGAAAGACAATTGCAGAAAAATATGTGGAAATTTGCCTTTAACCAGCAGATAGTTGATTGGCGGAACAGACTTCCATCTCTTGTTTTAGAAGTTGATAGCCTAAATAAATTTTAAGGGTGAGCTGGACAGGCATTTGAAATGAATGGAGGGGTGAAATGGGAGGTTTTGTTTTTTTTTTTTTTTTTTTTTTTTTGGCTGATGCTGCTTAAGGTTGCTTTCTTGCATCATATGCTTCTACTAATGCTAAGTCAGCATATGGTGTTGGGAAAGGAAATAACGCACGGAAGGAGAAAAGTGAATAAAATGAGGTGAAGCTAGATTAGAGCAGGGTTTCTCAACCAGGTTTCCTCGAGAGGTCGAGATTGAAAAAAAAAAAAATAAATAAATAAACAGTTTTTTGAACTTCGTGCGCTGCACGATACTAGCGCTTTCAGTGATGGACAGTGACTGAGCAGCCCCGTTAGCAATTTAACTATAGGTCTTTCAGCCTCATATGGCACTGCACAATAGGACCATGTTTATTTGGTTGAGCCCATTCTCATTTTTGATGCGAGATAGGGTAGGCCGTTTATATTTGGCAACCACTGTATTGCACAGAGAAGAGGATAGTAAGCTGATGAAATCAATGTCTCCTTCCCGAATTACCCCCCCCCCCCCAACTGCTGTTGTAAACATTGCAAAATGTGGATTGTGTAGGTCAGAAGTGAATTGTATCATGAATTTTTCGTATTTTCTGCGATTTTCTTGTTTACTTTTATTTATTATGCACTTCTGTCTAATATTTTATTAGTGTTTGTTTTTTTGCAAACATGTCTGACGATTTTTGAAGACTAGGTGTGAGATGGAAGAGGTGGATTCTAGGCCTACTGACAATTCTGATAAGGTTAGTGATGAAGAATTACAATCTTCTGAGTCATTTCACTGCACTATTGCAGCAAGGGAGATGCAAAAAAAAGTCTGTCTTTACAATGAAAGCTACTTATCAATGGGTTTTATATCAGCTGGTAATCAAAATTATCTTATTTCATTGAGCATCATCTGTGGCAAATGACTTACAAATGCAATAATGGCTCCAACAAAATTGAAAAGGCACTTAACTACAAATCACAGCCATCTGACAAGTAAAGGTGTTAATTATTTTAAACGGCTATTGGAATCTCAAAACAGAGTAAAGCTTTTTCACAGCTCAGGAAGCAAGTTATTTAGTAGAATAACTTACTGCCCAGAAAAGGAAAAGTCACACAGTTGGCAATAATACTGTCAGCATATAAAATTATAGTGAGCAAAATGCCAGGACAAGGTGCAATACGAGAAATCGAAGAGATTCCACTCTCAAACAGTACAATAAGTTGACATATTGATGACATGTCACATGATGCTGAAGAGGTTTTGTGTAATAAACTGAAAAAAATCTTATCTATCCAGGTTGATGAGGCAAAAGATTTCACCAATAAATGTCATGCTGTAGCATTTGTAAGATTTGTAAATGATGATGAAATTCAGGAAAACTTTTTCTGCTGCAAAGAGCTGCCCAAAACAAGCAAAGGCAAAGATATATTTAATGTTTTGTCTTTATATCTGGAAACAAAGGGAAAAGTATGTCTTGGAGGAAATGTGTTGGCATCTGTATTGATTGGTGCCCCATCAATGGTTGGCTCCATGAGAGGTTTCGCCTCTCACAAAACAGTGCTTTCTTCACAGAGAGGTGCTGGTTTCAAAAACTCTTGGAGTTCAAATGAAAAAATTTCTGTATGATGTTATAAAAATGGTTAACTTCCCCACTAAACACTAGTTCACTAGAGAATGTTTAAAAACCTGTGAAAACTTGGACAAAGAGCACATAAATCTTCTGCTACATATACAAACCAGGTGGCTTAGCAGAGGAAGAGTTCTCAATAGGGTGTTTGAGCTGAAAGGCAAATTGCAGGAGTACTTTCAAGAAAATAGCAGATCAGATTTTGCTGAGTGCTTTGAAGATGAAGAATGGCTACAGAAACTAGCCTACATAGCAGACATTTTTCATCACATGAATCAATTGAACACATCTCTATAAGGCCCTGGAGAAAATGTTTTGACTTCAAATGACAAGATTCTTGGATTTAAAGAAAACTGATTTTTAGAAAAATCATGTTGTAAAAGGAAATCTTGAAATGTTTCCACTGCTGCTTGGGCTTGAGAGTGAGGAAGGATATCAGCAATTCTCAAATCTTATAGAAAACCACCTGGGAGAACTGCAGAACGAAATTGAACAGTACTTTCCCTCCCTTTCAACACAAGTGCATGACTGGGTGAGGGACCCTTTCTCTGAATCTTCTGCTCAGCCTGAGAACTCCTCTTTGAGAGAAGAGGAAGAAATTTGTGAGCTGCAGTCTGATCACACACTCAATATGAAATTTACTGATGTGCCCCTAGTCAAGTTCTGGATTTATTTGAAAGAAGAGTATCCTTCCATTCATAGGAAAGCAATGAACATTTTGCTGCAGTTTTCAACTTCCATGTGAGCAGGCTTTTTCTTTGCTTACAAGCTCAAGAGCAAGGACAGAAAGATGAAATCCGTGTGCTTACCTCAAGTTCAACCCAGAATTGAGTATTTTTTTGCAGCAAAAACAAGCAGGTTTCACATTAAAGAGGTAAATTTCATTCTTTATTTTTAGTTTCAAAAATAACACTATTTTATGCATATATAAGCCTATAAAAGAGATCAAGAAACCAACACGTGTATAATAATTTTGTAACTGCTAGGTCTATATTTGAGCCTGGCCATGTCACTCGGTAAGAAAATGTTTTTTTCAAAGTCTTGTTAAAAGTTTAAAATTGTATCTTAGGCATATTTTTATTCATTTTGCTTTGGCTTATGGTTTTAGTAGCTTTACCATTTAAGATTGTGAAATTTTCATGTTGTAAATAACATTAATCGAAATCAGTTTACAACCTTTAGAAAAATTAAATCCCATTTTGGCTTAAGCAAGTTATTTAACAGAAATTTATTGTTTGCATTATGAGTTTTTAAAATTTATAAATTTTTAAAATTTATGAAAAGGAAAGAAAGATTAATTTCAAGAAAGGTAAGCCAAGCTTAACTACCTTCCCCCCCCCCCAAGAAAGGTTGGAAAAAAAGTCATTTTTAGTTTTAAATAGGATAAAAAAAACTACTCTTCTGCATACCTCACCTCATTAGCATCTTGTATAGCAGAAATTTGTGATAAGACTTTGAGGATAAGGATTTGTTTACCTTATCCCAGTAGGGATAAGGTAACAAAATTAAGTAAGAATTTTTTTTTTTTTTTTTTTTGGTAGTTGTTGGTGCATAGGCTTCTGTGGCCATAATGCACCTCCCAAGGTTTTTGCAGTACTTTGATCCAAGCCCGAGGCGGGAATCAAACCCGCGACCTTTGGGTTGCTAGGTAAGCACTTTACCCACCCGGCTAGTAGTAAATTTAAAAAAAGAAAAAAAACTGAAGTTTTCTCTACCTACACAACTGACTTGCATTAAAGGTGATATCCTTTCTCCACAAAGGATTAAAGGATCCTTTGTGGAGAAAGGGAACCACACAAAAAGAGTAGGCTAATAAGTTGGCCAAAATAAACATCCACAGAAAAATATCATTCTCTACTCAAAAGAGCATTGACAATTATTATTCGATTATTATATCCACTGATTACACTAATGTACCTTGAGCTGTAGATATATTTTTTATGCAGGGGTTCCCTGAAAATTATTTCAAGGGTTCCTCTGGAGTAAAAAGATTGAAAAAAGCTGGCTTAGAGGAACGGATAGGAACAGTGTCAACATTGCCCTCATGTTACACTAGTAGCGTTGTGGATGGAAAAATGAAGGGTAGAAAGCGGAAAGTTATAAAGAAAAGAAAGAGAGACCTTGCTCTAAGAGGTTGGAATTTTACGCCTCTAGCTTGCCCTTGTATTTTTGATATCTCTCTCTTTTCTTTATATCTTTCCGCTTTCTACCCTTCGTTTTTCCATCCACAAAGCTATTAGTGTAACATGAGGGCAATGTGGATACTATTACTTTCCTTTCCTCTAAGCTATCTTCACCTCATTTTATTCATCATGTTTTTCCTTCCTTTCCACTCTTTATTTCCTTTCCCCCAATACCATATGCCGACTTCTTCTTTTTCGATTTACACATCTAACTTCTATGTACAAAATTAATTCTAATTCTTCAAGCTACTTTTCTTTCAGATTCTGCTATGTTTACACATACATTTATTTATTATTTTTTTTATTTTAATTTTGTTACTATTTTATTGCTTACTTTATTGCCTTAATTTCATGAACACTGTGATGGAACAACCTTCCCTATTTTTATGGAAGAATTCACTGCTTTTACCCAGTGAATTTTACCCACTCCGTTTTATAAAAAAAATTTTTCCTCTCTCTATTTAGTTTTTCTTTTTTAATATTTTTCTTCCATAATTATACGTAGACATAGAAACACAGTTTATTGATACATAATCAGGTGTAGACCCCGGTGAAATACCTGTGTTATGTATCAATCTTTTATTGCATGCATCAAATATTTCAATTTTTATTTTTATTTCACTTTTTATTACAGTTTTATAACATGAAAATATTTTTCCACATTATATTTGGTGCTTGCTATGTCTTTGTAATTATTTTAGTCATTTATTTTTCCTTTATAGCTTCATTTCCTCTAATTGTCTTTATAATTCAGCTTTTAATTACTTATACAGGAATACCTCACATAGCGCAGTTTCGAACAGCGTGGGTTTTGCTATAGCACGGTTTACAAATTGAAAAAAATTAACTGCATAACGCACCAATACATTTGATATGTATGTATGTATGTATTTCAGTGCCAGCACGTAGGCCAATGCGTTATGGATTCCAGGCCACGCTGACTGTTTTCACAACTCCCATTATACAAGGACTCTGCTAGCTTTGACAGATTAGTAAACACTCTAGATTCCGAGGGGTGAGGTTGTTGATTGTGCATAAGCTGTGCAAATATTTTTCGCTGTGTATGTTTATTAAATATTATTTTTTAAAAACGTTACACCTTTGTACGCAAATATGAGTGGAAAGAAGAAATGTAATGGTGCTGAGTTCTTCTAGATCCAAACATCGAACGAGGTATGAAAGTAAGGCAGGCGTTGCAAAATGACATTCAATGTTATAAAGAGATGTATGCAGATAAAAAGAAGGAAAAAACTGTGCAAACTAAGCTAATCAGTTATTTTTCAAAATAAAAATACAATACATACTTCACTTATATTCTTTTGATATGTACATACTGCAATAAAAATCATTTGCACTGTATTTACTAGTATTTTTCATTTTAGTTTCTTTTTTTGCAAGAATTTCGTGTGCATCAATTTATAGTAAACAAACGCCTATATATTTTTGTAACTCGACCCATATAATCAAATTATCGGAACGCATTACATCAAAATACATACTAATAATACCTCGATCAACGCGGTTCTGCATAGCGTGGTATATTTTTGGCACGAATTAACCGTGCTATGCAAGGTATTCCTGTAATTCAATTCATCATTTAGATTTTTTTCACCTTTTAACACTCTTTATTTTCTTTCTTTTTCCTACTAGTTTTGGCACCTTGTATTCTTTGTACTTCCATCTGTTAGCTCTTTCTCTCGCTAATTCATTTTAACCTTAAATATATACTTTTGTATCCTTTGCTATCTGCTTAGTACACTTTCAAGGGTCAGCCATTAAAATCAGGAAGAAAGACAACAATATGTGGATTCTCTGTTTAGTTGCTATGCAGGCAATAATTTTTATTAAGTACTAAAAAAGTTAAATTTTGGAATTTGAATTTTATTGGTTCAATTGCCATATAACTTTTATAACATAATTAACCACTATCTCCATATTTTATATGTTAACTTTAACTCATTTTATTTGAACTTTATATATATACAGGGTGATTCACTACCAGTGCGACAAACTTGCAGGAGGTGTAGGAGGCACAAAGACAAATCGGAATCACATAGCATTGCAGGGTCCGAAATGCCTTTGTCATGTGGTAGAGGATGTTGAACGGGAGGTCGCATGAACAGCGATCCCGCTGGAAGTCAGCATTTGTGAACCGTTTCTGTTGAAGAAACCAAGTAGCAAAAGTCCTCCGGAGTGGATAATCCACAGGCTCCAGTGATTGGATGTGTTGCAGATGGTATGAACTCATCTGGTTTGTTGACAGTATCCTCCATACAGTGGATTGGGAAATACCCAATTGTTGGCCTATCGCTCGAGTACTCATACTCGGATTGCCTTCTGCAAGACGTAGGACATTCTCCTCATTGTCTGGCATCCTCGTCATTCGCTCTCGATTCATGGTACCTCTCGTGAAACAACCAGTCTCATGTAACCTTCTGTGCACACGTGCGAAAATCGTATGATGAGGAGCACGCCTGTGCGGGAAACGTTCCTAGTACAAGCACAGAGCGGCGCACCCATTACAGTCTGCAGCTCCATACGTGAGGTGCATGTCGGCCAGTTCAACGTTTGAATACTCGTCCATCCTATTGCCTCGGGAACCGGTTCGCAAATGCTGACTTCCAGCGGGATCGCTGTTCATGCGACCTCCCATTCAACGTCCTCTACCGCATGACGAAGGCATTTCGGACCCTGCAATGCTATGTGATTCCGATTCATCTTTGTGCCCCCTACATCTCCTGCAAGTTTGTCGCACTGGTAGTGAATTACTCTGTATATGCATGTATTACTTTTAGTATATAATGAGTTTAAAGATATTACTATATGTTATTAAACAAGTTATGAAATAGGGCCATTGCCAAAACAATTGAAACTCTACTACCATAATGAAAATGTTGTTGAGTATGTATATATACACTGGGAGAAATAAATGATGTATCCAAGTGAATTTAGAGTACAAAATTAATTATTAAACTCTGAAACTATACATCCAATACAAATAATTAAAGGGAAAGTTACACGTATGCATGCACACACGCATGGCATATTGCTGTATACCAAGCACACTCAACATTTTCAAGGGTCTATGTTTAGTCTCCAGAGCAAAGCCTGTAGCAACCCCTTCCCCCATCTCTTCCATCATGCAGTATGATTGATGTCTTTTGAGATGATGCTGGACGTCATGAATACAGCTCTGAAACGGTGTTAGCAGGCAAGCCGCTAGACAGTCCACTGGACTGAACCTATTGGTAACTCAGCTTGTATATAATCTCGCTGCCAAACAGTGACTGGAGGGAGTTGGAATAGTGTGTATGCAGGGGAGGGGAGGGCATTGTCAAGACCACGTTATGTCAAGGAGCTGGGTATATATTCTTGCCATGTATGTCATATCCAAAAATTTCATTACTTCATACATTATGCCCCTACCACCTTTTCTTACTAGTCAATACACCATGAATTGTCAAACCAATAGAACAAACTTATCTGCGAAAAGATCTAAATCTCCCAAACACTTCCTTGTTCATTTCACAAATATATGTGGTCCCAGTTCTAATCTCAACGATGTCCATTTCCACTTACGGTCTGCCAAACCCAAGTACTTTTTATGACAAAATTCCAATTATCTTTTGATTCAACCAGTGCTTATCTCAGTTGCCCAAATTATTTGCTGTATGATTCCTTTTGCTTCAAAGGTGGTAATTCTGCACATGTCTGTTCTGATATTCTCTGTCTGAGACTCGATAATTTGGAATCTCCTCTTTTCGATCTTCTCTGGCTTAAAATCTCTCTGCCACATTCTGTCATTCATCTTTTGCCTCTTTTGTTCTCCCAGCTCCACTAATCACGTGGAACTCTTGGCTTTCTCCATTCCAACTTTCTTAACAGTGAGGTAATTTTCCTTGGTGATTTTAATGTTAACAACTCCAGCTGGCTTCCGTTTTTCTAGTTACACAGCCCCAGCTGATCAGAATGCTGGGGTTTTTGTAATTACTAATGACCTCTCACAGATTGTTCATTTACTTACCGGATAATCCTAACCACGCAGCAAAACACACTTGATCTTTTTCTCACAAATAACCCATGGTCAGGGTAAGTGGTTCCTTAGGCACCTCGGATCATAATTTGGTGATGGTCTATTCTCTAGTGGAGCCTTTCTCTTGTGGCCATTCTCAACCTCGCGTTGTTTGGAATTATAAGAATGCAAAATGGGATGATCTGCGAGATTTCTTTTCCTTGGTTGGATTACTGTTTCAAATCCTCTGATGTCAACAGTCAACATTTGCTCAGATCATGTCTGTGAAATTTTTCTTGTAGGGATGAAATCCTTTATTCCACACTCCACCTTAAAATCTCATCCTTTATCTAAACCTTAGTTTTTCTAGTAAAAGTGCTAAGGCTGTTCAAGAGAAGAATGTTGCATTTTGTAATTGGCTAGTATCCAAATCCCCAGGTTAATTTTCTGCCTACATCAAAGCTCATAACAATTGTGATGCAGTTATTAATCAGTCAGCTAGATTTCGAATAGGCTAAGAGTAGAAAACTTGCTTCTTGTCCGAATGGTAGTCTAGCATTCTGGTCTCTTGCCAAAGCTATTGGCCGCAACTTTTGCCCATCTCTGTCAAAACCAGATGGTACTATCGCGACTTCAGCCAAAGATACAGCAGACCTGCTAGGATCCTATTTTTCTTCCATCTCATGTATCGATGATATTGGCAAACCACCTCCCACAAATCCCAGCTCCATTCAGTGCTTCATGTGGTATTCTGTCAAAACGATGTCAGAAGGATTTTTGAACAATCCTGATACCAGGTTCTGATGGTATTTCGCCACTTGTTCTCAAAACCTTCTCCTGTGCTTACTCCTGTTCTGTATCTCATTTTTAGACTTTCTTATTTCACCTGTGTTTTCCCTTTCACTTGGAAATTTGCTCATAATCAGCCAGTTCCTAAAAAGGATGACAAATCCCATCCATGCAGTTATTGTACCATTGCACTTACTTCTACTTATTCTAAGGTAATGGAGAAATAAATTAACAGCCAACTGTTAAACTATCTAGAAACCTTCTATCTGATCAACAATCACCAGTATGGATTCCATCAGTGTCGATCCACTAGTGATATTCTGGCTTGTTACCCATCTGTAGACAAACTCAGTGGAAAAGTTTGGTGAAACTCCAGCAGTGGCTCTTGATATTTCAATGGCATTTCATTATGTTTGGCATCAAGGTCTTCTAAATAAGCTTCCATCTTATGGTTTGCCAACTGTTTTTTGTAATTGGGTATCCAGTTTTCTCTCTGACCACTCACTGCGGGTAATGGTAGATTGCTCTCTTTCTCCTAACCTCTCCACTAATGCTTCTGTTTACCAAGGTTCAGTTATTTCTCCATCTTCCATTGACCGGAAATCCTATCTATAGTTTGCTGATGGTTGCACATTGCATTCCACCTTCCAGTTTGAGAAACCTTGCCCTGCACAAACAGCTTCAACTTCTCGAATATCCACCAATTCGTTAAATGCTGATCTCCAGGTAATTCTCCAGTGGGGCAAAGATACTTACTTGATTTTAATCCTTCTAAAACACGTCTAGTCTTATATCTCTTTCATAAAAATGATTCTTTTGTTCCTATGCTTATCTTTGATGACACTGATTTCTAACCAGGATCATATATCTCTGTTGGAGATTACCCTGACTTCTAATCTCTCTTGGCATAAGCACATTACAAATATTGCTTCTGCTTCATCTAAAATACTGGGTTTTCTCTTGTTCTCTAGGCATTAGTTTTTTTCCAGACAGCCGTCCACTGTACAAATTGTAAAAACCTCCACCCTACCATGGAGTATTGTTCTGAAATCGGGCAATGACTTCTAGATTCCATTCAAAAGAGGGCAGTTAAGTTAATTAATGACATGTATAACAGAGTCTCTCCGCTCTGTCTCATAGATATTCTGTTTCATATGCATGCCTTTTCTATAGATACTTCCATGGGCACCGTTCTTCTGAATTGTCATCTCTAATTCCTGCTCTCTCTTCCAAAGCATTCTGAATGTGTGCCGTAACCAGTCAACATCCTTTTACTATCCAACTTCAAACTTAAAGAACGAAATTTTCTTGTTCTTCATTTATTCATTCAACTTCTGTTTTCTGGAACAACCTTCCTCCATACATATTTCCTGAAAATAACAATCTGCAGAAATTCAAGGTCAAAGGATAACACAATTAATTGTTATTCTAAATAAATTTAAGGCTGAGCTGGACAGTTATTTGGAACGAACAGAGGGGTGAAATCGGAGAGTTTTTTTTTTTTTTTGGCTGATGCTGCATAAGCTTGCTTTCTTGCATCGTATGCCTCTACTAATGCTAATGACTTACCATTTTCATATTATAAGTACTGTAAGCATTTCTGTGTGGAAAATATGAAAATTTCTACAACAAAATATTTATATTATATATTACATTATATTAAAACTAATTTAAAATTTTTAAGCCTGATTCTTAACTTTGAAAGGCAAAAGTTTTGATATGAATAACACAATTAGTTTGTAATATATCTATAACTGGTCTGCTGTTGGCAATATGGTCCAGTACTAGTTAAAGCGGCTGGTAAAAGCTTTTTGACAGGTAATTCAGCCTAGCAATTGAATGTAATAAACCTGAAATAGACTGGTGATTTGTTAAATTTGTATGTACTGTATTATTATTTGGTTTTAATTTTTGTGCAATGCAATTAAACAATATTAGGATTACTAGAGGCATATGATGCAAGAAAGATTGATTCTACAACAGCAGGGGAAAAAAAAATAAAAATTCCCACTTCATCCATTCATTAATTTCAAAAGTTTGTTCAGTTCTTCCTTGAATTTATTTAAGCTATTAACTTCCAGAACAACCAATGGAAGTTTGTTCCATCAACTACCTGCTGGGTAAAGGCAAATTTCCACTCATCTATTCTACCACTGGCTTTCCTCAATTTAGATTTATGCCATCTCAGGTTCATAATCTGAGCAAGAGGAAGGATCCCATCAGCATTGAGCTTGCTGCTCAAACCATTCAAGTCCTTATGCACTTCAATCAGATCACCTCAAAGGTGCCTAGTCCTAAGACACTGCAATTTGCAAAACTTAAGTCTTTCTTGGTAACAGCATCTCTTCATTCCACTCACCAAGCTTGTCTTGAACTTCTCTGTACTCGTTGTAGAAACTCTATATCCTTCCTAAAATGAGGCCTCCAGACCTGTACGCAGTACTCAGTGTGGCCTGACCATCACCTTATACAAAGGGATAATCACCTCATTATTATTATTATTATTAGGTATATGGTGCAAGGAAGTCTGAAGCTTAAAAAAAAATTCCCAAGATACCCTGAGAGAGAGAGAGAGAGAGAGAGAGAGAGAGAGAGAGAGAGAGAGAGAGAGAGAGAGAGAGAGAGAGGATCACCAAGAAAAAGAAGAAAAATGATATCCAGCTCAGGACCTTGGGTGTGCCAAGCCCATACTCACCAGATGTGAGCCCCTGGGGTTACATCAACCCCAGACAGAACCTGGAAAACAACAACAGAGATGGACAGATGAAATTCAAGAGTTTGTGGGTAATAAATGGATGGCCATTGCACAAAACATCCTTATTCCTGCTAGCAAAATTCCTGCATATCATTGACAAGACACCATGACACACTCTGGGAGCACTGCAAAGAAAAATTCAATTCTCAGTGCACAATTACACCCAGGTCTTTTTCAGCCACTTCCCAGAGTGCAGTAACATACACTTGGTGCATTACTCTGGGTTTACTGCTACCTATATGCAGTACTTTGCATTTGTCTATGTTAAACTTCACTTGCCACTTCTCAGTCCATCTACCCAACTTTTCTAGATCCTGTTGCAGTAGCACACTGCCATTACTGTCATCAACAACCCTGCAAACCTTTGTATCATCTGCAAACTTGGACATTGAGCCTGATATACTTTCATCAATATCATTGATAAATATACAAAACAAATATGGGACCAACACTGAACCCTTGTGGACTCCACTAATAAAAAGAGCGGTGCTCAATGATTACCACTCTGTGTTCTCCCACTCAACCATCCTTTTATCCATTGTAGAATTAGACATATTATTAAAGGGCGATGGACGGATGAGGTAGGTAGGGTTGTGTTTTGTCCAGTGTGCTTTATTTTCTTCCTTGCATCATTTTCTAGTACTACTAATAATAATTTCATGTAAGTATTCTCTGGGAGAACGCTTACATGCAACTTTCAAGGATCAACTGGATACTTACCTGTGTGAGGAGGGAAGCATATAATTTGCACTTTCTTATCTACTTGGTTGGTTTTTTTTTTTTTTTTTTTTTTTTTTTGCCAGTGCAACAAAAGCCTGCGGCTTCCTTGCACTATATGTGGAATATTATAAACTCCAGAAAGCCATGATTCTGAATATCTGTAGGTTAGTAAGGGAGTTCTTGACCAGCAATAATAATGGTAACAAATCACATTTTTTTTTTTTTTGTAGTTGTTGGCACATCGGTTTCTGTGGCCATAATGCACCTCCCAAGATTTTTGTAGTACTTTGATCCAAGCCTGAGGCATGATTCGAACCCGAGACCTTTGGGTTACTAGGCAGGCACTCTACCCACCCAGCTAGCCCGGTCGGCAACAAATCACATGGAAGGTGTTATGTTTTTTTTTTTTTTTTTGGCTGATGCTGTATAAGTTGTTTTCTTGCATCATTTGAAACTGCTAATATTAATAATAATAGTTACCAGACATTACAGAAGAAAAACCTTTGTGTCAATGCGATATTATAGGAGTGAAGCTGAAAAAAATGTAATTAATGATGTTGAAATTTCACATGTTTAATTAATGAAAAAACTTCCAAGCCTACAAGCGAATAAGGCTCCTGGGGTTGATGGCATATGCCCTATAATATTAAGTGAGGCAGCTGTTTGTTTGTTATTTGGTTTTTAGGAGTATTAGCAGCTAAGGCCATATTGCTCCGGAGATATGCGGTGGTCATTCCCGAACCTTTCTGCATCCTCCGTATTTGGTGGTCACGTGCTCGAACCGCGGTCTAATCAAGAAGCGTGTGCTACGCACTTCTGCTCCTGCGCACCTGGCTACGGAGGTGTCCTGGAGGCAGCAAGTTAGTGCATTGAACCATTGAGGCTAATTATAAGATCATCACTGGACTCGGGAGTAATTTCGTTGGATTGGAAAAGTGGCAGTGTATCTCCATACATTAGGGCAGTTCTAAGAGTGAAGTAGTAAATTACCAGCCGGTCAGTCTAATTCGGTAGTAGGGAAAATCATGGAGACAGTGATCAAGGGTGGAATTCAGGATCATTTAGATAGAAATGGAATTCTGAAGGATACTCAGCATGGTTTTGTTAAGCAAAAATCATATTTAACTAATCTGGTTAGCTATTTTGACAGGGTCACTCAAGAGCTGGACTTAGGGAATAATTTTGACATAGTTTATTTGGATTTCAGCAAAGCATTTCACTCAGTCCCACATGAGCAGTTACTCTATAAGCTGGACCAGGTTGGAATCACATGGAAAATCTTTAGCTGGATGGCTTCAGGGCAGGAGGCAGAGGGTTGTGATAAATGGTTATACCTCATTGGGTTGATTTAAGAAGTGAGGTTCCCCAAGGATCAGTATTAGGACCACTGTTGTTTTTGATTTTCATAAATGACATCGATGAAGGGATCGAGGGTGGGATGTCCAAATTTGCAGATGATGTAAATATTGGAAGAGTAGTTAATGATCACCACCAAGCAGAGTGACCTAGACAGTGACCTTCTTCAGAGTGACCTAGACCAGACTTCTTGAATGGTCAGTAAAATGGCAGCTATGCTTTAATCCAGCAAAGTGTAAGGTATTGCGCCTGGGGAACAGTAACCGTAAAATAACTTATACGCTTGCTGGAGTTGAACTAAAGTTGGTAGTGGAGGAAAGGGACTTGGGTGTTACGATACGGTCAGATATGAAGTTCTCCGAGCATTGTAGACAGGCTGCAAGGAAGGCCCATAGTGTCCTGTGGATGATTTATCGAACAATTGCTAGTAGAGATAAGGACATCATAATCCCATTATATAAGGCTATTGTTAGACCACACTTGGAATACTGTGTTCAAGTTTGGAGTCTCCACCTAAAGAAAGACAGTGTTTCTTGTAAGGGTCCATAGACAGGTAACTCACCTGTTGAGATTGGCAAAAGGGCATCCATATGAGGAAAGACTTTGAACATGTGGGTTGCAGAACTTGGAAACTAATCACCGTAGAGGAGACTTAATTGAGGTGTTCAAGGCTCTGAGAGGCATAAGTAAAATGAATGAGGACAAAATTTTCACAGTTATAAATGGTTCTAGAACTAGGGGCGTTAATTTCGTGTTACAGGGGGAGATGTTTAGACTGGATTGCAGGAAGTTTTATTTTAGCCAGTGAGTTATAAATTACTGGGATAAATTCCGTACGTAGGTGGCTGACAGTTTGGGGAAATTCAAAGGTCAGCTGGATAATTACCTACGGGAAAAGAGAAACACATAGGTTGTCTATTTACTTTTCTCTTATTAATTATTATTATTTTATTTTTCCTCTTATTTTTTATTTTATTTTTCCTCTTATTTTTTATTTTATTTATTTATTTTTATTTTTTTTTGGCTGGTGCAGCATAAGCCAATGGCTTGCTTGCACCATATGGTGATTACTAATACAACCAACCACTCCACTTATGTACCATTTCAGGCTTAATGTCCAAGTTTTCAGATGATACAAAGGTTGGCAGAATGGTTAATGACAGTATACTACTGCAACAACAGGATCTAGGAAAGTTAGGTAGATGGGCAAATGAAGTGTAACGTTGATAAATACAAAGTATTTCATATGGGTAGCAATAACCTCAGAGTAACATACCAAATGTCTGGTACTACACTCGGGGTAGTGAAAAATGAAAAACACCTCGGCGGAGGGGGCGGGATAATTTGCAGTCAGATATGAAGTTCTCTGAGCAATGCAGACAGGGTGCCAGGACAGCTCATGGGGTTTTGTCAATGATATATAGAATTTTTTCTAGCAGGGATAAGGAGGTAAATATACCATTGTATAAGGCAGTAGTCAGGCCACATTTTGAGTACTGCATACAGGTCTGGAGGCCTATTTTAGGAAGGATGTAGAGCTGCTAGAACGAGTATAGAGAAAGGCAACGAGATTGGTAAGTGGAACATGGGGGTGCTCTTACCAAGAAAGACTTTAGTTCTGCATATTGCTAGGTGCCTGCGAGGTGAACTGATTGAAGTGTTTAGGATTTTAAATGGATTGAGCAAGCTCAGTGCTGATGGAATTCTTTCTCTTGCTCAGACCACACACACACACACATGAGAGGGCACAAATTCAAATTGAGGAAGCATGGTGCAGAAGTTAGCCTTAGCCAGCAGGTTGTTTGATTGTTGGAACATACTTCCATCTGTTGTTGTTGTGGAAGTTGATAGCTTAAATAAATTCAAGGAGAACTAGACAAACTATTGGAGTGAATGAATTGGTGAAATCAGTGGTGTCGTGTCTTTTTTTTTTTGCTGATACTATATAAGCTTGTTTTCTTCCATTATTTGCTAATGCTAATAATATTAACCAGACACCTTCTACCCCATGTACTTTGTACCATTACCTGTCACAGGATGGAAAAAAATCCCATAAATGAGAAAAAGTTTTTAAATAACAATAATATTGATTCCTGCTTTACAAATGTTTTTTTTATATATATATATATATATATATATATATATATATATATATCTCTTAAGGTATTAGATCTCTCAAACTGAATGTGCTACTGTATATTCTTATTGTACCACTTTTTTTTTTCTCATTTATAAAGTTCGGGAAAATTTACATTACTACTGTGCATGCTGTCATCATATTCCTGCCTATAGCTTGGTTTACTACCTTAATTTAAGCACAACACACATGTGTTATCCTTATATTTTTTGGGAGATTTTTCTTTTATTTTATTCACCTTTTATGTATTTTACTGAATCCAAAACAGAGGTTTCTTTTCCACTTGTAATAGGCACTATCCTTCTGGTGCCATGTTCATTTCCATTCAAGTATTGCTTGTGGCAACACACACAGCATTTATGGCTGTTCCACTTGGAAATAGTAAGTTTTGTATGTTGTTTTCTATTTTGCATTTCTATTTATATTCATCTTCTATCTGCTTCTCCGTTGAGTTAACAATTGTATCTACGTGCACACAATAATATTATAATTGTTTGGTATCTACTTGGCCTAACCAAGTTTAAAATCAAAATTCCAAATTTAACTTTAGTATATATTATTGTCTGCGTAAGAACTATAATAGAAACAGAGTATCGCATATTATTGATGGCTGTCCCTTGAAAAAGATGTTACAGTAGTATGCCATATATACATAATCTGCCCTTTAATCATTAGTGTTATATGTATAGATATTTCAGTTTTATAATTAATTATGTATAATCCATAGATTCACTTAGACATACTGTTTTCATTCAGTCTCTTCCTACTCTTTGTATATATATATATATATATAAGTTTTATTAATATTAAATTAAATTAAGTATGCATAAATGGATATGAAAGTTACACAAGGTGCCAGTAACTATAAGGGTGAGGAAAGTAGAAAAAGAAGAATAGTAAATTAGTGAAAGGTGAAAGAATGTTAATATCCTAAAGGTTATGATGAATTAAGTAAATCAAGTATGGGCTTTATAATGCCAAGCCAAGATAAAGTGGAGGAACTGTAAAGTAAAATTAGTACAACAAAATACTAATAAAATGAAAATGGTATAGCTGTCATCAGATATGGGGTGAACAGTTTTAGTAAATGGTCTAATCTAGGTAATGCAAAAAATGCTTGATCTGAGGTCAGCTGAAATAAATATTGATACATGATCAGGTATTTCATCAGGAGACTAAACCTAACCATGTATCAGGAACTGCATTTCTATACTTGTCCATAGTAGTGGAAGAAAACTGAAAGGCCAAAAAGGAATGAAATGAAATTGGCACTTTCTAATACAGTATTCCTTTTTGGGCTTTCACTTTTCTTTCACTACTATGGACAAGTATAGAAATGCAGTTCCTGATACATGGTCAGGTGTAGTCTCCTGATGAAATACCTGATCATGTATCAATATTTATTTCAGCTGACATCAAGATCAAGCATTTTTTGCATTACCTAGATTAGACCATTTACTAAAACTGTTCACCCCCATATCTGATGACAGCTATACCATTTTCATTTTATTTTTATATTTGCATTTTATTAGTTGTACTAATTTTACTTTACAGTTCCCCCACATAAGTGGGGGAACTGTAATGTAAAATTGGCTTAGCAATTGGCTTGGCTTAGCTTAGCAAAGTAAAATATTGGCTTGGCAATTCAGCTCATAATTTACTTAATTCATCATAACCTCTAGAATATTAACATTCACTAATTTTTGCCTTTCACTAATCTACTACTCTTCTTTTTCTACTTTCCTCACCCTTATAGTTACTGGCACCTTGTGTAACTTTCACATCCATTTATGCATATTTAATGTTAATACAAATTACAGTATACTCTTGCATCCTTTAATGCTGCTTTGCGCTTTTAGGTGCATCTGTCATACCTAATTTATTAATCTTGCTTTCACTGAAACCATCTCATCTACTATATACCTCTTTTCTGTGTAACTCTTTAAACTTTTCCTTTAAAGAGGTATGTTGAAAACCCATTTATATATATGTAAATATATTTTATCACTGTATTGGGTAGGGGTGCTGACTGTCAAGTTTAATTAAATGAAAAAAATTGAGAATGCCTGCAAAGTAAAAGCAGATTACCTGAAATTAAGATTAACATAAATATAATAACAATAACAACAATGGTTGTTATTGTTATAAGGTAAAGTTTACTGTATTTATTTTTATTTATGTTTGAATTTTATTCCTTCGTTTTGGTCTCTGTTGGGTCAGCTATGATGTATACGTTTTGTACATATACATCATAACAGAAATAGAGACCCTGCTTATTGTGGTGGCTTCTACGGTTTTGGCTGCCGACCCCGTGAAGAAGTAGTTAAAGTCCTAGGACCCACTGTATTAGGTACCATTGTTGTTATTATTTTTATGTCAATCTTAATTTCATTTAATTTCAGGTAATCTGCTTTTACCTTGCAGGCATTCTCGATTTTTCCATTGTAATTACACTTGACAGGTCAGCACCCCTATACACTGATAAAATACATTTGTCTTTATTTCATTATGGTTGCTGGGTATTTATGCTATAACTAGTTCACTGGATCCATAACCCAGTTTAATAATTTAATACTTTTTCTTGCTTGCCTAGACGTTCAGTAATGTCGTTATATCCTATTATTTTTATCAATATTATATATGTGTGTGTGTGTGCATGCATGTATGTATGTATGTATGTTTGTATGTATAAATGTCAACAGCTGAATTAGTAATAATAGTAGCATACACATCAGTTTAGGGGTTTATTATATGGGGGGGGGGGGTGTTCAAAAAAGATTTGTATTCACCCAGAAGTAGTTGTAATAGAAAGTTGAAACAAACACTATGTATTACACTTTTCAACATAGTTACCTAACAAAATGACACATTTTTGCTATCTCTCAGTACACTTCTGCAAGCCAGTTTTGTTGAAATCCTCTGACTGTCCTTCAAACCACGACTTGGCAGCAGAAATAACATCATCGTCACCAGCAGCAAAGTGTTTTCCACAAAGAAAGGACTTCAGGGTAAAGAGGAAGAAATCCAAGAGTACAAGGTCTGGGGGAATAAGCAGGATATGACAATATTTCAGTTTTTCCTGGCATATCAACAATATTTCATGTGCACATTGTGATCTTTCCTCCTTCTGGTAAGAAGCCAGAAGTCTGGGAACTCATCTGTCAGCCATTTTACTCAAATCGCTTATGTATCTCTTGATGGATTATGTTCTCCACAGACCCTACATTAATTTTGAGCTCTACAGCTAGTTCTTTGATGCTAATATGGTGATCTAGCAGGATTATTGTCTCAATTTTTAAACACTTTTTCTTCTGTTACAGCAGTTGCTTGGCATCCTGAGATTTAACCCGGACAGTCTTCTCCATAAACAGCGACCATGTTTAATGGATTTTTTGGGTGTTTTCTTGCAGAAAGAGGAACCATATCAGTGATCTGTATTGCACTTTATCCATTGTTACACTTCACTTGATTCAGCACTGAAGAAAAAAAATGCATTGTTAGATAAAAACCAAAATTTACGTGGTTGCTATAAAGATTTCAAGGTATCAAGCAAAAAAAAATTCATCATTCTATTACAAATACTTATTTGCTGGATACAAATCTTTTTAACCCCCCCTCCCCATATACATTGAGTACACTATAGCTGGCTTATAGTTTAGTTCTTATAGTTTATTTAGAATTAGTTTTGTGTGTGAATTTAAATACATTGGAGAAAGGGCATGGTGTTCAATACATAGATTACCATAAATTCATTATTAAATGTAAATTAATGGTTGGACATGTATTAATGTACAAAGAGTTTATTAGATTAAAGCATATTTAATGTGACAAAAAAATTAAAGAAACTGTAATGGCTGATTTCTTCAGGGTACCACAGCCATAATAATCTACCTGGGACATAGCATTTTGAACTTTAGAGTAGACAATATAGGGTCTAAAGCAATTGGCTAGGCAAAGAATTTAGCAGATCATCAACGTAAATAGGTAAATAGGAACATTAGTCCAGTGCTGTATGAATGATAATTGATTTTAATTTATATTTATTAGATAATGATAAAATATATCTGGATACATAAAAAGATAAGTTGAAATGAATAATAATGATAATATTAACATAATAATAATAATGATGAAATACTAAATAAGACATATGAAATAGTATATATATGTAGTGTTTGAAATGTGGGAAAGTAATCACTAATGGTAAAATAAGGTGAAGATAAAGATACTGCATGCTATGCTAAAGTTGGTTGCAAAATGACAGACAACTGCTAAAGAAAGATGTAGGTAAGCATGCTGGAAAGCACGAGACTCACCCTATTAATGGAAGGCCCTAGCTAAAGTGAAAAGTTAGTGAAAAAATGTATGTTAATACCATGTACCAAAGTGTATGAAATAAGACAAGTGTAAATTTTTTTTAGAATATATAGAATTTTAGAAAGATTGGATCCATGCTTGAAGCTAAAAAGACAATTTTGAAACATAAATCAAAACCTTACCTGTTATTGAGGAAGATCATTCTTTGAACTTTCTCAAGAACAGTTAAGGTCATACGATAATACCATCCATATATTAGTTGAGGCAAGGTTCATGTTTTATAACATAGGAAATAGTTATAAGTAAGCAAAATAATTAAATGCCAGAAAATCAGATATAAAGAATACCTACTAAATTAAACTGCAATGGCAGGTATGATTTAGTGAACTAAGAGAGGGAAATAGTAATTTTAAATATAATGGGCTACAAAGATAAAATAGACAGTCATTTGCTTCTTTCTCAACAAAATAATAACAGACTAAAAGTCTAGTTAGGCTAAATTTGTAATAGAGTAAATCTTTGTAAAAGGGAATTATGTTTTCATGTAGAAAGCAAAATTATAAATATAGAAAAATATATGGGAGCATAAACAATGAAGGATAATAGAAATAAAACCTTGTTAGAAATTCCATATTGTGAAATAAACCAAAATTAATGATAGAAACACATTTTTTGTCAAAAAGCTTGAGAATGTAGCTAAATGAATGGACAGAATAATAATGTTATATAGGTAAAAAGTCTGTTAAATGCTAGACTAGGACTATATTTTTACTTTTTGGAATAGAAAAGGAAAGAACATTTTTGCAATAAATATCAAGTATACTTTAAGATAACACGGCCAGTTTTTGAGAATGTGGATAAATGAATGGATATTATAACTGTAATAGAGAGAATCTCTAAAGGTAGGTAAAAGTCATTCACTAATTATTCTGTAACATTCATGCTACAATTCCACCCTTTCTCATCAGCAAACTGTTGGTCTAAGAAATGTATTGCACTCACATAAGCAGTGAATGCTACAATTTATGTGGGTGAAAGGAATATAGATTGAGAGAGAAGAGGGACAGCTAATGAATGACCTTCAACTGCTTAAAGAATTTCTCTACACTAATGAATATTATTATTAGCTATAAGGTGCAAGGAAGCCTTGAGGCTTATGCTGCACCAGGAAAAAAAAAATCTGAATTACCCAGAGAGAGAGAGAGAGAGAGAGAGAGAGAATCACCAGGAAAGAGATGATTATATCCAGCTCAGGACCCTGGGTGTGCCAAGCCCATACACACAGATGTGAGTCCCTGAGGGTAGATAGTATAATATATAGGTAAAAAGCCAGTGTTGAATGCTAGCCAAGAACTGTTATTTTGCAATATGTATCAAATATACTTTAAGAAAATCTCTTAAACATATAACAATCTTGAATGAAATATTGAAAAAATTCATTTCATGCAGAAGTGATATAATCTAGCTGCAAGAAAAACAATGTGCAACTCATGTTCCTGACACTAAATTGACTTGCCGGGGAAAAAAATAAAAGTTTACACAACTCTGGTGGTGGTAACAACATGTGTAGATAAGCCATGGTATAATGAAATTCTAGTAATGGTACAAGTTAAAGTTTAAAATCAATAAAAGTTATTGATGAAATTGTTATGGATATTTAATGGCAAAATAAAATGGGGGAAACCAATATTCAAGGATAAAATGGTCACAGTGACAAGTATACTAGATAAAATATAATTAAATAAATTTGAGTGGATTGAATAATAACCTTATATAAATAGTTCAAAATAGCAAGGTGATTCATTTGAACTGTGGAAAAAGTTTATGCTCTATAGAGCAGGTACAGAATAATTGTAACTAATTTTTAAGCTTATAGAGAAAAATGAAGACAAATAAAATGCACTATAAGCACTCCTAATAAAAGGGAAATAAGCAGATGATGCTTTAATCAGTACCAGTAGGATCACTGAAATAAGAGCTTTCTGATAAATATGACAGCACAGTATATAGGTCTGTTCAAATAGGATTACAAATACTCAAATTAATACAAGTGCTAAAAAGTGCTATTTATTCAAGGGTGAACGGAATGTTACCCTTCCATTATTTTCTCCGTTTATAAATCAAATTATCCTTGTGGTTTTTTATATCTGATTCTCTACACATACCATACCTTTACATATAATGTAGTAGTAGTAGTAGCAAATGTTGCAAGAAAGCAACCTTATATAGCATCAGCCAAAAAAAAAAAAAAAAAAAAACCTTCTCCCATTCATAACTCCAAGAATTTGTCCAGTTCTTCCTTGAATTTATTCAAACCATCCACTTACACAACAACAGATGGAAGCCTATTCAAACAATCAACTGGCTGAAGGCAAACTTATGCACATCTTACTTGAAACCATCCCTCCTCAACTTAAATTTATGCCCCCTCATGTGTGTAGTCTCAGAAAGAATGCCATTCACATTCAGCTTACTTAATCCATTCAAGACCTTAAGCACCTCAATCAGATCACCCCATAGGTGCCCCCAGAAGCTACAGTTTGCAGAACTGAAGCTTTCCTAGGTAAGAGCACCCTTTTGTTCTCTGCACCCATTCCAGCACATCTACATCCTTCGTAAAGTGAGGCGTCCAGACTTGTACGCAATACTCAAGATACGGAATAACCCTGGCCTTGCACAAAGGAATAATCATCTCCTTATCCCTACTAGCAAAGTTTCTGTATATTTAGAAAAACCTTTGAGTTGTTCTGGTAGCATGTCTGCACTGCTCAGAGAAGTTCACATCTGACTGCACAGTTACCTCCGGGTATTTCACACTTTCCCCTACCCTGAGTGTAGCACACACAGTTGGCAAGTTATGTTTGAATTATTGCTACCCGCGTGCAGTACCTTGCATTTTTCAGTGTTAAACTTCAGCTACCATTTTTCAGCTCATTGACCGTTTTGGCAGACCTTGTTGCTCTAACTCACCCTGATTACTGTCGCTAACCACTCTGCTGACTTTTTTTTTCATCATCTGCAAACTTTGACATTAAGCCCGATATACCTTTATTGATATCATTAATAAATTTTGAAAACAACATTGGGCCCAACACTGAACCCTGGACTACTCCACTGATAACATTTGTCCATGGAGAACAGTGCTTATTGATACCCACTCTGTCTTCCTCCACCTAACCATCCCTTTATCCATAACATTAACTTGCCCTTATTGCCACATTGCCCCATTTTGTACAACAGTCTTTTGTGTGCAACAGTATCAAAAGCGTTCCTGAAATCCAAGTATATGATATGAAGATTATTTTTTGCATCCAGTGCCTTGGTCACTGCACTATAGTAACCTATAGGAGCCTTAACAAAACCATGCTGTAACTGCAGTAGAATTGCACTCCTGTCCAGATGGTCCTGCATTACTTCTTTAACCAGTGACTCTGTTCCCTGGAACAGATGTTAAGCTAACAGGTCTATAATTACTCGTGTCACCTTTCGTTCCCCCTTTATAAATTGGGGATACATTCGCACATCTTCAGTCCATTGGAACCTCGCTTGAATCCAAGGATGCCCTCATGATTGTGACTAAAGGTTTGCTTACCTCCTTTGCTGCTTCTCTTAATATGATTGGATAGATTCCATTCAACCCAAGTGCCTTTTTTATGTCCATCATCAACAATTTGACAAGACTTCAGTTATAGCTCGGACACAGCATGGTTTTGTTAACGGGAAGTCTTGCCTGACCAATTTGATTGGATACTATGATGCAGTCATAAAAGAGCTGGATGCAGGGAATAACTTTGATATTATATACTTGGATCTTAGAAAGGCTTGTGATACTGTTGCACATGGAAGACTGCTGCACAAATTGGAGCAGTGTGGCATTGGAGGCAAATTGCTGCTATGGATAAAGGGATGGTTGAGTGGGAGAAGACAGAGAGTGGTAATCAATGGACACTGCTCATCGTGGACTAATGTTATTAGTGGAGTCCCTCAGGGTTCAGTGTTGGGTCCATTATTGTTTTCTGTATTTATAAATAATATTGATGATGGTATATCAAGCTTAATGTCCAAGTTTCCAGATGATACAAAGGTTGGCAGGGTTGTTAAGGACACTACTGACGCTATGCTGCTGCAACAGGATCTGGAAAGGTTGAGCAGATGGGCTGAGAGATGGCAAATGAAGTTTAACATTGACAAATATAAAGAAATACATATGGGAAACAGCAACGTATCAACTCTGTGGTACTACACTGCCAGTGGTAGAGAATGAAAAGGACCTGGGGGTAATTGTGCAGGCAGATATGAAGTTCTCTGAGCAGTGCAGATGGGCTGCAAGAGTAACTCATGGTGTCTTATCAATGATATACAGGAATTTTTCTAGCAGGGATAAGGAGGTGGTTATTCCCTTGTATAAGGCAATGGTCAGGCCACACATTGAGTACTGTATACAGGTCTGGAGGCTTCATTTCAAGAAGGATGTAGAGCTGCTGGAATGAGTACAGAGAAGGGCAACAAGATTAGTGAATGGAACAAAGGGTTGCTCTTACGAAGAAAGGCTTAAGTTTTGCAAATTACAGTGTCTGAAGACTAGGTACCGGCGAGGTGATCTGATAGAGGTGTATAAAGTCTTGAATGGTTTGAGCATGCTCAATGCTGAAGGGATTCTGCCTCTTGCTCAGAATAAACACCTGATAGGGCATAAATTCAAATTGAGGAAAGACAGATGTAGGATAGATGTGTTGAAATTTGCCTTTAGCCAGCGGGTAGTTGGTTGGTGGAACAGATTTCCATCACTTGTTGTGGAAGTTGATAGCCTAAATAAATTTAAGGCTCAGCTGGACAGGTATTTCAAACAAACGGAGGGGTGAAGTGGAAGGTTTTTTTTTTGGATGATGCTGCATAAGCTTGCTTTCTTGCATCATATGCCTCTACTAATGCTAATTTCTCCTACTATTTCCCTTCAGTTATCACAAAGTCATTTAGCTCTTCATTACAGTTTGATAAACTTCTGGTATTCCCCTCCGTAAAGAACTTCTCATGCATGGATGTAGATACAAAATACCTATTCAATTGGTGCCTCTGCAGCCAGGTGGGCAGGAGCAGCAGTGCATAGCACATGCTTCTTGATTAGACCGGGGTTCGAGCCGTGCCCACCAAATACGGAGGATGCGGCAAGGTCAGGGAATGACCGCCGCATTTCCCCGGATCAGTATGGCCTTACTTGCTAATGCTCCTAAAAACCAAATAACAAACAAACCTATTCAATTTGTCCACAACCTGAGCAGGGTCATCAACAGTTAACCTCTACTGTTAATATAAGCATATAGAGCCGGGTGGGTAAAGTGCCTGCCTGGCAACCCAAAGGTTGCAGGTTCGAATCCTGCGTCTTGCTTGGATCACAATAGAAAATGCAAAAACCTTGGGAGGTGCAATATGGTCACAGAAGCCGATGTGCCAACAACTAACAAAAAAAAAAAAAAAAAAAAAAAAGCATATAGAAGGCTTTGATGTTTTTCTTTGCCAGACACATCTCATGATCTGCTTTAGCTTGCCTAACTTCCTTTGTGACTTGATTAGAGACTAATTTATATATACCATAGGCTTCTGTATCACCTGACAATTTATATGTATCTCATGCACTTTTCTTCTCTGTCACATGTCTCAGTAGTTCATCTGACATCCATATAGGTCTAAGCCTTGAACAGCATTTCTTCGTTGGTATGAAAAGCCTAGTATCTTCTTTGATTACTTCTCTGAATACTTCCAATTTAGAATTTGCTGTTGGTAACATCATCAGTTGGTCCCACTGCACAAAATTTAAAACTGTCTGAGACTATTGTAATCATCCTTATGAAACCAAGGGTAAAGGCTTTTGGTTTCCTTATGAAACCAAAAGCCTTTACCCTTGGCAGCAGTAATTTCTTTATTTAAATTCCACATTAGTACACCCAGTGGGCCTTTTACCTGCAGATTATTAATGAATGTAGCATCATTGCTGATAACCAGATCAAGTATTCCTTCCTCTTGCTGCCTTTCTATCATGCTGCTTTAGAAAACAGTCATCGAAGAAATCTGAAAAAGTCTTGCTAGTGGGTGAGTGACCAACCCAGAATTCCAGTCAATATCTGGAAAGTTAAAATCACTGATTATAAGACATAATTTACTGTCCCACTATTTCTCTGTATAGCTGTTTGTTGTACTCTTCAGTCATTAGGCCTATAACACACTTCTACTCTCAATTTTGTTTTCCCAGTGTTTATATCACACTAAATTGACTTAACATGCACTGGTCACCTGTGTCAACTGGATGCACTGTCTTTGATTTAATATTCTTCTTAACTAAGAGCCCTCCACCCGTTCTGTTCTGTCTGTTCTTCCTGTATACATTGGTACTCCCCCATATTCAAATTCAGCATCACTTAAGCCTGAGTGATGACATAATCAATACTTTAAATTTGTCAAGTTTATTTACAATGCTCCTGGCATTAGTGTACATGCAAATATGCATGCACATGTTCTTATTCTTAGTTACCCTTACACAGCTCATGTATTCACTTATTCCCCACAGCAGGGCATACTTTACAGCACACCCTGCTGTGGGCAGAATTACAGACACCTTCAAATTCAATCGTAACTCGCAACTTTTGTCCAACATTGCCCTGTACTTGTTAAATAAGTCCTCTGATCTACTCTTAATATCATTAGTGCTAATGTGTATAACAGTATCTTGTATAATTGAATGCAGTAAAGAGTTCTTCTTATTCACCTTTTGTGCTCCTAAAAGATAATATCTGCTCCACAGTCATCTCTTTTTTTTCCCTGACAGACATACAATTGTCCTATTCCACTATCCTTGTACAATATATTTCCAATTTCCCTGACAATAGAGTCATTGACAATAACCACCTCCTGTGGGACCAGCACATTCTGCCTTGAAGATTGCTCATGTGTTTCCTGATTCACGGGTGTGAGCTCTGGCATTGAGTTGGGCAGCAGAGAATTTGATGGGCCCCCATTTTAATCCCTTCAAGGGCAATCTACTCTCCTTTTCAAACTCTCATAAACGCTCATCAGATTGCTGAGTTGGTGCCTAAATTCTTCACACTCTCTGCACTAAACACACACACAAAAACATCCCCTTGGCAGTATCATGTCCTGTTCCAGAAAGATTGGCCAACATTACATAAGTTGCCCATTTTGTTGGGCTGTATTTTGTAGAATTGCTGCTTGTGCATTTTCCCTAACGCACAGCACTAATGCTACTTTGTGCTCATTGCTTTGCTGCTCTAGTCTGGGACATGATTTCCATTTAAATACAATTTCATTAATCAACAATGAAAATAAGTAAAATCAATTGATTAATTAGAATACTGCCCTTCAGCCAACATATTCCTAAATGCAGTGATGTTTTACACTATAAAGTTCAAGTGTACATTATGCTTTACCAATATGATTGCAGTTTTAAATTAGTTATATTCTTACTAAAAAATAAAATTTCTTAGCTAAAAACAATTATGCCTAACAGGTGATTAGAACCTTTGAGCTACTTATTTATCATAACTGAACCTTACTATTCCACTGCACCACTGGTTATATATTACAATATTCATGCCAAAGTACCGATACAATAGCGGTACAAATAGTAATTGTGATTTACAAAATCCTTATCCCTAATCTCTCATGGGTAGCATAGGTAGGACCGTGCCTCCCCCCACCATGTGGAAAAGACCTGAGTTTGAATCCTGTTGATCATGGGAGGAATTTTTATGGATCTTTTTCACAATGTGGCTGAGTTAGTCAGGAAACTCAGGTTTTTTATGCATAATCATCATCCAGTAATTGAGTCTTGTGACTAGTCTGTTCCACTGATGAAGGTATTTTTTGGTCTTCCCTTAGGGCATTTCCCTTCTACACTCCCCTCCATGGCCTCCAGCAGCAACCCACCATATTATATCATGTGTCCCACCCATTTGACTGGTTGATCTTATTCTGTCAAGTATTTTTCTTTGTTATTGCACACGTTTTAATATTTCCTCATTTGATACTGTTTCAATCCATTTAATTTTTTCCAACTTGTGCCAGCACCACCACCACCACCACGTCTCAAAGGCCTCAAGCCTCTTTTTGTCTCTCTTAGTAAGAATCCACGTCTCAGCTGCATATAGCACCACCAAGCAGATATATGTCATTATCTTCTTCCATATTTCCAGGGACATATTCTTCTGTGTTATCAATGACAGTTTATTCTTGAAAGATTGTTTTGCCATTGTAATTCTGGTTATAAGTTCAGCAAAAGCATTGAACAATCTAGGTGAAAGTAGGCGTCCCTGTCTTACTCCCATTTTAACTTTAGCTTTTTCAGTCAGTCCAATAATCTTCTTGCATTCAATTTTTTCAAGCAATGGGAACAGTTCTCTCCAGATTACTCTATCAAATGCCTTCTCGTAATCTACAAAACACATAAAGGTTTCTTACCTTGTTATACTTTTTCTCCCAACACTCTCAGTTTCAATAGCATCTCATTGAACTGCTTCTACAAAAGCCGCGTTGTAAGTCATCCAGGTATTATTCAGTATGTTTCTCAATACAGAGTTTAATAACATTCAGTAGAATCTTGGATGTATGAGTAATAAGACTTATAGTTCTGTCGACTTGGCATACTGTTGATGTCATCTTTTGGGTATAGGTATGATTGATGTGTAGAATTCCTCTTATCAGTTCAAATAGAGATTTCTTCATATTTTCTCCACTGTATTCTAAAAGCTCTTCAATTATGTTGTCAATTCCCGGTGCTTTGTTATTTCTAAGAGATTTAGTTAAGGCTGCATTGAATTCTTTAGATATTTCTTCCTCTATGTTGTCTTGTTCTTCTAAAGCCATATTCTTCCATGTGTATGTGCTTGAGCTGTCATAACATTCTTCCACATATCTCCACCAGCTCTCCTTATGTTCTTTGCAATTCAGTATTGCCATTTCCTTTTTGTCCCTTATTGCTCTCGTTTATATTCTGCTGTACTTTCTAGTTGTGATTTTTCTGTGCGGTTAGTTCATCCATCCCTGTTGTTCAAGTGTTTCAATCTCCTGACAGTTCTCTGCCCATTACTGTTCATTTGCCTTCCTACATTCTCCATCGATTTCCAATCTTCGATAGTTCATTTGATCCTTTTCATTATTTCAACCTTTTAGTCTTCGCCTCTCATCCATTTTCTGCAGAATAACATCAGTAATCCAAGGCTTCCTAATTTTTTCTTTCTTCCCCAGTGCCTCCAATGCAACTTTACATATTATCTCCTTGATTAAAGACCAGTTTTGCTCAAAATCATTCATTGTCTCCTCAGTAGCAATATCATTGGTCAGTTCTTGAAATACATTTTTTGTTCTCTCTTCTCTAAGTTTCTTAATGTTCCATCACATGAACAGTTTCTCTTATTTATGCGCATCAATTTTAGTTTCACATTGATGTTCACAAGTGAGTGGTTTGAATCTCTGTCCCCTCCCATTTTCATCCAGCAAACAGAAAATTGACCTCAAAATACATGCAATTTACAGACAATAACATGGGGCAACGTAGCCTTATTGCCAATGCTTCTAAAACCTGACACAACAACCCTATCTGTATATACTACTAATCACACATTTCTTACTAAAAGTTATTACTTTCAATGTTCTCTATTAAGAGATTACCTCTTCAAGAAACCTTTTGATACTATTATGCCTGGAAGACTACTGTACAAATTGAAGCTGTATGGTATTCAGGGCAAGTTACTACAATGGATAAAAGAGTGGTTAAGTTGGAGAAGACAGAGAGTGGTAATCAATGGATGCTGCTCTTTGTGGATTAATGTTATTAGTCGAGTCCCCCAGGGTTCAGTGTTAGGCCCACTGTTGTTTTGTATATTTATCAATGATATTGATGAAGGTATATCAGGTTTAATGTCCAAGTATAGAGATGATAAAAGGTTGGCAGAGTTGTTAATGACAGTAATGGCAGTGTGCTACTGCATCAGGATCTAGAAAAGTTGGGCAGATGGGCCGAGAAGTGGCAACTGAAGTTCAACATTGACAAATGCAAAGTACTGCATTTGGATTGAAGTAACCCCAGAGAAACGTACCAAATGTGAGTAGTACTATTAGGGTGGTAGAAAATGAAAAAGATCTGGGAGTAATTGTGCAGTCAGATATGAAGTTTTCTAAAGTGCAAACAGACTGCCAGAGCAGGTCATGGGGTATTGTCAGTGATATACAGGAATTTTGCTTGTAGGAAAGAGATGATTATCCCTTTGTATAAGGTAATGGTCAAGCCGCACCTTGAGTACTGCATACAGGTCTGGAGGCCTCATTTTAGGAAGAATGTAGAGTTGCTTGAGTGTCTACAGAAAAGGGCAACAAGATTGGTGAGGGGAACTAAGGGATCCTCTTACCAGAAAAAGCTTAAGTTCTGCAAATTGCAGCATCTGGAGACTAGGCACCTCACAGGTGCCTATAGTCTCCAGATCTCAATCAGATCACCTCCTGATCTCATTTGATTGAGATCAAGGCCATAACGCCTCAATCAGATCACCTCCTGATCTCATCTGATTGAGATCAAGGCCTTATACACCTCAATCAGATCACTTCCTGAGAGGTGATCTGATTGCGGTGTATAAGGCCTTGAATGGTTTGAGCAGGCTCAGTGCTAACGGGATTCTTCCTCTTGTTCAGATTACGAACCTGAGATGGCATAAATTCAAATTGAGGAAAGACAGTTTAAAATAGATGTGTGGAAATTTGCCTGTAGCCAGCGGGTAGTTGATTGCTGGAACAAACTTCTGGTGAGTATGGGCTTGGCAAACCCAGGGTCCTGAGCTGGATATCATCATTCTTCTCTTTCTTGGTGATACCTCTCTCTCTCTCTCTCTCTCTCTCTCTCTCTCTCTCTCTCTCTCTCTCTCTCTCTCTCTCTCACACACACACACACACACACACACACACACACACACACACACAGGGGGCTAACTCGGGAATTTTTTTTTTGGCTAGTGCAGCATCATTATAGAAGTTGATAGCTTAAATAAATTCAAGAAGGAAACTGGATAAATGTTTAGAGGGAATGGATGTGTGAAATTGTTTTTTTTTTTTTTTTTTAGCCGATGTTACATAAGCTCATACGCTTGCTTTCTTGCATCACATACCTCTACTACTACTATTTGTTGACATTAGACTTAAATTTTTGTAAATTATAATTTTTAGGAATTATTTTTGAATGGCGGTTGTTTCAGAAAATGGAAGTTGGAGGAATAAATGAGGAAGAAGATAAGTTGGTTCTGTGAGTTTCAAGTTGGACAGTAAAAGGAATGCTGAACTGGTTATGGTGTTTGGACTAGTTGAATAGAGAGCAAGAATTACAGAAGCCGATTCATAAGAAACAGGGGCTGTGATATATCTATAGAAAGGCATACAGCAGAAATAAAATGACTGTGAAACGTAGTGTAGAAAATTTATTAGAGATCGGTCATTAATTAACCTAATGCACTCCATTCAATGGAATCTAGAAGCCTGAGAGAGGTTTTAAGGACACTTTCACAGATATAAGAACAGTGTTCCATGGTAGCATGGATTTGCCAATTGTACAGAGTGAGTTACTATTTGGAAGAAAAGTAATGCCGAGAGCAAAAGAAAAAACAGTTTTTTAGACACAGGGTAAGCACTATTTGTGATGTGCTTATGCCAAGAGAAAATAGAAGCTAGGGTAATACATAATAGAGATATTGTGATCTTGTTTTGAAATCTGAGTATCATCAAAGATAAGCATAGAAGCAGAAGAAACATTTTTGTGAGATATAAGACAGGACTAAGTTTTAGAAGGATTGAAATCAACTAAGTTGCCTTTGCCCTACTGAAAAATTACCTGGAGATCAGCATTTAGGGAATTGGTCGTGGATGTTGAAGCTGTTTATGCAAGCAAGGTTTCTCAAGGTGAAATGTAATCTGCCATCATCAGCAAAACTGTGGATAGTATTTCCAGTTAATGGAAGAAGACCAATTAATATACGAGAGGAAAAGAGTGGGAGAAAGAACTGAACTTTGGGAAACACTAGCATTAGTTAAGAAGTTAAAAGACACAGAGCCATGCACGATCACTGACAGCAGAGTGTGGTCAAAGAGAAAACTGGATACGTAATTGCAAAAAAGTTGGCAAACCATAAGATCGAAGTTTGTTTAGAAGATCTTTATGCCAATCAGAATCAAAAGAATTGAAATGTCAAGGGGCCATTGCTTGAGTTTCGCCAACCATTTCCATTGAATTTGACCATTCATGGATAACACAAGCCAGCATACCAGTGAATCAACATGATGATGGAACACTGATGAAATCCATTTTGATGTTCATTGATCAGATTAGCATTAGCATTACCAGAGGCATATGATGCAAGAAAGCAAGCTTATGCAGCATCAGCCAATAAAACAAAAAAAAAAAAAAACCACTCCCATTTCACCCCCTCAGTTCATTCGAAATACCTGTCCAGCTGAACCTTAAATTTATTTAGGCTATCAACTTCCAAACAAGGGATGGAAGTCTGTTCCACCAATCAACTACCCGCTGGCTAAAGGCAAATTTCCGCACATCTATCCTACATTTGTCTTTCCTCAATATGAATTTATGCCCTCTCAGGTGATTATTCTGGCAAGAGGCAGAATCCCATCAGCATTGAGCATGCTCAAACCATTCAAGTCTTTATACACCTCTATCAGATCACCTTGCCGATGCCTAGTCGCCAGACACTATAATTTGCAAAACTTAAGCCTTTCTTCGTAAGAGCAACTATTTGTTCAATTCACTAATCTTATTGCCCTTCTCTGTACTCATTCCAGCAGCTCTACATCCTTCTTGAAATGAGGCCTCCAGACCTGTATACAGTACTCAACGTTTGGCCTGACCATTGCCTTATACAAGGGAATAATCACCTCCTTATCCATGCTAGAAACATTCCTGTATATCATTGATAAGACACCATGAGCTACTCTTGCAGCCCGTCTCCACTGCTCAGAGAAATTCATATCTGCCTGCACAATTATCCCCACTTCCTTTTCATTCTGTACCACTGTCAGTATAGTACCACAGAGTTGATATTTTGCTCTGGGGTTACTGTTTCCCATATGTAAACTTCATTTGCCACCTCTCAGCCCATCTGCTCAATCTTTCCAGATCCTGTTGCAGCAGCATAGCGTCAGTAGTGTACAACCCCGCCAACCTTTGTATCGTCTGCAAACTTGGACATTAAGGTTGATATACCATCTTCAATATCATTTATAAATACAGAAAACAACAATGAACCCAACATTGAACCCTGAGGGACTCCACTAATAACATTAGTCCACGATTAGCAGTGTCCATTGATTAACGCTCTGTCTTCTCCCCCTCAACCATCCCTTTATCCATAGCAGCAATTTGCCTCCAATGCCACACTGCTCCAATTTGTGCAGCAGTCTTCCATATGCAACAGTATCAAAAGCCTTTCTAAGATCCAAATATATAATATCAAAGTTATTCGCTGCATCCAGTTCTTTTGTGACTGCACCATAGTATCCAATCAAATTGGTCAGGCTAGACTTTCCCTTAACAAAACCATGCTGCATCCGAGCTATAACTGAAGTCTTGTCTAGATGATCCTGCAGTGCTTCTTTAACCAGTGCCTATTAATTTTCCTGGAACAGAAGTTAAACTCACAGGTCTATATTTACTTGCGTCAGCCTTTGATCCTCCTTTGTGAATTGGGGGTCACATTTGCACATTTCCAGTCTATGGGTATCTCCCCTGAGTTCACAGAAGCTCTCATAATTATGGCTAAGAGTTCGCTTACTTCCTTTGCTGCCTCTTTTAATATAACTGGATAGATCCCATCCACCCCGGGTGCCTTTTTTATGTTTATCCTCAACAACATCTTGTTTTCCAGGCTGCTGCTCATTCTAATAGAAGCAGTGCAAGAATCTCTTTCACCTCTGCCAGTGGCTACTGTTAATCTATTCGTCTTTGTATCCCCCCAAGCTAGCAGTTTTCCGACCCACCTAACACTGCCTCGATAGCATCAGCAAATATTCTTGCACCCTTTCTATTTAAGTGTATCCCATCCCTGTAGAAGCAGTCTCTCCTGTTAACAAGTACAGATCAGGCTGAAAAAAATTCTATCCTTTAGCCTTGCACATTCTTTCCAGGGCCGAATTGATCTACAAGGCTCTCATCATATACTCCCTCCTATCGTGTCTGGGGAAGAATTGCAGACAATTTCAAATTCAACCCTAATTCACGGCTTTTTTTTCAACCATGACTTGTACTTGTTAAGTAATTCTGCCAGTCTTCTACTCTTAATGGAAGGTTTCTGGGTAGTTTAGGAGTTGGTGGTTAATGAATTTCTATATTGTTTCAGAAAGAGTAGAAGTGAGTGCAATGGAACAGTATTTGAATGCGTGGGATTTGTCACCCTTTTTGAGGAATTGGCTGCATGTGAGCAAATTTCCAAGCAAAAGGGAAAACACTATTGGAATAAGAAAATGTAAAAAGGTGACACAGAACGGCTGTAAGCTGAGGAGCACCGATTGTGATAACAAGTGGAGAAATATCACCAGGACCTGTTGATTGCTTGGCATTGACTGTTCAAAATTCTTCTGACATCCTTTTGGCAGAACACCACTGGAGGCTTTTAATAGAGTATTTAGGAGGTAGTTTACCATGCCTTCAAAGTGAGATTTATCTTTAGCTGAGTTGGCAATAGAAACATCCTGAGAAATTTTTAAACATAGATGGTCAAAAGTTTTGGCCAATAGCTTTGGAAGTAACAAGAATGCTCGAGTACCATTTGGATAAGAAGCACGTTTTCTGCTCTTAGCCCATTCAAAGTCTAGTCTGGACTGATTAATAACTGCTTTACAATTATTGCGATCTTTGGTGTAGGCAGGAAAATGGACCTGGAGATTTGGATGCAAGCCAATTGTGATATGGAACAGCATTAGCTCATTTATTGGAAAATCAAGGTTTAAATGAAGGACAAGATTTTAAGGTGGAGTATGAAATAAAGGATTTTGTCCCTACAAGACTAATTTCACTGACAATCTGAGCAAACATCAGAAGGTTTATAATAGTAATCCAATCAAAGAAGAGAAGTCTCACATATCAACCCTTTTTGCATTCTTGTAATGCCAAACACTACAAGTTGAGAATGGCCATGACAGGAAAGGCTCCATTGGAGAAGAGACCATCACCAAGTTGCGATCTGAAGTGCCTAGTGGACCATTCACCTCAACCTCACCACTACATAGGAAGGGTTTATTGTTCAGAAAGATCAAGAGTATTAGCTGTGTGGTTAGGATTGTCTGTTATTCTGGTAGATAAATGAACGGTCTGTGTGAGGCCATTAGTAATATAGACCCAACTAGTCAAGGTACTAGTTTGGTCTTTTGCTTCAGCATCTCGACCAGCTGGGTCAGTGTTATAGAAAATGGAAGCCAGCTAGAGTTGTGAATCTTTAAAATTGCCAAGGAAAATTACCTCACTGTTAGGAAAGTTGGATTGGAGAAATTCAAGTTTCATAGAGATTAAGTCAAAGCGTTCCAAGTTATTAGCTAGAGAAGACCAAAAAGAGGAGATTCCATATTACTAAGTTTCTGAGAGGGGCTATCAGAATGGTCATATGCACAAGGTACCACCTTTGAAGCAAAAGGAATTGTACAGCAAATAATTAGGGCAACTGAGGTGAGCAGTGGTTGAATTAACTTATAATTAGAATTCTGTCCTTAAAAAGTACATGAAACTTGGCAGACTGTAACTGGAAATGGACATCATTGCAATCGGAACCAACACCACATATATTTGTGAAATGAATGAGGAAGTGTTTAGGAGGTTTACATCTTTTTGCACATAATTTTACTCTTGTTGTTCTATTCATGTAGTCTGGGTGCGAGGTTAGCCTGTGCGGACATTGCTCCTTAAAGCTCTTCAAACAGAGAAGTTTTTCCTGATTTATTTTCTGCTTTATTAGTTTAAATTGTCATATTATTTTCTAGAGTAGCTTTATATTCCTAGTTACGATACTTAGTTTAAAGTTTAACTTAGACAAAGATTTTGTAGATATTACTTAGTATCGGTAACGGTATCAAATCCACGTGTCACAAACCAAATTTTTTTTTAACCAAATTTAGTCGATTTATTAACCAACTGTTATATCAAATTATCTTCTATAAGTAGATTATAGACATAGTCAGGATCCTTAGTTTATTCTAAATGAGATAGCGAGATTTGGAAGCTAATCAATACTTACGAGTCCGTAGAAATACCGTTCGTGAATTCCCGCCATTTTTACACGATAGCATAAGCTTAGTGTCATATAGTGCATAATATAATATTGTCAATTAATCAGTAAATCTATTAATCTTGATAAACTTTATTGTCAATTAAATTGTACTTTTAACTCTATATATATATATGTATATATATATATATATAACGACTTAATCGTAACAAATAATTAATACATAACTATAGTGGTACACGTGATACGGAAGTTGTATAAAGGGAACACTAGATACCGAAAAAAAAAAAAAAAATATATATATATATATATATATATATATATATATATAACATAACTGTTTTGGGATATAACTTAAGGATTTAATTTTTGTTTTGAATTTTATTGAATTAAATCGGAATCATGACTCTGACCAGAGCAGCAAAGCAAAAGGCTCAAGCTAATGGGAGTGCTGTGGTTCAGGGGAGAACTGAGGGGGGCAGTTGCCCTCTGAATCACAGTCTATTAAAATGCACTGTTTGCTTGATGTTTGCGGAGCAGTCGGGTACGGGACATGATACTGCCAAGGGGGATGTCTTTGTGTGTGCACGATGTAAGGAGTGCAAGGAAATCAGGCGACAACTCAGCGTTGTTATGGGCCTTTATGAGACCTTGAAGGACAGGGTGGATGCCCTCGAAGGAAATAAATTGGGGGGGCCCATCAAGCTCTCAGCTGCCCACATCAACGCCAGAGCTTGCACTTGGTCATCACGCAACACAAGGGCAGCCCCCTAGGCAGAATGCGCTGGTCCCACAGGAACTAGTAGTTGTTGGTGACTCTATTGTCAGGGAAACGGGGAACATGCTTTGTAAAAAGGATAGGTGGAATAGGACCAGGGTATGTCTGCCAGGGGCAAAGGTTGATGATGTTGTAGAGCGGATATCATCTTTTAAGGGCACAAAAGGTGATATAGTTGTACACGTTGGCACTAATGATATTAAGAGTAGGAGACCGGCGGAATTACTTAGCAAGTACAGGTCACTGTTGAAAAAAAGCCGTGAATTAGGGTTGAACTTGAAAGTGTCTGCAATTCTGCCCAGACACGATAGGAGGGAGTATATGATGAGAGCCTTGTCGATCAATTCGGCCCTGGAGGGATTGTGCAAGGCTCAAGTGGTAGAATTTTTTTCAGCCTGGACTGTACTTGTTAACAGGAGAGATTGCTTCTACAGGGATGGGATACACTTAAATAGAAAGGGTGCAAGAATTTTTGCTGATGCTGTCGAGGCAGTGTTAGGTGGGTCGGAAAACTGCTAGTTGGGGGGGATACAAGGACTAATAGATTAACAGTAGCCACTGGCAGAGGTGGAAGTGATTCTTGCACTGCTTCTATTCAAATGAGCAGAAGTCTGAAAAACAAGATGCAGGATATTTCAGAGACTGCTGGTAGTCATTGCGGTACGAGTAAACACATGGGTTGTGTTAGGGTAGCTAAGAATAGAAACAGGTGCATGTATACCTGCGTGTACACCAATGCTAGGAGTTTGGTAAATAAATTTGATGAATTTGAGGTATTGCTCAAAACATCAAAGGCAGATATTGTTGGGATATCAGAGACGTGGTGTCACACAGATATAAGTAATGCGGAACTGGAATTTGGGGAATACAATGTGTATAGAAAGGATAGACAGGACAGGAGGGGAGGAGGGGTTATGCTATTAATTAAGAAACACATAAAGTCCAAGGAAGTGAAGCCAGTCGACATCGATGGACAGGGCAGTGTCGAGTCAGTTTGGTGTGACATAAGCATAGGGAAATCAAAATTGAGAGTAGGAGTGTGCTATAGGCCTAATGACTCTGATGAGTATAATAAGATATTGTACAGGGAAATAGAGTGGGCCAGTAAATCAGAGTCTTATAATGGGGGACTTTAATTTCCCAGATATTGACTGGAATTTGTGGGTTGGTCACTCGCACACTATCAAGGCTTTTGTGGATTTATTGGATGATTGTTTTCTACATCAGCATGTTCGTGAGGCAACAAGAGGGAGCAATACTCTTGATCTGATTATCAGTAGTGATTCTTCATGCATTAAGAACCTGCAGATAAATGAACCACTAGGTGGCAGTGATCACAGTGTGTTGAAGTGGGATTTACTCAAGGAGGTAACTACCATCAGAGGTAAAGGGAAGGGTTTTTGTTTTCGTAAAGGCGACTATGATGGTCTGAGACAGTATTTAAATTCTATACAGTGGGACCAACTGATGATGTTACCAACAGCAAACTCAAAATGGGAAGCATTCAAGGAACTAATCTTGGAGGCTACCAGGCTTTACATACCAACTAAGAAATATTGTTCAAGGTTTAGGCCTAAATGGTTGTCAGATGAACTAATGAGACATGTGGCAGAGAAGAAAAATGCATGGGATACATACAAATTAATGGGTGACATGGAAGCCTATGATAGATATAAGTTGGTCTGTAACCAAGTCACAAAGGAGATTAGGCAGGCAAAGGCAGACTATGAAAAATCCTTGGCAAAGGATGCAAAGAAAAACAGAAAAGAGTTCTTTACATACTTGAACTCGAAAAGGAAAGGGATGAATCAGATTGGTCCACTGGATATTGATGGTTCAACAGTTGAGGATCCTGCTCAGGTGGCTAACAATCTAAACGAGTATTTTGCATCTACATTCACGCATGAGGAGTTATTCAGGAATGAGAATGATGTAGGTAAAGTAAACATTGGCAGTGAGCTGGATGATTTTGTAATAACTGAGAGGAAAGTGGAGGAGAGATTGTTGAGGATAAACATAAAAAAGGCACCTGGGGTGGATGGGATCTATCCAGTTATATTAAAGGAGGCAGCAAAAGAAGTATGCAAACCCCTAGCCATAATTATGAGAGCTTCTTTGGACTCAGGGGAGGTACCCATAGACTGGAGATATGCAAATGTAACCCCAATTCACAAAGGAGGATCAAAGGCTGACACAAGTAATTATAGACCTGTTAGTTTAACTTCTGTTCCAGGTAAATTAATGGAGGCACTGGTTAAAGAAGCACTGCAGGATCATCTAGACAAGAATTCAGTTATAGCTCAGACGCAGCATGGTTTTGTTAAGGGCAGGTCTTGCCTGACCAATTTGATTGGATACTATGATGTAGTCACAAAAGAACTGGATGCAGGGAATAACTTTGATATTATATATTTGGATCTTAGAAAGGCTTTTGATACTGTTGCACATGGAAGACTGCTGCACAAATTGGAGCAGTGTGGCATTGGAGGCAAATTGCTGCTATGGATAAGGGGATGGTTGAGTGGCAGAAGACAGAGAGTGGTAATCAATGGAGACTGCTCAACGTGGACTAATGTTATTAGTGGAGTTCCTCAAGGTTCAGTGTTGGGTCCGTTGTTGTTTTCGGTGTTTATGAATGATATTGATGATGGGATATCAAGTTTAATGTCCAAGTTTGCAGATGATACAAAGGTTGGCAGGGTCGTTAAGGACAATACTGACGCTATGCTGCTGCAACAGGATCTGGAAAGGTTGAACAGATGGGCTGAGAGGTGGCAAATGAGGTTTAACATCGACAAATGTAAAGTGCTGCATATAGGAAACAGTAACCCCAGAGCAACGTATCAACTCTGCGGTACTACACTGACAGTGGTGGAGAATGAAAAGGACCTGGGGGTAATTGTGCAGGCAGATATGAAGTTCTCTGAGCAGTGCAGACGAGCTGCAAGAGTAGCTCATGGTGTCTTGTCAATGATATACAGGAATTTTTCTAGCAGGGATAAGGAGGTGATTATTCCCTTGTATAAGGCAATGGTAAGGCCACATCTTGAGTACTGTATACAGGTCTGGAGGCCTCATTTCAAGAAGGATGTAGAGCTGCTGGAACGGGTACAGAGAAGGGCAACAAGATTAGTAAATGGAACAAAGGGTTGCTCTTACGAAGAAAGGCTTAAGTTTTGCAAATTACAGAGTTTGGAGACTAGGCACCGGCGAGGTGATCTGATCGAGGTGTATAAGGCTTTGAATGGTTTGAGCATGCTCAATGCCAATGGGATTCTTCATCTTTCTCAGAATAATCACCTCAGAGAGCATAAATTCAAATTGAGGAAGGACGGATGTCGGATAGATGTGCGGAAATTTGCCTTTGGCCAGCGGGTGGTTGGTTGGTGGAACCGACTTCCATCACTTGTTGTTGAAGTTGATAGCCTAAACAAATTTAAAGCTCAACTGGACAGGTATTTCGAACGAACGGAGGGGTGAAGTGGGAGTGGTTTTTTTTTTTTTTTTTTTTTTTTGGCTGATGCTGAATAAGCTTGCTTTCTTGCATCATATGCCTCTGCTAATGCTAATGTATTCAGTAGTAAGAAAAGTTGAAAAGAAGGTGTTAGATGAACTAATGAAATTTTTAGATATTTTGTACTCATGGCAAGAATATGCCCATTTTAGAGCTGTACCCTCAAAGTATGGAAGATTGGATCTTGCCATGATGCCCATCATAACTTCAAAAGACATCAATCATACTGAATCATGGAGGACATGGGCAGGTTGTGCAAAAAAGGATAGATGGAAGAGGATCAGGGTATGTCTACCAGGGGCAGATATCATCCTTTAAGGGCACAAAGGGTGATATTGTTGAACACGTTGGCACTAATGATGTTAAGAGAAGAAGACCGGCAGAATTACTTAACTACAAGACAATGCTGGAAAAAGCTGTGAGTTAGGGTTGAATTTGAAAGTGTCTGCAATTTTGCGCAGACATGATAGGAGGGAGTATATGATGAGAGCCTTGTTGATCAATTCTGCCCTGTAGAGATTGTGCAAGGTTCAAGGGGTAGAATTTTTCTAAGCCTGGTCTGTGCTTGTTAACAGGAGAGACTACTTCTATAGGGATGGGATACACTTAAACAGAAAGGGTGCAAGAATATTTGCTGATGCTATTGAGGCAGAGTTAGTTGGGTCGGAAAACTGCAAGCTTAGGGGGATACATGGATTAATAGATTAACAGTAGCGGCTGGCAGAGGTAAGAGTGATTCTTGCACTACTTCTATTGAAATGCAATTGAGCAGCAGCCTCAAAAGAAAGGCAGTGAGAATTTCCAGGACTGCTTGGAGTCAGTGGAACAAGTAAATACATGGGCTGTGTTAGGGTAACTAAAAGTAGAAACGTATGCATGTATACTTGCATGTACACCAATGCTAGGAGTATAGTTAATAAATTCGATGAGCTTGAATTGCTAGTCAAGACATCAAAAGCAGATATTGTTGGGATTTCATGGTGTAACCATGTCTCTGAGAGTGCAGAACTGGAATTTGGGCAGTACAATGTGTACAGAAAGGATAGACAGGACAGGAAGGGAGGAGGGGTTATGCTGTTAGTTAAGAAACACATAAAATCTAAAGAAGTGCATCCAATTAATGTTGGTGGACAGTGCAATGTTGAGTCTGTTTGGTGTGACATAAGCACTCGGAAAGGAAAAATGAGTGTGTGTGTGATAGGCCTAATGAATCTGATGAGTATAATGAGCAATTGTGCAGAGAAATAGTGGGCCAGTAAATTAGAGTGTCATAAATGGGGGATTTTAATTTCCCAGATATTGACTGGAATTTGTGGGTTGGTCATTCACACACTAGCAAGGCTTTTGTGGATTTATTGGATGATTGTTTTCTACAGCAGCATGTTCGGGAGGCAACTGGAGGGAGTAATACTCTTGATCTGATTATCAGTAATGATTCTTCATGCATCAAGAATCGGCAGAAGCAACCACTAGGTGGCAGTGATCAGTGTGCTGAAGTGGGATTTACTCAAAGAGGTAACTACCATCAAACGTAAAGGGAAGGGTTTTTGCTTTCGTAAAGGTGACTACAGTGGTCTGAGACAGTATTTAAATTCTATATGGTGGAACCAATAGTTGATGTTACCAACAGCAAATTCAAAATGGGAAGCATTCAAAGAATTAATCTTGGAAGCTACTAGGCTTTTCATACCAACAAAGAAATAATTGATGTCAGATGAACTAATTAGACATGTGACAGAAGAAAAATGCATGGGATACATATAAATTAAGATGTAACACAGAAGCCTATGATAGATATAAGCTGGTCTGTAACCAAGTTACAAAGGAGGTTAGGCAGACAAAGGCAGATTACGAGAAATCTTTGGCAAAAGGATGCAAAGAAAAACAGCAAACAGTTCTTTACTTATGTAAATTCTAGAAGGAAGGGGATGAATCAGATTGGTCCACTCGATATCGAATATTCAACTGTTGATGATCCTACTCAGGTAGCTAACAAACTAAATGAATATTTTGCATTGACATTCACACATGAGGAGTTATTCAGGGAGGGGAATGCCAGAGGTGTATTCAACTCTGGCAGTAAGCTAGATAATCTTGTAATAACTGAGAGTAAAGGGTAGGAGAAATTGTTGAAGATAAACACAAGAAAGGCACCTGGTGTGGATGAAATCTGTCCAGTTATATTAATAAAGGCGGCAAAGGAAGTAAGCAAACCCTTAGCCATAATTATGAGAGCTTCCCTGGACTCAGGGGAGGTACCCATGGACTGAAGATGTGCAAATGTGACCCTAATATACAAAGGAGGATCAAAGGGAGACATGTAATTACAGATCTGTTAGTTTAACTTCTGTTCCAGGGAAATTAATGGGGGCACTGGTTAAAGAAGCATTGCAAGTCCCAAAGGAACTGGATGCAAAGAATAACTTTATCATATTTTGGATCTTACAAAAGCCTTTGATACTGTTGCACATGGAAGACTGCTGCACAAATTGGAGCAGTGTAGAATTGGAGGCAAATTGCTGCTATGGATAAAGGGATGGTTGAGTGGAAGAAGACAGAGAGTGGTAATCAATGGACACTGCTCTTCTTGGACTAATGTTATTAGTGGAGTCCCTCAGGGTTCAGTGTTGGGTCCATTGTTGTTTTCTGTATTTATAAATTATATTGATGATGGTATGTCCAAGTTTGCAGAAGATTCAAAGGTTGGCAGGGTTGTTAATGACAGTACACTCTTGCAACAGGATCTAGAAAAGTTGAGCAGAAGGGCTGAGAGGTGGCAAATGAAGTTTAACATTGACAAATGTAAAATACTACATATGGGAAGCAGTAATCCCAGAGTAATGTATAAACTCTGTGGTACCACACTGACAGTGGTAGAGAATGAAAAGGACCTGGGGGTAATTGTGCAGGCAGATATGAAGTTTTCTGAGCAGTGCAGACAGTCTGCCAGAGTAGCTCATGGTGTCTTATCAATGACATACAGGAATTTTTCTAGCAGGGATAAGGAGGTGATTATCCTCTTGTATAAGGCAGTGGTCAGACCACACGATGAGTACTGTATACAGGTCTGGAGGTCTCATTTTAAGAAGGATATAGAGCTGTGGAAAGAGTACAGAGAAGGGCAACAAGATTAGTGAATGGAACAAAGGGTTGCTCATACGAATAAAGGCTTAAGTTTTGCAAATTACAGGGTCTGGAAACTAGGCACCTGCGAGGTAATCTGATTGAGGTGTATAAAGCCTTGAATGGTTTCAGCATGCTCAATGCTGATAGAATCTTCCTCTTGCTGAGAATAATCGCCTGAGAGGGCATAAATTCAAATTGAGGAAAGATGGTTTTAGGATAGATGTGCGGAAGTTTGCCTTTAGCTAGCGGGAAGTTGATTGCTGGAACAAACTTCCATCTGTCGTTGTAGAAGTTGATAGCTTAAATACTGTTTTTCCCCATGTATAAGACGCACCTTAATTTTGGGGCCCGAAATTTGAAAAAAAATGTATTACATAAAGTTATTGAACTCAAGTTTTATTAATCATAAAATTCATACAACTCATCACTGTCAAAATTCCCATCCATTAGCTTATCCTCATCTGTGTCTGATGACGAATCACTGTCTTCATATATTGCCTCGTCCTCAGTTCCATCCATGGCATTTGAAATGCCGCACTTCTTAAATGACCTGACAACGATCTCAACTTGATATTATCCCAGGTACAAACTTCTCCTATAGTTGGTTTCTTCACTCTTGCTGCTGGTGTCAAATTGTCCCCAGAAGACTTCATCCATTGGTTCCATTCGTCTCTCATGGCAGCTTTGAAGGGTTTGTTAATGCTGACATCAAGTGGTTGGAGCTGGGATGTCAAGCGTCCAGGTATGACAGCAAGTTTTGTTTTTTGCTCTGCAGAAATCTTCTTTGTATTTTTTGTTGTGTTTCCTGAACTGATCAAGCACCAATAGGGCAGGTTTGCGTAAGAGCCCACCTGGTCTCCTGCTCCAAACTTTCTCAAACCAGATCTTCATCCCATCCTGATCCATCCAACCCTTGTCATGAACGTCGACAATCACTCCTCGAGGAGTGTCTTCTTTTGGCATTGTTTTGCATTTGAAAATCAGCATAGATGGCAGCTTGGTTCCGTCGGCACAACAAGCTCAAGCTAAAACAACTGTATAATGACTCTTTTCATGTCCACTTGTCTTCACAGTTACAGTTTTTAACCCATTCTTATCAACAGTTCTGTTACTTGGGACATCAAATTGAAGGGGGACTTTGTCCATATTTGCAATCTGTCACAACTCAAACTGATGTATCTTTCGACATTGAATGACAAAACGATGAAATTCAAGGACCTTCTGCTCATAGCTTTCAGGCTATGAAGCAGTCTGGTGCGTGTATACACGCTTAGTCCATTCCATTTCATGTACCTGAAGCACCAATTGTGTCCTCCTTTGAAATCAGTACCTTCTCTTTCATCAGCAATTCCTCTTGCCTCATGCTGAACCATCTTTGTGGATACAGGAATTCCAATTGCCCTTTGCTCCTCAATCCATATCTTCAATTCCCTCTCTAAATCAGGCCATTTTGCTGACTTGCCTCTAATGGCCTTCTTTTCTGGGCAGAACGTGGCAAAACGTAACCTAATATACCAATAACAAGTGCGAAACAATGAGCGCAAAGACAACAAGCGGGAAATGCATGTAAAAAAAATCTACAACCACTGTATAAGACGCACCCAGTTTTTAGACCCCAAATTTTTCAAAAAAAGATGTGTCTTATACATAGGGAAATATGGCAGATTCAAGGCAGAACTTGACAAACATTTGGAGCAAGTGGATGGGTGAAATAAGGGTTTTTTTTTTTTTGGCTGATGCTATATAAGCTTTCTTTCTTGCATCATGTGCTTATGCTAATGCTGAAAAGGTTGCCAGAGCTTCCGAAACACATTATTAAATACTTATTTTGTGTTTTTAATCAGTATACAAGTATAACCAATATAACCATCTTGATTTTAATCAATGTATTTATGTATCCATCTCCTGAACTCAAAGAGTTTTTTCAATCATGCTGATCACTGAGTTATGTTACCTTGTCCATCCACTGATTTGGAACATTTGTATTCAGGCATTCATGGACAAGAATAAGTAATTAGCATTAGCATTAGTAGAGGCATATGATGCAAGAAAGCAAGCTTATTCAGCATCAGCCAAAAAAAAAAAAAAAAAAAAAAAAACACACCACTCCCATTTCACCCCTCCGTTCGTTCAAAATACCTGTCCAGTTGAGCTTTAAATTTGTTTAGGCTATCAACTTCAACAACAAGTGATGGAAGTCGGTTCCACCAACCAACCACCCGCTGGCCAAAGGCAAATTTCCGCACATCTATCCGACATCCGTCCTTCCTCAATTTGAATTTATGCCCTCTGAGGTGATTATTCTGAGCAAGATGAAGAATCCCATTGGCATTGAGCATGCTCAAACGATTCAAAGCCTTATACACCTCTATCAGATCACCTCGCCGGTGCCTAGTCTCCAGACTCTGTAATTTGCAAAACTTAAGCCTTTCTTCGTAAGAGCAACCCTTTGTTCCATTCACTAATCTCGTTGCCCTTCTCTGTACCCGTTCCAGCAGCTCTACATCCTTCTTGAAATGAGGCCTCCAGACCTGTATACAGTACTCAAGATGTGGCCTAACCATTGCCTTATACAAGGGAATAATCACCTCCTTATCCCTGCTAGAAAAATTCCTCTATATCATTGACAAGACACCATGAGCTACTCTTGCAGCTCGTCTGCACTGCTCAGAGAACTTCATATCTGCCTGCACAATTTCCCCCAGATCCTTTTCATTCTCCACTACTGTCAGTGTAGTACCGCAGAATTGATACATTGCTCTGGGGTTACTGTTTCCCATATGTAGTACTTTACATTTGTCAATGTTAAACTTCATTTGCCACCTCTCAGCCCATCTGTTCAACCTTTCCAGATCCTGTTGCAGCAGCATAGCGTCAGTAGTGTCCTTAACAACCCTGCCAACCTTTGTATCATCTGCAAACTTGGACATTAAACTTGATATCCCATCATCAATATCATTCATAAACACTGAAAACAACAACGGACCCAACACTGAACCCTGAGGAACTCCACTAATAACATTAGTCCACGTTGAGCAGTGTCCATTGATTACCACTCTCTGTCTTCTGCCACTCAACCATCCCCTTATCCATAGCAGCAATTTACCTCCAATGCCACACTGCTTCAATTTGTGCAGCAGTCTTCCATGTGCAACAGTATCAAAAGCCTTTCTAAGATCCAAATTTGTATAATATCAAAGTTATTCCCTGCATCCAGTTCTTTTGTGACTACATCATAGTATCCAATCAAATTGGTCAGGCAAGACCTGCCCTTAACAAAACCATGCTGCGTCTGAGCTATAACTGAATTCTCGTCTAGATGATCCTGCAGTGCTTCTTTAACCAGTGCCTCCATTAATTTACCTGGAATAGAAGTTAAACTAACAGGTCTATAATTACTTGTGTCAGCCTTTGATCCTCCTTTGTGAATTGGGGTTACATTTCCACATTTCCAGTCTATGGGTACCTCCCCTGAGTCCAAAGAAGCTCTCATAATTATGGCTAGGGGTTTGCTTACTTCCTTTGCTGCCTCCTTTAATATAACTGGATAGATCCCATCCACCCCAGGTGCTTTTTTATGTTTATCCTCAACAATCTCTCCTCCACTTTCCTCTCAGTTATTACAAAATCATCCAGCTCACTGCCAATGTTTACTTTACCTACATCATTCTCCTTCCTGAATAACTCCTCATGCGTGAATGTAGATGTAGATGCTAACAATCGTTTAGATTGTTAGCCACCTGAGCAGGATCCTCAACTGTTGAACCATCAATATCCAGTGGACCAATCTGATTCATCCCTCTCCTTCTTGAGTTTAAATATGTAAAGAACTCTTTTCTGTTTTTCTTTGCATCCTTTGCCAAGGATTTTTCGTAGTCTGCCTTTGCCTGCCTAATCTCCTTTGTGACTTGGTTACAGACCAACTTATATCTATCATAGGCTTCCATGTCACCCATTAATTTGTATGTATCCCATGAATTTTTCTTCTCTGCCACATGTCTCATTAGTTCATCTGACAACCATTTAGGCCTAAACCTTGAACAATATTTCTTAGTTGGTATGTAAAGCCTGGTAGCCTCCAAGATTAGTTCCTTGAATGCTTCCCATTTAGAGTTTGCTGTTGGTAACATCATCAGTTGGTCCCACTGTATAGAATTTAAATACTGTCTCAGACCATCATAGTCGCCTTTACGAAAACAAAAACCCTTCCCTTTACCTCTGATGGTAGTTACCTCCTTGAGTAAATCCCACTTCAACACACTGTGATCACTGCCACCTAGTGGTTCATTTATCTGCAGATTCTTAATGCATGAAGAATCACTACTGATAATCAGATCAAGAGTATTGCTCCCTCTTGTTGCCTCACAAACATGTTGATGTAGAAAACAATCATCCAATAAATCCACAAAAGCCTTGCTAGTGTGCGAGTGACCAACCCACAAATTCCAGTCAATATCTGGGAAATTAAAATCCCCCATTATAAGACTCTCTGATTTACTGGCCCACTCTATTTCCCTGTACAATATCTTATTATACTCATCAGAGTCATTAGGCCTATAGCACACTCCTACTCTCAATTTTGATTTCCCTATGCTTATGTCACACCAAACTGACTCGACACTGCCCTGTCCATCAATGTCGACTGGCTTCACTTTCTTGGACTTTATGTGTTTCTTAACTAATAGCATAACTCCTCCTCCCCTCCTGTCCTGTCTATCCTTTCTATACACATTGTGTTCCCCAAATTCCAGTTCCGCATTACTTATATCTGTGTGACACCACGTCTCTGATTCTACCTCTGCCAGTGGCTACTGTTAATCTATTAGTCCTTGTATCCCCCCCAACTAGCAGTTTTCCGACCCACCTAACACTTCCTCGACAGCATCAGCAAAAATTCTTGCACCCTTTCTATTTAAGTGTATCCCATCCCTGTAGAAGCAATCTCTCCTGTTAACAAGTACAGTCCAGGCTGAAAAAAATTCTACCCCTTGAGCCTTGCACAATCCCTCCAGGGCCGAATTGATTGACAAGGCTCTCATCATATACACCCTCCTATCGTGTCTGGGCAGAATTGCAGACACTTTCAAATTCAACCCTAATTCACGGCTTTTTTTCAACAGTGACCTGTACTTGCTAAGTAATTCCGCCGGTCTCCTACTCTTAATATCATTAGTGCCAACGTGTACAACTATATCACCTTTTGTGCCCTTAAAAGATGATATCCGCTCTACAACATCATCAACCTTTGCCCCTGGCAGACATACCCTGGTCCTATTCCACCTATCCTTTTTACAAAGCATGTTCCCCGTTTCTCTGACAATAGAGTCACCAACAACTACTAGTTCCTGTGGGACCAGCGCATTCTGCCTAGGGGGGCTGCCTCTGTGTTGCCTGATGACCAAGTGCAAGCTCTGGCGTTGATGTGGGCAGCTGAGAGCTTGATGGGCCCCTCAATTTATTTCCTTTGAAGGCATCCACCCTGTCCTTCAAGCTCTCATAAAGGCCCATAAAAACGCTGAGTTGTCGCCTGATTTCCTTGCACTCCTTACATCGTGCACACACAAAGACATCCCCCTTGGCAGTATCATGTCCCGTACCCGACTGCTCCGCAAACATCAAGCAAACAGTGCATTTTAAAAGACTGTGATTCAGAGGGCAACTGCCCCCCCTCAGTTCTCCCCTGAACCACAGCACTCCCTTTAGCTTGAGCCTTTTGCTTTGCTGCTCTGGTCAGAGTCATGATTCCGATTTAATTCAATAAAATTCAAAACAAAAATTAAATCCTTAAGTTATATCCCAAAACAGTTATGTTATATATTTTTTTTTTCGGTATCTAGTGTTTTCTACAAGTTCCCTTATACAACTTCCGTATCACGTGTACCACTATAGTTATGTATTAATTATTTGTTACGATTAAGTCGTTATATATATATATATATATAGAGTTAAAAATACAATTTAATTGACAATAAAGTTTATCAAGATTAATAGATTTACTGATTAATTGACAATATTATATTATGCACTATACTACACTAAGCTTATGCTATCGTGTAAAAATGGCAGGAATTCTCGAACGGTACTTCTACGGACTCGTAAGTATTAGCTTCCAAATCTCGCTATCTCAATTTAGAATAAACCAAGGATCCTGACTAGGTCTATAATCTACTTATAGAAGATAATTTGATATAACAATTGGTTAATAAATCGACTAAATTTGGTTAAAAAAAAAAAAGACCTCTCGTTCAATTTGTAACACGTGGATTGGATACCGTTACCGATACTAAGTAATACCTACAAAATCTCTGTCTAAGTTAAACTTTAAACTAAGTATCGTAACTAGCCCGGCAACCCAAAGGTCGCGGGTTCGATTCCCGCCTCGGGCTTGGATCAAAGTACTGCAAAAACCTTGGGAGGTGCAATATGGCCACAGAAGCCGATGCGCCAACAACTACCAAATCAAAAAAAAAAAAAAAAAAAAATATCGTAACTAGGAATATAAAGCTACTCTAGAAAATACAAAGGGTACTAGGAAAGTTTTGCAATACAGCTTTGTTTATTTAATTTTTTCAAAGTAATTTCCTCTACATTCAATACACCTCTCCCTCTTCCGAAACCAATCTGTAAACCAGTTCTGCCAAGTTTCACTAGGGAGTAAAGTACACTCGTTGTCCCAAGCCCATAGAAGGTCCTCATCACTGGAAAACCGCCTCCCTTTTAGCTTCATTTTCACATGCGGGAACAGTGCAAAGTCGCAGGGAGCAAGGTCTGGACTGTAGGGAGGGTGCTCGAGAAGTTTCAGTCCTGTCGTGGTCAAATATTCGGTGCAGGCTTTGGCGCGGTAAGCTGGAGCATTATCGTGATGGAGGTACCAGGTGTCCATTCTTGACTTTGGCCGCAGGTTCTTCATAGATCCAATGACTTTAGGCAGGCATTGTTCAGTATACCACTTAGCTGTGACTGTCTTCTGCGTGTCCAAAACGACACGTTCCACAATTCCACTCGATTTGAAAAATACAGCTATCATTTTCTTCTTTACAGATCGGGATTTTCTGACAATTACGGGTGTGTCGTCATCATCAAAGACCCAAACTTTGTTTCGAGCCTTGGTCGGCAGATCGTAATAGTACAGCCAAGTCTCGTCACCTGTCACGATGTTGTTCACATACCGAGATTGTCCCTTATCAAACTTTTTTAACATCTCCCGGCACCAAGTCACACGTCGTGTCATCTGCTCTTCAGTCAGTTGATGCGGCACCCAGAGAGAACAAAGTTTCTTCACGTGCAAATGATCTTGCAGAATCGAACGAATTGCTGGTGCATTTAGGCCCAAAGTATCCTCTATCTGTTGGTAGGTCACTCGCCTGTTTTCCTCACAGCAGTAACGTTTTCCTCCGTAACTGACGTTCGTGGCCTTCCCGGCCTCTCAGAATCCTCCAGAGTGAAATTTCCCCTTTGGAATTCTCTATGCCACCTGAATATCGTTGTACGATGTGGACAATCATCATCTTGTGCAAGAGTCATTTCTTCTAAGCACTGGTCTATGGTTAAACCACGCACGAAATTATACCGCAAAACTATCCTTATCTCATTTTGTGACCACGATGCCATCGCAAGCACTTTACACTCTCACTACTAATGAATAACTGAGCCCATCGACTTGGCGCGGCGGCTACTATGCACGTATGAACATATCTCAACATGCAGCAACAAGCAGCTTCCTGATATTCATTGTTGCGTCATATTGCAAAACTTTCCTAGTACCCTTTGTAAGTTAATATGACAATTTAAGCTAATAAATCAGAAAATAAATCAGGAAAAACTTCTCTGTTCCAAGAGCTTCAAGGAACTTTGCCCGCACAGGCTAACCTCACACCCAGAATGCCCAATATATGCCAAACATAATGACTACATCATGTTGATATTGTTTGACAATATAAAAATACAAAATGTTTTTTTAATTGTTCTGATCCTAATATTTGTTCAGATTGTGCCCCAAATTTTTGGCTGGATGAAATCCGTTATTGATCATTCCACTCTCATCCCTTATCCTTTATCTAAACTATAGTTTTTAAATAACTTGCTAAGGCTGTTTAGTATAAGGATATATCATATCATTGTTGGCTTATATCTAATTTTCTACATACAGAATAAAACTTTCAATAGTTGTAAACAAGGTATTAATAAATGTAAACTCAGTTTTGAAAAGGCTAATAGTAGACAATTTGCATCTTGTCCAAATGGTAGTTCTGTTATCTTCTGTTCTCTTGCCAAACTCATTGGACATAACTCTTATCCATCATTACCTCCACTTCTGTTACATCCTGATAATCTTACTTTTTTTTTTTTTCTCTCAAAATTCTTGCATTGATGAATGAATGAAACACCTCACTTAGAGGCATACCATTTAGTGCATCCATTTGTTTTGCCATCAAAAGGAGAATAGAAAAATCCTGAGCAATCTTTATGGCAGCAAGTCTCCAGTTTCTGATGAAATTTCTCTACTTGTTAAAACCTGTACTGAATGCTTAAGTCCTGTTTTTTTTTTTTTTGCCCTTTTAAACTCTCTTTTATCATTGTCATGCATTTTCTTCTTGTTTTGCATATGGTCTTTAATACATTGGTAAATTTCTCTAGTTATCATTCTGTTTCATTTACCTCAACACTTTCTGAAATAATGGGGAAATATTGTACATCAAGTGCCTACTCTTATGTTATCTTGAAACCTTTTATCTGATGATTACCAATGTGGATTTCATCCACAGAAAGATGGTACTTATCTTTTTATTTTCAGCTAGCAGATAGCCAACAAAACCAAGTTCCATCTATCAACATTCAGTCTCATTATCCTGCAAAGCTCACAGCATATTCTAAACAGACAGGCCAGAGTCACTCAGCACAATTTAGCTTTCTCTCAGAGGTGTGTTGGAGCTCACACCTTGTTCAGCTCCCTATAACTCCAGGTAATGAAAATTGGTGTTTACAGCTCCCACAGACACCTGACAAAGTATAGATGGCCAGAACCTCCCCCCTCCTACTACTGCTTCTTTCTAGTCTAGTAATCCCAAAAATTTGCTGCTGAAAGTCACAAATCCCAACACAAAATTCATAAAATCCCATCCACCCCTCCATTTTCTTGCTTGCTTACTCTAGTTCACTTTTAAATTTCAGATTAAGTTTGCTGATCAATCTGTATTTACTGTAGTTTTATGCTGTAATTCAGAGTAGTGACTGCTATTCAATAAAATTTTTTGCTTCAAACTCATGCAGGGTAGAATATTTTCTTTCATGTTACTGCACTTGGAAGATTTCTCTTTAACTCCTATATAATTACCCATCTTTGGGGCAGAAAAGACTGTAGAAAATCAAAACAATTGCTCTTAACATTTCTGATGCTTTTGATCTTGTTTGGCATAGAGGCCTTCCAAGCAAGCTGATTTTTTGCAACTGAGAAGCCAGTTTTCTCTTGGGATATTTATTGCATGTAATGGTAAATGGCCTTTTGTATTCTAACTTTTCAGCTAATGTTGGATTTATCTCCTGTATTTTAACAAATTCCCTTTGACTGGGAACTCCTATTCGTACAGTTTTATTGATGATAGTGCTCCATATTCAGAAATGCTATGCACAAGCAGCTACAACTTTTTGATTAGCCACCATCACCAGTTCCTTATTTCCTTATCCTTAGGAAATTTGCTGGTGTGGTGAAGAAAATTTATCTTCATTCCTTCTTTCCTTCCTCTTGTCTTATTTCCAGAAAAATTCATTCTACTGCTCCTATTCTTATCTTTAATAGAGCTCAGATTTCTGGACAAGATTGCACATATTTACCAGAGATAATCCTTATCTAATCTTTCTAGTGTGGCTAGATCCAGCCTGTTAAAAAAAAAGTTTGAAAATTACCACTAGTCAAATTAGGCACCTTACATGCAACTGCTGCTTCAGTATAATTTCTTGAAGTTTAAATGATAAAAAGTTTTTATATTGATATTCATAAATAAATATAAATGTAATAGATATTTTCTTATTAAACGTAAATGCTGCAGTTCAGTTAACCCCCCCCCCCCAAAGTTTATTTCATTCTACAGTTCTCCCTAAAATATTTTGTTTTGAAAATGTATTCATGAAAAGCAAAGTTAGTATCATATGTTGTGTATTTAACGAACATTTGGAGAATAAATACTTATTTATCAATTGACAAGGGAAAGGATTAGCCTTGATTTGCAAAGAAACATTAGCTGTGTTAAAGGAGTATAAACTGAAAAGGAATGTGTCTCCCTCAGCTCATGGAGTAAATTAGTATGATGTTAAAGCCCATGAAGTCTCACAAAATCTCCAATGTGGCCCTTCAACTTAAAGGATTAAGCACCACTGTCTAAAATATTGGAGAATCTTAATAAAACAAAAGTTTCAGGGTCAATTCCAAAACAACGTTTGAATAGCTTTCAGAGACAAGTGACCATAGGCAATAAATCTTACTAGAATCTTGATTACTTTTGGTTTAATTAGCTACTAACATGCTACATTTCCCCTCCTTGTAGTGGATACTCAAGTGTTTACTGTATTGCTGTCTTATTTTTTCACCATCATACTGTTAATTTTGTGTTATAGTTAAATATTTAATTTTGGAGAGCAAACAGATTGTTTCATTCAAACAAACCTGTATTGGGTATCCTTTGTTAATTATTAAGCATTGTGGTATAATTAAATTGTTTTTTTGATTTTGTTAACTTCATTTTAGGTACCTCATCACTTATCCATTAGTCACTGGAGGACATTTTTCTACTGCAGTTGCTGTACTAAGCAATTCTCTCCGTTTTTTCACAACCAATTACAGAGATGTAAGACACTTGTTTTGCTTAAACTTACTGTTTGCAAATTATCTGTGGTATCTTTAGCAATATACAATAAAAACCACATTAATATGAAACTGAAAGAACCAAAGTTTTAGACTTATAAATTAGATAAAAATACTAATATCATGTATAGATAACTAATAGTTCTTAATCATGTGATAATGTTAGTTGTGCTAGATGCAGATTTCTCAGTATTAACAATAGGATCTTCACATGCCAATAAATCGTATTTATCATCATCGGCCATTTTCAATCCACTGCATGAAGGCCTCTCCAGCAACTTACCAGTTCCTTCTATTTTGTGCAATGGCTACCCATGAACTCGTGAATTTTATCTGTCCATCTCTGTTGTTGTCTTCCAGGTTTTTTTTTAGTTCCTGTTGGTTGCCATTCTGTTATTTTCTTAGCCCATCTGTCATCATGTCTTAAAGCTATGTGTCCTGCCAAGTCCATTTCAGTTTAGTTTTGATAAGAATGTCCTTTGTGTTTGCTGCCTAATCCATGTGTTTCTCTTCTTTTCCTAATATAATTCGTTTCATTTTTTGCTGTGTAGTTTTCAACTTTTCTTCCATTCTTTTGGTGAGTGCCCAAATTTCACTTCCATAAGTCATGTTGGGGAGTATACATTGGTTCATTATTTTACGTTTCAGACAAACTGGGATATTGCTCCTCAGTATGTGATTATATTTCCTGAATGCTATCCATCCAAAATTTATTCTTCTCTTGACTTCCAGCCATTTATCATTATTACAGCTAATGACTTGTCCCAGGTAAGTATATGAATCTCCCTTTTTAGTTACTGTTCCTTCAGTGATTATAACCTTTCCTGTGGCATACTTGTTCATCATTAGTTTTGTTTTAGCCATATTCATCTTTAGTCCAAAATCCTTACGAACTCTGCATAAGTAATTAAGAGTTTCCCCTAATTCTTTGGGATTGTGGCTTATGATCACAATGTCATGTGCAAATTGTAAATGGTTTAGGTACTCTCCATTCACGTTGACTCCTTTCTATGACTGGTCAAATCTTCTGAAAGCTTCTTGAAGGGTAGCAGTAAACAGCTTTGGAGATATTGTGCCTCCTTGTCAAACTCCTTTTTCAATTTCAAATTTGCTACTGGCTTTGTCCAGTCTAATAAAGGAAGTAGCATTCTTATATGTTTTCTTCAAAATCATAATGTATATGGGGTGTCTATTCCTTGTCTTTCCAGTGCCCGAAACATTGCCTTATGCTGTATAGAGTAAAATGCTTTTTCGTAATCCACAAATGCCAGGTATAATCATTTATATTCATTTGCTTTCTCTATTAGCTGCGATATTACGTGAAGGTGATCCATAGTTGAGAATCCTATCCTAAAGCCAGCTTGCCCTTTCGGTTGATTCTCATCAAGTATTCTTTCTAATCTGTTGGTAATGACCCTTGTGAACAACTTGTAGATGTGGGACAACAAGCTAACTGGTCTATAATTTCCAATTTCTGATTTCTCTCCTTTCTTATGCAGCAAAATTATAATTGCATTATTCCACTCCTTAGGTGTCACACCTTTCCTAATGTATTTTGTGAAGAGTCTTGCCAGTTTCTGTGTCATGTCTCTTCCTCCTAGTTTTAACAATGCTGTAGTAACTTCATCCAGGACTTTCTGATTCTTCATTTTTTTCAGAGCTTGTTCTACCTCATCAATAAGGATATCTTGTATGTCATATGTGTTGCTAATTTGCAATCCATCTTCCCCACTGCTGGCATCATTTCCTCGCTTCTTGTATATTTCTTTATAGTAGTTTTCTGCTATTTATAAGTACACCATCTCTATTCTTCAGTTTTGGTATCGTTTGTCTTTACTGCTCATGGCTGCTGATTTAAGTCCTTTGTTTTCCCTTAATGCTTGTTCTACTTTTCTTGTGTTAAATCTTATGTCCTCTCTGAGTCTTTCATATGGCTTTGCATAACTCAGTATACTCAATTTTGTCCTTGTCAGTGTTTATCTTGTTGCTCTTCATTAGTCATCTTCGGTTCATCACAAGTGTTTCTTGGCTAATTTTTTCTTCTTTCAATTTCTTTTTACCTATAGGTTGCTCGGGGAACCTATAGGTAAGACAGTTGTAAAATAGATGTGGGGAAATTTGCCTTTAGCCAGTGGGTGGTTGATTCCTGGAAAAAGCTTCATCTGTTCATCCTGATTGCTGCATACAGTTCTGGATGCCTCATTTTAAGAATGCAGATCTGCCTTGTATGATATCACTTTTGGGAAGTTGTTGTATTCTTTGTCGTTTTCTTGATCCTGAACGGTCTGCAGAAGCTCAAACTTGTCCTTAAGCTCCAGTTCATACTGCTTTTTCTCCTCTTCTATTATCTTAAAGACCTTCGCATAATACGAATTATTTACTCAAATCAGTTTTTTCCTTTCTTCAATTAGTATTAGTAGTTGCAAGAGAGCAAGCTTATAAATCATCAGCAAAAAAAAAAAAAAAAAAAAAATCCCGCATCATTCATCCATCCCCTCCAATAATTTGTCTAGTTCTTCTTTGACTTTATTCAAACTAACAATGTCTATGACACTAAACAATATGTGCAAGTTTGTTCATGCAGTTGACTACCCCACTGGCTGAAGGCAAACTTTTGCACATCTATCCTGCAACCATCCTTTATTAATTTGAATTGACATTTCCTCGTGTGTGTAATCTGAGAAAGAGGTAGGATTACATCAACATTGAGTTTGTTCGATCCATTCAAAGCCTCAATCACCATATTCAGAACACCTTGTAGGTGCTTAGTCTGCAGTTTTGCAGAATTGAAGTCTTTCTTGGGAAGCCACCCAAGGGCAATGAGATTAGTAAAGAAAATATTCTTCACTAATCTAATTGCCCTTCTCTTCACCAGTTCCCACAGATCTGCATTCTTAAAATGAAGAACTGTATGCAGCAATCAGGATGAACAGATGGAAGCTTGTTCCAGCAATCAACCACCCACTGGCTAAAGGCAAATTTCCCCACATCTATTCTACAACTGTCTTTCCTCATTTGAATTTACACACCTGATGGGGCATAATCTTAGCAAGAGGAAGAATCCCATCAGCATTGAGTGTGCTGAAACCATTCAAGGCCTTATACACCTCAGTCAGATCATCTTGCAGGTGCTTAGCATTAGCATTAGTAGAGGCATTTGATGCAAGAAAGCAAGCTTATGCAACATCAGCCAAAAAAAAAAAAAAAAAAAAACCCACTTCCACTTCACCCCTCTGTTCGTTCCAAATACCTGTCCAGCTGAGCCTTAAACTTATTTAGGCTATCAACCTCCACCACAAGGGATGGAAGTCTGTTCCACCAACCAACCACCCGCTGGCTAAAGGCAAATTTCCGCACGTCTATCCTACATCTGTCTTTCCTCAATTTGAATTTATGCCCTCTCAGGTGATTTTTCTGAGCTAGAGGAAGAATCCCATCAGCATTGAGCATGCTTAAACCATTCAAGGCTTTATACACCTCTATCAGATCACCTCGCTGGTGCCTAGTCTCCAGACACTGTAATTTGCAAAACTTAAGCCTTTCTTCGTAAGAGCACCCCTTTGTTCCATTCACTAATCTTGTTGCCCGTCTCTGTACTCATTCCAGCAGCTCTACATCCTTCTTGAAATGAGGCCTCCAGACCTGTATACAGTACTCTAGGTGTGGCCTGACCATCGCCTTATACAATGGAATAATCACCTCCTTATCCCTGCTGGAAAAATTCCTGTATATCATTGACAATACTCCATGAGCTACTCTTGCAGCCCGTCTGCACTGCTCAGAGAACTTCATATTTGCCTGCACAACCACCCCCAAGTCCCTTTCATTCTCTACCACTGTCAGTGTAGTACCACAGAGTTGATACGTTGCTCTGGGGTTGCTGTTTCCCATGTGTAGTACTTTACATTTGTCAATGTTAAACTTCATTTGCCACCTCTCAGCCCATCTGCTCAACCTTTCCAGATCCTGTTGCAGCAGCATAGTGTCAGTAGTGTCCTTGACAACCCTGCCAACATTTGTATCGTCTGCAAACTTGGACATTAAGCCCGATATACCATCATCAATATCATTTATAAATACAGAAAACAATAATGGACCCAACACTGAGCCCTGAGGGACTCCACTAATAACATCAGTCCACGATGAGCAGTGTCCATTGATTACCACTCTCTGTCTTCTCCCCCTCAACCACCCCTTTATCCATAGCAGCAATTTGCCTCCAATGTCACACTGCTCCAATTTGTGTAGCAGTCTTCCATGTGCAACAGTATCAAAAGCCTTTCTAAGATCCAAGTATATAATATCAAAGTTATTCCCTGCATCCAGTTCTTTTGTGACTGCATCATAGTATCCAATCAAGTTGGTCAGGCAAGACTTCCCCTTAACAAAACCATGCTGTGTCTGAGCAATAACTGAAGTCTTGTCTAAATGATCCTGCAGTGCTTCTTTAACCAGTGCCTCCATTAATTTTCCTGGAACAGAAGTTAAGCTCACAGGTCTATAATTACTTGTGTCAGCCTTTGATCCTCCTTTGTGAATTGGGGTCACATTTGCACATTTCCAGTCTATGGGTACCTCCCCTGAGTCCAAGGAAGCTCTCATAATTATGGCTAAGGGTTTGCTTACTTCCTTTGCTGCCTCCTTTAATATAACTGGATAGATCCCATCCACCCCGGGTGCCTTTCTTTTTTTTGGGGGGGGGGGAGGAAATGTGTCTCTGTATTGCCCTGATTAGTTTTGTTGCTCTTCTCTGCAACCATTCCAACAGATCCGCATCCTTCTTAAATGAGATGTTGAGACCTGTATGCAGTACTCAAGATGTGACCTAACCATTGCCTTGTACAATGGGATAATCACCTCCTTTTCCCTGCTGGTAAAATTTATGTATATCATTGACAACACCTCTTGAGTTGTCCTAGCAGCCTGCACTGCACTACTCAGAGGACTTCATATCTGACTATGCAATTTTCCCATTTTCTTTCAACTTTCATTCTTCATTACCCTGATTGTGGTACCACATCATTGGTGAGGATTACTACCCATAAGCAGTACCTTTGTCAGTGTTAAACTTCAGTTGCCACTTCTCAGTCCATCTGCCTAAATTTTCTCTATCTTTGAGTAGCATAACTTGATTACTCTCATTAAATACCCTGCCAACCTTCGTATCATTTGCAAGCTTAGCTACCTGATATTCTTCCATCAATATCATTAATAAATATTAAAAAAAAAAAAAAAAAAAACAATCGGATAGAACTGAACCCTGGAGGGGGAAGACCCTCCACTCATAACATTAACATTAGTCAAAAAGGAGCAGTGCCCATTGATAACTACTCTCTATCTTTTCCCGCCCAACCATTCCTTTATAAATAGCAATGTCTTTTCCCTAATTCCACATTGTGTCAATGTGTACAGAAGTCTTATGTAGAACAGTATCAAAAGCATTTCTGAAATCTAAGTATATGATGTCATAATTAATTTTTTTGTATCCAGTTACCTTGTTACTCGATGCAAAAAACCATCATAGTATCCACTTGCCCCTTAACAAATCCATGCTGTGATTGTCCTGCATTACGTCTTTCACCAATTCCTCCATTATTTTTGCTGGAACAGAATTTATTCATACAGGTCTGTAATTACCCACTCACTGCTTGATCCGTATTTGTGAATTGGGAAGACATTTGCACATCCCCAATCCATAATGATGTCCATCAAATCCAAGGATACTCTCAAAATTATGACTAAAGGTTTGTGTGTCTCCTTTTCTGCCTCTCTTACTATGATTGGTAAGATTCTATCTGACCAAGGTGCCTTACTTACCATTAGCTTCAACAATTTATCTTCCACCTTCTCTCTTAGTTATCAAATAAATTTGATAACTTAGTAAATAAATTTGATGAATTTGAGGTATTGCTCAAAACATCAAAGGCAGATATTGTAGGGATTTCAGAGACGTGGTGTCACACAGATATAAGGAATGCAGAACTGGAATTTGGGGAGTACAATGTCTACAGAAAGGAAAGACAGGATAGGAAGGGAGGAGGGGTTATGCTATTAGTTAAGAAATACATAAAATCCAAGGAAGTGAAGCCAGTCGACATTGCTGGACAGTGCAGTGTCGAGTCAGTTTGGTGTGCCATAAGCATTGGGAGATCAAAATTGAGAGTAGGAGTGTGTTATTGGCATAATGACTCTGATGAGTATAATAATAAGAAACTGTATGGGGAAATAGAGTGGGCCAGTAAATCAGAGAATCTTATAATCGGGGATTTCAATTTCCCAGATATTGACTGGAATTTGGGGGCTGGTCACTCATACACTAACAAGGCTTTTGTGGATTTATTGGATGATTGTTTTCTACATCAGCATGTTCGGGAGGCAACTAGAGGGAATAATACTCTTGATTTGATTATCAATAGTGATTCTTCATGCATTAAGAATCTGCAGGTAAATGAACCACTAGGTGGCAGTGATCACAGTGTGCTGAAGTGGGATTTACTCAAAGAGGTAACTACCATTAGGGGTAAAGGGAAGGGTTATTGCTTTCGTAAAGGCGACTACGATGGACTGAGACAGTATTTAAATTCTATACAGTGGGACCAACTGATGATGTTACCAACAGCAAATTCAAAATGGGAAACATTCAAAGAACTTATCTTGGAAGCTACTAGGTTTTACATACCAACTAAGAAATATTGTTCAAGGTTTAGGCCTAAGTGGATGTTAGATGAACTAATGAGACATATAGCAGAGAAGAAAAATGCATGGGATACATACAAATTAACAAGTGCCACAGAAGCCTATGATAGATACAAGTTGATCTGTAACCAAGTTACAAAGGAGGTTAGGCAGGCAAAGGCAGATTACGAGAAATCTTTGGCAAGGGATGCAAAGAAAAACAGCAAAGAGTTCTTTACTTATGTAAACTCTAGAAGGGAGGGGGATGAATCAGATTGGTCCACTTGATATCGATAGGTCAACTGTTGATGATCCTGCTCATGTAGCTAACAAACTGAATGAATATTTTGCATCGACATTCACACATGAGGAGTTATTCAGCGAGGGGAATGCCAGAGGTGTATTCAACTCTGGCAGTAAGCTAGAAAATCTTGTAATAACTGAGAGTAAAGTGGAGGAGAAATTGTTGAAGATAAACATAAAAAAGGCACCTGGGATGGATGGGATCTATCCAGTTATATTAAAGGAGGCAGCAAAGGAAGTAAGCAAACCCTTAGCCATAATTATGAGTGCTTCCTTGGACTCAGGGGAAGTACCCGTGGACTGGAGATGTGCAAATGTGACCCCAATTCACAAAAGAGGATCAAACAGTGACACAAGTAATTATAGAACTGTTAGTTTAACTTCTGTTCCTGGAAAATTAATGGAGGCACTGGTTAAAGAAGCACTGCAGGATCATCTAGACAAGACTTCAGTTATAGCTCAGACACAGCATGGTTTTGTTAAGGGGAAGTCTTGTCTGACCAATTTGATTGGATACTATGATGCAGTTACAAAAGAACTGGATGCAGGGAATAACTTTGATATTATATACTTGGATCTTAGAAAGGCTTTTGATACTGTTGCACATGGAAGACTGCTGCACAAATTGGAGCAGTGTGGCATTAGAGGCAAATTGCTGCTATGGATAAAGGGGTGGTTGAGGGGGAGAAGACAGAGTGGTAAACACTGCTCATCGTGGACTAATGTTATTAGTGGAGTCCCTCAGGGTTCAGTATTGGGTCCATTATTGTTTTCTGTATTTATAAATAATATTGATGATGGTATATCAAGCTTAATGTCCAAGTTTGCAGACGATAAGAAGGTTGGCAGGATTGTCAAGGACACTACTGACACTATGCTACTGCAACAGGATCTGGAAAGGTTGAGCAGATGGGCTGAGAAATGGCAAATGAAGTTTAACATTGACAAATGTAAAGTACTACATATGGGAAACAGCAAACCCAGAGCAATGTATCAACTCTGTGGTACTACACTGACAGTGGTAGAGAATGAAAGGGACCTGGGGGTTGTTGTGCAGGCAGATATGAAGTTTTCTGAGCAGTGCAGACGGGCTGCAAGAGTAGCTCATGGTGTATTGTCGATGATATATAGGAATTTTTCTAGCAGGGATAAGGAGGTGATTATTCCCTTGTATAAGGCAATGGTCAGGCCACACCTAGAGTACTGTATACAGGTCTGTAGGCCTCATTTCAAGAAGGATGTAGATATGCTGGAATGAGTACAGAGAAGGGCAACAAGGTTAGTGAATGGAACAAAGGGGTGCTCTTACGAAGAAAGGCTTAAGTTTTGCAAATTACAGTGTCTGGGGACTAGGCACCAGCAAGGTGATCTGATAGAGGTGTATAAAGCCTTGAATGGTTTGAGCATGCTCAATACTGATAGGATTAGCATTAGCATTAGTAGAGGCATTTGATGCAAGAAAGCAAGCTTATGCAGCATCAGCCAAAAAAAAAAAAAAAAAAAAACCACTTCCACTTCACCCCTCTGTTCGTTCAAAATACCTGTCCAGCTGAGCCTTAAACTTATTTAGGCTATCAACCTCCACCACAAGGGATGGCAGTCTGTTCCACCAACCAACCACCCGCTGGCTAAAGGCAAATTTCCGCACGTCTATCCTACATCTGTCTTTCCTCAATTTGAATTTATGCCCTCTCAGGTGATTTTTCTGAGCTAGAGGAAGAATCCCATCAGCATTGAGCATGCTTAAACCATTCAAGGCTTTATACACCTCTATCAGATCACCTCGCTGGTGCCTAGTCTCCAGACACTGTAATTTGCAAAACGTAATCCTTTCTTCGTAAGAGCACCCCTTTGTTCCATTCACTTATCTTGTTGCCCTTCTCTGTACTCGTTCCAGCATATCTACATCCTTCTTGAAATGAGACCTACAGACCTGTATACAGTACTCTAGGTGTGGCCTGACCATTGCCTTATACAAGGGAATTGGTGCCAAGAGGATTCTTCCTCTTGCTCAGAATAATCACCTGAGAGGGCATAAATTCAAATTGAGAAAAGACAGATGTAGGATAGACGTGAGGAAATTTACCTTTAGCCAGCGGGTGGTTGGTTGGTGGAATAGACTTCCATCCCTTGTCGTGAAAGTTGATAGCCTAAATAAGTTTAAGGCTAAGCTGGACAGGTATTTCGAATGAACAGAGGGGTGAAGTGGAAGTGGTTATTTTTTATTTATTTTTATTTTTATTTATTTTTTTGGCTGATGCTGCATAAGCTTGCTTTCTTGCATCAAATGCCTCTGCTAATGCTAATGCTAAAGATAAATTCTTTGAATGCTTCTCATTTTGAATTTGATGTTGGTAACATCATCAGTTTATCCCACCGTATAGAATTTAAAATTCTTTCTCAGATCACTGTAGTTACCTTTATGAAAGCAAAAACTCTTCCCTTTACCCCTGATGGTAGTTACCTCTTTGAGTAAATCCCACTTCAGCACACTGTGATCACTGACACCTAGAATCAGCAGATAAAGAAGAATCACTACTGATAATCAAATCAAGAGTATTACACCCTCTAGTTGCCTCCCGAACATGCTGATGTACAAAACAATCATCCAGTAATTGATGCAAGAAAGCAAGCTTATGCAGCATCAGCCAAAAAAACAAAAAAAAAAAAACAAACAAATAAATAAAAAAAAAATAACCACTTCCACTTCACCCTTCTGTTCGTTCGAAATACCTGTCCAGCTGAGCCTTAAACTTATTTAGGCTATCAACTTCCACGACAAGGGATGGAAGTCTATTCCAGCAACCAACCACCCGCTGGCTAAAGGCAAATTTCCTCACGTCTATCCTACATCTGTCTTTCCTCAATTTGAATTTATGCCCTCTCAGGTGATTATTCTGAGCAAGAGGAAGAATCCCATCAGCATTGAGCATGCTCAAACAATTCAGGGCTTTATACACCTCTGTCAGATCACCTCGCCGGTGCCTAGTCTCCAGACACTGTAATTTGCAAAACGTAATCCTTTCTTCGTAAGAGCACCCCTTTGTTCCATTCACTTATCTTGTTGCCCTTCTCTGTACTCGTTCCAGCATCTCTACAACCTTCTTGAAATGAGGCCTCCAGACCTGTATACAGTACTCTAGGTGCGGTCTGACCATTGCCTTATACAAGGGAGTAATCACCTCCTTATCCCTGCTAGAAAAATTCCTATATATCATCGACAATACACCATGAGCTACTCTTGCAGCCCGTCTGCCTGCTCAGAAAACTTCATATCTGCCTGCACAACTACCCCCAGGTCCCTTTCATTTTCTACCACTGTCAGTGTAGTACCACAGAGTTGATACGTTGCTCTGGGGTTGCTATTTCCCATATGTAGTACTTTACATTTGTCAATGTTAAACTTCATTTGCCACCTCTCAGCCCATCTGCTCAACCTTTCCAGATCCTGTTGCAGTAGCATAGTGTCAGTAGTGTCCTTGACAACCCTGCCAACCTTCGTATCGTCTGCAAACTTGGACATTAAGCTTGATATACCATCATCAATATCATTTATAAATACAGAAAACAATAATGGACCCAATACTGAACCCTGAGGGACTCCACTAATAACATTAGTCCATGATGAGCAGTGTTTACCACTCTCTGTCTTCTCCCCCTCAACCACCCCTTTATCCATAGCAGCAATTTGCCTCCAATGCCACACTGCTCCAATTTGTGCAGCAGTCTTCCATGTGCAACAGTATCGAAAGCCTTTCTAAGATCCAAGTATATAATATCAAAGTTATTTCCTGCATCCAGTTCTTTTGTGACTGCATCATAGTATCCAATCAAATTAGTCAGGCAAGACTTCCCCTTAACAAAACCATGCTGTGTCTGAGCTATAACTGAAGTCTTGTCTAGATGACCCTGCAGTGCTTCTTTAACCAGTGCGTCCATTAATTTTCCAGGAACAGAAGTTAAACTAACAGGTCTATAATTACTTTTGTCGCCCTTTGATCCTCCTTTGTGAATTGGGGGTCCACATTTGCACATCTCCAGTCCATGGGTACTTCCCCTGAGTCCAAGGAAGCTCTCATAATTATGGCTAAGGGTTTGCTTACTTCCTTTGCTGCTTCCTTTAATATAACTGGATAGATCCCATCCACCCCAGGTGCCTTTCTTGTATTTATCTTCAACAATTTCTCCTCCACTTTACTCTCAGTTATTACAAGATTCTGTAGCTTACTGCCAGAGTTGAATACACCTCTGGCATTCCCCTCGCTGAATAACTCGTCATGTGTGAATGTCGATGCAAAATATTCATTCAGTTTGTTAGCTACCTGAGCAGGATCATCAGCACTTGACCCATCAATATCAAGTGGACCAATCTGATTCATCCCCTTCCTTCTAGAGTTTACATAAGTAAAGAACTCTATCCCATGCATTTTTCTTCTCTGCCATATGTCTCATTAGTTCATCTGACATCCACTTAGGCCTAAACCTTGAACAATATTTCTTAGTTGGTATGTAAAGCCTAGTAGCTTCCAAGATAAGTTTTTTGAATGCTTCCCATTTTGAATTTGCTGTTGGTAACATCATCAGTTGGTCCCACTGTATAGAATTTAAATACTGTCTCAGTCCATCGTAGTCACCTTTATGAAAGCAATAACCCTTCCCGTTACCTCTTTGAGTAAATCCCACTTCAGCACACTGTGATCACTGCCACCTAGTGGTTCATTTACCTGCAGATTCTTAATGCATGAAGAATCACTACTGATAACCAAATCAACAGTATTACTCCCTCTAGTTTCCTCCTGAACATGCTGATGTAGAAAACAATCATCGAATAAATCCACAAAAGCCTTGCTAGTGTGTGAGTGACCGGCCCCCAAATTCCAGTCAATATCTGGGAAATTAAAATCCCCATTATAAGACTCTCTGATTTACTGGCCCACTCTATTTCCCCGTACATTTTCCTATTATACTCATCAGAATCATTAGGCCTATTGCACACTCCTACTCTCGATTTTGATCTCCCAATGCTTATGTCACACCAAACTGACTCGACACTGCACTGTCCAGCAATGTCGACTGGCTTCACTTCCTTGGATTTTATGTATTTCTTAACTAATAGCATAACCCCTCCTCCCTTCGTATCGTGTCTATCCTTTTTGTAGACATTGTACTCCCCAAATTCCAGTTCTGCATTCCTTATATCTGTGTGACACCACGTCTCTGAAATCCCCACAATATCTGCCTTTGATGTTTTGAGCAATACCTCAAATTCATGAAATTTATTTACTAGACTCCTAGCATTGGTGTACACGCAAGTATACATGCACCTGTTCTTTTTCTTAGCTACCTTAACACAACCTATGTGTTCATTTGTACCCCAATGATTCCCAGCAGTCTCTGAAATATCCTGCATCTTATTTTCCAGGCTGTGGCTCATTCCAATAGAAGCAGTGCAAGTATCACTTTCACCTCTGCCAGTGGCTACTGTTAATCTATTAGTCCTTGTATCTAGCAGTTTTCCGACCCACCTAACACTGCCTCGATAGCATCAGCAAACATTCTTGCACCCTTTCTATTTAAGTGTATCCCATCCCTGGCAGTCTCTCCTGTTAACAAGTACAGACCAGGCTGAAAAAAAATTCTACCCCTTGAGCCTTGCACAATCCTTCCAGGGCCGAATTGATCGACAGGGCTCCCATCATATACTCCCTCCTATCGTGTCTGGGCAGAATTGCAGACACTTTCAAATTCAACCCTAATTCACGGCTTTTTTTCAACAGTGACCTGTACTTGTTAAGTAATTCCGCCGGTCTCCTACTCTTAATATCATTAGTGCCAATGTGTACAACTATATCACCTTTTGTGCCCTTAAAAGATGATATCCGCTCTGCAACGTCATCAACCTTTGCTCCTGGCAGACATACCCTGGTCCTGTTCCACCTATCCTTTTTACAAAGCTTGTTCCCAGTTTCCCTGACAGTAGAGTCACCAACAACTACTAGTTCCTTTGGGACCAGTGCATTCTGCCTTGGGGGCTGCCACTGTGTTGCACGACGACAAAGTGCAAGCTCTGGCATTGGTGTGGGCAACTGAGAGCTTGATGGGCCCTCACTTTTAATCCTTCGAGGGCATCCACCCTGTCCTTCAAGCTCTCATATAAGGCCCATAACAATGCTGAGTTGTCGCCTGATTTCCTTACACTCCTTGCATTGCGCACACACAAAGACATCCCCCATGGCAGTATCATGTCCCGTACCTGACTGCTCCACAAACGTCAAGCAAGTAGTGCATTTTAATAGGCTGTGATTCAGAGGGCAACTCCCCCCCCCTCAGTTCTCCCCTGAGCCACAGCACTCCCATTAGCTTGAGCCTTTTGCTTTGCTGCTCTGGTCAGAGTCATTGCTTTCCAAGTCTATCTTATTCCTGTGAAAACAATCTCTCTCTCTCTCTCTCTCTCTCTCTCTCTCTCTCTCTCTCTCTCTCTCTCTCTCTCTCTCTCTCTCTCTCTCTCTCTCTCTCTCTCTCTCTCTTGTTAACAAGCACAAACCGTGCCAAGAAAAATTCTACACCATGATCCTTGAATAATGTCTCCAGGGCTAAATTGATTGACAAGGCTGATCTGATCATGTCTGTGTAGAATTGCAGACACTTTCAAATTTTGTCTTGACGTCTGACTGTTTCTCGACATTGCTCTATACTTGTTAAGTAAATCTTGTGATCTACTCTGAATATCCTTAGTACCAACATATACAACAACACCTCTTTTGAACTCTTAAAAGGTGATAGCTGCCCTACTGCGTCATCAACTTTTGCTCCAGGCAGACATGCTGTGGTCCCAAATGCAGTATCTTGCATTGTCAATGTTAAACTTCAGTTGCACTTCTCAGCCCACCTGCCTAATATTTCTAATTGTTGCATTAGCATACCATGATTGCTGTCATTAACCACATTGCCAACCTTCATATCAGTCTTCATAAACTTTGATATTAAGCATGAGATGCCTTCATCAGTATCATCAATAAATATTGAAAACAACAATGGGCCCAGACCCAAACCCTGGGGAACTTCACTAATAACAGTAATCCAAGAAGAGTTTTCCTCTAATATTTGACAATTTGGGTCGGGGGATTGTGAAATCTTCTTTACAGAGGGTGATTTCACAAATTAGTTAAATTAGTGATTTCACAGTCACTGATTTAGCCCCCAATGCTTATCACTTGTTTGGACCAATGAAATCGAACCCGAGAAGGCAGAAATTCAAGGCCAGTGAACTCACAAGCAACATCCTGATTTAGCTACAGATCTTGAATTAGTGTGCCCACATTGTTCTAATGTTTGTGTTAGTGCCTTGCGACAATGATGGAAAAAATTTATCAGTGTAGAGAACAGCATATTTTAAAAGATTAATATCTTCTTTTTTTTTTTTTTTTTTTTTTTTTTTTTTTTTTTAACTAGCATTTGTTTTGTAAAAAAAGACATCTAGTTCAAAAGAACCAGCTCAGTCTTGAGCTTCCTTCTTATAATCCTTGGTTTTTGATATGATTGGATAGTTTTGGATTTTTTGAGTCTGACTTACAGGCTTCTTGTTTGCTAAGGTGAGGTTGTAGGAAGTATCTCGTTACTTCTTTCTTGCTGCATTTTTTTTTTTTTTTGGTAAAAAAAAAAGTTATTTTGGGAATATTACAAACTGATAAATTTTATTTTTGGTTAAATATTCTCCAGACATAGTTGAGCTAATGTTGTTTCTAAGTTACAATGATTGAAAACTTTAATTTGGAAAATAATGTCATGTTCTTTGAAGAAGTTATAACACTGTGGTTTGAAGATACTTCATGCTTCTTGTCTGATGGTTATTTTAAAGAAACTTTTAATCCTGTAGTATAAGGGGTGATTAAAACGTTCTGAGAACAGGTATATTTAAATATACTAATACATTTTAGAATAGGTTATTTTGATAGCTTAATATCTTATGAAATAACAAAAACAAATTGTATGTTAGTTAGTGTGTTATGGATTTCACATTTCCATTGTGATCAATATTTCCCATTTCCAATTAAATTTTGGAAACTGCATCATGAATTATTACTATTTGCTCTGTAAGCAAATAGTAATAATTCATGATGATTCATCATGATTGCAAAATTTAATTTTTTGTTTTGATAGGTGGAAGAAGAATGTCCAGAAAATCAAGCATCGTTAAGTAATCAAATCTTTGATCAAAAAGGGCAGAAATGCTAAAGAAATAAATGAAAAATGACTTGAGTATTTGAGGAACCATCTATAGCCGAGTGGTCAAGAGCGGGAGTGCAGTAGCACACACTCTTTGAATAGACAGGGGTTCAAGTCCCTGACTGCTAAATATGGTCAATCTGCCAACCCGCACTGGACCAGCGTGAATTGTTGAGGAGGCTTCCATCCTGCAGTGGGTTGATAATGGCTGCAGTTTACTTTTTTTTTCTTTTTTTTTTTTACTCACAGTTATGCAACGCTTATTTTAGGCTGTGTGATATAATAAATTAAATATATAGTAGCTGTACCTATCCTACAGGTGTTATGGATCGCACCTGTCTTGAGTTCCATATAAATGTTCTTTGGGAAGCCTCTTGGTGCTAGTTTCTTATTGAGGCTCTTTGGTGCAGTACTGGTGGTTGACACGATGATCGAAATGGTCATTACTTATTCCATATGCCTTGACTTCCTGTCTTAGGTGTGAGTACTTTTCCTGATCTTTTCATCCGTATGTTTTCTGGAGGTTGCTGGGGTTGGGCACTGTTATGTTGATCAAATAGTTAGCCGTTTCCTTCTTGTTAGTGAGGGTTATGTCTATTCTGTTGTGTGGGATTGCCTTGTCCATTATGATGGCATGGTCCTGGTATAGTCAGTGAGTAGAGGTCTCTAGTACGGCCTGATGTTCATACTTGTAATACAGCAAACTTTCTTTGATCAGCTGGTATTTTTGTGTGCTAGCTTCTGATGTTTATCCTGGTGACCTGGTCGTGTCTGTGAGTGTACTTCTTCTGGGCAATCACCCTGCATCCTGCAGTGATGTGCTGTATTGTTTCTGCAGCCAAGTAGCATCGCCAACATATTATCTATTACTCCAGGTTCCTTGGTAATGTATTTCCTGTAGTTCTTGGTGTTGATTACCTGGCCTTGGATGACAAGCATAAATCCTTCATTCTTGAAGAAGAGCCTTCTGTTCGTGAGCCAAACGTTGGAAGCCATCTTATCTATGTAGTCTTGATGGAAGTAATTGTAGTGGTTGCCATGGTGTGTCTACTTTGCCCATCTTTCTGTCTCTTTCTTCAATTGAGTGTAGTCTCCTTGTTGAGGTTGATTTTTGTGTGCTCTTTGTCTTTCTTAAGGCTTGTTAGATTGGTGCTGTGTTTTCCTGGAAGTTATCCCACAGGTTTTTAATCGCCTTCTCTTGTTTAGTGAGGTCATTCGATCCCCTACATTCTACTGACTGTAGTCAGTCTCTCAATGGCTGACTTCAGGTGGTGTTGGCACCCCTTTGTCATCGTTATCCTAGTCTATCTCATAATCTCCTCCAGCTCAGTGTGGTCCAATCTATGATCCTGAAGGACTACATCAGTATTGGGACTGCATAAGTGTTTATGGCTATGTTCCTGCCATTTTTTTTTTTTTTTTTTTTTCGATTTTAAAAGTCTTCTCAGTCTCTGATGGTATTTCTCATCAGGCATGCATTGATCTTGTGTTCTAAATGGTGGGCCTTCATCATCCCCAGATATTTGCATGTCTCTCCCTCTCTCGTGGTTTCAGTCTCTTTGCCGGTCTTCAGCTAGTAGCTTCATCTGACTGGGTAGCCTTGGTGCAATCCATGTATCTTGCATTTGTCTAGACCAAATTACATCCTGATGTCAGTGCTGAACTCTTCAGTGGTCTGGAGTAGCTGTTGGAGTTGATTCTCAGGTGAAGCGTAGAGTTTGATGTCATCCATGTACATCATGTAAGGAAAGTGTGCACGGGTTCATCCTCTCTTCTTTTAGGGGATATCCATACTTGCTGTTATTGTGCATGGTGGACAGTGGGCTCAGGGCATTTCCCCGGAAGATTCCTCTTCTTGTGGGTATTGGTCTTGTTGTGATGGCCTCAACCTTGATGGTGGTCCTCCATTTTGCCATAGTTACTTCTAGGAAGTGTGTCAGTGTCGTGTTGACTTTGCTGACAGCCACTTATGGGGAATATAGTTGAGGGCCTTGCAGTAGTTGATGTAGGCGATGTACAGGTTGCAGTGTTTCTTGTAGGCTTGCTCCATAACTGCAGCATTAATGGGCAATTTCTCCTTGCATCCTCTGCTCATCTGCTTATATCCCTTTTTCTGCTCAGCCACGATCTGATTCTCCAGGTGGTCTGATATCTTCTTAGGTATGCAGTTGGTCAGGATTTTGTACATTGTTGGGAGAAAAAGGGATGTAAGACAGGTGATTGGTCTGTGCTTTGCCAGTTTTATGCCCTTGGCCTTCAGGTAGGTGATTCCTTGAGTCAGAGAACTATAGGATTGTGTCAGGGTGCATTATTACCTGGGTGAACTGCTCCACTATATGCTTGTGTGTGTAGCTGAACTTCTTATAACGGTAGTTGTGGATGTTGTCTATTTCTGGAGTTTGCCAATTGTGGAACTTCCTGATCGACTGTTGTACATCTTTCTCCCAAATCTCCTATTCTGTAATCTCTTCTACATTCATTGTTTTCTTCCTTTTTACATCTATCCAGGGGTATAGCCATTATGGCTAACTTCACTGTTCCACAGGTATCCCCAGAATGCCTTTGAGTACCTTCTGACTGTGGCGTCTGTTGCCTTCCTTCTCCTTTTGTATGATTTTCCTGTGGAAGGCTCTCTCTCTGATTTTCATTAAATATCTTGTCTGTTTTCCCTCTGGGCACTCTACCTATAATGCCAATGTCTCTTGCTGAGTGCCAGGAGTTTCTGCTTGAGGATGTCAAGGTTTTCTCCGATCCCATGATTATAGGTACTTTGTTTGTTGTGGATGTTCTTGAGGATGCCTTTCACTTTTCTGAATAGCTTACTTCTGTTACCTTGTTGGTACTGGTTCAATTGGACTATTTTCACTCATCTCTTCTATCTTTACTCAGGCTGGTGATCCTTTGTCTTTGCGTTTTGTGTTATGTTGTTCTCTGGTTTTCCTTCTGCTCACATCCTGCTTGATTTTTTTCCAAGATTGCAGGAGTTATCAGGTTCTCCTTGACAATGGTGCATCAAGAAGAACCTGCTGTTTGTTGACCTTGAACCACTTGGCATGCATGTTTTGCCTTATACATTGTCATATCTGTCTCTTGCTTTGTTGCTTCGTGGTATGCTCGCATGTTGCACATATTCATTTCGATGCTCCACTTCATGTGTTGACTTCTTCTACCCTCCTGGGTGATCACTAGTGCAGTTGTGCAGGGAGCACTTTCATTTGATTGGACTGTATGTTTTTGCCCTTCACTTGGGGTAGCCATATGGGAGACAGCGCTACTCACTCCACTGTTTTTTGCAGGAGACTGTCTCTGTCAGGGAGACAATCTCCTGCAAAAGTCATTCCAAACTGACCCCTCTGCCTAAGGCCTGAACATGAGTGACTTTATCCTGTGGCACACTTGATGCAGTATGTTCAATATTTATACTTCTCATCTTCATCCAACTATGGAGGTGAATCTGTTTAGCTTTCACATCCAGTGGTGGGTGTTAGTTATGGGAGTGACACCAGATGGTGCTGACTCTCAGTCATCTCTTCGTCCATGAGGGAGGTAGGTGGAAGGTAAGTGACTTCACTCCCTCCCCACAGTGGGATTCGAACCTGGGTCCATGGTCTGGCTAGCTTCGTAACCATTGGGCTAATCATGTTTTGCCCGTGCGTGTGGTTGTTCTCTCTGACTAGGGGATTCCACACTGTGACAGGTATTGCTACCAGGTATTGCCACCCTGTGTACTTACACAGGGTGGTTGTTATGTCTGGTGTTACTGGTGGTCAAGGAACTCTCTGACTATCCTACAGCTGTTAAGGATTGCAACTTTCTGGAGTTCCTTATATGAGTTCTCTGGGAGAGCTGTTGCTGCTAGGCTGTTATGTAAGATCTTATATGACCTTCAAACTGGTAGTTGACACGATGATCGGGATGGTCATTACTTGTTGCATATGCCACATCTCTTTAATCTCCTGTCTTAGTTTCATGTACTTCCTCATTTTTTCCTTGTGGGCTTTCTGGAGGTTGCCAGTGCTGGGCACCGTGATGTCAATCAGATAGGTATTCTTTTCCTTCTTGTCAACAAGGATTATATCTGGTCTGTTGTGTGGGATTGTCTTATTATTATTATTATTATTATTATTATTGAGTGTAGCATATTTATAGTAGAATTATTTACAATAAAGCTTGCATTATGCCAGGTGTATGCACTTTGTTGCATGTGCAGATCTTGTCAATGACACACTTCCCAATATGAAAACAGTAATGCAAAAAATTAAAAATTAAATTCAACAACTAATTTTAAAAATCATAAATAAAGATTTAACTGTAATCATTTGCCATTAATTCTTTAAATATTCATTAATTTTTTAAATTGCTTTTCAGACTGTAGACTATCTAATATCTTGCTACAAGTTTGGTTCTTTCACAAAGGTTAGTATATGATGTCTATGTGTGTGTGCATGCAATACTCTTTTGCTAGATATTCACAGGGCTTTAGGTTAATATTTTTTTGTGTCAGGTATATCATAACATAAAAAAAAATTTCCCGTCTTGGAGCTAAATCCTTTTTTGCTGTAAGTTTTCCTACAGTGGAGAATAATTGTAAGAATGATTATATCCCTGATTAATGTAAATGTATTCTTAACTTTTTTGAATAAGATATTTATGTTTTATTCTAATCATTAAATTTCATAGATATTATTAATCCACAGTGCTATAGTTAAATGTATGACTTTTACCAAATTACAGTGATTTGAAATATTTTGCTATACAATTTCAAAATAAGAAAAGTTTGTGTCTTGAAATTATCTTAAATTGCATTTTCCCTTCAATTTCCATTAGGTTACTTTCTGTAAATAGTATGGACTGTGAGTCAGCTTTTTGAAATTACTGCACTTTGTTATGTATAGTGTGATTTCTATTTTAACCTAGATATTACTTCTTAAAATTTAGTCACTTTCAACCATGGTGAATTTTGACTTGCTTCAAACATTTTGCCCATCATCATATCCTCCCTCCAACATTGAAAGAAGCCATTATTACTTTCTGTATATATGCATTTAGAGAGATAGAGAGAGAAACTAAAAATTGTAGCCTGTAATATATTCTCATTCATTTTACTTATGGAAAATCGGAGAGAAATGACAAACAATCAAAATAAGTTGAAAAAATGTAGATTTTCTGAGAAAGGTGTGGCATGGATAGTCAGTTAACTGTAAAGTAATAAAACCACATCTCCATGCAATAAACAGGTAAAATTTTAGCTTTTTGTTACCTAAATGTAATATCCTTACAATAAAATAAGCTCCAATCCAGATAACCTTGATTTAAACTCAATAGTATTTTGAAACCTCTTTGGACTCCATTATCAAATCTGAAGAGAGTACGAGACAGTTCAAAAAAGGTATTTATTCATCCAGAAGTAGTTGTGATAGAAGGTCTAAACAATCATGTATTGCACACTTTCAGATGGCCACTGAACAAAATGACACATTTTTGCCACCTCTCAATACAGTTCTGGGCCAGTTTTGTAGAAGCCCTCTGACTGACCTTCAAACTACAACTTGGCAGCAGAAATCATCTCATCATCAGCAGCAGAGTGTTTTCCACGAAGAAAGAATTTCAGGGCAGGAAAGAGGACAAAATCCAGAGCGCAAATTCAGTAAGGGTTTTTTTTTTTATGAAAACCCCAAACACGAGAGGTATTAGAACCTATTGTATTTAGTACCGTGCTTGGGTTGGAGGTTCGGAAGACGAAAGAAGATATTTGTTGACATTAGACTTGAACTTCTGTAGACTATAATTTTCAGGGAATACATATGAAGGAAGGCTGTTCCAGAAAACGCGCTAGTTGAATGAATAAACGAGGAAGATGAAAAGTTGATTTTTTGAGTTTGAAATTGAACAGTAAATGGATGTTGGCTGGTGGCAGCACGTGTTCGGACAGTTTTGAAAGAGAGAGCAGGAGTTATAGAAGCCAATTCAGAAGAACAGTGCCCATCGAAGTATGTGTAGAAAAGACATGCAGCAGAAACAGTACAAAGTATGTCATGTCTATGAGACAGCGAGTGGAGAGACTCTGTTAGAGAGAAGTCATTAATTAACCTATCTGACCTCTTCTGAATAGAATCTAGAAGCCTGAGAGAGGTTTTGGGGACACCACCCTAGATGTGGGAACAATATTACATGATAGGGCGGATTTGCGATTTATATAGAGTGAACAGCTGTTTGGAAGAAAAGTAACGCCAAGAGCAAAAGAGAAAACCAAGTTTTTTAGATTCAGAGGAAGCAATATTTGTAATGTGCTTGTGCCAAGAGAGATTAGAAGTCAGGGTAATCCCCAAAAGAGATATATCATTTTGCCTAGAAATAGGAGTGTCACTAAAGGTAAGCATAGGAGCAGAAGAATCCTTTTTGCGAGATATAAGACAAGACTAAGTTTTAGAAGGGTTGAAATCAACTAAGTTGTCTTTGCCCCACTGGAGTATTACCTGAAGATTGTCATTTAAGGAATTGGTAGCAGATTTTCGAGAAGTTGAAGCTGATTGAGCAGGACAAGGTTTCTCAAAATGGAAAGTGGAATACAATGTGCTATCATCGGCAAAACTATGGATAGGATTTAGAGTCAGTGGAAGAAGGTCATTAAATTACAAAAGGAAAAGAGTGGGGGAAAGAACTGAACCTTGGGGGACACCAGCATTAGTGGAGAAGTTAGAAGACAGAGAGCCATCTACCATCACCCTCAGTAAGCAAGCAGAGAGAAAACTGGATAACCAATTACAAAAAAAAATGTTTGCAAACCATAAGGTGGAAGTTTGTGTAGAAGACCTTTATGCCAAACACGATCGAAAGCCTTTGAGACGTCAAGAGCAACTACTTGTGTTTCACCAAACTTTTTCATTGAATTTGTCCATGTGTAACATAAACCAGAAAATCACCAGAGGATCGACACTGACAGAATCCATACTGGCGATCGTTGATCAGACAGAAGGTTTCTAGGTAGTTTAAGAGTTGGCGTTAATTGATTTCTCCATTACTTTAGAAAGAGTAGAAATAATTGCAATGGGACAATAATTGGATGGGAGGGATTTGTCACCCTTTTTTTAGGAACTGGCTGGATATGAGCAAATTTCCAAGCAGAAGGAAAAACACCTTTGGAATAAGAAAGTGAAAAAAGGTGGCAAAGAACAGGAGTAAGTTCAGGAGCACAGGTTTTGAGAACAAGTGGAGAAATACCATCAGGATCTGGAGTTTTCGTAGCATCAAGATTCGTCAAAATCCTTCTGACATCCTTTTGACGGAAGACCACAGGAGGCATTGAATGGAGTATGCTGGGAATAGTGGGAGGTGTTTTACCAAGATCATTAATACATGAGTTGGAAGAAAAATAGGATGCTAGCAAGTCAGCTTTATCCTTGGCTGAAGTGGCCACAGAACCATCTGGTTTTGCCAGAGGTGGGAGCAGAAATTGGCAGAAGTTGCGGCCAATAGTTTTGGCAAGAGACCAGAATGCATGGCTACCATTAGGACAAGAAACAAGTTTTCTACTCTTAGCCTGCTCAAAATCTAGTTTGTACTGATTAATAACTGCTTTTCAGTTGTTGCAAGCTTTGGTGTAGTCAGAAAATGAAACGAAGAATTGGAAACAAGCCAATTACAATATGCAACGTTCTTCTCTTGAACAGCCTTAGCACATTTATTGGAAAATCAAGGTTTAGATAAAGCATGAGATTTTAAAGTGGAGTGTGGCAAAGGATTCTATTCCTGCAAAAATAATTTCACTGACATGATCAGAGCAAACATTGACATCAGAAGTTTTGAAACAGTAATCCGACCAAGGAAAAAAATAAAATAAATCTCGCAGGTCATCCCATTTTGCATTCTTGTAATGCCAAACAATACGAGGTTGGGAATAGCCATGAGATAAAGGCTCCATTGGAGAAGCAACAATGACCAGGTTGTGATCTGAGGTGCCTAAAGGACCACTCACTTCAACCATGTTCTTAGAAGGGTCATTTGTGAGAAAAAGATCAAGCGTGTTGACTGTATGGTTAGGATTGTCCAGTATTCTTGTAGGTAAATCAAAAATCTGTGCAAGGTCATTAGTAATTGCAAAAGCGAACATTTAATTGTGAACATTAAAATCACCAAGGAAAATTACCTCCCTATTAGGAAAGTTGGACTGGAGAAAGTCAAGTTGCAAAGAGAGATAGTCAAATAGCTCCAAGTGATTAGTGGAGTTGGAAGAATGGTAGAGACAACAGATGAATTTGACACAATGAGGTAGAGAGATTTTAAGCCAGAGAAGATCAAAAAGAAGAGATTCCAAATTACCACATCTCTGACAGGGAATATCGGAACGGCTGCAGTTATAGTTTAGATACAGCATGGGTTTGTTAAGGGGAAATCTTGTCTGACTAATTTGATTGGATACTGCTATGTGGTCACAAAGGAATTGGATTAAAAAAATAATATTGGTATCGTATACTTGGATTTCAAGAAAGCTTTTGATACTGTTGCACATGGAGCACTGCTGTACAAACAGTGTAAAACAAATAAACATCATTCTTACGGTGCTAACACTGTTTTTCTTACTGGTTCAAGATTTACTTCTTTTATTGATATTCTACAAATTTGCATTATAGCATATATGTTTTTAAAGCTGTTTATAATTAAAATGTCAAAAGACACATCTTAAATACAGCAACGTCTAAAAGTAAAACAACTGATACAAGAAAAAATTTTGAAGTACTCCCATTGTATTTTTGGAAGATAGCCATATAATTGTTGAAATAGTTTTACTGAAGAATGAGGAAATGTGGTTGAATATTGAGATGTGAAATATGTATATAAATATATATACAGGCACTCCTCTACTTACGTACAACTTGTAGATATGTACAAAACTTCTCAAAATTAATAAAAATACTGTATATCAAAATTATTTCGACAGTTGCACAAAGTGCTAAAATCAGCTGTCATGTACACTGGATCCCCACTTTACGATATTGATCTGTTCCAGAGACACCATCGCATTGTGAAAATATCGTAATGTGAACCCAATAACACATTGTTTTTTGGTAATTCCTTCCAAGATCTCGGAAGTTGAAATTTTCACTATATTACTAAGCTATTATCTCTCTAAAAGGTCATTTTTTATAATCGAAATTGTATTATGTAATTCAAATAAGCACAACACAAAAATCACTTTTAACTAAAGGATGCAAAAACAAAACATGTGGCCAACATTTACGAATGCTACTGGCTGAGAAGGACTATGTGGTCCAGTCACACACAATCGTAAGCCCCGAAATAAGTAGGCGCCGGTTAACACATCACTAGAATCATCTGCTTTATAGAATCAAATTTCAGAAAGAAAAAAAAAAAAAAAACACAATCCAAACTATTAAAATGCACTACACTTTCACTATTTATTGTCCTGGAAACTCAGGTTTTTCGTAAAGCAAACAGAAAATTGTCAACAGAATGCACGCAATTTACAGACAGTATTAATGGAGCAATATGGCCTTAGTCACTGATGCTCTTAAAAAAACCCTACTCTAACAACTCCAACACCGTTTATTGCTATGTTTGGTTATAAGAATCAATTTTGAATGCCTTCGTGATATTTTTCTAAAGCACATTTCTGGTGGTCACCACCATAAATAAAACAGTAAAAACAATTTGCAGTTTCTAGTTTATCGGGCTTTTCTGTTAGTTGCAATCTTAAGTCGAAATTATAAGTGGGTAGTAAACTCGATCTTATTGCATTTGCATTAATACTGGTAGATGGAATTCTGTGGGTTTTTACATTATTATTGTGAAATGTGTTTCCCCTTCACTGAAATCTTCAGTCATATAAAAAAAAACATAAAGTTTCAGAATCTTCTCGCTTCATTCCTATTTTTTAAGCTTTGTAAACTTGGTACTCTGTATCTCACCTGGACGTATCATGTTAGTTGCAATTTGTGCGTGCTATTGATTTATCTTTTTTACTGTTTTAAATTTTACGACCAAAAAAAGAACTCTTGTTTTTTTTTGTTCTTGTATATTGTATCTTGCTTATACGCTGTACATTATTATTCATTGTGCGTTTCTTCAGCCTTTTAAGTTGGTTACAAATCGTAAAATGCTGCAAACAATACATAGTGTGGTGAAGTTTGTTGGTGGTTATAATCTCAGTGAGTTGTACTATACTTGTATTTAGTATCTATAAGACTGAAGTTTCATATACTTACGTACATGAAAAAAAAACCCAATTAAGTACGCAAGTCGAGGAGTGCCTTATATATATAAAAATTGATATAGCCCCCGTGACCCTACTTCATGGTGAGATGAGGATTTCACTTAATGCTGCAAATCTCAATCCTGGATAAGAACAGTCCTAAGTTTATGGATATCTGGAAGGAGGGGGAAAATAACATGCAGTTCAACTTTGTAAAGCATCATTGCATTACGAAGATTTTCCATCAATGCCATTTTCTCTATGGAATTGATGGCAAACCTTATTTAAAGATTGTCACTTTTTTTCCCTTAACTTTTTAATATCCAAAATATCATGTATCACTTTGGTCCATTTTCAGAACTGTTAAATAGTTCATAAATTTTGAAAAACGATATAAATGATCAAATGTCAAAATAGAAATTTATTTTATAATTTTTTTATGCAAATTAATAAAACCGAACAATATACCTTAGTATATGAAAGCATTAATATTTTAAAATACAGCATAATTTTTTAATGATAATCATTATTGCCCTCGGTTGTCAAGCAAAAATTTATTCATTTCAGCCTCTGTCATCTAAATTAACACCTTGTCTGCCACTGTATAATTATTGTTAATAGTATGTTTTTGTCTGCTCTTTTGGGGGGGTTATAGCTAATGTATTGTGTCTATTGGTCTGTGAGATGAGGCTTTTATGGTGTTGCATTAGTTGCGCATTAAAATTCAGTCTGGGTCAACAGCAATTGCAAAATAGAAAATACCACATTTCTTTGATTCTAAGATGCACTTTTTTCTCCCTATAAATGTCGCTAAAAATGGGGCGCATCTTAGAATTGATGGTGTCTTATTGCATTCGCAGTTTTTTTTTTTTTTTTTTTTTCCTTTCCGAATTTTTCTCCCGCTTTTGCACACGGCACCACACATTTTATTTTTATGCGGAAACTCAGCCTCCAAGTTTGACCATTATCGCATTCTCCAATTCCATTGGAGAATAAAGTGGCATAAGTGATTTCATGTGCTTTCGAAATGTGAAGCCACCGTTATTTCATTATGGTGGAGCTTACTCAGCGAAAGCTAGGAAGTTTTGTTTGTATCTTCGAAAGTACATAAGAAGTGGAGTTGCTGGATTTCGTTCATTTTGATCCCTTATTGCACATTAAAATGTTGTCAATAAGATTGCACTATGAAGCTGCATTGAAACAAAAAGTTATTGTGTATGCAAAAGAACATGGAAATAGAGCTGTGGGTTGACATTTTGACATTAGTGAAGTAAATGTTCATCGTTGGAGAAATGATCGCAATTACATATTTTCGTGCAAAGTAACAAGCAAGTGCTTTACAGGGCCTAAGAAAGGAAGATTTCCACAAGTCGGTGAAGCTGTGATACGTTTTGTAATGGAGACATGTGCAAAAGGATTACCCATCACTCGACAAGCCATGCAATTAAAAGCCGGAGAAATTGCCAAGTTCCTCGGAATAGAGAAAATAATTTTTAAAGGCTGTCATGGCTGGTGCGACAGACTCGTGCATTGTAGCGGATTATCGTTAAGGTGGCAAACATCTATCTGTCAAAAAATTCCTGTCAAAAAAACTTTCAGCAGTAGCTGATTAACTTTCAGTGACCGCTGATGGTCGATTCGTGCACAAAAAAATGGATGGATGTCGGCAGACCTTATGGAAGACTGGCTAAATGTTGTGTGGAATAGACATCCTGGAAGTCTTTATAACAACCTAGCATGATGCATTTCATGGACATTTGTCCAAATGGGTCAAAAATAAAATCGTGCAAAAACATGGTGACTTGGTTTGATTCCTGGTGGCATGACTAGCCAACTGCAGCCATTCGACGTTTCAGTCAACAAACCATTTAAGGATTACTTGAGAAAGGAATATGAATCCTGGCTGTTGATTAATCTTCTGCTGACACCTGGAAAAATTAAGAAAGCGCTGGCATAAAAATTGGCAGAATGGGTATCAGCAGCTTGGAAGCTAATCCCAGAAAGAATAGTGCAGCACTCATTTAAAAAATGTTGCATCACCAACACTCTCGATGACTCAGAAGATGATATATTATGGGATAATGAAGATAACGACAGCTCAGAAGAATCAGACTCTGATATTGATTCAGATGCAGATATCGACGGCTCAGAAGATTCAGAAGGAAGTGATGAATAACATACCTGGTTATAAATACTGTTGTTGTTAGATATATTTTAGTGTTTTATTTTATTTATTTTTTTTTTTTCTTAGAATAAAAGCTTTTTTTTTCTGTTGGTGGTACTGAAATTAAGGTGCATCTTACAATTGATGACATCTTAGAGTTGAAGAAATACAATATAAGGTTCAGTGATTTTATCCCATTTCTTGTTCAGTTATTCAACAGAGGCAGAGGTATGTGCTTCCAGAATGGCCTCATGCCAATTAGCTTCTGGACACCAATGTGTAACTAAAAAAAAAAAAAAAAAAAAAAAAGAAGAAATAATATTTCAGAAATACTTCATATCCCCCACTATATTTAAATTAAAAAAACAATTTTTTAGATTTTTTTTTTTTTTTGTGTTTTTAGATTCCTGAAATTGTGGCCTTCAGAGAAAAGTTGAACACATCCCTACAATATGATACAGTATCTGTAGAAAGAATATTGTTAGACCTTCTTATCGAGATTAAAAGGTACTGTTTGAACATAGATTGTATAGTTCATTCTATTATTTTTCATAGATACTTCATTCTCTTTTGCATTGAATATTAACTAAAATTTCTTTTGAAGTGGTTTTAATATATGTACAGAATAATTCTAATGGAGCAATATATTTATTAAATAATAACATTTTTATATTGTAATGAAAAGAATTTTCTTGGTATTATCTCTGAATGTGCCATGTAAATGCAGTTGGTTAATTTGATTTGGCACAGTAGTTGATCCCAAAGTTGTTGATCTGCCATAAAAAATCAAACCAACCATCTGGCTCAGTATCATCCAGGCATAATTAGCAGAATATAGTTGCATTGTAAAAATGACTTTGAGCACAAGCAAAAGGGGTCAAGGTGAACTTCCAGGAATCCTGTTATCCTAAATGCATCCGCTGTCTTCCCTATGATCAGAGACCAGAATGCATAACTACCATTGGACGAGAAGCAAGTTTTTAACTAGAGTGTGGAATAAAGGATTTCATCCCTACAAGAATAATTTCACTGACACAATCTGAGCGAACAATGACATCAAAAGATTTAAAACAGTAATCCAGCCAAGGAAAATAAGAACAAAAACCTTGCAGATCAACCCATTTTGCCTTCTTGTAATGCCAAAACAGCACGAGGCTGAGATTAGCCATGAGAGAAAGGCTCCATTGGAGAAGAAACCATCGCCAAGTTGTAATCTGAGGTGCTTAGAGTACCACTCGCTCAGCCATGTACTTTGAAGAGTTGTTTGTGGAGAAAAAGATAAAAGTTTTTGCTATGTAGGAAAATGAATAACCTGTGGAAGGTTATTAGTAATTGCAAAAGCCTTGGCATCTTGACCAGCTGGGTTGATGCTAGTAGAAAATAGAAACCAGCTGGAGTTGTGAACATTAAAATCGCCAAGTAAAATTACCTCACAGTCAGAAAGTTGGACTGGAGAAAGTCAAGTTTTAAAGAAAGGAAGTCGAAGAATTCTAAGTAATTATTGCAGTTGGGAGAACAATATGGGCAGCAGATGAATTTGACACAATGGAATGGAGAGATTGAAGGAAATTGAAAGAAAGAAAGAACAAAAGCCAGAGAAGTCAAAAATGGGAGACTGAAAGTTACTAACTCTTTAAGGGAATATCAGAGCAGATTTGTGAAAACTTATCACCTTTGAAGTGAAAGGAATTGTATAATGACAGTTTAGGTCAACTGAAATGAGCAATAGCTGAGGCAACCAATAATTGGAATTTTGTTAGAAAAAAAAAGTGTGACCTGGCATATTGCAGGTGGAAATGGAAATCATCGAGATTGGAGTTGGAGAAAAATGAGGAAATGATAATCTGTCTAATTTTAACACTGACAAAAATTTCAAACCAAATATGATAAACGAGGTCCAAATGACAAATGATATAAGCCTAAAAATAAGTCCCTCTGTGTTTTAAATGAGGTACAGTGGATTCCGGTTATTTGGAACTAGTGCACTTTGGCCCGATTAAGCAGCTGCCCCAGTTATTCAAAGTCTCACGTAAATAGTTAAAAATATAGTGGATCCCACTTTATGATTGGTTCACTGTGTGATCAAATCGCGTTACGATGAACTCCATAATAAAATACTGTTCGTTCTACGATATGTAGTAAGTGACAGTCGTGATCACGTTTGTGAATTGAATTTTAATTCTTTTATACAGCAATTCTAATAAGTGAAAATAGGAGGAATATTATCTACAGGCTATAAAAATAAAGATACAAAGCACAATTTTACACTTTATTACCTTACCAATTAACAAAATTAAATGATACATAAAAATTGGAAGAATATTTTCCACAGGTTAGCAAAATAAAAAAAATTTACACTTACATACATTACTTAATTAATACTGTAATACGTACATACTAACTAATTGATATTTCTGTTCACTGACATTTTTTTGGGTTGTAAAATTTAAAACAGTGAAAAAGATAAGCAATCAATAACAAAGAACACGGCATGCACAAATTGCAACTAACAGGATATGTGCAAGTGAGATATGGAGTAACAAATTTACAAGCTTAAAAAATAGGAATGAAGAGAAGATTCTGAAAATTTATTTATGTTTTTTATATGATTGAAGATTTTATTTTTGAAGATTTCAGTGAATGGAAACACACCGAATTCCAGCTATCAGTATTATCGCAAATGCAATAAGATCGTGTTTACTGCCTGTTTATATAGATTGCAATAACGGAAAAGCCCAATAAACCAGAAACTGCAAATTGTTTTATGGTTGTGAGCTCCAGAAATGTGATTTAGAAAAATATTAATTCTTATAACCAACACGAGAACGATGAAAGTGTAGTGCATTTTAGTGATTTGAATTGGTTTTTTTAAATTTGATTGTATAAAGCGGCTGATTCTACTAACCAGTGATCATGTTAGCCGTTGCTTACTTATTTCACTTTACAAAGGGCTTACGATGTCTCGAGTGTACCTCGGTGGGTAATATAGAGTGCTGCAGTCTCCTGCCCTGATTAAACGGCATGTTGTCCCAATTAAGCGAAGGTTCTCAAGTAGGTTCTGTTCTTTAAAATTTGTCACGAATAAACCGCTACCCCTATTAACCTGTGGCCCAAATAACCAGAATCCACTGTACTGTGTTTAACTGGGCTGTTTGATTTCATAATTTCCATCGTCTTTTCAAGAAATAATGTGATGTTGTTCATCTTTTCTGGCAACTCTGATATTGATCACCTGCTCATTAATAAAGTTGTGTTAAACTTGTTATTTGTTTGAACAAAAACAATGCGCACGCGCACGCACACACGCGCACACACACACACACACTCACAGTAATGTTGAAACTTCAGTGGATTTATTTGAAGTTTTATTTTTCAAGAAATACTGAATTTGGGGAGGCTGAAATACAGTACAGGCAGTTCCCGATTTACGAGTTCCCAGGTTTGCGAGTTTTTTTTTTTTTTTTTTTTTTTTTTCCAAATATGAAATATCAACAGAATCAAAATATCAACATTAATTGCAATAAATAAATGCCAAACATTCATAAATATTGCTATACTATACATTACTACTGCATGTGTTTATTTGTTCAGGCAGAGATAAGTGGAGGTCCAACTCAAAGAATTTTGGAATGAATTCCATATTTTAGATGCAATCAAAATAATAAAACGAGCCTGGGACAAAATTACATAGAAGAACATGAAGGGTGTTTGGAATAAACTCTGTCATCAGTTTATTGATAATTTTGAAGGATTTCAAGAACCAGCAGAGATCATACAAAATGAAACAGAAGTAGTCGTTAATATTGCTAACCAATTGCAGCTTTAGGTTTCTACAACTGACGTCACTATTCTGCTTCAAACATACAACGAAGACCTCCTTGAAATGGTAATATGTGAAGAAACTGAGGATGAAGAAGGTTTAACAGCTGAAACTCCTGTTCGTTCATTCACTCTCTTGGGTGAAGGAAAGAACAGGAGGCTTGATGAAGCTTTTCACCACATAGAAAAAGCAATTGAGATTTTCGAGTCACAAGATTCAAATTTCAAGCGCACTAGAAAGGTTGCTACAGATTTTAAAAAATGCGTATGCATGCTATCATGAAAAGAAAAGAGAAGACTGTTTTGGAAATAGACGACTCCTGAAGCATTTCCAAAGAAGATGCTTCCAACAAACCAATGAATGCCGAGCCAATGATGATGAAGAATAAAATTCTGATTACAATATAGTTTAGGTCTAAAGCCTCAGGTTATGTAAAGAGTTTAACTAATGTACAAGTTAGTGCAATTGCATCATTTCTGTACATAGCCAACTACTTAAATAGTTAAAAATTGGCATCATTGGCATATCTCATATTGTGAATACCTTCACAAGTTTCCACGATATTCCACTACCTCGAATAAGTAACACTTCACCATAGGAGAAGACTATGGTGCCATATGGGTGATGGTATCCACTGAGAATAAGTCCTCTCCTATGGTGAAGTGTTACTTATTCGAGGTAGTGCAATATCATGACAACTCGTTAAAGTATTCACAATATGAGATATACTTAATGATGCCAATTTATAACTATTTAAGTAGTTGGCTATGTACTGAAATGATGCAAATGCACTAACTTGTACATTAGAATAAACATTCTTTAACATTTGTATGACATAAATAATTTCTTTATTATAATTTGCTTGATTTTAAAGACTGTTGACATTTATTTAACATTACGTCATTAGGATTCCTTGGGATGTTCTGCATGTTAACCCTGAACCATGTTTACCCATTAAAGGATCAATAGGTCTAACTGGCTGTCTCTTTTATAAAGCTTTTTACTTCTTTACCCTCCTGTTGGTCTGGAGTTATGGAGATCTGAACTAAGTTCTCAACTAAGATCTCAACAACTCGGCGTTCTTGTGGGCCTATATGAGAGCTTGAAGGACAGGGTGGATGCCCTCGAAGAAACTAAATTGAGGGACCCATCAAGCTCTCAGCTGCCCACATCAACGCCAGAGCTTGCACTTGGGCATCGCGTGACACAGAGACAACCCCCAAGGCAGAATGCGCTGGTCCCGAAGGAACTAGTAGTTGTTGGTGACTCTATTGTCAGGGAAACGGGGAACATGCTTTGTAAAAAAGATAGGTGGAACAGGACCAGGGTATGTCTGCCAGGGCAAAGGTTGATGACGTTGTAGAGCGAATATCATCTTTTAAGGGCACAAAAGGTGATATAGTTGTACACGTTGGCACTAATAATATTAAGAGTAGGAGACCGGCAGAATTACTTAACAAGTACAGGTCACTGTTGAACAAAAGCCGAGAATTAGGGTTGAATTTGAAAGTGTCTGCAATTCTGCCCAGACACGATAGGAGGGAGTATATGATGAGAGCCTTGTCGATCAATTCGGCCCTGGAAAGATTGTGCAAGGCTCAAGGGGTAGAATTTTTTTCAGCCTGGACTGTACTTGTTAACAGGAGAGATTGCTTCTACAGCAATGGGATACACTTAAATAGAAAGGGTGCAAGAATGTTTGCTGATGCTATCGAGGCAGTGTTAGGTGGGTCGGAAAACTGCTAGATACAAGGACTAATAGATTAACAGTAGCCACTGGCAGAGGTGAAAGTGATACTTGCACTGCTTCTATTGGAATGAGCCACAGCCTGGAAAATAAGATGCAGGATATTTCAGAGACTGCTGGGAATCATTGGGGTACAAATGAACACATAGGTTGTGTTAAGGTAGCTAAGAAAAAGAACAGGTGCATGTATACTTGCGTGTACACCAATGCTAGGAGTCTAGTAAATAAATTTCATGAATTTGAGGTATCGCTCAAAACATCAAAGGCAGATATTGTGGGGATTTCAGAGACGTGGTGTCACACAGATATAAGGAATGCAGAACTGGAATTTGGGGAGTACAATGTCTACAAAAAGGATAGACACGATACGAAGGGAGGAGGGGTTATGCTATTAGTTAAGAAATACATAAAATCCAAGGAAGTGAAGCCAGTCGACATTGCTGGACAGTGCAGTGTCGAGTCAGTTTGGTGTGACATAAGCATTGGGAGATCAAAATTGAGAGTAGGAGTGTGCAATAGGCCTAATGACTCTGATGAGTATAATAGGAAAATGTACGGGGAAATAGAGTGGGCCAGTAAATCAGAGAGTCTTATAATGGGAGATTTTAATTTCCCAGATATTGACTGGAATTTGGGGGCTGGTTACTGACACACTAGCAGGGCTTTTGTGGATTTATTGGATGATTGTTTTCTACATCAGCATGTTCGGGAGGCAACTAGAGGGACTAATACTCTTGATTTGATTATCAGCAGTGATTCTTCATGCATTAAGAATAAGCAGATAAATGAACCACTAGGTGGCAGTGATCACAGTGTGCTGAAGTGGGATTTACTCAAAGAGGTAACTACCATAAGGGGTAAAGGGAAGGGTTATTGCTTCCGTAAAGGCGACTACGATGGACTGAGACAGTATTTAAATTCTATACAGTGGGACCAACTGATGATGTTACCAACAGCAAATTCAAAATGGGAAGCATTCAAAGAACTTATCTTGGAAGCTACTAGGCTTTACATACCAACTAAGAAATATTGTTCAAGGTTTAGGCCAAAATGGATGTCAGATGAACTAATGAGGCATATGGCAGAGAAGAAAAATGCATGGGATACTTACAAATTAACACATGACACAGAAGCCTATGATAGATACAAGTTGATATGCAACCAAGTTACAAAGGAGGTTAGGCAGGCGAAGGCAGATTACTAGAAATCCTTGGCAAGGGATGCAAAGAAAAACAGCAAAGAGTTCTTTACTTATGTAAACTCTAGAAGGAAGGGGATGAATCAGATTGGTCCACTTGATATTGATGGGTCAACTGTTGATGATCCTGCTCAGGTAGCTAACAAACTAAATGAATATTTTGCATCGACATTCACACATGAGGAGTTATTCAGCAAGGGGAATGCCAGAGGTGTATTCAACTCTAGCAGTAAGCTACAGAATCTTGAAATAACTGGGAGTAAAGTGGAGGAGAAACTGTTGAAGATAAACACAAGAAAGGCACCTGGGGTGGATGGGATCTATCCAGTTATATTAAAGGAGGCAGCAAAGGAAGTAAGCAAACCCTTAGCCATAATTATGAGAGCTTCCTTGGACTCAGGGGAGGTACCCATAGACTGGAAATGTGCAAATGTGACCCCAATTCACAAAGGAGGATCAAAGGCTGACACAAGAAATTATAGACCTGTGAGCTTAACTTCTGTTCCAGGAAAATTAATGGAGGCACTGGTTAAAGAAGCACTGCAGGATCATTTAGACAAGACTTCAGTTATAGCTCAGACACAGCATGGTTTTGTTAAGGGGAAGTCTTGCCTGACCAACTTGATTGGATACTATGATGCAGTCACAAAAGAACTGGATGCAGGGAATAACTTTGATATTATATACTTGGATCTTAGAAAGGCTTTTGATACTGTTGCACATGGAAGACTGCTACACAAATTGGAGCAGTGTGACATTGGAGGCAAATTGCTGCTATGGATGAAGGGGTGGTTGAGGGGGAGAAGACAGAGAGTGGTAATCAATGGAAACTGCTCATCGTGGACTAATGTTATTAGTGGAGTCCCTCAGGGCTCAGTGTTGGGTCCATTATTGTTTTCTGTATTTATAAATGATATTGATGATGGTATATCAAGCTTAATGTCCAAGTTTGCAGATGATACAAAGGTTGGCAGGGTTGTCAAGGACACTACTGACACTATGCTGCTGCAACAGGATCTGGAAAGGTTGAGCAGATGGGCTGAGAGGTGGCAAATGAAGTTTAACATTGACAAATGTAAAGTACTACACATGGGAAAAAGCAACCCCAGAGCAACGTATCAACTCTGTGGTACTACACTGACAGTGGTAGAGAATGAAAGGGACTTGGGGGTGATTGTGCAGGCAGATATGAAGTTCTCTGAGCAGTGCAGACGGGCTGCAAGAGTAGCTCATGGAGTATTGTCAATGATATACAGGAATTTTTCCAGCAGGGATAAGGAGGTGATTATTCCATTGTATAAGGCAATGGTCAGGCCACACCTAGAGTACTGTATACACGTCTGGAAGCCTCATTTCAAGAAGGATGTAGAGCTACTGGAACGAGTACAGAGAAGGGCAACAAGATTAGTGAATGGAACAAAGGGGTGCTCTTACGAAGAAAGGCTTAAGTTTTGCAAATTACAGTGTCTGGAGACTAGGCACCAGCGAGGTGATCTGATAGAGGTGTATAAAGCCTTGAATGGTTTAAGCATGCTCAATGCTGATGGGATTCTTCCTCTAGCTCAGAAAAATCACCTGAGAGGGCATAAATTCAAATTGAGGAAAGACAGATGTAGGATAGATGTGTGGAAATTTGCCTTTAGCCAGCGGGTGGTTGGTTGGTGGAACAGACTGCCATCCCTTGTGGTGGAGGTTGATAGCCTAAATAAGTTTAAGGCTCAACTGGACAGGTATTTTGAACGAACAGAGGGGTGAAGTGGAAGTGGGTTTTTTTTTTTTTTTTTTTTGGCTGATGCTGCATAAGCTTGCTTTCTGCATCAAGTGCATCTACTAATGCTAATGCTAAGTTGGACTCAAGAAGAAAATGCTCGAATAGAGGATTATTATTTCATAAGTTATTGATTAATATGTAATACATTGATTATTTGATCATTTAAGTTTAAGATACTCTTGATTGTGTGAGTTGTTTGTGTCTTCAATTTTTCATCAATAAACCCCTCTGTAGTAATGGACGGGCATTAGCTATTATGTATATCATATTATTTTCCTACCTAATGTGTATTAATTAAAAGTTTCAATATATGTTTTTAACCAAAACAGTATTCTTTATTAATAATTATGAGGTGAGCAAAACATAATGCATATTACATTTTTGTCTTTTCTTTAGTTTTCAAGATACAGAAAAAGTACTAATTAATATGGAATTAGATCCGGAAAAAGGTGAGTCAAAACATTGTTTAAATTAATATTCTTGTAAGAAGAAAACAGTATAAGTATTTTCACTTATAAGATTTATAAAATATAAATTGGAATGAGATTATAAGTGCCAGGAAGCAGAATTTTATGCTCCTTCAAACGGGTAAGTTCTGAGGTTTGAGCAAGTTCAATGCTGATGGAACTCTTCTTTTTGCTCTGATTATCACCTGAGGGGCCATAAATTCAAATTGAGGAATGACAGTTGTAGAATTGATATGCAGAAATTTGCCCTTAGTCAGCGGGTGGTTGATTGTTGGAACAAACTCCCACTTGTTGTTGTGGAAGTGTTAATAGCTTAAATAAATTCAAGGAAGAGCTGGACAAACTTTTGGAGTGAACGGACAAGTGAAATGCAAAAGGTGTTTTTTTTTTTTTTTACTGATGTATAAGTTGGCTTTCTTGCATCGTATGCCTTTATTAATGTTAATTTCAATTTATCTGTGTTTTAACCTTTGGAGAATATGAATGAAGCTTCTAGTTGAACCTGCAGTAAAAACCAATTGCTAACAAATGCCCAAAACTACTTTATGCTACTTTTGAATACAATATAAAGTTAATTTTACTTTATAAACGGCTTGTAAACTGAGGAAATTACTATAGTATGTCTCAGTGCAGTCACTTCTGCAGAATAGCAACTTGTCATGAGAACAGAATCTCAGAGCATATCTGAAGCTTTGCAATTTTAATTAGTTATTCTGCACACTTTTGTGTAGAAAATGTTCTTTTCCACCTTTTATTTTCCTTTTTCCCCCCTTTTTTTTTTAACCTTTTGAAATTTAATTATTAATAATTTAATTATTTCTACATAATTTCTTTGGGAGATTTGAGAGGTATTAAAACAGTTGAATGGCTTAGTTGCAGATACTATTGAATTTAATTTTTCAGGAACATATTTATCCTCCCAATGGCAACATTCTTTTGTTGCTGCCATCTACAAACCAGTTAAAGATTATTCAACTCCAGTCAGTCAACAAATTTCTTGAAAAAAAATGGTTCTTAACTTTCACAAGTGTTTTGCCTTATGTTAATGCTAATTACAGAATTATTATAAATTATGTTCAAATGACATATATATATATATATATACCGATTAACTGTATTTTAGTAAGAGGGCAAGGCTCATTTAATAAGCTCATTAAACTCTTTGGAGAGATAACCTAAATTTTCACCTTTTCTAATTCTATTAATAATTTATGTTTTTTTTTTTTTTTTTCTCGTTGCAATGTTAAAACTACAGAGTTTTCTTTGCGTTCACATTTTACCGTAAAAATTGAGAAAAGCAATAAGTTGTGCAGTTTCAGGCCGATATTATTATTATTACTGAACCTGGAGCTAAACTAATCTGAAATTCACGCATGGTTTCCGAGAAAACCCAGTAGAAAAACTCAGTTTCCCGGTTTTCCGAGAAAACCCTGTGATATTTTTCTAAAGCATATTTCTGAAGGTCACATAGAATTCTAGAGGTCACAACCATAAAACAATAAAAACAATATGCAGTTTTCGGTTTATAGAGCTTTTTGTTTGTACAATCTGTTATAAACAGGTAGTAAACTCGATCTTTCACTTATTATAATTAAAATTCAATTTGCAAGCGTGATCACTATAACTGGAGCTCACTGTGCTACCATTAATAAAAAAAGAAGAAAGATCAGCCTTTCAAATTATTCTGGATAACTGACTTCCAGATAACCGATGTTCTACTGTATATATATATATATACATATGTATATATAAACACAGACTTGGTGTATATATATATATTTACCAAGTGTGTAATCATTAGTACTAATTCTTGACATTTATAACATGCATTTGTGAATATCTTTGAATACCATCAACTTTTCAAAAACATTTATACAAAATTAAATCGCTGTTCACTGGAATCTATACCTTGGAGGTAAACCGTTATTTCCAATTTAAAAATATGAACAAACAATTTACAAATGCATATTATTATTTATTTTGCTTGAAATGAGTAATTTGCAAAAGCATGAATTGAAATTGTATGAATATGGAAAATTGCAATTAAAAATTGCAAGAATATTCATATCAAAAATTTAAATGAAAATTGCAAAATATGCTCCTTTCATTGCTATTATAGCATTGAAACGAGCATACAAACTAGGGGAAGCAAAATTAGGAATAAATTGTTAAAGTCAGTGTAGCACGCTTCATTATCTTGGAAAATACTGGTTCCATATGAGTTGTCAGAATATATTGTTGCCCATAGCTTATATCAGATCTGTCTAAACAGCTACTAGTGGGCGCCTCTGTAGCCAGGTGGGAAGGAGCAGCAGAGCGTAGCACATGCATCTTGATTAGACCGGAGTTCGAGCCCATCACCACCAAATACGGAGGATGCGGAAAGGTCAGGGAATGACCACCGCATATCCCCGGAGCAATATGGCCTTAGTTGCTAATGCTCCTAAAAACCAAAAAAAAAAAAAAAAAAAAAAAAAAACCAACTACTAGTCTTCATCTGGAACATATGCTGCAGATTTATTAGCTGATTAGTTAAGAATGAAGTGTTGTGACTGAAGATCTTTGCGTGCTTTTAAGTAACCCTCTAAACAATCAGTGCTGTGCAGTAATTTGTGGGCGCCTCCGTAGCCAGGTGGGAAGGAGCAGCAGTGCGTAGCACACGCTTCTTGATTAGACCGGGGTTCGAGCCCGTCACCACCAAATACTGAGGATGCAAAAAGGTCAGGGAATGACCACTGCATATTCCCGGAGCAATATGGCCTTAGTTGCTAATGCTCCTAAAAACCAAAATAACCGAACCAGCAGTAATTTGTTATTTCACAGTGAAGCAGACTCGTTTCTCAATAAAGGAAGTCTGCATTGAAAATGTTATCTATCAAGAGAGTTTATAAAGTAATGCATTTTAGCAATAGGTGTTGCTAACAACCAAATTAAACTAAAATTCAAGCATTGTACAATAAAGGTATTGATAAATCTTATTTTTAAATAACTATTTTTTTGTCTTTTGTTGATTAATTATTATACGAGGTCTGTCACAAAATTAATGAGACTGATTTTATAAAAAAAAAATTTATTGTAAAATTTTCTACAACTGAAGGTTTTCTCCTTCTTCTACACGTCACTACCAGCAATCCTTCCATCCCTGGAAGAAAAGTTAGAAATCTTCTTTAGTGCATCAGTTATGGCACTCTGGATGTTGTCGATTATCCCAAAATGTTCTTTCAGGCAATTCTTGATCTTTGAAAAAAGAAAAAAGTCATATGGCAACAGATCTTGATTTGGTCCTTGAGGTTGTCACAGACATTCTCTCAGATATGCCAGACAAGCTGTACTTGCTACCTGGGAGTCTAAAACGCTGATGAAACTGATATTTGGGTGACACTCAAGTCAAGTGGACCCAATTTCGGCGAAGTCTGGACGGTCTGTGACAGCCAAATCCTCTGCTTGCACCTTCACGATGGTGGGACTGTTAATAATCCTGAGTATAACCTCCATGCACAAGTACATGGTGGGTGACCACCCAGGTGTGAACCAACGTAAGCAGGGGTCGAGGTGTGGCGCCCACACCACATGGAGGAACGCCGCCCCTCTATGTTACCAGGCAGTACTAGGTGGTAGATGACTCTCATCAACCGGTGCGATACAACCACTTTGCTTATTGGAGGCTTGACGTGGTGGAACCCATGTTTAGTCTCTAGAGCTACGTTCCGGTCAACCCTTCCCTATCTCTTCCATCATGCAGTATGATTGATGACTTTTGAGGTTATGATGAACATCATGGCGAGATCCAATATTCCTTACATTTCGGGGGTACAGCTCTAAAATGGTGTTTGCAGGCCGGCCACTAGTTAGTACACCGGACTAACTAGGAGGCTTCCGGATCAGCTAGTGTATAATCTTGCTACCTCTACTCTGCCAGATAATGACTGGAGGGAGTCCAAGTAGTGTGTATGCGGGGAGCATTGTTGAGGCCACATTATGTCAAGGATCTGGGTATGTATGCCTTTGGATATGTATGCCATATCCAAAAATTTCATTACTTCACACAGCATGTCCCACTCACTTTTTCTTACTATTGAATACACCATGAATTGTCAAACTAATAGGGCAAGCTTATCTGCGAAAAGATCTAAACCTCCCAAGCACTTCCTAATTCATTTCACAAATATACGTGGTCTCAATTATAATCTCAACAATGTCCATTTCCACTTGCAGTGTGCCAAACCCCATGTACTTTTTCTGACAAAATCTCAGTTATCGGTTCATTCAACTGCTGTTCATCTCAGATGCCCAAATTATTCGCTGTATGATTCCATTCGCCTCAGAGGTGGTACTTGTGCATATCCATTCTGATATTCCCTGTCAGAGACTTTGTAATTTGGAATCTCCTCTCTTTGACCTTCTCTGACTAAAAATCTCTACCTCATTATGTCAAATTCATCTGTTGTCTCTACCATTCTCCCAATTCCACTAATAACTTGGAGCTCCTTGACTTCCTCTCTTTGCAACTTGACTTTCTCCAGTCCAACTTTCCTAACAATGAGGTAATTTTCCTTGGTAATTTTAATGTTCACAACTCCAGCTGGCTTCAGTTTTCTAGTCACACCGACCCAGCTGGCCGAGATGCTGAGGCTTTTGCAATTACTAATGACCTTGCACAGATTGTTCATTTACCTACACGAATACCGGACAATCCTAATCATACAGCCAATATCTTTTTCTCACAAACAACCCTTCTAAGTACACGGTTGAAGTGAGAGGTCCTTTAGGCACTTCAGATCACAACTTGGTGATTGTCTCTTCTCCAATGGAGCCTTTATCTCATGGCTATTCCCAACCTCATGTTGTTTGGCATTACAAGAATGCAAAATGGGATGACCTGTGAGACTTCTTTAATTGTTTTCCTTGGTCGGATTACTGTTTCAAAACTTCTGATGTCAACGTTTGCTCAGATCGTGTCAGTAAAATTATTCTTGCAGGAATGGAATCCTTTATCCCAAACTCCACTTTAAAATCTCATCCTTCATCTAAACCTTGGTTTTCCAATAAATGTACTAAGGCTGTTCAAGAGAAGAATGTTGCATATCGTAATTGGCTTGTTTCTAATTCTTCAGTTTCATTTTCTGCCTACACCAAAGCTCCCAACAATTGTAAAGCAGTTATTAATCAGTCCAAAATAGAGTTTGAACAGGCTAAGAGTAGAAAACTTGCTTCTTGTCCTAATGGTAGCCGAGCATTCTGGTCTCTTGCCAAAGCTATTGGCCGCAACTTTTGCCGATCTCTGCTCCCACCTCTCTCCAAATCAGATGGTTCTGTTGTTACTTCAGCCAAGGATAAAGCTGACCTGCTAGCATCCCATTTTTCTTCCAACTCATGTAATAATGATCTTGGTAAAACACCTCCCACTATTCCCAGCACACTCCATTCAATGCCTCCTGTGGTCTTCCGTCAAAAGGATGTCAGAAGAATTTTGACGAATCTTGATGCTAAGAAAGCTACAAGTCCCGATGGTATTTCTCCACTTGTTCTCAAAACCTGTGCTCCTGAACTTACTCCTATTCTTTGCCGCCTTTTTTCACTTTCTTATTCCAAAGGTGTTTTTTCTTCTGCTTGGAAATTTGCTCATATCCAGCCAGTTCCTAAAAAGGGTGACAAATCCCTCCCATCCAATTATCGTCCCATTGCAATTACTTCTACTCTTTCTAAAGTAATGGAGAAATCGATTAACCGCCAACTCTTAAACTACCTAGAAACCTTCCGTCGGATCAACGATCGCCAGTATGGATTCCGTCAGTGTTGATCCACTGGTGATATTCTGGCTTATGTTACCCATTTAAGGACTAATTCAATGGAAAGGTTCAGGGAAACATAAGTAGTTGCTCTTGACATCTCAAAGGCTTTTGATCGTGTTTGGCATAAAGGTCTTCTAAACAAGCTTCCATCTTATGGTTTGCCAACTGTTTTTAGTAATTGGTTATCCAGTTTTCTCTCTGATCGCTCACTGAGGGTGATGGTAGAGGGCTCTCTGTCGTCTAACTTCTCCACTAATGCCGGTGTCCCCCAAGGTTCAGTTCTTTCCCCCACTCTTTTCCTCTTGTATATTAATGATCTTCTTCCACTGACTGGAAATCCTATCCATAGTTTTCCCGATGATAGCACATTGCATTCTACTTTCCATTTTGAGAAACCTTGTCCTGCTCAATCAGCTTCAACTTCTCGAAAATCTGCTACCAATTCCTTAAATGCCGATCTTCACGTAATTCTCCAGTCGGGTAAAGACAACTTAGTTGATTTCAACCCTTCTAAAACTCAGTCTTGTCTTATATCTTGCAAAAAGGATTCTTCTGCTCCTATGCTTATCTTTAGTGACACTCCGATTTCTAGGCAAAATGATATATTTCTTTTGGGGATTACTTCTAATGACTTCTAACTTACCCTGACTTCTAATCTCTCTCTTGGCACAAGCACATTACAAATATTGTTTCCTCTGAATCTAAAAAACTTGGTTTTCTCTTTCACTCTCGCCTTTACTTTTCTTCTAAACAGCTGCTCACTCTGTATAAATCGCAAATCTGCCCTGCCATGGAATATTGTTCCCACATATGGGGTGGTGCCCTCAAAACCTCTTTCAGGCTTCTTGATTCCATTCAGAAGAGGGCAGTTAGGATAATTAATGATTCATCTCTAACAGAGTCTCTCCACTCGCTCTCTCATAGACGTACTGTTTCTGCTGCATGCCTTTTCTACAGATACTTCCATGGGCACTGTTCTTCTGAGTTGGCTTCTGTAATTCTCTCTTTCAAAACAGTCCGAACATGTGCTGCCACCAGCCAACATCCATTTACTGTCCAACTTCAAACTCACAGAACCAACTTTTCATCCTCCTCGTTTATTCATTCAACTGCCATTTTCTGGAACAACCTTCCTTCTTACGTATTTCCTGAAAATTACAGTCTACCTAAGTTCAAGTCCAATGTCAACAAATATCTTCTTTCGTCTTCTCAACCTCCAACCCAAGCATGGTACTGAGTACTATAGGTTCTAATACCTCTCGTGTTTGGAGTTTACATAAAAAAAAAAAAAAAAAAGATCTGGGGAATAGAGCAGCTGCGGAAGCACTAGAATATTTTTAGAGATCAAAAACTATGTAATAGACATTGCACAGTGGCAGGAGACATTGTCATAATACAAAATCAAGTTTTTGGCTTTTCAAACCTGCAGGACAATTTTCCATAGAGGGCTTCTTGGTAGAAAGTTTGGTTGATAGTTTTTACCTTGAGTTACACACTCTTTGTGCACCACTCCATGGTGCATCCCCAAATGCCCCTAAAATATCATGGACAGCTCGGTGAATCATGTTCAGCTCACCCCGTAACCAATCTTGTGGTCAACTTCCAGTCTTAGAGCCCTTATCCTCTTCTCTGTTGTGGCCAAGACATGCCTCCCTACATATGGTTCATCTTCAACAGCTTTATGTCCTTCCAAAAAGGCCTTGTGCCATCAGAAAACTTGGGTTCAGGATGAAACTTGATCTGCAGAAGCTGTTTTTAGCCCTTCATGCATTTCCATCATGCTCTTGTTGAGTTTGATGCAACTGTGACGTTTACTCGATACACACTGAATGCAGTGAGCGAATTACTTTTGTTGTGTAGGACAGTTCAATCTACATGCTAATGTGTGGTATGCATGTATAGTGCTGCCAAGTCACATTTTATAAAATCAGTTCTCATTAATTTTGTATTATACCTCATATCTTTAAGTAATAAGATATTTTCAAAATTTTGACTTGATTGCAAGATATTTGAGAACATACGCTGGTAAATATATTATAGTTATAAGTTCAGGATTCTTTTTAAATAAATTCAGATAAGGCAATACTTTAAATCTTACCCAGCAGTACACTGAGTTATGTCAGCCTGTTCTTAATGCATGTATGATTATTTAATAGATTTTAATGTCATGTAAATTTTAATCTTAAACTGCAACCTCAATGATATGGGAACAGCAAAATTTGTCATTCCACTAAACAACATTAACAACCAATTTATCTTTAGATTAATATTAGAAAGGAAATAACATTCAAAATGCAGGTGAATGAAAAGGAAATTAAAATTGAAGAGTTGCATGTCACAAAGTTAAATAAGGACAACAGCACAGCACAGTACAGTAAGATATATATTTGAAATAATGCTTCTACTTTACTGTTGGAAAATACAGAGATAAAAAGAAATGCCAGTATTAAAAAAAAAATGTTACAACCACAGAAAACAGTGCCCCCTCCATAAGAAAAGCTAGAAAATTATTAAAAAACACAAGTCTGCAGGTGTCTTGTGCCTGTGGAATCTTAATACTTATGTATGAAAAATAATTTGATTTTTATACAAGACTTCACGAGCTAATGCAGCAGCATGTTGTCAGTGTGGTTAGTACATCACTTATTGAGAGCAGGGGCTGAGATTTTCAGTATCTAGAGAAACTGTTTCCAAGGTCCCTCTGGACTTCAGAAATTAAAACAATAGCCAGAGGTGGCAAAAAGTAGATATTAATGTATTTCAGTTATCCAAATGTTTTATTTTGTTTGTGTTTATAGTTTTTATCAGTTTTATTAAAAACAGAAGTTTCTTCACTTTTAAAATTGTAGCATATCAATTTTTTTTTTTTTACCTTATTTTGAATATATCAGTGTGGAGTATTAATGTATCATTTATATTGAGTGTTGGGAGGGAGAAGAGAGATTTTCTCATTTTCTCCATTTTCTTACATTACAGATAAATTATGGCAATCAATTTCAGACAACAGAGATGTATCAGTGTTTAGAACATGGACATTAAAAGAAAAGTAAGTTCTTAACTAATATAACAATTTAGTTGAAATATATAAATATTAAAAAAAAGTGATTTTGAAATATTTCATTTTCATAATTATTAACTTTTGATGAAAAATAGGACTTTCTCTCCCTATTTTATGTTTCTGTGGCTGGCAGGATTTTTAAGGGTAGGTCAAAAACTTTTTCTTTTTTTTTTCTTTTCTTAAAGAAGGCATGTGCACTAGAACGATCAAACTCTATTCTTGGTAGTTGGTGGGAAGAGTGTTCCTCACACTCTCCCACCAATAGCCATTATGATACAAGCAGTATACATGTCTCTAAATATAGAACAGCACTGTTATTGAATTTCTATTAATAGAGAAAGTAAATGTTAATATTTGAAATTCTCTACAGGTTAAGTGTACAATATGGGGGGAGTTTGAAGTGTGTATGATTGGTGCAATAATTTTTTTGAAAGTCATGAAGAAATTGCCAACCTATATCATCCTCATGTGTAGCTGACAGCTTTCATAGATGCGAACAAATATTTAGTGTGTTGACAAACTGATTTTGGAAAACAAATTTTTGTGTGATATTGCATTTAAAATGTGCACACAGTGGGGCCCCCAAAGATACTGATGCATGAAAGTACCAGAGCACAACATATTTCTGCTTTCGCTGAACATCTGAACTGATTTGAACTGGAAACACTGGAAATGTGTTTCTGTAACAAATAGTGAATTGTGACAAGGCATGGGGTATGTACTTCATTCCAGAATCAAAGAGTTCCAGTATTACAACAACAATTTTTTTTTTTTTTTTTCATAATTATGCACATACTACAGTTCACATGAAGAGGTCTGGAGAACTGTCAGAAGGAATTATGCCACTGCACAATGGCATTGCAATTTTGAAGGCTGGGAAATCACAAGCCATCTTCTTTACAAGCTGTATTTATCCCCCCCCCCCCAGTGATTATCATTTGTTTGAGCCAGTGAGGGAGTGCTTGTGGAAACAGGAAGTCAAGACAGATGATGGAACTCCATTGCAATGTTCTGAATTGGCTAGGCAATCATCCTACTCCTTTTTATGTTACCAGAATTGATACCTTGCCATGGCATTGACAAAAATGAGTTAGTGTAGAGGGTTGAAAGAGTTAAGTTTAGTGAAGAAATCCAGACCAACCTAGAACCACCCTTATAAATTACCTAGTCTTAATTCTTAATGCTGAGTAGAATAAACTTGACTTAAACACACATTGCTGTAGTGTTAAAATGACAGTGCTTGGTGCTGTTTTGTGAAGAAAAAAAAAAGGTTCCAGAACACGCTCCCTCTATATTTATCTTTATCTTGTAATTTGAACTGGTACATGCTTTAGAATTAGAGGAAAATCTTAATCAATTATGCACAGTTAGTAAGGATTTTGGACTAAAGATGAATATGGCTAAAACAAAAGTAATGATGAACAAGTATGCCATAGAAAGAGACATAATGATTGAAGGAGCAGTAATTGAAAAGGTAGAGTCGTATACTTATCTGGGACAAGTTATTAGCTGTAATAATGATAAATAGCTGGAAGTCAAGAGAAGAATAAATTTTGGATGGATAGCATTCAGGAAATATAGTCGCATACTGAGGAGCAATATCCCAATTTGTCTGAAATGTAAAATAATGAACCAATGTATACTCTCCACCATGACTTATGGAAGTGAAACTTGGGCACTCACCAAAAGAATGGAAGAGATTCTTTGCTGAGAACTACACAGCAAAGAATGAAACGAATTATATTGGTAATCAGACTGTTAGATAAGAAGAGAAACACGTGGATTAGGCAACAAACTCAAGTAAAGGACATTCTTATCAAAACTAAAGAACTAAAATGGCCTTGGGCAGGACACATAGCTCGAAGACATGACAGATGGACTAAGAAAGTAACAGGATGGTACCCAAGAGGAGTAGAATAAAACCTGGAAGACAACGGCGGAGATGAATAGATGAAATTCATGAGTTTGTGGGTGGTAAAGGGATCACCATTGCTCAAAACAGAAGCAACTGGAAAGTTGCTGGAGAGGCCTTCATCCTGCAATGGATTGAAAATGGATGATGATGACATGCTTTACTTCCAGTGTATGCATTAGACTAGTTAATAGTGCATATAGATGCACTAGCTGATAAAATTTTGAATAAAAAATCTCTATTCATAGCAGCATTATGATTTTATAAAATTGAAGTTCTGTTGTAAACAAAATGAAACACTTGATTTATAATTTTTTAAAATTATTTTATGATTAACATTTTATTTTTATATTGCATATAGTTGTGCTAACTAAAAAAAATTTTCTGTGGAAAAATTTTTATTCACAACTGAATTATAATTTTCTGGAAGTAGAGTTCTGTGATCAACAAAAATGCCTACTTTGGTTAATTTTAAAATTATTAAATAAAAAATGTGTATTGATAATCCTATTATATTTAATTGAATATTTAATAAGTTGGAGATGTTATGTTTTATTTTATTATTTTTTTTAAAACTGAACTTGCAGTTATGAATATAATTAGCTGAAGCCAGGCAAAATGTATATAATGTACTTTGACTTCAGAACGTTTTTGAAGCCAAACTGATTTTTGAGGATAACAAGAGACTAGAAACTGTTTTGGTGCCAGTCATGATTGAGATCATGAACCCCTTCCCCATCCTCACAGCAGCAGCAACACTCCACCCCACTGTAACACTACCAGCCCCATACATATATACTTGCAATACAGCAAGATTGGTTTTTCAACATTTGTTTATTTATTTAATTTCCATAGTCCAGGAACACTAGCTGACAGAAATTTCTCTTATAAAAAACCTCCTATAAAAAAGTTGAAGAGCAGCTGGAATGAGAATGATCTTCAACAGACAAGCAGGCCTTTTTAAACAACACATAGCATGTTCTCAGAAAGATGTTTTTAACATTTCATGGGTTTCTATTGCACTTTTCTCTAATTTGAAACAAAATTTGATGCAGATTTACTGCTCAGTAAAATCACTCATTTCAAGACACAAAACATATAAAACGCCTTCTATTCAATGCTTGCTAATTTAGACCAGCTATAGATAAATAGGTGATTGATTCATTACACCTAAATGAATTACCAAACATTGCAACAAGTAGCAACTTGTTATGAAATTGCAATTTCAAGATAAAAAATCAGTCTTGAACTTTATGATGGTCACATCTCGTACTTTAAGCGTTTTAGCCATGGCTTGGATAGTGGTCCATTGAAGTTCACTTTGAGATAGGCTGCATTTAAACTCCAACACATTTCCTTTGGTTTCTTCATATGAACTCTTTGCCAGAAACAGAACCAGTTTTATTGTAGCTAAGAGAGCCATATTCAATTGCCTGGAATTCTGCTGAAAGGATAAACATTTTTTTTATCTAAAAAAAAAAAAAAAAAAAAAATGCTGGAAATGGCTTCCATCTCTAACTCTAACTTTAACAAACCGTTTCATTGATTCTCCTACTTTTATTTGAACAAAGCAGCAGATGTGTGTTTGCTAAGAGAGAGAGAGAGAGAGAGAGAGAGAGAGAGAGAGAGAGAGAGAGAGAGAGAGAGAGAGAATTGACTCATTCTTAATATTTTTGCTGCCATTTTTTTTTTTTTTTTTTGTTAGTCCACATTGGGGCATATTTCTTTAATCCAGTGAACAGTTTTAGCTCTGCTGTTCATCAGCATTACATCATGTGAAACAAAAGAACATTAATAATAGTAATAATAATAATAACACATTAATGATAAATAAATAAATAAATAAATTAATTAATTAAAACACTAACAACACTTACACTTCTTTTTTGTAATATATATTTATTTGGGTGCAGTATTATAATGTAATTTTTTTGAAAATTTGGACATGCTAGAAAATTTTTTGATTTCTGATAATCCTATCAGGTAGGTAATAAAACTGCCCATAGTTTTTAGTGAGCAAGAATAATGTATACCATTATTATTAAAAATGCTATCAAAAATGATTAAAACTTGTGTTTTTATGTATTTTGGATGAACAGTCAGTTCTGCTATAACATGCATTTTCACAATATGACTGATTTATTAGGGAACAATGCGGGTATAATGCAGTTTTCGCATTGCTCATGTGCGATTTCGTCTGCAAGTAACATCCGGTGAACACAAAACCTGGCACCATGCTGAACATAGCGACCTGCACAACAATACATACAAGTTTATCAAGCTTAAAAAATGTGTTATGCTATATTCACAAGATATCGTAGGCCGACTCATGTTTTCAGGAGCTCATTTTTCTGTTAGAACAGAAATTTTGTGAGGCGGGATAGTGTGAGCGAGGAGCACATTTCTGGAGGCCACTACCATGAAACAATAAAAACAATTTTCAGTTCCCAGTTTAAAATTGGGCTTTTCTGTTAGTGCATTTAATTATAAACGAGTAGTAAAGTCGATTTTATTGCATTTGCAATAATACCAATAGCTGGAATTCTGTGGCTTTTTACTTTATTATGGTGAAATGTTTCCCCTTCCATGAAATCGTCAATCATAAAAAAAAGCATAAATAAATTTTCAGAATCTTGTCTGTATTCCTTGTATTTTAAGCTTCCTATTTTTAATGTGTGAAATTGTTACTGCATATCTTACTTGTGCAATTTGTGCATGCGTGTTAATTGTTATTGATTGCATATCTTTTTCACTCTTAAATTTTACAATTCAAAAAAAAAAGTTAGTGAACAGAAATATTAATTAGTATGTATATATTACAGTGCTATATTTACTGTAATATTTATTTATTTATTAGAAATTTAAGCTGTTTAAACCTGTATCAGCAATTTTATTTGGTTTCTAACTTTTTTTAGTGTTTTACTTACCACACTGAACAGTTTTTTTTGTTTTTTTTTTTTTTTTTTTTTGAGTGCTCTGTCCTTATCCCTATTTTCTCCCATAAGTCCTGTTGTTTTTAATGCACGAAATGCCATTATGCGGAGATTTTTAGGAACACATGTACCACGTTATATCAGAACTGACTGTATTCCATGTATTAATGTGAATAATTCAAAGCTTTTAACAAGCTGCAGAACTTTCCTTAGTTCTCCAACCTGTAGTCAGAATCTTCTCATTTTGCTTTCCTATATAAAAATAATTATCTCCCCTGTTATACGTGGTTCTTCATCTTTGCAGTTGTATTTTCCTTGCCATATAACTTTTAGCATAGTACTGTGCATTGATGAATAATGCTTATAGTCACTTATCCCTCCATGCACAGACATTGCCTGTGATTTGTTTCACAAATATAAATTAACTTGAATAAGGTGTTATTCTTTTGGAAATCTTGATACTTTTTATTTTATTTTTTATTGTAACTAGGGAATTAATTGAAAACTTGAAAACAAAGTCTTTTGAAGAGGAGGTAAGAAGTAATTCTTACATTGACTTATTTTTAAGTTATCACAAACTTTCTTTTCTTTGTTACTGCTAAACATTTGATACATATGGAGTAGTAGTAGAACATATCATTATACACCATTAATTTTAGAGATACATTAGTTATAAAAAATTAAAATCTTGCTAATTCAAAACCAAATGATCCAGAATTTGTGGCTTTGAATTTAACTGCTTTAAATAACTTTATATTTCATTTTGGTGCCAAGACTTTGTATTTTATATGTTGCATTTTTAAATTTTTTTATTAGAGAAAATAAACCAAAGATAAACCTCTACTTGAAATGTTTTTGTAATTTTGACTGGGTGGTAAATGTGACTGAAGAGTGGGAAACAGTTTTTGGTACTGTGTATTAGTTTGACCCTAACCATATAACTGGTTAGATGAAGCCATGAACAGGGTGGTGTGTGTAAAATCTGTGGAATGCACTTTGACTTTGCAATTCATTTTTGGTGGTAACAAGATGCTGGAAAGTGTTCTGCCAGTTTGATAAAGATCATGACTTCCCCATTGTACCCAGCCTGCATAGTTATTTATGCTTGCAATAAAACGTAATTTTGATCTTTCAACTTGAACTACTTTTGAATTACTGTTGTAATTATTGTTTACTGACAAAGATTGCCTTTATAAAAAAATCTAGTATGCATTAACAAATGAAATCGGAAGTCAGCATACCATCGTTAAAGTAGAGACTTTAACACCAAATCCATATGCAATTTTGATATGTAATTTAAAATGTGTTTTGTAAATTACATACATAATTTATGCAATTTAGAATATTAACTGTGAGTCACTTGTATTTTTACATGTTTTTGTTATATAAGCACAAAAAAAAGATGGCAGTTGACATTGGAGTAATAGATCAGCTATTGAGCAAGTCTCTGACAGCTGTAAGCATTCCATGTTCGTTAGGCCTGATGAACGAGATATGGTATTGTCTTTAAACATAGCCTATATAATAATAATAGTAATATTATTCACCAATTTGCTGCACTGGAAAAAAAAAAACAAGTAGATAAGAAAACACAAATTATGTGCTTCCCTCCTCGCACAGCTAAGTATCCAGTTGACCTTTGAATTTATTCAAACTGTCAGCCTCAACTACCTGCGAGGGCAACTTGTTCCAGCAATCAATGACTCACTGGCTAAAAGTAAACTTCCTACAGTCTAATCTAACCTCAGGCCTTGTAATTTGAATTTATAACCCCTAGTTCTTGATTTCTTTATAACAGTGAAAATTCTACCTTCATTCATTTTACTAATCCATCTCAGAGCCTTATAAACCTCAATCGGATCACCTCTGAGGTGACTGGTTGCCAAGCTCTGTAGCCCACATAATCGGAGTCTTTCCTCGTACTGTTGTCCTTCTGCCGAGCCCACCATTTGAGTTGCCACCATTTGGACCCTTTCAAGAAGCAAGTCATTAAGAGTATAATTGAGGTGTTCTCAATAAAATTCTTAATATATAATTCTTAATATAAAAACAATCATGGAAATAAGTGTTCATTTCATTATTAATTTTAATCTCGATACTTGAACTTGAGCATTGTAAGATGATTTCTGTAAACTACAAATTTTTAATCATGCATTTAAGAAGGAAGAAATGTGCACGAAAAAAAATTTGTTCCAGTCAGTGATTAACCATCCAACAGAATATGATAGTCGAAACACAACCAGCACACAATTGAAGACTTCAAGCATTGCTTTCAGAAGTGGTAGGAATGTTGATTTAAATTGCATATCATCATTGAGATGCTACTTTGATGGGAACCACTTTTAAAAATGTATTTCAATTGGGTTTGTTTTTTTTTTTTTTTGGAAAAATAAAGCTGTAGAACTTATTTGATCAGACCTCATATGATACATATATGATTTTGTTTAAATAACCAATAAAAGCAAACAGTGCTTTCCTTTGTCATGTGCTACCCTCCACCTGCATTCACAAATCTTGATTGCTTCATAGTAACTTTAGTTTCTAAATAAATTCCAAGTCAAAGACTAAGAAATTCTGTGGTTCACTTTCTTATTATACAGTTCTCTCCTTTAGGACTATTTGATAAATATTATTTTAAGACTTTCCAGTTTACATCTATGTTATCCCAAGTTCACTCATCAGTAATCATTGATTGATTGTTAACAATGGTGTCCTCAACAAACAATCAGATGTACTCAACTTTGGATTATGCTATGCTATGCTATGCTATGCTACTCGGCATTTTGAAAAAAATTTCACTGATATTTTCTCAGAAAATAGTGTTTCTGAATTATTTTCTAATGCTGATTTCCAAAATGACTTCCATTTGTTTTCATCATGTCCGATTTATTCAAATATCATGAAAGAAAATTTGGTTTTTCCAAAATTTTTTATTAATTTTGTCAGAATTTGTGCACTGAAATTATAACAAAATGCTTCTTTTAACAGACTTTTATATTTAAATACATCTTAAAAACAATATTAAAAAGGCCAATGTGGTAAAAATGTCCACTAAACACTCATCTCACTTTAAAAACTGATCTACAATGCATCAAATTTTCTTTTCTTTGATTTTCATGCAGATCCATATATTTACAGTCTCTCTTCAGCTTCCAGCAATAGTTGGACATCATGTTGACATTCCACCTTCTGGTACCTAGTCTCCATATCTTTAATGTCCTGGTGAAACTTCTCACCCTGTTCTTCACTAACACTTCCTAGATTTTCTAGGGAAATAAATATAGTCGATGTGAGAGTGTGAAAAAGTACCTTGACACTCGTGTTGCATCTCATCTCCCTGAAGTTTACCAACTTGTTCTTGTTTGGATCCTTGTTGTTCTCTAAGAAGTGCTCAACTACAGACCAGAACTAATCTTCGCCCATTTTTCTCCTTTATTCATAGTTCTCTCAAAATCTCGGTCCATCATCAGTTTGCAAATTTGAGGTCCAACACAAATACCTTGTTTTAGTTGCTCTTCGGTGATCAATGGGAATTTAGTACAAAGGTAGTTGAAGCAGGGACCTTCCTGAGGTAAAGCTTCCAAAACTGTTTCATCAAACTGTTTTATTTGGAAGAAGGACAGTTTTGGGGTCTAGCTGTATGAACTATGTTCTATAATCCATGCAAAAAAAAATTGCCCCTCTTTGGCCAGACCTTGAGATCTCAGTTGTTACTCCTTGCCCAACTGTCCCACTCACACACAAAAAGCAAGGCATTTTTATGCAGCCAGAATGCTGATCAAGTAACATGCCTATCACTTTAAAGTCAGCACAAGGCACTTTTTTTGATCCTTGAGGCTGTCGCAGACATTCTCTCAGATATGCTAGACAAGTTGTGCTTGCTACCTGGGAGTCTAAAATGCTGATGGAACTGATATTCGGGTGACACTGAAGTCAAGTGGACCCAATTTTGGCTCTGACAGCCAAATCCTCTGCTTACACCTTCTCGATGGTGGGACTATTGGTAATCCTGGGTATAACCCCCATGCGCAGGCACACTGGGAATGACCACCCAGGTGTGAACCAACATAAGCAGGGGTTGCGGTGTGCTGCCTACACCACACAGAGGAATGCTGCCCTTCTGTGTTACCAGATAATACTAGGTGGTAAATGACTCTCATCAACCGGTGCAATACCACCACTTTGCTTATTAGAGGCTTGAGGTGGTGGAACCCATGTTTAGTGTCCAGAGCTAAGTTCAGGCCAACCACCTCCCCATATCTTCCATCTTGCAGTATCATTGATGTCTTTTGAGGTTATGATGAACACCGTGTCGAGATCAAAACTTCCTTACATTTCGAGGGTACAGCCCTAAAACAGTGTTTGCAGGCCAACTGCCAGTTAGTACGCTGGACCGAACCTGTTGGTAACTCTCTAGGAGACTTCTTGGTGCCTCCGTAGCCAGGTGGGCAGGAGCAGCAGTGTGTAGCACATGCTTCTTGATTAAACCGGGGTTCGAGCCCATGACCACCAAATACAGAGGAGTGGAAAGGTCAGGGAATGACCACTGCATATCCCGGAGCAATATGGCTTTAGTTGCTAATACTCCTAAAAACCAAATAACAACAACAACCTAGGAGGCTTCTGGATCAGCTAGTGTATAATCTTGCTGCCTCTACTCTGCCAGATAGTGACTGGAGGAAGTCTGAGTAGTTTGTATGTGCCGAGGGGGGGGGGGACATTGTCAAGGCCACGTTATGTCAAGGATCTGGGTATATTTTTGCCACGTGTACGCCATATCCAAAAATTTCATTACTTCATACAGCATGTCCACCCCAACTTTTTCTTACTATTGATTACACCATGAATCATCAAACTAATAGAGCAAACTTATCTGCAAAAAGATCTAAACCTCCCACAAACACTTCCTAGTTCATTTCACAAATATACTTGGTCTCAGTTCTAATCTTAATGATGTCCATTTCCACTTACAGTCTGCCAAACCGCATGTACTTCTCCTGACAGAATTTCTGTTATCGGTTGATTCAACCACTGCTCATCTTAGTTGCCCAAATTATTTGCTATGATTCCTTTCACCTCAAAGGTGGTACTTGTGCATCTGTCTGTTCCAATATTTCCTGTCAGAGACTTGGTAATTTGGAATCTCCTCTTTTCGATCTTCTCTGGCTTAAAATCTCTCTAGCTCATTCTGTCAAATTCATCTGTTGTCTCTACCATTCTCCCAATTCCACTAATCACTTGGAACTCTTTGACTTCCTCTCTTTGCAACTTGGTTTTCTCCACTCCAACTTTCCTAACAGTGAGATAATTTTCCTTTGGTGATTGTAATGTTCACAACTCCAGCTGGCTTCTGTTTTCTAGTCACACAGACCCAACTGGTTGAGATGCTGAGGCTTTTGCAATTACTAATGACCTTGCACAGATTGTTCATTTACCTACCAGAATGCCGAAAAAACCTAACCACACAGCGAACATACTTGATCTTTTTCTCTCACACAATCCTAAGTACACGGTTGAAGTGAGTGGTCCTTTAGGCACCTCAGATCACAACTTGGTGATTGTCTCATGGCTGTTCCCAAACTCGTGTTGTTTGGCATTACAAGAATGCAAAATTTTTTTTATTCTTTTCCTTGGTCATATTACTATTTCAAAACTTCTGATGGAATGGAATCCTTTATTCCACATTCCACCTTAAAATCTCGTCCTTTATCTAAATCTCTTCATCAATATCATTGATATTTATCAATAATATTGATGAAGGTATATCAGGCTTAATGTCGAAGTTTGCAGATGATACAGAGGTTTGGCAGGGTTGTTAATGACAGCAATGGCAGTGTGCTATTGCAACAGGATCTAGATAATTTGGGCAGATGGGCTAAGAAGTGGCAACTGAAGTTTAACCTTGACAAATGCAAAGTACGTCATATGGGGTAGAAGTAACCCCAGAGAAATGTACCTGGGAGTAATTGTGCAGTCAGAAATGAAGTTTTCTGAGCAATGCAGATAGGCTGCCAGGGCAGGTCATGGGGTTTTGTCAATGATATATAGGAATTTTGCTAGCAGGGAAAAGGAGGTGATTGTCCCTCTGTATAAGGCAATGGTCAGGCCATGCCTTGAGTACTACATACAGGTCAGGAGGCCTCATTTTAGGAAGGATGTAGATTTGCTTGAGCATGTACAGAAAAAGGCAACAAGATTGGTGAGGGGAATGAAGGGATCCTCTTACCAAGAGAGGCTTAAGTTCTGCAAATTGCAGTGACTGAAGACTAGGCACCTGCGCGGTGATCTGATTGAGGTGTATAAGGCCTTGAATGGGTTGAGCATGCTGAATTCTGATGGGATCCTTCCACTTGTTCAGATTACGAACCTAAGGCGACATAAATTCAAATTAGAAAAGGACAGATGTAGAATTGATGTGCGAAAAAATTTGCCTTTAGCCAGCGGGTGGTTAATTGCTGGAACAAACTTCCATCTGTCGTTGTGGAAGTTGATAGGTTAAATAAATTTAAGGAGGAACTGGACAGGCATTTGGAGGGAATGGTGTGATATATTTTTTTTTTTTTTTTTTGGCTGATGCTGCATAAGCTCATACACTTGCTTTCTTGCATCACATGCCGGTACTACTACTACTACTACTTGGTTTTCCAATAAATGTGCTAAGACTGTTAAAGAGAAGAATGTTGCATATCATAATTGGCTTGTTTCCAATTCTTCAATTTCATTTTCTGCCTACGCCAGAGTTCGCAACAATTGTAAAGCAGTTATTAATCAGTCTAAATTTGATTTCGAACAGACTAAGAGTAGAAAACTTGCTTCTTGCCATAATGATAGCCGAGCATTCTAGTCTCTTGCCAAAGCTGTTGGCCACAACTTTTGCCCATCTCTGTTCCCACCCATGTCAAAACCAGATAGTTCTATTGTCACTTCAGCCAAGGATAAAGCTGACCTGATAGCATCCCATTTTTCTTCCAACTCATGTATCTTGGTAAAACACCTCCTACCATTTCATCACGCTTCATTCAATGCCTGCTGTGGTCTTCCCTCAAGAGGATGTCAGAAGGACTTTGATGAACCTTGATGCTAAAGGAAGCTCCAGGTACTGATGGTATTTCTCCACTTGTGTTCAAAACCTGTGCTACTGAACTTACTCCTATTCTTTGCTGCCTTTTTTCACTTTCTTATTCCAAAAGTGTTTTTCAGTCTGCTTGGAAATTTGCTCACATCCTGCCAGTTCCTAAAAAGGGTGACAAATCCCTCCCATCCAATTATCATCCCATTGTAATTACTTCTTCTCTTTCTAAAGTAATGGAAAAATCAGTTAACCATCAAGTCTTAAACTATCTAGAAAAACCTTCCGTCTGATTAACGATCACCAGTATGGATTCAGTCAGTGTCGATCCACTGGATATATTCTGGCTTATGTTACCCATTTATGAACAAACTGAATGGAAAAGTATGGTGAAACACAAGTGGTGGCTCTTGACATCTCAAAGGCTTTCTATCATGTTTGGCATAAAGGTCTTCTAAACAAGCTTCCATCTTATGGTTTGCCAACTGTTTTTTGCAGATAAACATTGCGGATAATTGGTTATCCAGTTTTTTTCTCTGTCTACTCATTGTGGGTAATGTTAGATGGTTATCTGTCTTCTAACTTCTCCACTAATGCTGGTTTTCCCCAAGGTTCAGTTCTTTTCTCCACTCTTTTCCTCTTGTATAATAATGACCTTCCATTGAGTGGAAATCCTATCCATAGTTTTGATGATGATAGCACATTACATTCCGCTTTCCGGTTTGAGAAACTTTGCCCTGTTCAATCAGTTGCCTTCTCGAATATCCGTTACCAATTCCTTAAATGCCAATCTCCAGTGGGGAAAAGATAACTTAGTTGATTTCAATCCTTCTAAAACTGAGTCCTCTCTTATATCCTGCAAAAAGGATCCTTCTGCTCCTATGCTTATATTTGGTGACACTCCAATTTCTAGGCAAAATGATATATCTCTTTTGGGGATTATGCTGACCTCTAATCTCTCTTAGGACAAGCACATTACAAATATTGCTTCCTCTGCATCTAAAAATCTTGGTTTTCTCTTTTGCTCTCGGCATTAGTTTTCCTCCAAACAGCTCTCACTCTGTACAAATCGCAAACCACTCCTACTGTGGAATATTGTTTCCATATCTGGGGCGGTGCCTCCAAAAGCTCTCTCAAGCTTCTAGATTCCATTCAGAAGAGGGCAGTTAGGTTAATTAATGATTCATCTCTAACAGTCTCTCCACTCTCCGTCTCATAGACGTACTGTTTCTGCTGCATGTCTTTTCTACTGATATTTCCATGGGCACTGTTCTTGTGAATTGGCTTCTATAATTCCCACTCTCTCTCTCTATTTCAAAACAGTCCGAACATGTGCCGCCACCACCAGCCAACATCCATTTACAGTCCAACTTCAAACTCACAGTATCAACTTTTTATCTTCCTCGTTTATTCATTCAACTGCTGTTTTGTGGAACAACCTTCATTCATACGTATTTCCTGAAAATTACAGCCTTGAGAAGTTCAAGTCTAATGCCAACAAACATCTTTTGTCTTCTCAACCTTCAACGCATGCATAGTACTAAGTATTATAGGTTCTAATACTTCTCCTGTTTGGGGTTTTCATAAAAAAAAAAACCAACCACCATATTCTTCATACTTAATATATGTCAACAATGTCTTCATGTTCTCATATATTTCTTTAAAATACACATATTGGAATTGAACTATTGGAATTGACCCATATTTATTTCCATTGCAGAGAAACACACCTCTGAGAAACGTCTTTAATTAATAAAAAATCTACATCTTCGTATCATCGGTAGGATTGTAATTAATTCCTAAATATTTCATTAAGTTCATTAACTTATATTACTGCAAAAAACCATAGAATTGTCCTCAAAATAGTAAGGGACTAGTTCTCATTCTCTGTGTGTGTATGATGAGTAAAATATGCCATATGCCAGAAGATTTTTTGACTTAAGTCTAATACTGTCACGCAGACTCTCTTTACTTTGAGGAATCTGCATAGTTCTGCAGATTCTTTTGGTAAATTTAAATATTTTGCCAAATCATTAGCATTAGCATTAGCAAAGGCACATGATGCAAGAAAGGAAGCTTATATAGCATCAGCCAAAAAAAAAAAAAACCCTTATTTCACCCATCCACTCACTCCAGATGTTTGTCAAGTTCTGCCTTGAATCTATTTAAGCTATCAAATCAGCTGCTACAACAACAGATGGAAGTTTGTTCCACCAATCAACCACCCGCTGGCTAAAGGCAAATTTCTGCACATCTGTCCTACAGCCGTCTTTCCTCAATTTGAATTTATGCACTCTCGGGCGATTATTCTGAGCAAGAGGAAGAATCCCATCCGCATTGAGCATGCTCAAACCATTCAAGGCTTTATACACCTCAATCATATCACCTCGCAGGTGCCTAGTCTCCAGACACTGTAATTTACAAAACTTAAGCCTTTCTTTGTAAGAGCAACCCTTTATTCCATTCACTGATCACTTTGCTCTTCTCTGTACTCGTTCCAACAGCTCTACATCCTTTTTAAAATGAGGCCTCCAGACCTGTACTCAAGGTGTGGCCTGACCATTGCCTTATACAAGGGGATAATCACCTAATTATCCCTGTTAGAGAAATTCCTGTATATCATTGACAAGGCACCATGAGCTACTCTTGCAGACTGTCTGCACTGCTCAGAAAACTTCATATCTGCCTGCACAATTACCCCCAAGGTCGTTTTCATTTTCTACCACTGTCAGTGTGGTACCACAGAGTTGATACGTTACTCTGGGATTACTGCTTCCCATATGTACTACTTTACATTTGTCAATGTTAAACATCATTTGCCACCTCTCAGCCCATCTGCTCAACTTTTCTAGATCTTGTTGCAGCAGTGTAGTAGTAGTAGCAGTAGTGGCATGTGATGCAAGAAAGCAAGTGTATGAGCTTATGCAGCATCAGCCAAAAAAAAAAAAAATCACACCATTCCCTCCAAATGCCTGTCCAGTTCCTCCTTAAATTTATTCAACCTATCAACTTCCACGACAGATGGAAGTTTGTTCCTGCAATTAACCACCAGAAATTTTTTCACACATCAATTCTACATATCCTTTTTTAATTTGAATTTATGCCCCCTTAGGTTTGTAATCTGAAAAAATGGAAGGATCCCATCAAATTCAGTGTGCTCAACCCATTCAAGGCCTGAATTAGTGTCATTACTGTCATTAGTGTCATTAACAACCCTGCCAACCTTTGTATCATCTGTAAACTTGGACATTAAGCCTGATATACCATCATCAGTATCATTTATAAATACAGAAAACAACAATGGACCCAACACTGATTCCTGAGGGACTCCACTAATAACATTAGTCCACGAAGAGAAAAATTTGTTCTTCGTGGACTAATGAAGGAAGCATTGAGTTTATGTCATGAAAACAGTTAAGTTTTTTTTTTTTTTTTTTTTTTATGAAAACTCCAAACACGAAAGGTATCAAAACCTATAGTACTTGGTACCATGCATGGGTTGAAGGAGAAGTATGGGGGAAGGGGGATGCCGGAAACTTTGCTCTAGAGACTAAACATGGGTTTCACCACTTCAAGCCTACAATAAGCAAAGTGGTGGTATTTCACCGGTTGATGAAAGTCATCTACCACCTAAGTTAACTTGGCGCCTCCGTAGCCAGGTGGGAAGGAGCGGCAGTGCGTAGCACACGCTTCTTGATTAGACCGAGGTTCGAGCCCGTCACCACCAAATACGAAGGATGCGGAAAGGTCAAGAATGACCACCGCATATTCACGGAGCAATATGGCCTTAGTTGCTAATGCTCCTAAAAAAAAACCAAATAACAAATAACCAAAGTTAACTCAGTCTCCAGGCATGTAGACTTCAGTTTTATCTTCAGAAGCTTTGCTTTCAACACTCTCTGCTGCTACATTCTCTAATATAAGTGTAGGGCATAGAATTGGCAGATTTCCTCTCTGCAGTCTATTGGCAATCCTTTAAAATTTATTCAAGCTTTCCCACCATAACACTAGATGATAGTTTTTAAGTTTATTCCAGCAATGAATTATACTCTGGCTGGATGGTAATGCCAACCTGTTCAAGCTTAAATAGTAACCTCTCGTAAAGGACTGAGTAAAATGTTTTACTAAAATCCAAATAAACTACATCAAAATTGTTCCCTCAATTCAACTCATGAATAACTGTGTCAAAATAGCTTATTAACTTAGTTAAGCATGATTTTCCCTTAACAAAACCATGTTGTGTGTCCTTCAGAATGTGGTATCTATCTAATTGTCCTTGGATTGCACTCTTAATCATATCTCTAAGATTGTTTCTAACACTGAAGTCAGATTAACTGGGCTATAGTTACCAACTTCGCTCTTGGAACCACTTTTATGTTTTGGCAATGCATTGGCACTTCTTCAATCCAAAGGAATCTCCCCTGAGTTCAAAGATGCCCTTATATTTAAACACAATGGTTCAATACACTCGTTTGCATTCTCCCTCAAAACTACAGGGTGTATACAATCAGGAGTCTTACTTGCCTTTATGCTCAAAAGTTTTTATAATAAGCAATCATCTGTAATTAAGACATCACTAATTTCATATGGTTGTGCCTCACTTGCATGGCCTTTTCTCATTGTGAAGGATCTTTCTTCAGTAGAGACTGATCCAAAGTACCTATTCAATTAATTGGCAACATCCGCTCGGTGTTCTAAGATTTACCCACACCCTGTGCACAAGGGTCTGATCTGATTAGCTTTTTTTGTTGTATTCTCATACATGAAAAATTCTTTGTCCTCATTTTTTGCTCTCTGATCCAATGCTTTCTCACACGCAGCCTTGTCCTCCCTGACCTTATTTGTGTTGCAGTTACAGATTAACTGGTACCTGTTGCAAACTTCACTCTGTAACTCTTCTATACTGCTTACATCTTTTTCTGATCTATTTGACCAGCCAGCTCTGCAGTCGTCCATTTTGGCATCCTCCTCCTGCAATATTTTCTTAAAGGTATGTATGTGTTCATGGCTTCTGTGATTTTTGCTTTAAAAGTGTTCCATAATTCAAATGTGTTCACCATCCCTTGGTAATCCGCCCAATTCACAGAAGCCATATAGCATCTTAAACTGTCAAATTTCCCTCTTCTGAAATTAAAACCTTGCCTTTACCTTCAACTACTGCAACATCTTTCTTCATCTTCCAACTGATGATTGCATGATCACTATATGACAATAGTCCCTGTATTTTAAGCCCTCTGATGTCATCTAATTTGTTACTAATAATGTGGTCAAGAATATTCTCACCCCTAGTACTTTCTCTAACATGCTGATAAAAATAATAAACTAGTTTATTTAAAAATGTTTTTTCCCATTGGGAGTTTCCCTCCCACATATTCCAATCAATCTGGAGCAGATTAAAGTCACCCGGAAATAGACATTCATGCTTATTTGAATCCATAAGCATGTAAAGACTCTCGTCATATTTTTCACAATATTCTGGTCTGTAGATTACTCCCACTTTCGTTGTTCCTTTGCTTCCAACTAACTCAAACCATATAGATTCTGTGCTGGCAGGCATAACTTCAGACTTGTCAGAAGCTCTTTTCACACTCAGGCTGCTTTTGATAAGAAGCATGACTTTCCTAAATACATTATATATACTGTATTGGAACTCATTATTGCTAATTTCCATGTGGCACCACGTTTCTGTTAAGCTCTATTATATCAGCAATAGTTGTCCTAACCAGGAGTTAAAATTCAGCCATTAAAGTTAAATTACAGTATATTTCATTATTATATATCTATTCTTTAACTAGTGTGTATAAGTATATATATATATATATATATATATATATGTATATATATGTATATATGTGTATATATATATATATATATATATATATATATATATATGTATATATGTGTATATATATATATATATATATATGTGTATATATATATATATATATATATATGTATATATGTGTATATATATATATATATATAGTCTTTATTAAACTTTTGATACAATCCCTTATGGAATACTGCTGTATAAACTCGAAGAAGTTGTAGTTTCTGGTAAGATCCTACAGTGAATTGCAGGCTGGCTGAAAGAGTGAAAGGAGACAGTGTGTCATAAATGTTCAGTCTTCACGGTGGATCAGCTTAACAAGTGTTGGGTCTCCTCTTATTTCTAATTATCATAAATGATATTGATGAGTGTATCAAAGATAAGCCGCAAAAGTTTACTGATAACATTGAAGGCTTGAAGGTTGGTTAGCAATCCAAGCCAGAAAAGACTTGGATCGGTTGCATATATGGTCTGAAAAATGGCAACTAAAGTTTAATGCTTTTGAATGTTAGGCTATGTATTTAGAGAGTGGAAATCCTGGGATTATGTATTAGCCAGGAGGGAGAGGAACAAAAATGGTTCAAGATGAAAGGACTTTGGTATTATGATTCAATCTGATATCCTGTCTATGATTTATAGGATGTTTGCTAGGAGGGAGAAGGATGTCATTATCCCTCTTTACAAGGCGATGGTTAGATCACATTTCGAATATTGTAATCAGGTCTATAGACCACACCTAAAGAAAGACAGTTTCTGGAGGGGCCTCAGTGAAGTGCAGCCAGATTGGTGACCACTGCAAATTGATGCACATATGATGAATGGCTTAGAATGTGTGGACTTCAAAGTTTGATTACCAGAGATCTAATTGAGGTGTATAAGGTACTGAAAGAATAAAATGATTGATAAAGTCTGTTCTCCCTTGTGGATGAGACACTAACCAGTTAACATGAATATAAAATCTCAAGGAATAACAGAAGTTTGGATCGCATGAAGCTCACCTAGGGGCAGCAGGTTGTCGAACATTGGAATAAGTTGCCTCTCAATGGTGGAGGCAGTGAGAGTCTGACCAAGTTTAAAACAGAAAGTAGGAATGGGAATAGTATGAATATTCAGTTTTATTTGAATTTTTATTATTATTTGATTTATTTATTTTTGGCTGATGCAGAAAATGTTTGCTTTGTCGCATCATTTTCCAATACTAACCTTACCAATACTAATCACTTATTTTTCCAGAATAATGTTTTTTTTTTAAAGCATCACTGAAAAACTAACAAACAAATAACAGAATTTGTATAATCACTTTGTTTCTTGTTGCGGCACACTCATAACATTTTAAATGAATTCATTTTTTTTCATTTAAGATTTTTCATTTTTGTTTTTACTGAAAATTGCGCAGTTTATTCATTTCACGAAAATGAATCTTTTGACAAAGGTGTTGAGAACACCGAAAACAATACTCTGAGCTACAAACTGATGAATAAGTGGGCATCATTTGACCTTATTAATACTGATCACTTATTTTTTCAGAATAGTGTTTTTAAACCATCATTGAAAAGAAAAAATAATAATAAAAGATGTATAATCACTTGTTTTTCTTCTCTGGACAAGCTTATAACATTTTAAATTTAATTGCATAATTCAGTCATTTCACTGAAAATTACACTAGCAAACTTTGAGCTACAAAAGTGATAAATAAGTGGGCTTAACAGCAAAAGTCACTTATGGGAACCAAACTTGCTGTAGTGTTTAGCAATATCAAATATTGAAATTTTATTACACGCATTTGAATTGAACAGTTCTAAATTCCTGAACGTTTGTATTTAGTTTTTTTTTTTTTTTTTTTTTTATGTGCTATTTATTTTAGTATGTAGTTGTGTGATATTTTCTTTCAAGCAGCTTCCATAGTTAATTTTTTCTATAGTGACAAGTTTCTATTTACATGCATGCACACATACTTGCCCACATACACAAAAAAAGATTTAATTCCAAGCAACCAAGTTAAAATTTCCCGACTGTAATCAAACTCCCCCCTCCCACCCAGCTTTACTGAGCAACACTGAGCATTTTCTGTCTAAATTTGATACCACTCATTAATTGGAAATTGTGAACTATTATTCTTGATCTGATTATCACCAGATCAAGAAGTAACCAGTGTGTCCTAAAGTGGACACTTTAGGACACACTGGTTACTGACAGATGTGACAGATGTGATTTTTTTTATTTCAGTAGTGTCAAGAGTAAAAGGACAAACTTTAATTTCAAGAAAGGGGATTACTGTGAGCTGAGAAAGTTCATATGCTCAGTCAGTTGAGTAATACAAGGTGCTGTCAAGACTGTTGGAGAAAACTAATAGACTGGATCTCAGAGAAATTTACATTTGGTCAGCATATTGTCAACTTCTTGAATAAACTGCCTTCATGGACAGTTGAGGTTAGCAGTCTAGTAAGGTTTAAGGAGCAACCGAATCAGTACCTTCTGCCAATGGAGCAAGAGCATGATAAAAGGGATACAGGTTGTACAGAATTTTTTTTATATATACAGCAGGAAGCTAGTTTCTTTGCACCTTATGGATACAAAGATGCAACCCATACAAATACTAAGTAACTAAAAGGTTTTTTAAATATTGAATTTTTTATACTCTTCAATATATATATATATATATGTATTTTTTTTTTTTTTTTTTTCCAATTTTGTCATAGCCCAATCTGTGATTCTCTCTGCAGATTGGCAGTAGTTGAGATATTGTTATAGGTATTATTTGATAAGCAATTCAGCAACAGTTCAAGATACTGAAAATTTATTGGGTTAAAGAAGTCTTATTTCAATGAGATCTTTCATTATATATAATCATTTACTCCTTGTTCATTTTTAAGTAGTACCTTTTAAAAATCTGAAAGAGCTTGTAGAGCCTTGATATAAAATTAAGCTTTATGCCTTAAAAACAGTGCACAAAAAACTTCTAACATTCACATCAGCATTTATGAAACTATGGTTTGCGGTAGAGACCATAGTTATTTTAAAACTGCTTTCAATTTTATTCCTTTCTATGCTTCCCCCCACAAATATACTTCAGCCATCACTATAACTCATATTCTTAAAGTTTGAGTCACTGTTATACATAACCTGTCATTCATAAACAAGTCAACTGATGTGTTTTGATATATATATAGTTAAGCTTCATAATTTATCCATTGTAAGAGGACATAATTATGTAATCTACTAACATAATTCGCTAGTTAATAGTAGCCCAAGTTTCCTTTGCATCATCATTATAAACAACCCAATCTATCATTAATTTTTTTTTTTTTTCTGTGCCAGTAAGAATTGAAAAGCATTATATGTAAAAATAAAATTGGTTTCATTACGTAGGTGATTTGGCTGAAACTGAGGCATATGATTGCAAGGACAATAATAGCAGCTTTTTATCTTATCAAACCTCCATCCAATATTACTGGTGGTCAGCATCACAATGACATGGCAAATGGAGAGAAGAGGGGAATGCCAGAAGTTCTGATGGATTTACTAAGGTCTGTCAGGGAATTGATATCATCCATTGAGGTTCAAAGTTTAACACAGTCAAATGTAAGTACACATAAACATGAGTGCTTTTGATATACCTGAGAAACTATTTTTTATGCAAAATTTTGACACACGAATACACCCATACACAGGGAGAGTGGACAAAATGATAGAAATGCCTGATATGAAATTAGTAGTTTTTGTAATGGCTGTATGACATATTTATGAACATGCAGTTATGATTATTTTTTGTTTCTTTTCTTGCAAATATGATTGAAGTTATGATTATGTTTTGTTTCTTGCAATCATTTATAAAAAAGGTACATGAAGAAAATGACCAACTTGTCTGAATTCTGAAGAAGTCAAAATTATTGGTGCATGTTTAGCAGGGGGAATCAGTGGCTAAAACTGCTGATTTATTTATTTAATGCATCCAGAGAAGCTGTATCAAAAGTGATGTCTGCCTTCACCAAGTATGGACAAACAAACTGATAGGATGAATTGTGGCAGAAAACAAAGCTGAGTGAAAGAGACTAACAGACGCTGAAAAGGATTATAGCCCAAAAACATAAAACTACTGCCTCAAAAATAACTGCAAATCTTAATGTGAATCTCAGCAATCCAGTTTCTAACAAAACAGTTCGGCGAGAATTTTATAAAGCTTCAATATATGGCAGAGTTGCTATTGCCAAGCCACGTGTTACTGATGGTGTATGCTAGAAAGAGTATGCAGCGGTTGAAAGGAGCACAAAAACTGGACACTTGATGATTGGAAACGTGATATTTTCAGATAAATCATTATTCACAATTTTTACAACAGGGTCTGGGGAGGAGTTTATGCTTGGTGAATGCCAAAGGAAGCACATCATCTTGAGTGTCTTGTGGCAACCATGAAACATGGTGGAGGATCAACAATGCTTTGGGCATCAATATCTTGGTATTCTTTAGGCCCTATCATCACCCTGAATGGACAAATTATTGCAATGGATTACCTTGATATTCTGAGTGAACCAGGTACATCACTAGGTGCAAACATTGTTTCCCACAAAGATGATTCCGTGTTTCTAGATGATAATACTCCAATACACATAGCCAGATGTGTCCAATCTTGGTTTGGAGGATCATTAAACAGATTAAGCAACTCCCATGACCTGCACAATCACCAAACTTATTAAGCCACTGTAAGCATATTTGGAGAGGAGAATGAAAGGTAGATTTCCTCTACCTTCATCACTGAAGCAGCTTGAAGCATTCCTACATGAAGAATGGTCCAATATTACTCTTATGACAGTTCAAGATATATTTGAATCTATACCACGTAGAATACAAGCTGTTTTAAGAGCAAACACCATACCTGTAAATCTTATCAGAAGTATTTCCATTATTTTGTCCAGCCTTCGTATATATAATGCCATTTGAAGTGACATAGGATTTAAGTTTAACTAGGAATCAGCAAGAACTCATTTCTGAAAAATTTGTTCTAGTCAAAAATTTCAATCTTGTGTTTACAAAAGATATTATTATTATTATTGTGTGTGCGTGCATGTGCACTCTGATGATTGAGAAGACAGAAGGTATGTGATTCTCATGAAGTACATGTGAAGGAAAGCTATTCCAAAGTATAGAAGTAGAAGAGATAAATTAATAAAAGGAAATATAAGTTTGGTCGAACTATGAATGGATGTTAACTATTTCATGTGCATATTCAGAGTGGGTTTGGAAAAAAAAAGTAGAATTACTTATGCTAAATCAGAAGAACAGTACTCATAGAAACATCTGTAGAAATGGTATGCAGCAGAGACTGAACTTCAATGTGGTGCAAGTTTCTGTCTCATATAAGACTGAGTGAAGTGAGTAAATGAGAAATCATTATCCTGAATCATTGTCATGACTCATTATTCTGATAGAGTTCCTGGAGGTTTTGAGAGCACAATCCAGTCGAAGAACAGTATTCCATAAGGCAGATTTATCAGAGAGAGAGAGAGAGAGAGAGAGAGAGACAGGCGGGCTGTTTAGCAGAAAAGTAACACTAAGAATTAAAGACAACCTCATTTTTTTTATGACGGTTAAGCAATATTTGTGAAATCTTTATGCCCCAAGAAAAGTTAACCTAGTAAAGATCTTATCTATAAATCTGAGTGTTTTTGAAGGTGAGCATGGGAGTATTAAGCTCTTTTCTGCTAGAAATAAGTTGTAACTAGATTTTGGATTGAAGTTAACCAGATTTGCTTCTCTCCATGGGAGAATTATTTAAAGATCACCATTGAGGAATTTGTGGTAGATATTCAAGAAGTTGTAGTTGTTTGTTTTGAGCAGGGGTTTTCAATCTGTACTATTATCAGAAAAACTGTGAATAGGATCTTCAGCCAGGAAAAGAAGGGAATTAATTTATCGCAGGACAGTGAGTGAAAGAATACAATCTTGGTAAACTGTAGCATTAGTTGCAAAGCTAAACTAACAATTACCATCACTGGCTACCCAATTACAAAAAATGATAGGCAGAATATTCATTCCCAAATTGATCAAAAACCTTATAAATGTTGAATGCAACTTTTCAAACTTCCCTAAACTTTTCTGTGGAATTTTTCCAAATATGGGTAACATCAGCATCATAATGGAATGTGGCCAGTAGCTTTTTAAAGGATCATAAGATTTACTACCATTCTGGCAAGAAACTAAAATGGTGATATTATTGTACATGTTTGTACTAATGATATCAAGAATAGCCCGTCTCAGAATTTGCTTAACTGGTATAGGAAAATGTTGAAAAAGCCATGAACTAGGATTAAATTCAGAAGTGTCTAGAATTTTGCATAGACATTAGAGAGGAGAGTACAGTCACTCATCATGAACTGGAGAGATTGTGCATTTTGCTCATGTGACAAATTTTTTTTGTACTTATTAACAGAAGAAACTGTTTTTGCTGGGATGAGATAAGATACACTTAAATAGAACGGATGCAAAAATGTTTCAATGCCATTGAGGCAGTGTTAGAAAATTTCTTGGCTTTGACGTAGCCAAGTGGTCAGGAGCACAAGTGCAGTAGCACACGCTCTTTGAATGGACTGGGGTTCAAGCCCATGACTGCTAAATACGATTAACATTTGTATTGATTGGTTTATTGTAAACTCCACTGACCTGGTGGTTGTGCCGGAGTATAAACAAGAACATCCTAGTTGGGGGGGAGATACACATAATAATATCTTAACAGCAGTTGCAAGCAGGTATTTTTTTTTTTTTTTTTCACTGCTTCTATTGGAATTTGTAGCAGCCTGAAGACATGGAATTGGAGATTAGTGGACCAGCTGGAGATCTGTGTGGATCCTGATTCAAGCCTTTGTGATTAATAAGGAAAGTCAATTAGCATTAGTAGAGGCATATGATGCAAGAAAGCAAGCTTATGTGCAGCATCAGCCAAAAAAAAAAAAAAAAACACACTCCCATTTCATCCCTCCATTCGTTTAAAATACCTGTCCAGCTGAGCCTTAAATTTATTTAGGCTATCAACTTTCACAACGGATGTAAGTGTGTTCCACCAACCAACTACCCGCTGGCTAAAGGCAAATTTCCACACATCTATCCTACAACTGTCTTTCCTCAATTTGAATTTATGCCTTCTCAGGTGATTATTCTGAGCAAGAGGAAGACTCCCATCAGCATTGAGCATGCTCAAACCATTCTAGGATTTATACACCTCTATCATATCACCTCGCCGGTGCCTAGTCTCCAGACACTGTAATTTGTAAAACTTAAGCCTTTCTTCTTAAGAGCAACCCTTTATTCCATTCACTAATCTTGTTGCCCTTCTCTGTACTCGTTCCAGCAGCTCTACATCCTTCTTGAAATGAGGCCTCCAGACCTGTATACAGTTCTCAAGGTGTGGCCTGACCATTGCCTTATACAAGGGAATAATCACCTCCTTAACCCAAAGGTCGCGGGTTTGAATCCCGCCTCCGGCTTGGATCAAAGTACTGCAAAAACCTTGGGAGGTGCATTATGGCCACAGAAGCTGATGCACCAACAACTACCAAAAAAAAAAAAAAAAAAAAAAAAAATCACCTCCTTATCCCTGCTAGAAAAATTCCTGTATATCATTGACAAGACACCATGAGCTACTCTTGCAGCCTGTCTGCACTGTCAGAAAACTTCATATCTGCCTGCATAATTAACCCCAGGTCCTTTTCATTTTCTACCACTCTCAGTGTAGTACCACAGAGTTGATACGTTACTCTGGGGTTACTGTTTCCCATATGTGGTACTTTACATTTGTCAATATTAAACTTCATTTGCCACCTCTCAGCCTATCTGCTCAACCTTTCCAGATCCTGTTGCAGTGGCATCCTGTCAGTAGTGTCCTTAACAACACTGCCAACCTATGTATCATCTTCAAACTTGGACATTAAGCTTGATATACCATCATCAGTATCATTTATAAATACAGAAAACAACAATGGACCCAACACTGAAACCTGAGGGACTCCACTAATAACGTTAGTCGACGATGAGCAGTGTCCATTGATTACCACTCTCTGTCTTCTCCCCCTCAACCATCCCTTTATCCATAGCAGCAATTTGCCTCTGATGCCACACTGCTTCAATTTGTGCAACAGTCTTCCATGTGCAACAGTATCAAAAGCCTTTCTAAGATCCAAATATATAATATCAAAGTTATTCTCTGCATCCAGTTCTTTTGTGACTGCATCATAGTATCCAGTCAAATTGGTCAGGCAAGACTTTCCCTTAACAAAACCATGCTGTGTCTGAGTTATAACTGAGGTCTTGTCTATATGATCCTGCAGTGCTTCTTTAACCAGTGCCTCCATTAATTTTCCTGGAACAGAAGTTAAACTCACAGGTCTATAATTACTTGTGTCAGCCTTTGATCCTCCTTTGTGAATTGGGGTCACATTTGCACATCTCCAGTCTGTGGGTACCTCCCCCGAGTCCAAGGAAGCTCTCATAATTATGGCTAAGAGTTTGCTTACTTCCTTTGCTGCCTCCTTTAATATAACTGGATAGATCCCATCAACTCCAGGTGCCTTTCTTGTGTTTATCTTCAACAATTTCTCCTCCACTCTATTCTCAGTTATTACAAGATTCTCTAGCTTACTCCCAGAGTTGAATACAACTCTGGCGTTCCCCTCACTGAATAACTCCTCATGTGTGAATATCGATGTAAAATATTCATTTAGTTTGTTAGCTACCTGAGCAGAATCATCAACAGTTGACCCATCGATATCATGGACCAATCTGATTCATCCCCTTCCTTCTAGAGTTTACATAAGTAAACTCTTTGCTGTATTTCTTTGCATCCCTTGCCAAGGATTTCGCATAATCTGCTTTGTGACTTGGTTAAAGACCAGCTTATATCTATCATAGGCTTGTGTGTCACGTGTTAATTTATATGTATCCCATTCATTTTTCTTCTCTGCCATGTGTCTCATTAGTTCATCTGACATCCATTTAGGCCTAAACCTTGAACAATATTTCTTAAATGGTATGTGATGCCTAGTAGCTTCCAAGATAAGTTCTTTGAATGCTTCCCATTTTGAATTTGCTGTTGGTAACATCATCGGTTGGTCCCACTGTATAGAATTTAAATACTGTCTCAGACCATTGTAGTCGCCTTTACGAAAGCAAAAACCCTTCCCTTTACCCCTGATGGTAGTTACCTCTTTGAGTAAATCCCACTTCAGCACACTGTGATCACTGCCACCTGGTGGTTCCTTTATCTGCAGATTCTTAATGCATGAAGAATCACTACTGATAATCAGATCAAGAGTATTCCTCCCTCTAGTTGCCTCCTGAACATGCTGATGTAGAAAACAATCATGCAATAAATCCACAAAAGCCTTGCTAGTGTGTGACTGACCAGCCCAAAAATTCCAGTCAATATTTGGGAAATTAAAATCCCCCATTATAAGACTCTCTGATTTACTGGCCCACTCTATTTCCCTGTACAGTTTCATATTATACTCATCAGAGTCATTAGGCCTTTAGCATTAGCATTAGTAGAGAGGCATTTGATGCAAGAAAGCAAGCTTATGCAGCATCAGCCAAAAAAAAAAAAAAAAAAAAAAAAAAACCACTTCCACTTCACCCCTCTGTTCGTTCAAAATACCTGTCCAGCTGAGCCTTAAACTTATTTAGGCTATCAACCTCCACCACAAGGGATGGAAGTCTGTTCCACCAACCAACCACCCGCTGGCTAAAGGCAAATTTCCGCACGTCTATCCTACATCTGTCTTTCCTCAATTTGAATTTATGCCCTCTCAGGTGATTTTTCTGAGCTAGAGGAAGAATCCCATCAGCATTGAGCATGCTTAAACCATTCAAGGCTTTATACACCTCTATCAGATCACCTCGCTGGTGCCTAGTCTCCAGACACTGTAATCTGCAAAACTTAAGCCTTTCTTCGTAAGAGCACCCCTTTGTTCCATTCACTAATCTTGTTGCCCTTCTCTGTACTCGTTCCAGCAGCTCTACATCCTTCTTGAAATGAGGCCTCCAGACCTGTATACAGTACTCTAGGTGTGGCCTGACCATCGCCTTATACAATGGAATAATCACCTCCTTATCCCTGCTGGAAAAATTCCTGTATATCATTGATAATACTCCATGAGCTACTCTTGCAGCCCGTCTGCACTGCTCAGAGAACTTCATATCTGCCTGCACACAACCACCCCCAAGTCCCTTTCATTCTCTACCACTGTCAGTGTTGTACCACAGAGTTGATACGTTGCTCTGGGGTTGCTGTTTCCCATGTGTAGTACTTTACATTTGTCAATGTTAAACTTCATTTGCCACCTCTCAGCCCATCTACTCAACCTTTCCAGATCCTGTTGCAGCAGCATAGTGTCAGTAGTGTCCTTGACAACCATGCCAACCTTTGTATCGTCTGCAAACTTGGACATTAAGCCCGATATACCATCATCAATATCATTTATAAATACAGAAAACAATAATGGACCCAACACTGAGCCCTGAGGGACTCCACTAATAACATCAGTCCACGATGAGCAGTGTCCATTGATTACCACTCTCTGTCTTCTCCCCCTCAACCACCCCTTTATCCATAGCAGCAATTTGCCTCCAATGTCACACTGCTCCAATTTGTGTGGCAGTCTTCCATGTGCAACAGTATCAAAAGCCTTTCTAAGATCCAAGTATATAATATCAAAGTTATTCCCTGCATCCAGTTCTTTTGTGACTGCATCATAGTATCCAATCAAGTTGGTCAGGCAAGACTTCCCCTTAACAAAACCATGCTGTGTCTGAGCTATAACTGAAGTCTTGTCTAAATGATCCTGCAGTGCTTCTTTAACCAGTGCCTCCATTAATTTCCCTGGAACAGAAGTTAAGCTCACAGGTCTATAATTACTTGAGTCAGCCTTTGATCCTCCTTTGTGAATTGGGGTCACATTTGCACATTTCCAGTCTATGGGTACCTCCCCTGAGTCCAAGGAAGCTCTCATAATTATGGCTAAGGGTTTGCTTACTTCCTTTGCTGCCTCCTTTAATATAACTGGATAGATCCCATCCACCCCGGGTGCCTTTCTTGTGTTTATCTTCAACAGTTTCTCCTCCACTTTACTCCCAGTTATTTCAAGATTCTGTAGCTTACTGCTAGAGTTGAATACACCTCTGGCATTCCCTTCGCTGAATAACTCCTCATGTGTGAATGTCGATGCAAAATATTCATTTAGTTTGTTAGCTACCTGAGCAGGATCATCAACACTTGACCCATCAATATCAAGTGGACCAATCTGATTCATCCCCTTCCTTCTAGAGTTTACATAAGTAAAGAACTCTTTGCTGTTTTTCTTTGCATCCCTTGCCAAGGATTTCTCGTAATCTGCCTTTGCCTGCCTAACCTCCTTTGTAACTTGGTTGCATATCAACTTCCTATGAGATTCCTCATAGGAAAAAAAATATATGGCTGTGTTTGGGTTAACTAAGAGTAAAAGCAGGCACACATATGCATAATTGTACACTCAGGCATAAGGGATATGGAATTTGAATATATGGTGAGCATAACTTCTACAGAAAGGATAGGAAGGGGAGAGGAGTTATGCTCTTGGTTAAGAAGCACATACGATCTGAGGTAGTACAAATTGTTCAAGTGGGTGCCATGTGTAATGATGAGTCAGGAATAGAAATTGTTCAGTCAAGGAAAAGATGAATAGAAATGTTACTTTCTATTCATCATCCTTACTTTCAATTCATTAACATTTCCAAATTTAGTTACTACTCTGGGTACTTTCACTGTCCATAGTACCTACTAAGGTGGTTTTAGTGCCAGAAATATGGACACATATCATACTAGGGCACCACGGCCTGCCCTGATGCCCTTGCATGCAATACAAAGGACTATGAAATTACTGTACGTTCAGTTACAAACTATTGACTGTCAGGAGTATTTTTTTTTTATTTTTTTTTTTTTTTCATATAAACCCCAAACACAAGAGGTATTAGAACCTATAGTACCTAGTACCATGCTTGGGCTGGAGATCGAGAAGATGAAAGAAGATATTTGTTAACATTGAACCTGAACTTCTGTAGACTGTAATTTTCAGGAAATACATATGAAGGAAGAATGTGCCAGAAAACAGCAGTTGAATGAATAAATGAGGAAGATGAAAAGTTGGTTCTGCGAGTTTGAAGTTGGACAGTAAATGGATGTTGGCTGGTGGTGGTGGCACATGTTCGGACTGTTTTGAAATAGAGAGAGAGTGGGAATTATAGAAGCCAATTCAGAAGAACAGTGCCCATGGAAGTATCTGTAGAAGAGGCATGCAGCAGAAACAGTACATCTATGAGACAGCGAGTGGAGAGATTCTGTTAGAGATGAATCATTAATTAACCTAACTGCCCTCTTCTGAATGGAATCAAGAAGCCTGAGAGAGGTTTTGGGGGCACCACCCCAGATGTGGCAACAATATTCCATGGCAGGGTGGATAGTGATTTATACAGAGTGAGCAGCTGTTTGGAAGAAAAGTAACGCCGACAGCAAAAGAGAAAACCAAGTTTTTTAGATGCAGAGGAAGCAATATTTGTAATGTGCTTGGGCCAAGAGAGAGATTAGAAGTCAGGGTAATCCCCAAAAGAGAGATATCATTTTGTCTAGAAATCGGAGTGTCACTAAAGATAAGCATAGGAGCAGAAGAATCCTTTTTGCAAGATATAAGACAAGACTGAGTTTTAGAAGGGTTGAAATCAACTAAGTTGACTTTACCCAACTGGAGAATTACCTGAAGATCGGCATTTAAGGAATTGGTAGCAGATTTTCGAGAAGTTGAAGCTGATTGAGCAGGACAAGGTTTCTCAAAATGGAAAGTAGAATGCAATGTGCTATCATCGGGAAAACTATGGATAGGATTTCCAGTCAGTGGAAGAAGATCATTAATATACAAGAGGAAAAGAGTGGGGGAAAGAACTGAACCTTGGGGGACACCGGCATTAGTGGAGAAGTTAGAAGACAGAGAGCCTTCTACCATCACCCTCAGTGAGCGATCAGAGAGAAAACTGGATAACCAATAACTAAAAACAGTTGGCAAACCATAAGATGGAAGCTTGTTTAGAAGACCTTTATGCCAAACACGGTCAAAAGCCTTTGAGATGTCAAGAGCAACTACTTATGTTTCCCTGAACCTTTCCATTGAATTAGTCCTTAAATGGGTAACATAAGCCAGAATATCACCAGTGGATCAACACTGACGGAATCCATACTGGCGATCGTTGATCCGACGGAAGGTTTCTAGGTAGTTTAAGAGTTGGCGGTTAATTGATTTCTCCATTACTTTAGAAAGAGTAGAAGTAATTGCAATGGGACGATAATTGGATGGGAGGGATTTGTCACCCTTTTTAGGAACTGGCTGGATATGAGCAAATTTCCAAGCAGAAGAAAAAACACCTTTGGAATAAGAAAGTGAAAAAAGGCGGCAAAGAATAGGAGTAAGTTCAGGAGCACAGGTTTTGAGAACAAGTGGAGAAATACCATCGGGACTTGTAGCTTTCTTAGCATCAAGATTCGTCAAAATTCTTCTGACATCCTTTTGACGGAAGACCACAGGAGGCATTGAATGGAGTGTGCTGGGAATAGTGGGAGGTGTTTTACCAAGATCATTATTACATGAGTTGGAAGAAAAATGGGATGCTAGCAGGTCAGCTTTATCCTTGGCTGAAGTAACAACAGAACCATCTGATTTGGAGAGAGGTGGGAGCAAAGATCGGCAAAAGTTGCGGCCAATAGCTTTGGCAAGAGACCAGAATGCTCGGCTACCATTAGGACAAGAAGCAAGTTTTCTACTCTTAGCCTGTTCAAACTCTATTTTGGACTGATTAATAACTGCTTTACAATTGTTGGGAGCTTTGGTGTAGGCAGAAAATGAAACTGAAGAATTAGAAACAAGCCAATTACGATATGCAACATTCTTCTCTTGAACAGCCTTAGTACATTTATTGGAAAACCAAGGTTTAGATGAAGGATGAGATTTTAAAGTGGAGTTTGGGATAAAGGATTCCATTCCTGCAAGAATAATTTTACTGACACGATCTGAGCAAACGTTGACATCAGAAGTTTTGAAACAGTAATCCGACCAAGGAAAACAATTAAAGAAGTCTCACAGGTCATCCCATTTTGCATTCTTGTAATGCCAAACAACATGAGGTTGGGAATAGCCATGAGATAAAGGCTCCATTGGAGAAGAGACAATCACCAAGTTGTGATCTGAAGTGCCTAAAGGACCTCTCACTTCAACCGTGTACTTAGAAGGGTTGTTTGTGAGAAAAATATCAAGTGTGTTGGCTATGTGATTAGGATTGTCTGGTATTCTTGTAGGTAAATTAACAATCTGTGCAAGGTCATTAGTAATTGCAAAAGCCTCAGCATTTCTACCAGCTGGGTCGGTGTGAATAGAAAATGAAAGCCAGCTGGAATTGTGAACATTAAAATCACCAAGGAAAATTACCTCACTGTTAGGAAAGTTGGACTGGAGAAAGTCAAGTTGCAAAGATAGGAAGTCAAAGAGCTCCAAATGATTAGTGGAGTTGGGAGAACGGTGGAGACAACAGATAAATTGGACACAATGAGGTAGAGATTTTAAGCCAGAGAAGATCAAAGAGAGGAGATATCCAAATTACCAAGTCTCTGACAGGGAATATCAGAACGGACATATGCACAAGTACCACCTTTGAGGCGAAAGGAATCACACAGCGAATAATTTGGGCATCTGAGATGAGCAGTAGTTGAATCAACTGATAACTGAGATTCTGTCAGGAAAAAGTACATGGTGTTTGGCAGATTGCAAGTGGAAATAGACATCGTTGAGATTGGAATTGAGACCACGTATATTTGTGAAATGAATTAGGAAGTGTTTCGGAGGTTTAGATAAGCTTGCGCTATTAGTTTGACAATTCTAACGGCTCGCCTGCGAACTCTGTTTTAGAGCTGTACCCTCGAAAAGTAAGGAATATTGGATCTCGCCACGATCTTCATCATAACCTCAAAAGTCATCAATCATACTGCATGATTTAAGAGATAGGGAAGGGTTGACCGGAACTTAGCTCTAGAGACTAAACTCCAATAAGCAAAGTAGTGGTATTGCACCGGTTGATGAGAGTCATCTACCGCCTAGTACTGCCTGGTAACATAGAGGGGCAGCATTCCTCCATGTGGTGTGGATGCCACACCTTAACCCCTGCTTACGTTGGTTCACACCTACCATGTACTTGTACATGGAGGTTATACCCAGGATTACTAACAGTCTCACCATCTTGAAGGTGCAAGCAGAGGATTTGGTTGTCACAGACCGTCTGAACTTCACCGAAATTGGGTCTACTGTTTTTGAGTGTTTTACCCGAATATCAGTTCCATCAGCGTTTTAGACTCCCAGGTAGCAAATACAGCTTGTCTGGCATATCTGAGAGAATTTCTGTGACAACCTCAAGGACCAAAGTATCCTGTATACCCTCAAGTAGGCCAGCAGAAAAAGAAATACAAAATCTAAAGGCAGAGCTATATCTTGCTTTAAAAAATTTATAACTAATATAACTGAACTTTATGGCGTTGGCATTGCTTCATCGAAACAGCAAGTGAAGAGATGCTTCTTGTGCTACTAAAATGCCTTCCTGGATAACCTCTGCCATGCACATCTTAGCCTTATTAAATCAATGCAAAAATCAAGTGAATCACTGCCACTGCTGGCCCTCACCAGCTGTGTGTATAAAACCATGGAACAAATAGTCAGTGCCCATCTAACCATTTTACTAATGAAATATAATTTTATCACCTTGAACTACAGAAGTTCGAGTCTAATGTGAACAAATATCTTCTTTCATCTTCTCAACATTCAGCCCATGCACATTACTAAGTACTATAGGTTTTAATACCTCTCATGTTTGAGGTTTTCATAAAAAAAAAAAAAAAAAAAAAAAGAAAGAAAGAAAGACAGAAAAAACCATCACAATATAGCTTTCATATCAGCAGATCTGCCTTATGATTAAATAGAAGCCAAGATTTACAGTGTTTTCATCAGAAACAAATGCCCAACTGGTTTGTTTAGACATTAAAAAGGCTACTTTAATACAGCCTGGCATTATGTAATTATGCATGAATGCGTGCAGACACACATACGCATACACGCACACACATCCTAGTTCTAAGGGTCTATTTCTAAATTTAACCAGAACTTATTAAAAGGCCCTCCCCCCCTTTTTTTTTAATTTCTAAATTTAACAAGAACTTGTTAAAACATCCTTTCCTGCAATTTTGTCTAGGAAGAAGGTATGTCGAATCAGTTTTAAATGTCATCCTCTTTATCATATAAAAATTAGCTCACTAAATATTTCACCTAGGATTTTCACTACCCTGTTTGGAGTCCTGCATATGTAGTACAGTTCAAATCCCATCAATGACATGAACTTTTGTGGGCTTTTTTTGCACCATGGTTAAGTTAGTCCATATCAAGGTAGGGTAGCAATGTGAGTGTTTTTTTTCCCTTCCTCTCCCATAAACTTTTTTTTTTTCTAGCTCTCCCATAAACTCCCCTAGCAAAGCATGTATACTGACTAACTAGGGAACACAGGCAATTTACAGACCTAATAAATGATGGGTGTATGAACTACTTGCTCAGATAACCTGAAATGGAAAATGTACCTCACATAGAGGAGGGTTCTGTGTGGTAGGTTAGCTCGCATTATAAATTGCTCTGTCACTTTTTTTGAAGAGGTCTATGTTTGGCGTCGGCTAACGATAGGAAATTTCTGTAGCCTTCTTAATTCAAGTGTCTAGTTAATCAATCTTTCAGGCAGAGAATAGGAAAAATGTAGGGTGTTGGATCCCTAGCCATATTGTGATATGTGGCAATGAAAGTGCCAAACGTGCAGCCAAATTTAAGAACTCAATTGATGCTTTTTTACAGTTCTTTTAACAGACCATAAATAGTAGTAGCAATAGTAATGGCAAATGATGCAAGAAAGCAAGCTTATATATCATCAGCCAAAAATAATTCACCAATTTGTACCATCCAAGAATTTGTCTAGTTCTCCTTGAATTTATTCAACCAATCCACTTCCACAACAATGAAGGAAACCTTTTCAACGATCAGCCACCTGCTGGTTGAAGGCAAACTTCACACATCTATTCTGCCCTGCAACAATCCTTCCTCAACTCAAATTTATGCCTCCTCATGTGTGTAGTCTCAGCAAGTGGAAGAATACCATTAAAATTCAGCTTACTCAACCATTCAGCCTTTAAACACCTCACTCAGATCTCCCTGCAGGTGTCTAGTCTCAAGACATTGCAATTTGCAGAACAGAAGCCTTTCTGGGTAAGAGCACCCTTTTGTTCCCTTCACCAATCTGGTTGCCCTTCTCTGCACCCATACCAGTAAATCTGCATCCTTCATAAAGTGAGGCCTCCAGATCTATATAAAGTACTCAAGATGTGACCTAACCATGGCCTTATACAAACCAATATTCACCTCCTTAGCATCACTAATGTCTGAGTGACAGCATGTTTCCACTATTCCTATAATGTCTGCATTTGATGAATTAATCAGTACTTCAAATTCATCAGATTTATTTACAATTCTCCTAGCATTGGTGTACATGCTAGTATATATGCACATGTTCCTGCTCTTAGTTATCCTGACTCAGTCCATATATTCATTTGTTCCTTGATGACCCACAGCAGGCCTAAAATCCCAGAACCTCACTTTCCAGGCTGCTGCATGTACCAATAGTTGCAATGCAAAAATCACTTTTACCTTTGCCTGCAGCTCTAGTTATCCAATTGTCTGTGTACCCCCCTCCCCAAACTAGCAACTTTCCAACTCACCTATCACTACCTCGACAACATCATCAAATATTCTTGCAACCCCTTCTATTCAAGTGTATCCTATCTCTGTAAAAACAGTCTCCTATTAATAAGCACAGACTATGCTGAGAAAAATTCTACCCTTGGAAGCCTTGCACATTCTCTCCATGGCCTAATTGATTGACAAGGCTCTTAACATATACTCCCTCCTATCATGTCTGGACAGAATTACGGGCACTATCAAATTCAGTCCTAACTTGCGATTCAATTTCACTCAAATTCAGTCCTACTCTTAATATCATTAGTGCCAACGTGTATAACAGTATCACCTTTTGTGCCCTTAAAAGATGATATCTGCTCTACAATATCCTTACCTACAATACCTACAATGCCCTTAAAAGATGATATCTGCTCTACAATATTATCTACTTTTGCACCCTGGCAGACATACTCTGGTCCTATTTCACCTATCCTTCTTGCTCAGCATAATTCCTGTTTTTCTGATAATAGAGTCACCAATAATAAGTAGCTCCTGTGGAACCAGCACATTCTGCCTTGATGATTGCCGCTGTCTTGTCTGATGCCCAAGAGTGAACTCTGGCTTTGAGTTGGGCAGCTAAGTGCTTTATGGGCTCCCATTTTAATTCCTTCAAGGGCATCTATCATACTCTTCAAACTCTCATAAATGCCCATCAGAATGCTGAGTTGGCACCTAATTTCTTCACACTGTCTGTATCCAGCACACAGAAAGACATCCTCCTTGGCTGGATCATGTCCTGTTTCAGAAAGTCTGCAAATATTTCACACATTGCACATTTGTTTAGGCTATGGTGCATTGGAGAACCATCCCCCTTCAGTCCTCATGCCACAGTACACCTGCTGCTCTAGTCTGATTTCCATTTAAATTCAATTTAATTGATTAACAATGAAAATTAATAAGATTAATAAATTTAATTGACAATACTACACTAAGCTAATAGATTCCTAAATGCAGTGATATGTATTACACTAGTTTTATGTTATACCTTATCTATCAAATTCAGGATATACATTATGCTATAGTGTAATGATTGCAATATTATATTAGTTATATCCTTGCTAAAACATTTGTGTTTAACTAAGGAAAAATTCCTTAGCTAAACAAAGAAAAAAGATATGTGCCCAACAGGTGATTAGAACCTTTGAGATACTTATTTATCACAATTAAATCCCTACTATTCCTCTGCACTAATCATTGTGCTATGATATTTGTGCCAAAACACCAATACTGTAGCGGTACAAATAGCAAGTTGTAACTTAAATTTAAAAATAAGCAAACACATGGTTTTGTAATGGATTCATCTATAAAGTTAGTTGTTGTAGAATTTTAGGTGCATTGGCAACTTGGGTCATATTTTACTGTATATAATATGGCTGTAATTTGGATGTGTTTTATGGTTAGTTTGCTGGACAAAAAATCTGATTTTATGATTTAGTTGGGTTAGTTGGTCTCAGGTTTTTATAAAAAGTTGGGTTAGTTGGTCTCAGGTTTTTATAAAAACCTGAGACCAACTAACCCAACTTTTTATAAAAACCTGAGACCAACTAACCCAGCCATGTGAAAAAGGCCCATAAAAGTTCCTTGCATCATTGACAGGATTCGAACTCAGATCTTTTCCATCTGGTGTGGAGAGGACTGGTGATTTGTTGCCAACTGTGCTACCCACAATGGCAAAAATTAACTGAAACTAAATACTAACAAAGTGCTACAAATTCAACTTGAATGGAAATTACCAGACCTGTAGTCCTTTCCATTCACATAGAAAGAGGTCACCATTACAAGACTAAAAAAAAAAAAGTCATACATGCCTTACTTACTCTTATCTCCTTATTGCCATGGATAGACCTTTCTCTTATTTTATTCACCTTACATTCTTGCATATCATACTTTGTTGCAACAGCGTTTAGCACTGTATTTTTATTAAGACAAACTACTCCTATTCTGAAATTAGCCTTGAATGTTGGATCTGATTTGGATTTGCTGTTCACCTTCCTGAAATTGATAACTGATAATGAACCTGACATCAAGTTGAATTGTTTCTTCAGACTTCTGTTTGCCACATGGCCTTTAGTTGCTCTTGTGATGCCTTTAAGGACAACAGTGCATCTTCATTTTCTCTCTTCATATGCACATCACTTGCTAATTCCTATCCTTATCCAGTGAGTTGCCATCTTTGGACTCTTCCAACAAACTGGCTTTCATTAGATGCAATCTCACTCTGACTTGTATAACAGCACTGTAATCTCATTATCCCTAAATGTAAAGATACAGTAAATCATTGATAAGATATTCTGTATCTGTCTACCTAGGCCTTACATACACTTCATGGTATCATATCATATTGTTCTCTGACGGACTTCCAGTAAGGATCTTTTTGCAGCAGATAGACCTTCAATGTTAAGTTGAAGAATACGAAAAGCACACATCTTTGTTCTAGTCAGGATCACTTGGATTTGACTTGCTAATAGCAGCTTCAGTTTCACCAAAGAAGGTTACTCACAGGATGCAGGATGAGAACCTAGCTGCTATGCATTCCATCTCCCCTCTGTGCTTGTGGAACTGTAGAAGATGCTTCACATATATTATCTGGCTGCACCTCCTGGCAGAGCTTCCCTGGAGGAATCACTGCTCTGCATAATAAACCGATGAGGCATTAGAATGGCTTGATTCACTTTAAATTTTTGGACTAGTTCAATTCCTATTTTTTATATTAGTATCTGTTAATTCTTATTATTTAGTTGTCCTATTGTATTTACTATTTATCTTTATATTATTAATTATTGACAAATTACAATTACTGACTTTGATTAATTACAAACTATAAATGTTATTTCATTTTTGTAAACTTTGTGCACACATTTTTGTACTCAATACATTTGAAATAAATAAATAAATATCGTATTGTATTACATTACAACCTTCAGTGCCAACCCCCACCCTTCCATAATGTCTGTATAAGTTGCTCTTGGGATATTATTCCCAAATGGACAGAATTAAAACATAACCAACATTTCCCCTATTTTTCGGTCTTTTGGGGTTCAATGGCCTCAGCACTAAACCTCAACAGACTTCACTTATAACCTTTCCCATCTTGAAGAGTATCTATTTATAATAATTTTTTGCTTGCTTGTCCTTCAGCCATCCCTTTGTCCACAGTGGGATTGTGCCCATAATCCCAGTATGCTCCAGATTTTACAGCAACTCCCAGTTATGGGACTGTATCAAATGTTACTAACTTCTGGGATATAATATCAGATTTGTTTCTTGCATCCAACTCATCATAACACTGAGCACTACACTAGAGCGTCACATGACACAGCAATATTGTACACAACAATATGTTCTTTTCCCACAGGAAGTAGCTATTGTCAGAGACAGGAAATATATTCTGCAAAAAGGATAGGTTAACAAGTACAAGGCAGTTTTGAGAAATGGTTGAGTTAGAATTGAATTTGAAAGTGTCTGCAATCCTGAATAGGCACAATGAGTCTTGTCAATCAATTTGCAAGGCTCATGGGATAAATTTTGTTTCTACATGGACTGTGCTTATTAAAAGGCGAGACAGTTATAGCTGGGATACTTGAATAGAAGAGATGCAAGAGTATTATGATATTGAGCTATAAGAGTATTATGCTATTGAGTTATAAGAATATTATGCTGTTGAGTTATAATAGTATAATACTCATTGATTGATAGGTTTATAAGAAAATTGCCTTTTTAGGGAGGTGGAGATACACAGACTAATAGATTAACAGCAACTTCTGGAAGAGATGAAAAGTGATTCTTGCATTGTTTCCATTAGGATTTGCAAGCTTGGAGAGCAAGGTGTCAGTGATTACAAGGCTTTGTGGGGATCGTCATGAGACAAGCACATGCACAAGCTGTGTTAGGATTACTAAAACAGTTCATGTACATGCATGAACCTGGGTGTGTGCACATATGTATGCACCTTGCATATTTGAACTAATGCCAGGAGTATAGTAAACAGATTTGATGAATTTGAAGTACTGATTAAGTCACTGGCTACCCATACTGATGCCTGCACTTCCCACTGGCTACCCATATCTAGTTGATGTGGGTAGCCAGTGAAATATTGCATCAGTTTGGTGTGACATAGGCACTGGGAAGACAAAAATGAGAGTAGGAGTGTGTTATAGACCAAACGAGTGTGATGAAATATAGTGAATAGCTACATAAACAAACTGAAGGGAGTCACTAAATCAGAATATTTCATAATGGGGAATTTTAAATTTCCAGATATTGACTGAACTTCTGCATTGGTCACTCATACAGCAAGGCTTCTCGATTTATTGGATGACTGGTTTTTACACTAGCACATTAGAGTCAACAAGAGAAAGTAATTCTCTTGATCTGATTATCAGCAGTGACTTTTCATGAATTAATAATATCCAGGTAAAGGAATTGTTAGTTTGCAATGATCAGAATATACTGATAAGGGGAAGAGCTACTTGAAGATATAACTAATGTCAAGGATAAAGAGCCCGTCACCACCAAATACGGAGGATGCAGAAAGGTCAAGGAATGACCACTGCATTTTCCCGGAGCAATATGGCCTTAGTTGCTAATGCTCCTAAAAATTAAATAACAAACAAACAAGGATAAAGAGATTTTGTTTTCATAAAAGATATTACAATGGTTGTAGACAGTTTAAATTCACTTCAGCAGGACCAACTGATAATGTTACCAACTGCAAATTCTGAATGGGAAACATTCAGGGAAGTAATCAAAGAAGATACAAGAAGCTACTAAGCTTTTTACACCAACCGAAAGATATTGTTCACAGTTTAAACCTAAATGGATGTTAGAATAAACTGATGAATCTAATGGTTGAGAAGAAAAATATATACTTTATTTATTTTTTATTTTAATTTTTTTTTTTAAGGCCCTAGCCACTGAAATTAGCATTAGTAGAGGCATTTGATGCAAGAAAGCAAGCTTATGCAGCATCAGCCAAAAAAAAAAAAAAAAAAAACCCACTTCCACTTCACCCCTCTGTTCGTATATATATATATAATATATATGCAAAGATAGGCCCTGTGTTCAGTAGTGTTTAGTGATGAGAGCCTTTCTTTCCTGCTGTGATTGATGGATAAATGAGAGTCAGAAGATGCCAGAGAGAGAGAGAGAGCAGACAGTATAAATGAAAAGAGCACATCACAAACTTCCAGTGTAATGGTTAGGGAGAGCCATTGATTGTATGATATGAAAACAATTCTACTGTTTGTTGAGGACAGTATAACACCTTGTTGTTACATTGAAAATCTCATAAACCCATCGGTCATCCTGTGTTTGGTGAGTGTGGATAATGCATCTTCCACCAGGATAATGCCCATCTACATACTGCCAACATTACCAGATTTGCTCTTCCAGACTTGGATGTTTTCCCATTGCCTTTGAGATCACCAGATCTGTCCACTGTTGAACATGTCTGGAACATGATTGGAAGGAACCTGATCTAAGATTCAATACCTGCACTTCCAATCCCTCTGTTGAGGACTTTCAAGTGGAATAGACCTGAGATAGTATTCCTGCAAGATGACATTCAACACCTTTCAATCAAATATATACCACATTCAATGCTATTAAAGAATGTAGTATTAATTAATTTTGTATTCAAGAACTCAATATTAATGTCAATAGTGTAAGAATTTTTCATTGATATCTCAAGTAAAACTCACTGTAATCATTTTAAATTTAATCATTAATTCCTAATCACTCTTTTGTGGGGTTCTAGTTTTTCTTTGCAAGGTGGCTATTTTCATTCACTTGCATTATAGCCATTTAAAATTCAAATTGCAATCTTTATTATTTCTTAATTCATTTGTGTTAGCTCTCAATGCTGACCTAGTTAACTTTTTTTTAAGCATGTGTTCATTAATGATTGGTCATCTTCCTGAAAATCCTATTTTTTATGCTGTTCTTCTGTATTCTGGGTAGATTACTAAAATACCAACACATAGCAACACTTCACAAAATAGATATACAAAATACATATTAGCTCATATATATTAGTTCACAAAATACACATACAGTATATATGTATTTTGCAAGCTTTTTGTGAATTGATAAAAATATCTTTGATTTTATATTAACATTTTTGTTTTCTAGTTTCCTCTTCAGGCTCCAGGTCCGTCCAGGTTAAGGTTATATCTACAGGGAGGACACATTAATATTTTACTTTCACTTCTAGAGGTTTTACTCTATCTCAGTCGACTTATTGAAGGGCCAAATGCTGGTGGGTACCACAGGATTATGAATCTGTTGCATCTGCTTAAGATGTATTTCCTATTCTTAATCTTATTATTAATGTGAATTTTTTAAATTTTATTTTATTTTTTATTTATTTTTTTAACTGTATACAAAACCATTTGCACGAAGGGATTTATAATCTGAAAGGATCAACTGATGGCAACTTCTGCACACAAAAGGGAAGGATGTGGGGTTTTGGGTCCTAATTGCTGGAAGACCTTGCATAGGTGCTAGGCAAGTTCCTCCTGGTGGTGATAATATTTCTATCCAGGGATCTTCAGAATTCAACCTTTGGCATGTACAACAAAAGACACCATAGTTGTGTTGAATCTGTAATTTAGCTAATCAAGTGATTAAAATGTTATTTTTTTTTTAATTTTTATTATTGATAAAGCTAAATTAAAATTTTTTGACATGAGCCTTTAAAAAGAAAGTTCAGTAAGATCCTCCATTTTTATAACCATACCCATTTTTCATATATTGATTTTCTGACCATTCCTTGTCAATTTTTTTTTAACTAATCTATAACAACACGTGTACCCAATACTCTCAGAGAGAGAGAGAGAGAGAGAGAGAGAACTGCTTATTTAAACTTGAATGGTTGAGCAGTATCAATGTTTCTCAAAAATCATTGGTGCTCAGCAAGCAGCTGTGAAATTCTGACAGTAGTATATACAACGGATTCCGGTTATTTGGGCCATCGGTTAATCGGGGTAGAATTTATTTGAGGCAAATCTTAAAAAAACAGAACCCAATCGAGAAAATAGCCAGGGTTTAGGGTTTACAGAGATTACCCTACGATTGTCTCCAACCGTACCACGTTGTTCGGTCAGATTTCTGGAAGTCACAACCATAAAACAATAAAAACAATTAGCAGTCATCTGTTTATTGGGCTTTTCTGTTAGTGCAACCTATCATAAACAGATAGTAAACTCGATCTTATTGAATTTGCAATAATGCTGACAGCTGGAATTCTGTGGGTTATTATGGTGAAATGTGTTTACATTTCCACGAAATCGTCAATCATATAAAAAAATTAATTTTCAGAATCTTCTTTTCATTCCTATTTTTAAAGCTTCTTTACTTGTTACTCCGTTCTCACTTGTGAGTATCGTGTTACTTGTTGCAGTTTGTGTGTGCCATGTTCTTTATTTGATTGCTTATCTTTTTACTGTTTTAAATTTTAACCCCCTCCCACAAATGTCACTGAACAGAAATGTCAACTAGTTAGTATGTACATATTACAGTACATATTAATTATTCCAGTTATCACGTATATTCTTCTGATTTTCACTTATCATTTAATTTTTTTAATTGGTAAGGTAATAAAGGGTAAATTTTTGTTTAATTTTATAGCTTTACTTTTATAGCCTGTAGATAATATTCCTCCTATTTTTGCTAATTAGAATCGCTTTTAATAGAATTAAAACAATTCACAAATATGATCACAATGACGGGTGCTTACTACACATCATATAGTGAATGGTACTTTACTATGGTCAGTCCATTGTAACGTGATTTAATTGTACAGTGAACCAAATATAAAGTGGGGGTCCATTGTTTTTTTTTTTAACTATTTATGTGAAACTTCAGATAATTGGGGTAGCCGCTTAATCGGGCCAAAATACACTAGTCCTGGTGTGTCCCAAATAACCGGATTCGACTGTATATTATTTGTATCAGTTTTTAAAATATAGTATCAGTTTAAAAAAAAAAAAAATCTTTCTTACTCTCTATATCCCCCCCCTCTCTCCCAGTCCATTGCTGGTCCAGAAGGGGCAATTGTCCACCTTCAAAGCCTGAGCAATTTGGAACAGATACTGTCTGTTCAGGCTTTGAAGGTTTATGGTATTGAGGCTACTTCCCTCAGCATGGGGCACATGTACATGGTGAGGAGGACCTCATAGTGACGTTGCTAGTCCTTCAGATTAGCATCACTGGGATCCAACACCCATAGCCTAGGTTCCTGGCTAACATCATAAGGAGGTGATTATACCCATGTATAAGGCAATGGTCAGACCACACCTTGTGTACTGCATACAGATCTGGAGACCTCATTTTAAGAAGCATGTAGAGCTGCTGGAATGAGTATAGAGAAGGGGAATGAAGAAGTGCTCTTACCAAGAAAGGCTAAATTTTGCAAATTGCAGCATCTGGAGACTAGGCACCTGCAAGGTGTCTGATTGAGGTGTATAAGGCCTTGAATGGTTTGAGCAAGCTCAAAGCTGATGGGATTTATTCTTTCTCTTGTTCAGATTACTCACCTGAGGGAACAAATTCAAATTGAGGAAAGACAGTTGTAGAATAGATGTGCAGAAATTTGCCTTTAGCCAGCAGGTGATTGATTGCTGGAACAAACTTCTATCTGTTGTAGAAGTTGGCAGCTTAAATAAATTCAGTGCAGAACTAGACAGATGGAAGTTTGCAACCTGTGGATTTCTACAGTTTGCAGCACATAGCAAACATCCAAGATTCTTATTAGCATTAGCAGAGGCATATGATGCAAGAAAACAAGCTTATACAGCATTAGCCAAAAAAAAGGAATCCTGGGATTGAGGGGGCCAACTTACACATGCCACTTTGGCCATTTCTTTGACAAGATGGGTGGTCCTGGGATGGCTTACCCAGGATCATGAAATCAGGTAATGGGTTTGCCTGAAAAAATCAACTATGTACCTTACTTGAAAGGGTTTCCTTGGTATAGTTATTTGTTTCTTTCATAGTTTCTTCAAATAAACAGTTAAAAAACAGCTGAAAAAAAAATATGTAAGTTTGGTTTTTGGAATACTTTGTTTATCCAACTGAAATCCATAGCTGCAAACAGTGAAGAGAAAATATTTTAATGTAAACATTTACCTTGCTGTGTGCGCATGCGTGTGTTATGAGGTTTACTGGCACATAAGCTGAATTGGCTATATCTTGCGTGGTCTCCAATTTTGCACATCACCTTCAAGTTACAACTTATCAGTTTCTTTTTCTCTGCTGGTAGACACATTGTTTTGGTTGAAAATAATGTTGTCCCTCTTAAACAAAAGCAATTCAAATTCTGAATAAGAAGTTTATAACACTTTATCAGTTTATTCACTAGAAAGGCCATTATGAGATGTTGACATTATATCTAAATACTTCACTCACACAAGAGTGTAAATTGCTCTGCAAATGATATACATTTAGATATAGATGTGTTATACCCCATATTTTTAACAATTGGATATAAAATATAAACATAAGTAAACATCGATTTAGTTTTTCAGTTTACTTGAAGTATAAATAGATTGCAATACAATAATTGTACTAGCAGCAGAAAAAGAAATCGAATAATTGTCAGTTCTGACATTCAGAACATTGGATGGGAAGTGTAATTTTATGATGTTGCAAGGATTAATTTCCCTTTTTTCAAAACTTTTTTCAGATTATGAACTGGATTTGCTCATGAGTCAGTGCCACTCATTGATGAGCATTCTCTATACTTTTCAATTTGGTAATTCGAAATTTGGTTTTTCTCACCATTTCTAACATCTTTAAAATTCTATCAGTCTACATCTACACTACTCGACAAAATTAACAGCACGAAATGTTCTTCATGAATATTTTATTGAGAACGTTGTCATTGAAGGTGAATATTTGATATAATGGGCAATCTGGCATGCAAATTCCAAGTATCCAATAGAAATTATCTACCAACTTACAGAGCCACACATTATAAACACACAGGTTGCGACAACGTCATTTCATTCCATGTTTTTTTTTTTTTTTTTTTTTTTTGGCTTGCTAAATGGGATGGCCACAACTCCAGTACTCAGGATGGTGCATCATTGTCATTTAGATGATTTTTTTAGATGGTGGGCGATTGGATGATCTGAAGCCAGCCAGAGGTGGCACATTGGGTTAATGTGTCATCTCAGCACTATGGAAGCAGTTTCAGGAGGCAGGAACCATTACAAGAAGAGCTGGTCAAGGTCGCACAAGGGCTACATCAACCAGAACTGACTGCTGTCTGAATTTAACAGCAAGACAGAACCCTACGATCCGTCATCAGCTGTCTCTTTAGGTTGCTGCAGCCACAGATAAAAATATTTCCAACTAGACTCTGTTAAAAAGCCTCAATTCAAGTGGACTCAAAGCAAGGAAGCCAGTAGTTCGTATCCCATTAACCCAAAACCACCACAGAGCTCATTGAAGCTGGTGCCATGAACATGTGACTTGGAACCCTGACAGATAGGATGCAGTTCTTTTCTCTGATGAGTGCCATTTTAGCCTACAAACAGATTCTAGACATTATTTCATCTGGAGACAGCAAGGAATGCAGTACCATCCTTCCAACATCAGAAACAGACACTTACAGTGGAGACAGCATTCTCATGTGGTGCAGAATAATGATCAACAACTACACTCTTTTTCATGTTTTTGATAGGATTGCCATAACTGCGCAGAGGTACTGAGAACAGATCCTCGAACCCTATGTGCGACTTCTTAGGGGGTACAGTTGGCCCAGATTTTCTTGGTAGATACCCTTATTCAGCTGAGCATGGTTCATCGTTTGGCCCAGATTTTTTGGCCAACTGTATCCCTAAATCCCTCCACCACTCTGGGCCAGTTGGCCCAGAGTGGTGGAGGAATATCTAGAAACTGAAGATATCCAATGACTGCTGTGGCCAGCACCATTATCAGACTTAAATCCAGTAAAACGTGTGGTGGGATGCCCTTGGGCATTGCATTGCATGCCAACAGTCAACGCCTCAGTCACTCGATGAACTAAGGTCTGCGCTCGTGGAAGAATGGGATTTGTTGCCACAGAGTCTTGTAGATACCCTTATTCAGCTGAGCATGGTTCGCCACTGTCAGGCCTGCTTATCCATTGGAAGGGATCATACACCATACTGATGTCATGAGACCATATTTTCGAGCATATTGTATCGACTTCTGTAACGTTTTTTTTTATCTAACTTTGTTGCATAAATTTAGCTTTGCACCACACGTAAAAAAAATTATGTATAACACAGAATAACTCATACTCTATGATATCGAGGTGTAGTTGAAAAGTTTGTGGCTGAGTATGAAAGGGTAGTGGCACAGTGTAAAAAATTTCTGTGCTTAATGTATAACACTTCAATTAGTAACCCATGAAGTTTCATGCTGTTTCATTAATATCTTTTTTTAATTACAGGTCCTGAATTCAAAATTGTGTGAATGAAGAAAGATGGACAGAATCAATCACTGCAGTAATCCAATATTTGAGAAAAAAGGGACTTATATCAATGGCAATTCAATACAATATTGTGGGAAGATGCCCTTCCTATTAAGTGTGCATGGTTAAGTGCGCAGCAGAATTTACACAAGGGAGGAAGAGCCTGGACTTTGACTCATGCTCTGGAAAACCTGCAACGTCCATCACTTCAGAAGTTGTTAACAGTGTGCATGATCTGGTGATGAGTGCTTGGTGAGTGACAGTTTGGTACATTCAATCTTGGGCATCTCATCTGAACATGTGTACTACATTATAACAGAAGGTTCTTGCCATGAAAAATGTGTCAGCACAGTGAGATCCAAAATTGTTGATAAAAGATAAAAAGAAAATGCACAATTGTCAAGTGATCATTTTCATCGTTTTAAAGCAGATCAGCAAATTTCCCGACCAAGGAGAGGTCCAAACAGTGGAAACACAGCTCTTCTTTCCACCCAAGAAAACCAAGTAGATTCCTTCTGCTAACAAGGTGATGGCATTAGGTTTTTTGGGATGCTGATTTAGCGTTGCTAATGTAATCTTCAGAAAGGCCAGACAATTTTACACAGGGGCATTTTACACAGACCTTGTGAAGTGTTTGCATGAAAATATCAAAGACAAATGTTGAGGAAAAACTCAACAAAGGAATCTTGTTACATTAGGACAGCATGCCTGCTCACAAGTCTGTTGTTGCCATAACTGTACTGCATGAGTACAGTTCTTGATCATCCCAAATATTCACAGATCTAGCACCATCAAACTTTCACCTATTTCCTAATGAAAAATACCTGGCTACCATCCATTTCTTCGCAGCTGAAGTCAATTCATTGCAGAGTCAGTGGCAAAAGTGAACTAACTTCAAAGGGAACCATGTTGAAAAGTAACATGTTACCAAATTCCTCAAATAAACCCTTCATGATCAGACTATGAACTTTTCAAATGCCCCTTGTAAGACATGACTTCTCATATTCCACATATTTTATATAATGGTGTGACACTAGAACACCTGATGGCCAATTCATTAACTAAAGACAAACTTAAGTACAGATTTACAGAATTGTTTTAGAAAGTTTGGATTTAATTGCAGATCTTTAGTTTTACTGTTTTTTTTTTTTGTTTTTTTTTTTGTGAAAAAAGAGAAAGCTATATTATGATGGTGAGCAGAAAAAAGATCAAATTAACAGTTTCCATTATAAATCCAGAGTTGGCAGCTATGAAAATCTTGACAGTGACTTTTTGGAAATTACACTATACAATAATAGGTTCACAATGGTTTGAGAACTCTTACAACTGCTGAACATTAGCATAAGAAGTGTCCATTCCGTTATTCGTGATCCTAGTTATTGTAAAGCTACAGTCCAAATTTCTTTTGAATACTTTGAATTTCAAAGTAGACTTCACATCAATACTTATAAAATCTAATGATTGCAGAATACCCTTTCAGAAAGCCTTTTTATTGTTATAGTCTTTTCATAATGAAAGATAATGATTTGATTGGTTATAGTTACACTTTTTTTTAGAATCATATCCAGTGACAGTGAGTTTTCTCCCCACCCCCCCTCATTCTTAGGAATTAAACTGTGGCTGTCTATCTCTGTTTTTCGCCTTATTTCATGTATTCCTTATTTCTCAGCTGTTTCTAATTTTGTTATAACTGTAATAGATATAGCTTCTTTGGTAGCACTATTATTATGAACATTAATGTGATAGTTATTTTCTGAAACTTTAACTGTAAGAGTTCTAAGTTAAACCATCTTTACTCAGCCATACAGCTTGTTGTTTTGCTTGTTAGTGTACCTGAAATGAGCCTCATCTGCAAATTACATTCAATCAGTAATAGCATTTTTTTGCGTGATCAATGAAAACTTAGTACAAAAATTAACCCTTGTTTACTGCAGTTAACTGGGATCTGCAATAATTGAATATTGTAGTGTGTAAAACCCATATCCATTCAGATTATATTAATAAGTCAAGGTAATTTTTAGGCCAAGTAATTACAAAAGTTGTGCAGTAGGTTTTCTCAACTTCAAAGAAACACTTGTATACATTTAACAGTCTTATATAACAGTATAGTGGTTGTGATACTTGTCACTTGGTTTTAAAGGTCTTGGTTCAAGTCCTGGCATTGGCTGGAGGAATTTCTAAAAGCCTCTTTGATCAGGGATGTAGTTAGCCAATCTCAGATGGAGGGTGTAGAGTATTTCCCCCCCCTCCACATAATTCATTCTAGGTTTTTCTGCCTGATAGTAAGTCACAACATGCAAATCACACTTGTATAGACATAACAGCTTAGACCATATATGGGTATTGTCTAACTCACTGCTGTGTCTAAAATCCAATAACAATAATAAAACATGTAATCACATATTATGTACTGACTTTTGCTAATTCCCTTTTCGCTTTTTTGTCATCTTTTCCATCACTTGTTAATTCAGATACTTTGACTAACTCAGCATCGTGTTTAGCATCAGTTTTTCATGAGCTTTTTTAATGTCAAATTTTATATAAACATTTGTGTGCAATGTACTTTCACAGAGTTGCCATATGATAAAATAATGAATGTACATTTTTGTAGGCTCTATGACAGTTTGTTACTTAGCAGTATGTTATAATTATAGTAGGACCTTGGTTACTCAAGCTTCTAACTGAGGTCTCTGTTAGTTACACTGGCCAACCAAAGTCAAAAAGGCGCCTCCGTAGCCATGTGGGAAGGAGCAGCAGTGCGTAGCACACGCTTCTTGATTAGACCGGGGTTCGAGCCCGTCACCACCAAATACGGAGGATGTGGAAAGGTCAGGGAATGACCACCGCACCGGAGCAATATGGCCTTAGTTGCTAATGCTCCTAAAAACCAAATAACAACAACAACAACAACAACCAAAGTCAAAAAAATGAAAATGGATAATATAGTACAAATTGTTAAAATAATTCCCTTCTAAATCAGAAATGGATATTCTTTTTTTTTTTTTTTTTTTTTTATGAGAACCCCAAACACGAAAGGTATCAAAACCTATAGTACTTAGTACCGTGCATGGGTTGAAGGAGAAGTATGGGGAGAGGGGAGGGGGATGCCGGAAACTTTGCTCTAGAGACTAAACATGGGTTTCACCACTTCAAGCCTCCAATAAGCAAAGTGGTGGTATTTCACCGGTTGATGAAAGTCATCTACCACCTGAATTCATGCCAGTTAGTAGCACAGGTCTTGCAATTCTTTACATGACGGCATGCAAACTTATAAGTTGGCTGATAACTTGAACTGGAAAATATTAACAACCAGAACATTGATATTCTCCAACAAAAATGAGCTTCATTATATTTTATTTTCAAAAATATATCCAATTCATATTGTTCAAATATGCACACTGGCCAAAAAAAAAAAAAAACCCTTTGTTCCAAATAACAGCAAGTATGCAGCATGGCATTGATTCTATAAAGTATTTGAATGTATTTTGGTCTAATTGTAACCATTCTTCAAGCAAAATGTTGCATAGCTGCAACAAAGTTGAAGGAATTGGACATTGTAGCTGAATAACACTCTCCAGCATATCCCACACATTCTCAATAAGATTGAGATTGGGTGAATGTGGGGGCCAGGAAAGATGGTGGAAATCCATGTCATGTTCTCAAAACCATTCTTGCATGATTCTGGCATGATGTGCTGTTGCATTATCATCCGTAAAGTGGCCATCACCTTCGAGATGAAAGTGTAACACTGCAGGATGTTGTAGATCTGATACAAAATACTGGTACTCCCTGAATGACATTTGAACTTCCATTGGTATCCACTGACCCAGTGCAAGCCAACAAAACATTTCCCATACCATGATACCACCTCCATATGCTTAAGTTGTCTTAACAAGGCAAGAAGGATCCATCGCTTCTTGAGGTCCTTTTTTCACTGCACTCTGCTTACCACCAGTGCAAAAAGCGTATCACGATTGGCCTGACCACATGAATTTCTTCCATCGTTCCACTTTCCAATCATGAAGTTCTCAGCACTCCTACAAGCGGATTTTTCTATTTTTCTCTGAAATAAGTGGCTTCCAAAATTGGCCAATACCCAATTTCTTCAATTCCCTGCACACGATACAGGTTGAAATAGGGTAGTTCTGCACCTGGTTCAGATGTTATTTGCTGTACACTGGATGTCCGGTCCTCTTTAGAGTACGACAGCTTCACTCTTGAAATATAGTTTTCTGCCACATTTATGCCTTTAAGATGTGGAAGAACTGCTTGCTTTTCAGTCATTAAAATCCTTTGAGATAGATGCCTTTAAGAAACCACTTGGGTTTTGTTTTTTTTTTTAGGAGCATTAGCAACTAAGGCCATATTGCTCCGGGAATATGCGGTGGTCATTCCCTTGACCTTTCGGCATCCTCCATATTTGGTGGTGACGGGCTCGAACCCCGGTCTAATCAAGAAGAATGTGCTACGCACTGCTGCTCTTTCCCACCTGGCTACGGAGGTGCCAAGAAACCACCTATGTCTTTCATTTCTTCAGTCATGGCTTTGCTAAACATGCACCCACGATAAGACCTTTTTCAAAATCTGATAAATCACACATTTTCCTCATTCTGGCTTCAGATTACTGCAGTCGAACAGCCTCTGCAGTCTTTATATTCAAAGAGGCAACATGTCATTACCCCATGTCACAATTCAGTTTGCATTGATTCATATTTATTTGCATTTCTTCTATCTGTGACTGTCTTAATACAAAACTTTGTATTTTTTGGCCAATGTATGTATTATACACTAATTCTCATTGTTTCAACATTTGATGTTACAATTAACTATAAACATTTGAATTTATTGTTAGTGATACCTACTTTAATATTTTGGAAAACTTATGGGAAATTAAAAAAGAGGAATGACTTGTACTTAATTTTCAAAAATAAACATCACAACAAGTGGTTAGCTGCTGCATTAAGTTTTCAACAGCGTTGTAGTGTACATATATAAAGGGGGGGGGGGAAAGTTGAGTTTTATGTTATTGAAGATTTCTGTTATCTGTGCCAATCATGATCTTGTTCATTGTGGATAATCAAGATCCATGCTGTGTTTAATTTGTGTATGACTCCCATTTTTTCTGCATGGTGTTTTTAAAAATAGACTGTTACAACTTTAAAACTTGCATATTTTTGTATAAACCCTGAAGCTGCAGAATTGTTGATATTTGCTTTTTTTTTTCTTTTTTTTTAAATCTATTTTTATGTTACATTTTAAATTGGTATTTCTAGATACCTTTATAGCATTAAACTTTATTTGCTTTATTTGGTCTTTCTGGTAAATGGTAGCTATTATTTCAGGTCACTCAGAAGAAAAACATGAGCTTCAGATGACTACAGGTATTGTGGGTGCATTTCAAGGTAAGTTTGATTCAAATTTAACCTGTATCAGTAGTTGATATTTTCTGTAATTGAATATAATTGATTATTGAATTATTTAGAATTGGCCTGATATCACTTTAAAAAAATTACCTTTTTTTTTTTTTTTTCCTCTGACACATTGTCCTATATTATTTGTGATTAATGATGTTTGTATTTTAATTAATTATATGGATTGAAATATGCATCAGGACTATAGTGGTTTGGAGAGGGCTAGCTTTACGCATTATTCTTTATAGTATATTAAAGTTTAAAAGTAATTGCAATGAAACTTAGATTATTGTTTATGCTAAGAAATATGTAATCAGTCTCATCATTTAATGACTGTTCCTTTGAATGTAAAATTTTTAGATAATGTGAGTTGGTCCTTTTATGGATCTTGGAATGTTTACAGATGACTATAGGCAAATTATCTGTTGTTACAGAATGTTGTCAATGCATTCATGAAGACACTTGAGTTAGCATTAGCATTAAAAAAAAAAAAAAAAAACTCTTCCCATCTCACCCATCCATTCGTTCCAAATGTTTGTCTAGTTCTGCCTTGAATTGATTTAAGCTATCAACTTCCGCAATGACAGATGGAAGTTTGTATTTATCAATTACTAAATATTTTTATAAATAAGTTTATCAAATACTAAATATTGGTTGTTTTTTTTTTTGTAATTTTTTTACTTGTTTTATCTTGTTCTATATGCAGTTCAGCTAAATAGGATATAATAAAATATACAGTACCTTATTATCAACTATAAACTTACGTTTAATGATTAAAAATAAAGTTACTAATAAACCAGTTAGTTATAATAAACTAATAAACCACTTACTAATAAAGTTACTAATGACCTACTTCCCAAGGAATGATGTGCTGAAGTAATGCAAAATTCTGTTCAAATACAAGACTTGAGAATTTTGTGCTAGTCCTAATGGAATAACATATCTTCGTCAAAATTCTGGTTAAAGATGAAGATTAAGCTTATAACAAAAATGTATACAGAGTCTTTGCAGTGAGAGTCAAACTGCCCAGGAGTTGAGGCAATCAATGGAACATTGCAGCTGTCTTCCAATTATCTTCTTGCAACATGATTGACTAAATATAAGGTAACTGAAACTGAAGGCTCTGCTTACAACTGGAACTGGCGGAAGTTAGAATTACCATTGGTAAAGGCATATGATGTAAGAAAGCAAGCTTATACAGCATCAGCCAAAAAAAACCCTTCTTATTCACCCATCCACTCACTCCTGATGTTTGTCTAGTTCTGCCTCGAATCTATTTATGCTATCAACTTCTACGACAGATGGAAGTTTGTTCCAGCAATTGACCGCCTGCTAGCTAAAGGCAAACTTCAGCACATCTATCCTACAACTCCCTTTCCTCAATTTGAATTTATGCCCTCTCAGGCGATTATTCTGAGCAAAAGGAAGAATCCCATCAGCATTGAGCATGCTCAAACCATTCAAGGCTTCTACACCTCAGTCAGATCACCTCACAGGTGCCTAGTCTCCAGACACTAATTTGCAAAACTTAAGCCTTTCTTCGTAAGAGCAACCCCTTGTTCCATTCATTAATCTTGTTGCCCTTCTCCGTACTCGATCCAACAGCTCTACGTCCTTCTTAAAATGAGGCCTCCTGACCTATATACAGTAATGAACGTGTGGTCTGACCATTGCCTTATACAATATGATAATCACCTCCTTATCTCTGCTAGAAAAATTTCTGTATATCATTGACAAGACACCATGAGTTGCTCTTGCAGGCCATCTGCACTGCTCAGAAAACTTTATATCTGACTGATTACCCCCAGGTCCTTTTCGTTTTCTAATGCTGTAGTCTAATACCACACAGTTGATACATTACTCCTGGGTTACTGCTTCCCATATGCAGTACGTTACATTTGTCAATGTTAAACTTCAGCTGCCTCCTCTCAGCCCATCTGCTCAACTTTTCTAGATCCTGTTGCAGTAGCATACTGTCATTAACAACCCTGCCAACCTTCGTACCATCTGCAAACTTAAACATTAAGCCTGATATACGATCACCAATATCATTAATTAATACGAAAAACAAAATGGACCCAACACTGAACCCTGGAGGACTCCACTAATAAAATTAGTCCAAGAAGAGGAGTGTCCATTGATTACCACTCTGTCTTCTCCCCCTCAACCATCCCTTTATCCATAGCAGCAATTTGCCTCCAATGCCACACTGCTCCAATTTGTGCAACAGTATCAAAAGCCTTTCTAAGATCCAAATATATGATATCAAAATTATTCTTTGCATCCAGTTCCTTTGTGACTACATCGTAGTATCCAATCAAATTGGTCAGACAAGACTTCCCCTTAAACCTATGCTGTGTCCGAGCTATAACTGAAGTCTTGTCTAGATGATCCTGCAGTGCTTCTTTAACCAGTGCCTCCATTAATTTTTCTGGAACAGAAGTTAAACTAACAGGCCTGTAATTACTAGCGTTGCCCTTTGATCCTGCTTTGTGAATTGGTGTCACATTTGCACATCTCAAATCCATGGGTAGCTCCCCTGAATCCAAGGAAGCTCTCATAATTATGGCTAACAGTTTGCTTACTTCCTTTGCTGCCTCCTTTAATATAACTGGATAGATCCCATTCACCCCAGGTACCTTTCTTATGTTTATCTTCAACAATTTCTCCTCCACTTTGCTTTCAGTTATTACAAAATCATCTAGCTCACTGCCAGAATTTAATACACCTCTGGCATTCCCTTCCCTGAATAACTCGTCATGTATAAATGTAGATGTAAAATACTCATTTAGTTTGTTAGCTACCTGAGCAGGATCATCAACAGTTGAACCATCAGGATCAAGTGGACCAATCTGATTCATTCCCTTCCTTTTTGAGTTTACATAAGTAACGAACTCTTTGCTGTTTTTCTTTGCATCCTTGCCAAAGATCTCTCATACTCTGCCTTTGCCTGCCTAACCTTTGTAACCTGGTTACAGACCAGCTTATATCTATCATAGGCTTGCATGTCACCTGTTAATTTATATGTATCCCATGCATTCTTCTTCTGTGCCACATGACTCATTAGTTCATCTGACATACATTTAGGCCTGAACCTTGAACAATATTTCTTAGTTGGTGTGAAAAGCCTAGTAGCTTCCAAGATTAATTCTTTGAATGCTTCCCATTTTGAATTTGCTGTTGGTAACACCATCAGTTGGTCCCACCGTATAGAATTTAAAAACTGTCTCAGACCACCATAGTCACCTTTATGAAAGCAAAAACTCTTCCCTTTGCCCCTGATGGTAGTTAGCTCTTTGAATAAATCCCACTTCAGCACACTGTGATCACTGCCACCTAGTGGTTCCTTTATCTGCAGATTCTTAATGCATGAAGAATCACTACTGATAATCATATTGAGTATTACTCCCTCTAGTTGCCCCCCCCCCGAAAATGCTGCTGTAGAAAATAATCATCCAATTAATCCACAAAAGCCTTGCTAGTGTGTGTGTGTGACCAATCTACAAATTCCAGTCAATATCTGGGAAATTAAAATCCCCCATTATAAGACAATCTGATTTACTGGTTCTCTGTACAGTTGTTTATTATGCCCATCAGAGTCATTAGGCCTATAACACACTCCTACTCTCAATTTTGCTTTCCCAGTGCTTATGTCACACCAGACTGACTCGACACTGCTCTGTCCACCCATGTCAACTGGCTGTACTTCCTTGGATTTTGTGTGTTTCTTTACTAATAGCCTAACCCCTCCTCCCTTCTTATCCTGTCTATCCTTCCTGTGCACATTGTACTCCCCAAATTCCATTTCTGCATTCCTTATATCTGTGTGACACCACTTCTCTGATATCCCAACAATATCTGCTTTTGATGTTTTGACCAACACCTCAAATTCATCAAATTTATTTACCAAACTTCTAGCATTGGTGTACACGCAAGTATACATGCACCTGTTCTTATTCTTAGCTACCCTAACACAGCCCATGTATTTACTTGTACCACAATGACTCTCAGCAGTCTCTGAAATCCCCCGCACCTTGTTTTCCAGGCTGCTGCTCATTCCAATTGAAGCAATGCAAGAATCACTTTCACCTCTGCCATCCACTGCTGTTAGTCTATTAAGTCTATGTATATCCCCAGGCCGGCAGTTTTCCGACCCACCTAACACTGCCTCGATAGCTTCAGCAAATATCCTTGCACCCTTTGTATTTAAGTATATCCCATCCCCATAGAAGCAGTCTCAAATTCATGGTGCTCGAGGGGGGGTAAGGACTGCAGAAGTACAGAGAGAATTGCAAGCAACATGAACTCCAAATGACAGCACCACCCAGAGATTCATTATGCAGATGGACATTGATGTTAGGCGCAATTCAAAGCAGGCCTAATGTCAGCTGTAGATGACTCAGAGGCTGGGAAACTGAAGGAAAGAATGATTGACATAAATGGGTCAGAGTTAGAGTTTGTGATGGAATGCATTCATGTCAGTATCTAGGAGGTTTCTGCATATTTCTCTCCCATCCAGATTAGACAGATACAGTAAGGTCTGTCTCTGTATTTGTCAGTTTAGCCCGTGACATTTTGTATATGCAGTAAAGTAGATAAGGTCTGGTTAAGTTATAGTAATCATAGTGGATGCTCCACAGTCTAACTCAGACTAGATGCAATCAAGTCTGAGTACTGATTGGATCATGGATGCTGATTTCTGCATTCATGGTTTCTCTTGCCTAGTCCAGAAATGAAATATCTTCCCCCCCAGTGGAAACATGCAGATACTCTACACCAAACAATTTCAAGTGGTATAGATGTTCTTGGGAGAAGGTTCTGTATGCCATTTTATGGATCTGGTTGTGGGGGGGAGGGGTCATTTTAGCTAACTCTATACAAAAGGATATGCAAATCTCCTGGGGGGGGATTTGCATGCCCTTTACACAGAGGTCCTTAAAAATAAATTTCTTCCATCATCTCTCTGCAAAAAGACCAGAATTGCTCTAGAACAGTAATGGTGCAATTTCACAGTACTTTTGTGTGGAATCATTTTATATATAAACTTTTGCCCTGTACTTGTGCTAACTAGACCTAACTTCAGGAAACTTATGGTTCTTCAGAGAACTGAAAAATCATCTCCATTCTGCAATAAATAAAATAATATATTGTCAAAAATAACCAGACACCTGCACATTTCAAAAAAAAAAAAAATTATTGATAGAATATTTAATAACGTGTCAACTCACCTTTAACCTTAATTACATACTGTATCCTTGTCAGTAGACTCTGAACCAAATTTTGATAACATACAAAGCAGTATTTTGGTCTCTTCCTTCTTCAGAACAGCAGTCATTTCAGTAAAGACATGTTGGGCTAACCAGAAGCCACTATTCTTGAAGTCACTATAGGCTGTGCTGCAGATTATGGCACACTGTCATGCTGAAGCAAAATTGATCCTCCTCATACTGCTGCCGCGGTATAGGAAGAGCAAATTTCCAGAGTCTGTGTCTCATGGCATTCATTGTCCAAGAAACAATGGTTAAAGAACAAACCACAATAAAACATCCAGACCATGACAACACCACTGCCCAAAAAATCATGAGAAAACCAGGATTCATCACTCCATAACAGTGTTCCTGTAGAACTGTTATAGTGTATTTCACATCAGGCACGCCATATTAGCCAGATATAAACCATAATTAAGAAACATCAATGTCATTGTCACATTTTATCACATTTACCTTTACCACATTTTCTGCACTGGCTGCTATGTTGATGAAACTGGCCGAAGATTCATAAATACTAATAGATAGGTGCAATATGGCCAAAGCTGCTTCTGCACCAAAAAATCCAACAACCAACTAGCAAGCCATATGCGCTGCAGCTTTTCCATAAAAACTGATGTTTTCTGTGTATCATCTTTGTATTAATGTCAGTACCTCTGGCCTCCTTGAAATCCTAGTTGACAGCATTTTATGAGGACTGATGGGATCTATATGTCATTCTTCTAAGTACTCTGGTCTCATTCTACAAATTTCTGCAGTCAGTTCAAAGATTTCCCAACTGTGGTAGGTAGCACTATGATATTTCCATTTGTTGATTATAGCAGCAGCAGCAGTTGAGCTTGGTGTGGCAGAAATGTGTATGGTAGGTATGGTTAATTTTTTCCAAGATCCCATAAATGTCCAGATACTTTTGGCAATATAGTGTAAAATATAAACGGAAACAGGCTATGGTCTCAGGATTCGTGTTAAATATATAATAATGATAATAATGCAGTATCACTGAGAAAACAGAAAATAACACAGGTTGAAGTAAATATTTTCTTTAATAATAAACTTGGGGACAAGTTAAAATAAAATAAGATAAAAGTAACAAATCACAATAGCTTTCAGATGGAGCATGCCCTTCTTCAGTTGTAAACGTTATTACAAAAAGTACAGAATGTCATGTGCTCAGCTATGGTTGTAATGCGAGGCAAAAACTGCATGATACAGGTGCAGGCAACGATTAATTGTTGGAAGTAGAGACTTGCGGTTATAGCTGCAATGCTTGGCTATGCTGCGTGCATCGACGTTTGTTATTTTGGAGGATGGTTGCCTCAGTGATGGGATGGATGCAACCTCCTCTGATCCGGTTAAAGGAATTGCTACAACACGTGGAGCGATTCCAACCAGACTTGACGATGGTAGTGGTAGGATCGGTCGATAACCACATTGTGGCATGGGTTGATGTCATGCTGTCCATCCAATCTATCTCTATCAAATGATCAGGTAATGGCCTCGTTTGACGTAGTCTCTCTCTTCACTTCAGTCCCAGTCCAACTGGCCATCACATGTGCCAAAGAACTCCTAGACAACGACCAAACCCTGAGCAGCAGAACTTCTTTAACTGCCAACAACATTTACACCGCTCTCAGATTGTGCCTGACTTGGTGGTGCCGTCATATACGGTGAATCCCTTTACAGGAAAATTCATGGTACAGCTATGGGTTCACCCGTTAGATCAGTCATGGCAAACATCGCAATGGAGGAACTGGAGAGTCACGCATTTACAGATGTGCCAGATCCTGTAGCCTTTTGGTGTCGCTACGTAGATGACGTGTTTGTGATCATTCCCCACGAGTCAGACTTTTGTGTCACCTCAACTCTCCGTTGCTCTTCCTTCAATTCGCCATTGAACTGGAGTCAGGCAATGCCCTTCCTTTCTTGGATTCCCTTGTTCGATGCGTGGGCACACGTTTAAAGATATCAATCTATCTCATGCCAATGTGTGCTGGCCAATTCACCAACTACCGTTCGGCACGAGCATGCAGCCATCTTCTCGGCGTTGTGCGAGCCCTACTAACCTGCGTCTGGACCCACTCCAGTTCTGTGGATGAGGGGTGCACTGAGATCGCTCAGGTAAAAGCAAATCTGGCAAAATGCGGCTACCTTGCCAGTGCCTTAGATAGGTGTGACCTACAAGCCCGTGACCATGTTGCCAACCCTATGGCCACACGCAGCGATGACCCCACCTCCTTTATCCCTTACTATCCGAACCTGTCACAACAACTTTCTAGAATCTTACTGGTTCACGGGATAAAGTGCTTACAGCTTCCGGGCAGAAGATTGTGGTCCCTCGTTTCTATGGTTAAGACACCGATTCCTTCCACCCACATGGAGCAGCTTGGTGTACCACATTTTCTGCACTGGCTGCTATGTTGATGAAACTGGCCGAAGATTCATAAATCGAGTCTCTGAGCACGAGAAAGCAATTCATTCCGCGGATGTGTAACAGTGACTGCTGAGCACTTCTAATGCATTTTAAATAAATAAAATAAATTTTCTGTTTATACTCCGGGACGGCCAATCAACCCACGCCACAGCGTCAAGATTATCAACCGATCCCACCACTACCATCGCCTAGTATGGTTGGAATTGCTCCACATCTCATGTAGCAATTCCTTTAACCGGATCAGAGGAGGTTGTATCCATCCCATCACTGAGGCAACCATCCTCCAAAATAACAAACGTTGGTGCACACAGCATGGCCAAGCATTGCAGCTATAACTACAAGCTTCTGCTTCCAACGACTAATTGTTTCCTGCACCTGTTTTCACCTCGCATTACCAACATAGCTGAGCACATAACATTCTGTACTTTTTGTAATAACGTTTACAACTGAAGAAGGGTATGCTTCATCCGAAAGCTATTGTGATATGTTACTTTTATCTTATTTTATTTTAACTTGTCCCCAAGTTTATTATTAAAGAAAAATTTTACTTCAACCTGTTTTATTATATAATAATGCCGTATTGCAATATATAATAATGCAATACTGCATTATTATATATTTACTGTAAAATATAAGAACAGATGACAATCAAATTATAGATGGGCCAATATAGTGAAGTTTTATTTATTTATTGATTGATTGCTGTTCCACCCAGATAATTTCATACCTAATAATAAAAATAGTGAGAATTCAGTAAAATGAGATATATCATTTTTTTAAAAAAAAAATAATATAGTTATTATTTCCTTCCAGAATTGATAAATAGGATACGACAAGAAATTGCATCAGGGGAAGAATCTTTAAAACTTGTTCAGTTGAATGTTATTCTAGAGGAACTTGTGAATAGTGTAGAAGTGAGTTTTTACAGCCTTTTCTGCGTATATCTCTAGAAATTAATACAGTCAGTTCTGCTATAACACGGTACACGTGTTCCTAAAATCTTCGCGTTATGGTATTTCATGCATTAAAAACAATAGAGCTTATGGTAAAAATAGGGATAGGGGTAGAGCACTCAAAAAAAAAAAAAAAAAAAAAAATGTTCAGTGTGGTAAGTAAAACACTAAAAAAAAGTTAGAAACCCAATAAAATTGGTAACACAGGTTTAAGCATCTTAAATTTCTAATAAATAAATAAATATTACTGTAAATATAGCACTGTAATATATACATACTAATTGATATTTCTTTTCACTGCTTTTTTTTTTATTGTAAAATTTAAAAGAGTAAAAAGATAAGCAATCAATAATGACGAACACAGCATGCACAAATTGCACAAGTGAGATACACAGTAACAATTTCGTGCATTAAAACTAGGAAGCTTAAAAAATATGAATGAAGAGAAGATTCTGAAAATTTATTTATGTTTTTTATATGATTGAAGATTTCATGGAAGGGGAAACACATTTCACTGTAATAACATAAAAACCCACAGAATTCCAGCTATCGATATTATGGCAAATGCAATAAGATCAAGTTTATAATTACATTGCACTAACAGAAAAGCCCAATAAACTGGGAACTGCAAGTTGTTTTTATTGTTTTATAGTAGTAGCCTCCAGAAATGTGCTCCTCCGCTCACACTATCCCACCTCACAAAATTTCTGTTCTAACAGAAAAATGAGCTCCTGAAAATATGAGTCAGCCTGCAATATCTCCTGTTATCTTTTGAATACAGCAAATGTCAACAGTGTGTCTCTGACCAATACAACTACAGTGAATGGGAAATATTGCTCTCGCATATTTGACGTTTGACTTTTTTAAAGCTTTGTAAACTTGTATGTATTGTTGCGCAGGTTCAGCTTGGTGCTGGGTTTTGTGTTCACCTGGTGTTTGTTTGTTATTTGGTTTTTAGGAGCATTAGCAACTAAGGCCATATTGCTCCGGGGATATTCAGTGGTCATTCCCTAACCTTTCCGCATCCTCCATATTTGGTGGTCACGGGCTCGAACCCCGGTCTAATCAAGAAGAATGTGCTACACACTGCTGCTCCTGCCCACCTGGCTACGGAGGCACCACCTGGTGTTATTCGCAGGCAAAATTGCGCATGAACCAATGCAAAAATCGCATTATACTCGCGTTGTTCACCAATATATGTTGTGTTGGAGCAAATTTGTGTTGCTAAAATGTGCTTTATAGCAGAACTGTGATTGAATATTTAAAAGCAGTAAATTTTTTGTTCTATATTAAGCACCAATCTTAAAATTTTTGTAGGATGATAGGAATAGTTTAAATTCCTGAGATGTTTGGATGTACAGGTAGTTCCCACTTTACGAGTTTTCACTTTATGAATTCCTGGCTTTGCGAGTTAATTTTTTCAAATATCAGGTATCAACAGAATCGTAAATGCTAAACATTCATAAATGCGGCATTTCAAGCCACACGCGTAGCTATACAGTATTACTGCTGCTCGTGCATTTATTTGTTCAAGCAGAGATAAGGAGGGAGGTCCAACTCTTAAAGAATTTTGGAAAAAATTCATTATTTTAGATGCAATCAAAATAATAAAACGAGCCTGGAACAAAACTACAAAGAGGAACATGGTGTTTGGAATAAACTCTGTCATCATTTTATTAATAATTTTGAAAGATGGATTTCAAGAACCAGCAGAGATCGTACAAAATGAAATAGAAGCGGTCATTAATTAATATTGCTAACCAATTGCATCTTGAGGTTTCCACAACTAACATCACTGGTCTGCTTCAAGCACACAATGGAGAGCTCACAAATCAGGACCACATTGAAATGGCAAAATGTGAAGAAGATGAGGAAAAATAAGATTTAACAGATGAAACTTGACAAATCTTCAACACACAGAAAAAGCAATTGACATTTTCAACTCACAAGATTGAAAATTTGAGCACACTAGAAAAGTTGTTACAGATTTAAAAAAATGCTTATGCATGCTATCATGAAATTTCTAAAGAAAAGAGAAGACTGTCTTGGAAACACATAACTCTTGAAGCATTTGCGAAGAAGAAAAAGACTCCTTGTGCTTCCAACAAACTGAGTGCTGAACCAACAGTGAGTGAAGAACCATCAATGAGTGTGCATTTAGTTGACGATGATGAAGAGTAAACATTCTTCATCATTATCATTTATGTCATACAAATTTAACATTTGTATGATATAAATGATTTCTTTATTATTATAATTTCCTTGATTTTAATGGTTATCTTTTCATTTATTTGAATAAATAAATCATTGTTTTGTTTACCTTTATTTAACATTACATGTATGGGGAAAAAATTTCTGCTTTACGAGCTCGCACTGGTAGCAAATTAATTCGTAAAGTCAGGAACTGCTTGTACATATAAATTAAAAAAATTGAAGAACATTTATAATTTAGAATTCATTTTGTAAATAGCTTTGATGTTATTTTATACAAAACACATGTTAGTCATTAACTTGAACAATAAACTTAACAGATGCTTATAATGTATTTTAAAAATATTGCAGAACCCATCTTTTGAAAAGCAACATGTCTGTTATGTTAATATTTATATATTAATATATGAGAAAAATAATTAAAATTTCTTATATTACGTATAATAGTATAAAATAAGTCAGAGTATGTTCTACTTTACATATTTAAAGAATTGTTTCTGGCATTTGGTAGGCAAAATACATAAAAATGAAATACATGTAATATGAAAAATTCCTATTGTAATGCATGAAGATAAGTCGATAAAAATAAAGATATATATATATATATATATATATATGTATGTATAAAAGATAAACTGAAAAATTAAAATACATAAAAATAAACTAATCAATAAGGATAAACTAATAAAAATAAGTACATAATGCAAAAAAGCATGAAAACTGTACAGAAATTATAAAACACTCAAACAAGTTAAATGCATAAGTAATATGGTTATATTTTTTTTTTGCTGTATTGTTTGCATTTTAGCATTAGCATTAGTAGGGGCATTTGATGCAAGAAAGTAAGCTTATACATCATCAGCCAAAAAAAAAAAATCCCATTTCACACAACCATTTGCTCCAAAAGTTTGTTCAGTTCTTCCTTGAATTTATTTAAGCTATCAACTTCCACAATTTTAGATGGAAGTTTGTTCCAGCAATCAACTACCTGCTAGCTAAAGGCAAATTTCTGAACATATATTCTACAACTGTCCTTCCTCAATTTCAATTTATGCCCCCCTCAGGTTCGTAATCTGAGCAAGAGTTAGAATCCCATCAGCATTGAGCCTGCTCAACCCATTCAAGGCCTTATACACCTCAATCAGATCACCTCACAGGTGCCTAGTCTCCAGACACTGCAAAATTTAAGACATTGCAGAATTTAAGCCTTAGTAAGAGCACCTCTTTGTCCCCCTCACCTGTCTTCGTTCTAGCAACTCTATATCCTTGCTGAAATCAGGCCTACAAACCTGTTCGCAGTTTTCAAGGCATGGCCTGACCATTGCCTTATACAAAGGAATAATCACCTCTTTCTCCCTACTAGCAAAATTCCTGTATATCATTGACAAGACCCTATGACCTACTCTGGCAGCTTGTCTGCACTACTCAGAAAACTTCATATCTGACTGCACAATTACCCCCAGATCTTTTTTCATTCTCTACCACTCTCAGTGTAGTACCACACAGTTGGTACATTTCTCTGGGGTTACTTAGACCCATATGCAGTATTTTGCATTTGTTAATGTTAAACTTCAGTTGCCACTTCTCAGCCCATCTGCCCAGCTTTTCTAGATCTCATTGCAGTAGGATACTGTCATTAACAACCCTGCCAACCTTTGTATCATCTGCAAATTCAGAAATTAACCCTGATATACCTTCATCAATATCATTGATAAATATAGAAAGCAACAATGAGCACAACACTGAACCCTGGGGAACTCCATTAATAACATTAGTCCATGAAGAGCAGTGTCCATTGATTACCACTCTGTCTTCTCTCACTCAACCACCCTTTTATCCATTGTAGCAACTTTCCCTGAATACCATACTGCTCCAATTTGTATAGTAATCTTCCATGTACAACAGTATCAAAAGCTTTCCTGAAATCCAAGTATATAATATCAAGTAAATAGATGTCAGATGAACCGATGAGATTCGTGGCAGAGAAGAAAAATGCATGGGATGCATATAAATTATTAGTCGACACAGAAGCCTATGGTTGATATAAGCTAGTCAGTAATCAAGTCAGAAAGGTGGTTAGGTAAGCAAAGCCAGATTACAATAAATCTTTGGCAAAGGATGCAAAGAATAACAGCAAAGTCTCCTTTAGTTATATAAACTCTAGAAGGAAGGGGATGAATCAGGTAGGTTTTAATGCTAGCAATAAAGCGATAAAAAATATAAAGATATATAAAAATAAATATGATTGATTTAAAGGATTGTCCATTCTAATTCAAAAAGGGGACTAAAATAACCATTGTGTGGTAGATCTGGTGGGAACACAGAAATTTATTAAAGGAAAGAGATTAAAATTGGCCACCTTGTTATTAGTAATTTTATGTAAAAAGTGAATTCTCTCTCTCTCTCTCTCTCTCTCTCTCTCTCTCAAAGATCAGTTGGCAAGATTCTTTACAAATTTTGCCAACTCATTTAACCCATCAGCAGTCATCAGAAAATTTAAAATTCTTCTTTGCAAGCTAAAATTTGAAACGTGAGAAAAAAAAATAAAAAAAATTCAAAATTGTAGTAAAATTAATTAAAAATAGTAAAACATATTTTTAATTAATTTTTAAAAATGAAAACTTCCTTTAGACTGCAAATTTTAAAACCATGTCCTCCAACCTACACTTGTCAAAGATAGATAGTACTAGAGCCATAAACAAGGTTCTGTACAAGAAAGATCCTAATGAAACAGTGTCTTTTCAATTTGAAAAGACAGTTTCATTAGGATCAATTGAGCTAAACATTTGAAAGCCTATTGATGGTATTTTTAATATTGTATTATGTGTAAAGAGAACTCTAAGACCTTTGTAGGAATTAACCTTAGTTGATAGAATAGTCATAGGATGTAATTCAAATGTGCATACTGAAAAAGACACCACACAGCATTAAGAAATGGTAATAAAAAAGTTATTATTTAGATCCCAGGAATAGAAAATGTTTATAGCTTCTTGCAAGATTGAAAATGAACAGATAAAGTCATTAGCATAGGCTGAAAAAGTCACACCAGAATTCTTAAGAAAATAGGCTAGATCATTTATGTATAGACAAGAAAAAAAGTAAAGGTTTAGAGTGGAGCCCTGTGTGTGTGTGTGTGTGTGTGTGTGTGTGTGTGTGTGTGTGTGTGTGTGTGTGGTGGGGGGGGTTAGATTCCAGCATTAAGAACAGCAGAGACCAAATGCCATTCATTGAGACTCCCTAATGTCACTGGTCAGAATAAGTATGGATCCGACGTAATTGAGATCTTTGAATTCATAAGAAAGTTTCTTGCACAAAAAACTGGGACATTGAATTCAATGCGTCTGATAAGTAAGTGATGGAGCTGCCTGCCAATCCTTAATTCACATTGTTACATAAGATGTTTTATGAAGCCCGAAAGGTTTTGACACACTGTAAGATTGAAAATTTTTGCAAGTGAATTTAATATAATGATGGAATGAAATAGTAGAGAATATAAGAACTGAGTGCACAAATAACCCTTTTCAAAAATATGTAAGAGTTTCCATCAGATTTGTACAAGTAGTCTTCTTCTTCAAGTCCTCCACAGAACCAATTCAGGTGAGGTAAGGCTCATCAATTATGACCATAGGGGTAACAATTGCATCTAAACGAGTAATTGTAATTGGTCCTGTTGTGAAAAATTTATAATACAGAAAATTCTACATCAATGACAATGCCATGTGGAAATTTTTTAATGATATGATTAAATGTGAACTGGCCAATCTTGTATTATTAACCATATTCCAAAATGGTCTTAGGTCTTTCCGATAAGCGATTGAAATGATACTTAAATATTAAGCTAATTAGGGAGTTGTTGAACCAGCAAGGGTAATTTAGATTTTTAACCTACTGCTAGGTACATAGAAATACTTAATATCAAGAAGATTAGCAAAAAATGATTTAAAAATACAATTTGATTTTTAAATCATTTTTTCTACAAGAGAAACTGATTAAAGGTGAAATTAAGTTTTTCCATGATGTTGAACTGGGGGGGGGGGAGAGAGAGAGAGAGAGAGACAAGATTATTTGTTGGAAATTAAAGTTGCCTGTTATAGTGATGTGAGTAGATGGCATAGTTTCTGTTAAACTGGTCATCAATGTTATTTTTAGTGGTTTGGGTTTTCAGTTAATGGGTCAATATATTCAAATTCAAAAAAAAATTATATCTTAATAATTCTTATATTATGATATAGAATTTGTACAAATTACATGCATATATGCACTATAATAATCTTTTATCTATAAAAGAAAAAAAACAGTTTGTTTTTTTTTTTTTTTTTTTAAATTAATGGCTTTCTCAAATGGGTCAAAGTTGGGAACCACTGATTTAAACTATGGTTAATAGTGGAAACAGTAAGAATGAAACCAGAGCAGCATAGATAAAAAACAATTAAAAGAAGTAATATAGAGCTTGATTTTTTTAAAAGACAAGCATATAAGAAATTCTTTTGATTGCACTGAGGGCACCTGAACCAGGCAGCTTCAAACAGTGATGCCAGATGAAAAATAAATCCCCACCATGACTTCTTGGTTGTATCAAATTGCTTGAAACTGAGTGACGCTCTCTGGGATTGAGTCAGAAAGCCAAGTGGCAGTGAATGCTAGAATAATTAAGTCACTGTTGCTTAAAATACCATCGGAATTTTGATAATATAGTAAAACATTGCAGGCAGTGCAAGTGGCTAACTGGTAAAGATGGCAGTAATTGCCATGGATTGTTTTCAGGATATTTAGAACTATATTATTGAGCATCAGTAATACTTGTGCACCAATTATGTAATTTACTGAGGTAAATGGTGAATCAGAGTACCAGGAAGATGCCAACGAGCTAAATCAGAAATGGTAGCAGAACCTTTGGATTCACATAATATGCAATGAGAAGAGTACTGCTATGAACACTGCATTTTAATTTTATGAATTGAAAAATTAATGTTAAAAACTTCCTGGAAGAATCAAGGATATATCAGATAAAATGTTGAAGTAACCTAGGAAATAAAAATTGAATTTTAGTAATTGACGATGTCAAATTTTGCTTTCTAAAAAATCAGAGATTAGATTAGATTTTAAATCGTTAGATAGTCGGTTCTTATTAAATGAGGTATGGCCTTCAACTAAGTGCCAGAGCTTGAAAGAACCTGAGCATATAATGATTTTAATATAGGAAGTGCAAGATTTTGAAGAGGCATTATTTAATGCTTAATGTTCAGTAATAGATACTTTGATTAAAAATTTTGAGATTAGGAGTTATACAGTATGGGCAGTAGATGCCAGTAAGGTTTTTATCACACGTTGAGTTATCAGTACATTCAAATAGCAAGGAAAGCAGAATAGTGACTTTGGAGTCAGGAGCAGAAGACATGATTGTTAACCGTCGACGTGGACTGTGATAATGTGAGACTCTTATACAAGAATCCTTATGATTCTTGATTCTCTGGGCATGTATCATCACCTGGATCTAGTTGAACGTTCCTGGGATGTTTGGAAGAAAACTCAAAATGGAAAAATGTGTTTGCAGTCAGAAGATTAATTGTCAGAAGAGATGACTGAAGATAATCAGGTCCTGGTTTAATCAAAATTTTTATTGCAGAGTAGGATTCACTGCTTATGTTAGATGATAACCAGAAGGGGATTGTCTTTCAACTGATAATCAGTAATTATGCAAGAATTTACTTGCATTTTCTGAGAGAATCCCAATTATCAGTGAACTTAACCACTGCTCATGTCAGTTCCCTAATTATTTACTCTATGATTCCTTTCATCTCAAAGGTGGTATTTTTGCATATTTATGTTCTGATATTCCTTTTCAGAGATTTCCTAAGTTGAATCTCCTTATTTGATCTTCTCTGGCTTAAAATCTCTATCTCATTTTCTCAAATTCATCTGTTGCTTCTACGTATTTTCAACACTAGGAATGCCTTGACTTACTTTTTTCGAAGCTCTACTTTCTCCAGTCTAACTTTCCAAACAGTCAGTAACTTTCCTTGGTGATTTTAATGTTCGTAACTCCAGTTGGCTTCAATCCAATGAACAGACACAATTTGGCCTCAGTAGCCCTTGTGTCGCTGAGCCCAATATCAACAACAGCATTGTAATGTACACAATTTACTCTTGAAAGTGGAAAGCCTGGTTTACCACTTGAGAGTGGTAAACCAAGCTACAACTGCATATGTGGCAATAGGCAGAATGACATCCTTGTAGTGAGTGGTTGTTTTTTGACCAAAGCTCTAGTCATGATGAGTGGTTCTGGTTATTATACCAGCAATTTTTTTCAATTTATCTCATAAAAAAGGATAAATGAGGATAGACCATCAGGCAGTTATCTGTAATTAATCCAAGATATCTGGTTTTGGTGACATAAGGAATGCCTCTGTTAATGGAGTTCTGTTAGTGGATAAAGAACCTTTAAATACCATCATAGAAGTTTTGTGTGTTGATATTTTTAGTTTTCTTAGCTTTAGTCCATTCTGATAAGTCCTGTAGGATCTATTTAGCTTGTGTTTCTATTGGAGTTAAGATAGCAAAAAAAGACAGGATAGTTTGTGTATGCCATTGATTGATAATTGTCCTATTGTTTAAGCAGCCATTGATTTAAAACCAAATTGCAGATTAGTGGACCAATTATGGAACCTTGTGGGCAACCACAAGGTTCCATAATTGGTTCCATAATTCGGTTCTTGAGGATGTCACAGACATTCTCTCAGATATGCCAGACAAGCTGTATTTGCTACCTGGGAGTCTAAAACGCTGATGGAACTGATATTCGGGCGACACTCAAGTCAAGTGGACCCAATTTCGGCAAAGTCCGGACGGTCTGTGACAGCCAAATCCTCTGCTTACACCTTCACGATGGTGGGACTGTTAGTAATCCTGGGTATAACCTCCATGCACAAGTACATGGTGGGTGACCACCCAGGTGTGAACCAACGTAAGCAGGGGTCGAGGTGTGGTGCCCACACCACAGGGAACGCCGCCCCTCTATGTTACCAGACAGTACTAGGTGGTAGATGACTCTCATCAACCAGTGAAATACTACCACTTTGCTTATTGGAGGCTTGAAGTGGTGGAACCCATGTTTAGTCTCTAGAGCTAAGTTCCGGTCAATCCTTCCCTATCTCTTCCATCATGCAGTATGATTGATGACTTTTGAGGTTATGATGAACATCGTGGCGAGATCCAATATTCCTTACATTGAGGGTACAGCTCTAAAACGGTGTTCGCAGGCCGGCCGCTAGTTAGTACACCGGACCGAACCTATTGGTAACTCTCTAGGAGGCTTCCGGATCAACTAGTGTATAATCTTGCTACCTCTACTCTGCCAGATAGTGACTGGAGGGAGTCCGAGTAGTGTGTATGCGGGGAGCATTGTCGAGGCCACGTTATGTCAAGGATCTGGTATATTCTTACCACATGTACACCATATCCAAAAATTTCATTACTTCGTACAGCATGTCCCACCCACTTTTTCTTACTATTGAATACACCATGAATTGTCAAACTAATAGAGCAAGCTTATCTGCGAAAAGATCTAAACCTCCCAAGGACTTCCTAATTCATTTCACAAATATACGTGGTCTCAGTTCTAATCTCAACGATGTCCATTTTCACTTGCAGTCTGCCAAACCCCATATACTTTTTCTGACAGAATCTCAGTTATCGGTTGATTCAGCTACTGCTCATCTCAGATGCCCAAATTATTCGCTGTATGATTCCTTTTGCCTCAAAGGTGGTACTTGTGCATATGTCCGTTCTGATATTCCCTGTCAGAGACTTGGCAATTTGGAATCTCCTCTCTTTGATCTTCTCTGGCTTAAAATCTCTCTACCTCATTGTGTCAAATTCATCTGTTGTCTCTACCGTTCTCCCAACTCCACTAATCACTTGGAGCTCTTTGACTTCCTCTCTTTGCAACTTGACTTTCTCCAGTCCAACTTTCCTAACAGTGAGGTAATTTTGCTTGGTGATTTTAACGTTCACAACTCCAGCTGGCTTCCGTTTTCTAGTTACACCGACCCAGCAGGTCGAGATGTTGAGGCTTTTGCAATTACTAATGACCTAGCACAGATTGTTCATTTACCTACAAGAATACCGGACAATCCTAATCATACAGCCAATACGCTTGATCTTTTTCTCACAAACAACCCTTCTAAGTACAAGGTCGAAGTGAGAGGTCCTTTAGGCACTTCAGATCACAACTTGGTGATTGTCTCTTCTCCAATGGAACCTTTATCTCATGGCTATTCCCAACCTCGTATTGTTTGGCATTACAAGAATGCAAAATGGGATGACCTGCGAGACTTCTTTTCTTCTTTTCCTTGGTCTGATTACTGTTTCAAAACTTCTGATGTCAACGTTTGCTCAGATCGTGTCAGTGAAATTATTCTTGCAGGAATGAAATCCTTTATCCCACACTCCACTTTAAAATCTCGTCCTTTATCTAAACCTTGGTTCTCAAACAAATGTGCTAAGGCTGTCCAAGAGAAGAATGTTGCATATCGTAATTGGCTTGTTTCTAATTCTTCAGTTTCATTTTCTTCCTACACCAAAGCTCGCAACAATTGTAAAGCAGTTATTAATCAGTCCAAACTAGAGTTTTAACAGGCTAAGAGTAGAAAACTTGCTTCTTACCCTAATGGTAGCCGAGCATTCGCTATTGGCCACAACTTTTGCCCATCTCTGCTCCCACCTCTGTCCAAACCAGATGGTTCTGTTGTCACTTCAGCCAAGGATAAAGCTGACCTGCTAGCATCCTATTTTTCTTCCAGCTCATGTATTAATGATCTTGGTAAAACACCTCCCACCATTCCCAACACGCTCCATTCAATGCCTCCTGTGGTCTTACGTTAAAAGGATATCAGAAGGATTTTGATGAATCTTGATGCTAAGAAAGCTCCAGGTTCTGATGGTATTTCTCCACTTGTTCTCAAAACCTGTGCTCCAGAACTTACTCCTATTTTTTGCCGCCTTTTTTCACTTTCTTATTCCAAAGGTGTTTTTTCTTCTGCTTGGAAATTTGCTCATATCCAGCCAGTTCCTAAAAAGGGTGACAAATCCCTCCCATCCAATTATCATCCCATTGCAATTACTTCTACTCTTTCTAAAGTAATGGAGAAATCAATTAACCGCCAACTCTTAAACTACCTAGAAACCTTTCGTCTGATCAACGATTGCCAGTATGGATTCCGTCAGTGTCGATCCACTGGTGATATTCTGGCTTATGTTACCCATTTATGGACTAATTCAATGGAAAGGTTCGGTGAAACACAAGTAGTTGCTCTTGACATCTCAAAGGCTTTTGATCATGTTTGGCATAAAGGTCTTCTAAACAAGCTTCCATCTTATGGTTTGCCAACTGTTTTTAGTAATTGGTTATCCAGTTTTCTCTCTGATCGCTCGCTGAGGGTGATGGTAGATGGCTCTCTGTCTTCTAACTTCTCCACTAATGCCGGTGTCCCCCAAGGTTCAGTTCTTTCCCCCACTCTTTTCCTCTTGTATATCAAGGACCTTCTTCCATTGACTGGAAATCCTAGTTTTGCCGATGATAGCACATTGCATTCAACTTTCCATTTTGAGAAACCTTGCCCTGCTCAATAAGTTTAAACTTCTCGAATATCCACTAACAATGTCTTAAATGTCGATCTCCGTGTAATTCTTCAGTGAGGCAAAGACAACTTAGTTGATTTCAATCCTTCTGAAACTCAGTCTTGTCTTATATCTCGTAAAAAGGATTCTTCTGCTCCTATGCTTATCTTTAGTGACACTCCTATTTCTAGGCAAAATGATATATCTCTTGGGGATTATCCTGACTTCTAATCTCTCTTGGCACAAGCACATTACATGTGGGACTGTTAGCTTCCTCTGCATCTAAAAAACTTGGTTTTCTCTTTTGCCTTCGGCGTTACCTTTCTTCCAAACAGCTGCTCACTCTGTATAAATCGCAAATCCGCCTTGCCATGGAATATTGTTGCCACATCTGGGGTGGTGCCCCCAAAACCTCTCTCAGGCTTCTTGATTCCATTCAGAAGAGGGCAGTTAGGTTAATTAATGATTCATCTCTAACAGAGTCTCTCTCCACTCGCTTTCTCATAGACGCACTGTTTCTGCTGCATGCCTCTTCTACAGATACTTCCATGGGCACTGTTCTTCTGAATTGGCTTCTATAATTCCCGCTCTCTCTTTCAAAACAGTCCAAACACGTGCCTCCACCAGCCAACATCCATTTACTGTCCAACACTTCAAACCCACAGAACCAACTTTTCATCTTCCTCATTTATTCATTAAACTGCCTTTTCTGGAACAACCTTCCTTCATACGTATTTCCTGAAAATTACAATCTACAGAAGTTCAAGTCCAATGTCAACAAATATCTTCTTTCGTCTTCTCAACCTCCAACCCAAGCACGGTACTAAGTACTATAGGTTCTAATACCTCTCGTGTTTGGGGTTCACATTAAAAAAAAAAAAAACCCACAATTATTAGTAGTAGTGGCATGTAATGCAAGAAAGCAAGTGTATGAGCTTATGCAGCTCATACACTTGATTTGTCTATAACTAGCCTGGAAGTTGGAAGCACCACAAATGTGGTGACTATCTGAAAAATAACTTCTCAAAGTCCCATATGAAGTGCCAAAGGGGCGGTTTAAAGATCTAGGACATTGAAGGGTGTTTTCCCATCAAAAGGAGTCAAAAGCACCCTTTAAGTCAACCAATATTGCTAAGTAGTATTTGTTACGTGTAAGTAATGAGTTTCATAAAGTGAAACAGAGCGTCTTCAGTACCAACCCAGGATGAAAGACAAGTTGATTTTCAGAATACAAATTATTTTCAGTCAATAAACTAATAATATGGCAAGACAAAAAAAATCTCTCAGAAACATTTTCTAAGTTACTTAGAAGAGAAATAGGTGTAAAAGAACAGGGGTCGCCAGGTTTCAGGAGAATTTTCACAATGGCAGATTTCTAGACTGTAGGGAAAGATCTTAAGTGCAGAATTTGTTGCATAGCTTAACTAAAATACGTTGGAATTTTTATGCAGTTTAATTATGAATATACCTTCAATAAGGTCTTTCCCTGGACATTTATTGGGGACTTATTTTTGCAATTGCCCAGTCAACTTCAGAAGGTGAATGTGGTAGTGAGGTTGTATTATTGAGATACTCCATATTTAATTGTCTTGTAATTTTGTGACTGGAGAGATCTTCCACAGGATTATCATATAAAAAAGCAGAGCATATAAAGCAATTCATGCCTATCCATTCTAATGATAGAATGTCTGTCCATTTTAACATTTCTATGTTATTGAATGGGTTGAGCAGGCTCAGTGCTGATGGGATTCTTCCTCTTGCTCAGATTATAACCTGAGGGAGCATAAATTCAAATTGAGGAAGGACAGTTGTAGAATAGATGTTCAGAAATTTGCCTTCAGCCAGCAGGTCATCTGTCGTGTAAGTTGATAGCTTAAATAAATTCAAGGAAAAACTGGACAAACTTTTGGAGTGAATGTTGTGTGAAATGGGGTTTTTTTTTTTTTTTTTGCTGAAGCTCTATAAACTTGCTGTCTTGCATCATATCCTCTACTAATGCTAATGCATTAAAAGTAGACTGTTTTTAATTTCCCTCTGACCAATTTGTAAACCACCCTCCAGGATATTGATTACCTTGTTCTGTGACAAAAGATTTCCAGGTCTCAATTATTTTGAAAAATAGCCTTTGCATATTGTTTTTTAAGAGTGATATACCGTTAGTGAAATTGTTCAATGTCAGTCACAGGCCAGATACTGTGGTGAAGCTGATAGTTTACGTTGCCCATTGAATCAATTTATGTAAATTAGTTAAATTTTGGTTCCATCAGGAAATAATAATGCTTCTTTTAATTTTCTTTTTAGTAGCTGCCAATATTCATAAAATTATTGCATTTTATAATGTAGACACTAAGAGAGGAAGGTCAGAAGATGATAACGTTATTGCTTTAATTATTACTTTAGTTATTGCTTTAATTAATGCTAAAATTATTACATGTCAGAAGTTGGCAGAGTAAGTGATAAGGTTGAGAAAACTTTTTCCCCAATGAACTTTTTTTTTTAGTAGAAAATCAGATGGTTTTTTTAAGAATTGTTGTAAACTGGAAGAAGGAACACTAAGAGAAAAGCCTAAAGCACGATGATCAGAAGTTGCCCAGCCCATAAAGACATTCCATAAACCTACAAAGTGAACCATGTTAAGGGAGACCAGAGAGACATCAGTGTTTGAACTGCTCAGGGAATGAGAAGTAGTGTCAGATTGATTCAAAATAACTAAATTGTGATGAAGGATGAAATTCATCCAAAAGTTGTCCTCGTGTATCAGTAGATGAACTAAACTAAGATTGAGTCTTTGCATTGAAGTAACCACAGATAATAATAATTTAAATACACTAAAGCAATAACTTTAATATAGGTTTAAAGTCAGCATATGGAGCACATTAGATGGAAAAAAGATATGCAAAGCCAAAAGTGTCAGTAATATAAATATGGATCATAAATTGGATGCATAAACTAGAAATCACAGTTACATCTAATGAATAGTTAAAAATAATTATGGCTGATCTTGGATGATCATGATTGGCCTGTATAATTCTGTATAAATAGGAAAAGCCAATAACTTTTCCTTTAACATAATGATAATTAATATGATTCTTGAATGAGTTCAATATCAATTGACTGTTTAAAAGCAGTGCGGGTTGTGTGATTGGATGAGTGAATAAGAATACCCACATTAATTGTTTTAGTGTGCATTCTAAATATGATTTATATTAAAAAAAAAAAAATTAACTCCAGGTTAAGATGTGTAATGGTGGTAATAGGCTGGTCATGTGTGTAGACTTTGCGATGACCAAATGAGTGCCTGTGATCTGTCACACAAAAAGAAAGGTGTGTGTCATATTGTTGTTCATATTCAGGGTGCTGTGATCCAGTCTGTGTGCAAGCTGAGTGAAAGTGGACAAGTGAGTGAGTGAAAATTGTAATCTATCTAATATAATTTCTTGCACCCTGAATATATATGAAGTATTTTTTAAAAAAAAAAAAAAAAAAAAGTTCTTCCATGAGAAAGTATTGGCAAATTATGTACCAGATACATAATCCAGCAGGCATTGAAAATGTCTTTAGATCATGACACCATGATTGTTGTAATGAATAAAAATCCTTTTTTTTTTTTTGAAAGTCATTTATTCATTAGACTATTGCAGATACAGAAATTACTGGTCTGTCACAACTAAAATAAGATACATAATTTTTTGATTCAATAGATTTTCATTCATGACTGAATACACCACCAATAGTGGTTCCACTGCGTGTAGTATTTATTGATGTATCCTACAATAAATCCAAATTGAAGGTTTTTTTCATAAACTTAAAAATTCTTTTTCATTCTCGAAATTCAACTGTATGTTGAAATCACCAGAAAATATAGATAAACAATCCAATAGTTCGATTAATTTTGCTCCTTAATTTGAATAAGACATTACTTTTTTTATATATGAATTTATAGATGTCTGTTACTGCTGTCCAGGAGTAACATAAATTGCAGACACAAAGATGGGTTCATTATTGAAATTACACACATGATCCACAAATGTAATCGTTTTTTTTTTTTTTTCTGTCACGTGTTGTGCAAAGATATATGATGTATTGATAATAGTTGAATCTGGGCTGATATATAGCTACACTGCCTCTACACATGTCGTGTCTCTTGTATTGAGTCACAATGAAATGACAGTGGTACATGATTGTTGCTATTACCCAAGTTTCATTCAAAAGTAATATTTGCTCTGTTGTAGGACTCAACTTTGATGTCTCGTACATGGCTACATAAACTTTGTACATTCATTGAGTTTATTGAGAAATCTCTGTTATGAGGGAATCTTATAATTCACTTTGTAGAAATGTTAGGTTATTCTTTTTTAAATGATCTATTTCCATAGAGTTTGACATTACTCATTCTCTTTCCGTGGTAATGAGAAATCATTACAAGGATTGGTTATACAGGATGTCTCAAAAATATTGGTACAAACGTTTAGGGGAGGTAGGTAACATCTAAAGGTATGTGAATCGCATAGGAACCCATAACCGGAAACGTCACGGGAAAATAGTAGAAAAGAAGCAGAAAAGACACAAGACAGTAATTAGTGGCAAACATTTATTTGACATAATATTAACAATGGAGTACGAGATGGATGCATTTCATGATGTTACGACACATTCTCGAAGGTTCCACCATGAGACGCGATGCATGCGTGACACCGACGCAGCATGGATTGGCGGACATGTTTGAACACACCTGGAGTTTCTTTGATAGTGGCAGCAGCGCAGGCAATTCATACACTATAGATTTGAGGTCCCCCCCCACAGAAAGAAATCAAGGCTCGATAAATCAGGTGAGCGTGGGGGCCAGGCAACGGGTCCACCACGGCCAATCCATCGACGCCCGAAACGCCTGTTCAAATGGTCACGAACACACCTTCCATAATGGGCAGGCATCCCGTCATGTTGAAACCAAATGTTGCATCTCACATTTCTGGAACATCGTCAAGTAACCCTGTTAGAACTTGTTCAAGAAAGATCCGATATTTAGCGGGGTTCATGCGGGATGGTAACAGGTATGGGCCGACTAAGCAGTCACCGACCATACCTGCCCAACATTTATTGCGAAACGATGTTGTGCTGCATGGGGGCGCACACTGTGTGGGCCCTCTGCTAATCCATACACTAGGTGCATGTCTGCCAGCTCACAGTTCGTATATCGATGCATGCTCTTTGTGTGGCAACTACTGCTTGAATGAGTAAACCAGAAATTTTCCCTCTCGCGAACTGATGAACAGCGCCGTGCACCGACTTACGGTGATGTTTCTGGTTATGGGTTTCTATTCAATTCACATTCCTTTAGATGTTACCTACCTCCCCTAAATGTTTGTACCAATATTTTTGAGACACCCTGTATATAAAATCTCCAATGAGGTCACATGAGATAAGACTACATATACAAGTTGCTGTTGGTGATTTTTCTTGTAATCCATCAAAGGTTCATCAAAGGTTCCCCCTTGAGATTTATGTATAGTTAAAGCAAATGCAGGTACCAAAGGAAATTGAGTGCATCTTAACATCACTCGTCTATTATTCTTAAATGGAATTGTTATCGGTCATTTAACAATAGGCACGCATCCATTGGGTATATATTTGTCTTTCATATATTGTTTATGTTGCGATTGAAGATTGTGCCCTTTTTTTTTTTTTTGGGAAATTTCATCCATTCTTGTTTGACAGTTTTGTCTCCTTTGTACTCAATATATCCTAATGAACCAATTGCACCATTTACCATTCCATGTACAACATCTATATTTGTGATAAAATGTATGGTTCCCCCTTTAACAACAAAAGTATATATGGGAGATCCACTGTTTCGGTCATTGCCATTTTATGAATTTTATTTCTCATACTCCTCAATTGTTCTTCAGAATTATATCCTTGATACACATCCTGGGCAACAACTTTTTTCGTTCCTTTCTGAGATGAAACATAGTTATGTCATTAATATCATTATTCTTTAGAAACAACCTAATACCATTAGGTAATGCTTCTCCATTACCTATTTTTGTAAATAATGCCAAGAACTTGCTATCAGACTGTCGCACAACTTGTACAAGTTAATGAAACTGTGACAAGTGCCATAATATCAGACCGACCAACGAATTCTTTAAACAGTTATATATAGCTGTAATTGGTGTATACAGGAGGTAATTGGTGTAAATCTCCTATAAAATATATGTTCATACCTCTGAATGAGAGTTCACGAATTTCTGTTATCTGCTTTAGATGCATATCTATAATCAATAACAATTCTTCACTTATTGTACTAACTTGATCAATTATAATTGCATATACACGACGAAAGGCAGCTCTTTATTATTGGAGGGTTTTGTTAGCAAGTGGCTGGTTATTTGACAGACAGATATGCAATGCAGAATGAACCATTGTACTCTTGATAGTTACTACAGCAACTTTCCCCATAGAGGTACATGTGATGTATGCATTGTGTATTTGAGAAACGATAATACGTTTTTTAAGTGTTCAAAGTGGTATGTCTAATTTCATCACTGACAGTTCTAGATTTATGAGCATTTATATGTAATATTTTACAAGATTCAAGTGTAGACTGAGAACTTAACTGTGAAGCTGGATATAGTGAAGAAGAGAATAAATTGAAATTATTCACAAAACTTTCTAGCGATGACCAACAAACTGACTTAAAATAAATTTATTAAAATAAATAAATAAATAATATCTACACAAAATACTAAAACAGAGATAAAATAAAAGCATTAAATACAATAAAATATGGATAAAACTAATAAAATATACAGTAGCTTTTGAGATAAAGTGCCTCTTCATCAGCTAAGTCATTGAATGGTGTACCGCAATATATATATGTTGATTACAACAGCAAAAGTCAACCAAGCATGATCATGCATCACGAGTCTGGTGTCGGTAGAGCAGAATTATGTGCACTTCATGATCGCCAGCACTCATTGCACTGCAAAACAGTAGATTCCATAATGGGGTGCAAGTGCACTCCCCTAGTGCGATTCATGATACTATTACAGCTAGCTGTGTTCAGTGCCTCGAGCCAAGAGTGCTGGCAGTAATCACATGAATAGTCAACAATTTCAATATCCTGTCAGGATCAAGATTGTGCTGCTCAATCATGCTCAGTGAGCATAAAGCATTCAAAGTTAGCAGTTCGAAGAGCCACCTCATGTTCAGTAACCCAATCTTTCAATCTCCTGTCAGACTCACCTACATAACACCCCCCCCCCCCCACAATCCAAACAAGTAATGCGGTATATGAAACCACTCCATAGGAGAGGAGGAACAGGTGTTTTCACCTTAGAAATAATAGACTGTGATTTCCTCCCCGGAAGTTGCACACGTCATATATGGTGGAGATGCAAAATCCTAACAAGACGTTCTCGTATGCCCGGATAATAGGAGATGTAGGCAGTAGAAATAAATTCATTGATACGAGGAGAGTTAGATTGCACAATAAATTCGTGATCCTGGAGCTCACATCTATCTAGAACCTGAGGTGGATAACCGCAATTTGAAAGCTCCACCCTAATTTTGGAAATCTCCAATTGCCTGTCACCAGTCAAACTAGAGTGCATCCAAGCATAGGAGAATAAAGTGCAAACAGTGCTACACAAATGACCAGGGGCACGTGCAGACCCATAATTGGTAAATTGGCCAGCACACAGTGGCTTCCTAAAAACAGAAGTTACAATACACGAACCCATGCGTCGGACTAAAACATCCAAAAAAGAAGAGTATTTTCGACGTCTAGTTCAATCGTAAACTAAATGAAAGGTGACAGGGAATTGAGATATTGCAGCAGTTGAGTTTCTGATCCCCGAGGAAGAATGGCAAATATATTACAACATAACGACAGGGAGTGATAGGAACACATAAGTGCAAGAAAACCTGACTCAAGTTCCTCAGTGGTGATATTAGCCACGGTAGGACTAACATTGGCACCCATAGCTGTGCCCTGTATTTGGTGAAACAGTCATTGAACATGATCATGCCCCCCCCCCCCATTAAACACAGATTGAGAGCAGTCAAATATCGTCCATAGAGAGTAAAAGGTTCTGTCTCCCAATATGGTATCCCTGCTCAAAAGACGTCTCGCAGAGGCAAAACTGTACAACAGGCTATTGCCTGTGCGAGTCGTATTTTGAGCTGGGATCATCATTTATGCTATGGTGATAATTCTGATCACTATAACACTGACCTTTTCCTCATCCTTCACAAATATCCTCAAAATATGTCGCCATTTTCAGCCTCGCATTGCTTTACACAAGTGGAAAAATGGAATGATCCACTTGATTTATGTTCTTCCTTTCCTTAGTTGGACTACTTTTTTTAAATCTTCAGATACTAATATTTGCTCAGCTGTGCCAGTGAAATTATTCTTGTGAGGATGAAATCTTTTATTTAGTTGAAGGATGTAATGGTGAATTGTGAGAATAAACAATTTGATAAGTAAACTACGTGTTTTTTTTTTTTTTTTTTTTCTTTCTTCATAATTTAGCTTAGTTTAACATTTTAACACTACATCAAACTAACCGGACATTTTTGAGAACTTTGCATCTTCCACGGTAAAATTACATATAACTTAACAATTAAAACATTAGTAACATTGCTGTCAAAAACATCACATCATCCACCCATAAATATGAAAACACTTTTCATTGTGTTCTATCTCAAAACTTCTTGTTGGGCAACAATCTCCAGTATAGATGCCATCAGCATCTTTTTAAAATGTTTTTGATGTGAAGCTTGCCTTGCAAGCTTCACATCAAATATGGCATTATTTGGTATATGGGTGTTATATGTGCATCTCAGACATGAATAATATTTACTTGTGTTTTAGAAATCTAAACAGCATTGCATAATGTACTTGTATCTATATGTCTATATGGGTATCCCTTGGGCTGTTGTCAGAATTTGTTGCATGAAAAATTTTGGGCGGTGTTCCAGGGCAATATCATGTACCTTGCATAATGTATTAGTATGTCCTCTTGAACTATTGTAAAAATATACTAAGCAAATTTGGTCCAAGAAGATGTATGCAGAAACTCAGCTACTTTTATTCTTTTTTTTTTTTTTTTTGAGCAGTATTTGTTGTATAGTACAGTGGAAGAAAGTCAGAGTTTTTCCATATGAGTTTCCCTCTTCTTCTAAAGTATCAATCCAGCAGGCCTTTGAATTTCTACAAAGTGTTGGCCTCAACATGAAAGAAACTTATTCTGCTTGTTGATACTTTTTGCTTGCTAAAGCAAAACTTCAAATTCAGGTTGTTTCTCTTACCAGCCTTGTTTTTCAAATGCATCTGTTGAAATGAAGCAGTATGTATGTCCATTCTTAGTGATTAGATAAGCTGTAGTAATATTAATAACATTCCTTACACAATTCAATTTTATCAACCTTAAATACTGCACACAGTTAGCAACAATTAAATTGTCTGTTTGATTTTTTTTTTTTTTTTAATTCCTGTGTTGAAATAATATAATATGATAAATCCCAACTCGATGAATAGGCCAAACCCACACTATAAAGCATATCACATATCTTAAAATATGCATTATACAAAACCATGTATTGTATATTTTGATGCCTTCCATTAGAAGGCATCATGTGTTCTGATGCCTTCTAATGGAAAACCGTTCTGTATAAAAATTTTGCAGTTTCTAAAAGTTGGCAAGTATGTAGAACATATGTCAGTAGGAAAAGGTTGTATGCTTGATATTGTTTGTCTGATTTGCAGTTCTGTTAAGAGAAAGGGGCTGATATAAGATAAACAAATATAAAAGAAATAAAATAATAAATCTTCTTAATGATGCTGATTATTTGCTATTATGGTTATAATGAATCTTTCTCTTGTAGTTATGATAACAAATGCTGCAACAGCTCAGTGAACACCCATTGTTTGTTCAGCACATCTTTTTTATAGTGGTTGGGCCTATATATTGGTTTTAGCTTGTTTAGTGATTATTCTTTAGTTTTCTCATTCTACTGACATAAAAGTGGTAATTTCCTTTTTAAAAAAAAATTGGGAATTTTCTTTTTTGATGTATGTTAATTGCTATCAAATTTGGATTTCTTATATTTAATCAGACACTGCTCTTGTGCATTTTCAATATTGAATCTGACTATCAAAGGACAGGCAGTACAGTTTTGTGATTATTTGGATCAGTTTTATAGCAGTATTTTTCATATTTCTATAAAAAGTTACATTACTATTATGCTTAATGAAAGGAGAATTAATTTATAAAGTGGCATTGTGGAGGGAGAAATAAATAAAACTGGTAGGAGTCAAAATAACTCCATCAGTTATTTATTTCCAGCCCAGTCTCTCTCTCTCTCTCTCTCTCTCTCTCTCTCTCTCTCTCTCTCTCTCTCTCTCCATAATGAATTTCATGTGATATCATTTAAATAATAATTTAATAATTGAAAACCTAACCATTCTGATTTTTATCTTTTTCACTCTATAGACATTAAATTTAGGTAGCCTACTTTTGGGATTTAGTTACACACTATTAAAGCCTGTCCGATCAGCATATATAAAGAAAGGCAAGAAGAAAAAAGAAATAACACTCGCTATTGGTGTAAGTTTTAATGTTTTGGTATTTTGACTTATGAAAATAAAATATTTTAATAATTTCCTACCGTGAATGCTTTAAATGTGGGCTCATTATATTTTTGCATATATTTTTAAAACTGTACATTATATTTAATATATTATACATATTTAAAAATAATAACTTTGGTGTTATTAAATGGACAAGTTAGTGCAATTGCATCATATTAGTACATAGTGAACTACCAAAGTAGGTGAAAAGGCATAGTTTTTGTTATATCTCATGTTGTGAAAACCTTCATGAGTTGCCATGATATTGTACTACCTCAAACAAGCAATGCTTCATCAATGGAGAAGATTAATGTTACCTATTCTCGGCGAATATCACCACCCAGAAGGTACAGTTTCGAGGCTTATTGGCCTCTCTTCGGAGGTCAGGTAGATTAGCATTTAGCATTAGTAGAGGCATATGATGCAAGAAAGCAAGCTTATGCAGCATCAGCCAAAAAAAAAAAAAAACTTCCACTTCACCCCTCCGTTCGTTCAAAATACCTGTTGAGCTGAGCCTTAAATTTATTTAGGCTATCAACTTCCACAACAAGGGATGGAAGTCCGTTCCACCAACCAACCACCCGCTGGCTAAAGGCAAATTTCCGCACATCTATCCTACATCTATCTTTCCTCAATCTGAATTTATGCCCTCTCAGGTGATTACTCTGAGCAAGAGGCAGAATCCCATCAGCATTGAGCATGCTCAAACCATTCAAGGCTTTATACACCTCTATCAGAGCTGTATAAAGCCTTTATACACTGTAATTTGCAAAACTTAAGCCTTTCTTCGTAAGAGCAACCCTTTGTTCCATTCACTAATCTTGTTGCCCTTCTCTGTACTCGTTCCAGCAGCTCTATATCCTTCTTGAAATGAGGTCTCCAGACCCGTATACAGTCTCATGGTGTGGCCTGACCATTGCCTTATACAAGGAAATAATCACCACCTTATCCCTGCTAGAAAAATTCCTGTATATCATTGATAAGACACCATGAGCTACTCTTGCAGCCCGTCTGCACTGCTCAGAGAACTTCATATCCGTCTGCACAATTACCCCCAGGTCCTTTTCATTCTCTACCACTGTCAGTGTAGTACCAGGGAGTTGGTACGCTGCTCTGGGATTGCTGTTTCCCATATGTAGTACTTTACATTTGTCAATGTTAAACTTCATTTGCCACCTCTCAGCCCATCTGCTCAACCTTTCCAGATCCTATTGCAGCAGCATAGCGTCAGTAGTGTCCTTAACAACCCTGCCAAACTTTGTATCGTCTGCAAACTTGGACATTAAGCTTGATATACATCATCAATATTATTTATAAATACAGAAAACAATAATGGACCCAACACTGAACCCTGAGGGACTCCACAAATAACATTTAATCCACGATGAGCAGTGTCCATAGATTACCACTCTCTGCCTTCTCCCCCTCAACCACCGCTTTATCCATAGCAGCAGTTTTCCTCCAATGCCACACTGCTCCAATTTGTGCAGCAGTCTTCCATGTGCAACAATATCAAAAGCCTTTCTAAGATCCAAGTATATAATATCAAAGTTATTCCCTGCATCTAGTTCTTTTGTGACTGCATCATAGTATCCAATCAGATTGATCAGGCAAGACTTCCCCTTAACAAAACTATGCTGTGTCTGAGCTATAACTGAAATCTTGTCTAGATGATCCTGCAGTGCTTCTTTAACCAGTGCCTCCATTAATTTTCCTGGAACAGAAGTTAAACTCGCAGGTCTATAATTACTTGTGTCAGCCTTTGATCCTCCTTTGTGAATTGGGGTCACATTTGCACATCTCCAGTCTATGGGTACCTCGCCTGATTCCAAGGAAGCTCTCATAATTATGGCTAAGGGTTTGCTTACTTCCTTTGCTGCCTCCTTTAATATAACTGGATAGATCCCATCCACCCCAGGTGCCTTTCTTGTGTTTATCTTCAATGATTTCTCCTCCACTTTCCTCTCAGTTATTACAAGATTATCTAGCTTACTACCAGAGTTGAATACACCTCTGGCATTCCCCTTGCTGTGAATGTCGATGCAAAATATTCATTTAGTTTGATAGCTACCTGAGCAGGATCATCAACAGTTGAACCATCGATATCAAGTGGACCAATCTGATTCATCCCCTCCTTCTAGAGTTTACATAAGTAAAGAACTCTTTGCTGTTTTTCTTTGCATCCTTTGCCAAAGATTTCTCGTAATCTGCCTTCACCTGCCTAACCTCCTTTGTAACTTGGTTACAGATCAACTTAGTCTTCTGTGTCATGTGTTAATTTATGTGTATCCCATGCATTTTTCTTCTCTGCCATATGTCTCGTTAGTTCATCTGACATCCATTTAGACCTAAACCTTGAACAATATTTCTTAGTTGGATGTAAAGCCTAGTAGCTTCCAAGATAAGTTCTTTGAATGCTTCCCATTTTGAATTTGCTGTTGGTAACATCATCAGTTGGTCCCACCGTATAGAATTTAAATACTGTCTCAGAGCATCATAGTCACCTTTACTCCTGATGGTAGTTACCTCTTTGAGTAAATCCCACTTCAGCACACTGTGATCACTGCCACCTAGTGGTTCCTCTATCTGCAGATTCTTAATGCATGAAGAATCACTACTGATAATCAAATCAAGAGTATTACTCCCTCTAGTTACCTCCCGAACATGCTGATGTAGAAAACAATCATCCAATAAATCCACAAAAGCCTTGCTAGTGTGTGAGTGACCAACCCACAAATTCCAATCAATATCTGGAAAATTAAAATGCCATTTTTTATTATTATACTCATCAGAGTCATTAGGCCGATACCCAGTCAATACCTGGGAAATTAAAATCCCCCATTATAAGACTCTCTGATTTACTGGCCTACTCTATTTCCCTGTACAGTTTCTTATTATACTCATCAGAGTCATTAGGCTTATAGCACACTCCTACTCTCAATTTTGATCTCCCAATGCTTATGTCACACCAAACTGACTCGACGCTGCACTGTCCAGCGATGTCGACTGGTTTCACTTCCTTGGATTTTATGTGTTTCTTTACTAATATCATAACCCCTCCTCCCTTCCTATCCTGTCTATCCTTTCTGTAGACATTGTACTCCCCAAATTCCAGTTCTGCATTCCTTGTATCTGTGTGACACCATGTCTCTGATATCCCGACAATATCTGCCTTTGATGTTTTGGGCAATACCTCAAATTCATCAAATTTATTTACCAAACTCCTAGCATTGGTGTACATGCATGTATACATGCATCTGTTCTTTTTCTTAGCCACCCTAACGCAACCCATGTGTTTACTTGTACTGCAATGACTTCCAGCAGTCTCTGAAATATCCTGCATCTTGTTACTATACTCTGCCTTAGTCTATACTATTGTACATAATCCGACATCTCTCATATCATGGAGTTATACTTCATAACTTGGTTGTCACTTTTTGTGGGCATTTAGTGACTGAGTTGTCACAATTGCCCACACAGAGAGAGAGAGAGACCAATAAGCCTCGAAACAGTGTCGTCTGGGTGGTGGTATCTGCCAAGAATAAGTAGCATTAGTCTTCTCCACTGGTGAAATGTTTCTTATTCAAGGTAATACAATATCAGGGCAACTCATTTTGAAGGTTTTCACAATATGAGATATAACAAAAATGATGCCTTTTCACCTACTTCGGTGGTTCACTACATACTAATATGATACAATTGCACTAACATCCATTTAGTGAATCTTTCTGTAGTTTGAGGCTTTAGCCCAAAAAAAATTGTCTTTGGGGTTATTTTATTAATAAATAGACAGTTATTATTAATCAGGGATTTCAAATCTCTAAAAAAAGCTGAGGTTGCCAGGTTTAGGGAGAAGTATATGAATAATAAAGCAGATAAAAGGACATAAGATAATGAAAATAAAGCTGATACATGAAACTAAACAATGGACGGAATAAAGCTGTTGTAGCAATAAAGGAAACAAAATGCATAAAATACACTAACTGCTAATGCAGGTAGAAGGTTTCCAGGCTGATCCACTAAGAACTGATCACCAGTTCAGAACTGATCACCATCCACTAAGAACTGATTCACCAGCTGAATGAGACTGTGGGCTTGGGTAGAAGTTTTTATAATTAATAATATTTATAGATTTTTTTAAAATGATAATTGAGATATTAAATTGAAAATTTAGTAAAAACAAGTTTAAGTTTTTTAGATAATAGAGGATCCTAAAGTCATTAGGTAATTAGCATTGTGATCTTGGAGATGTAATGTATTTCATACATTATACCTTCAAGATCACAATGCTAAATGTATATCATACATTATATACATTACATAATGTATAAAATTTGCATAGTTAAGGACTCATATATTGTCTACAAAATAGAAAAGAATAAGTCTTCAGGAAAGGCGTTTTTTTTTTTTTATTGTCAGTAGAATACAGGTGTAGACTGGCAATTATACATTAGGCTGGACTACCCATGATCATGTCTTTAATTTGTAGCTATAAGAATATCCCTTCGAATATGTAATTATGGAATATATAGGTTAAGCCATGTATTCCAATAGGTTTTATCACCGTTTATGGCCTATGTCAGGGGTCGGCAACCTTTTTTGAATGAAGAGCCATTTTTTATCTAATTAAAAAAAAAATAAAAAAGAGAGAGAGAATTCAAAGAGCCGCACCTCAGCTCAAGCTGGGAGGGGGGGCAAGAAGTTTTTTAAGAAGTCAAATAGAGTGGGAAGGTGTTTTATTAAAAAATATATAAAGTTTGAAATATTATTTATTAATACTGAAAAAAATGCAACAAATATCCAATTAGATACGAATTAATGTGACTTTTGCTGCTGAACTTCTCGAACGAGTCTCTCAACATCAGACGAACGTGCCGTAATTTTCATCTTTAAACTTGTTGAGAGACTCACATTGTTCAGACTGTTTCTTGATTTATTTTTAGTATAGTTCATGTTCGAAATATTAGCCCACAAAAATTCGTCAAACCAAAAACCAAGGGAAGTCCAAACGCAAATACAGTTGGACTTCCCTATAACGAATTCGATAAATCTGGCGAAAAAATTCGTTATAGAGAAATTTCATTATACAGAGAATATCTTTTTTATTAGAAATTGTTATCTAATTAGAAAATGAAAATGAATCTGCATTTATTTTTAATGTATTTTATTTCAAAAACATACTTATTTGAATTACGTTTACACAATTTTTGCCGGTAAATATCACAAATTAAAAAAATCTGTAATTTTCGTTTGCACAGTACAATTAAAAAAATTGTCTGATTCTCAAAGAAAACCTCACATTTGTTCAGAGCATTAAAAACATTGTCAGGAACATTTTTCACAAAACTGTAGACCCATACGAACCGTTTTAAAAGCGTTAATCATTTCTTCGCAAGTTGGCTTTTCTACAGGTTGTTCTGATGCTCTTCAGCATCATCGTTAATTTCTTCGTGATCATGGTCGCGTTTAACACTGTTCAGCAGTATTTCATCTTCATTTCGATGTTCTGCTGTGATCTACATAAACATAACTATCCATTGTTATTTCATTTTCGATGTTTCCAGACGATTCTAATAATGTCCAAAAGTTTTTCAGTTGTGAAAGGGGCAGTTCATCTTGTTCGTCCAGTCGTTGTTCGACTTCTGTATTCAATGCAAATCCCGCTTTCAAAAAACAATTTTGAATAGTGTATTCAGTGACATCGTTTGTCCAAACTTTTGCCAGTTCAGAGATGCAATCTCTGAGGTTAATTGTTACCTCCAAGTTTGTATTTTCTGATAACGCATTGACAATCTTCATTATTATTCTCTTTCGATACTGAAATTTAAAATTTTTAATAATGCCTTGGTCCATTGGCTGGAGTTTTGACGTTACGTTTGGTGGTAAAAACAACTTTGCACTTTTAAGTTTGGCAGAAATATTGGCAGGATGTGTTGTCAGCTACCAACACGATTTTCCTTTTTTCTTTTGTTATACGCTTGTCTAGTTTTAATATCCATTCTTCAAAAATATCACTTGTCATCCATGCTTTTTTATTAAAGGTGTAGTCAACTTCCAAAGATTTTGTGCCTCTAAAACATCTTGGGCTTTTTGATATTCCGACAACTAAAAGTCTTAATTTTTCACTTCCTGTCATATTTGCTCCAACTAGCACAGTGATTCTTTCTTTGCTTTCCGCCAAAACATTTATCATCCTTAAAAGCAAGTGTTCTATTCGGTAAACATTTAAAGAATAAGCCCATTTCATTAGCATTAGAAACATCCTTACGCTCAATATCCTTCCAAAATCTTCTTTAAGGTATTGTTCCTCCAACTGTTGCAATCTTCTTTGCTTACATTAACACTTTCTCTACAAATAACCTTTTCCACAATTCTGTGGCGCTTCTTAAAGTTATCTAGCCATCCGGTGCTCGCATTAAATTCTGTATGTCCAGGGGACTGTGCAAAATTTCAGAGCTTGTTGCTTAATTATTAGGCCCGATATTGGGATATTCTTTTCACGTATCATTTGCACCCATTTTAGAACAGCTTTATCAACATCTTCGTATATACACAACTTAATTCGCTTCTTGTCTGTTCCTCCTTCAATTGCGTTTAAAATTGATTCTCAATGTTTTTTAAAATCGTAGATAAAATATGGCATATCTGCAAGCAGTTTTCTGCTTGCAGATATGCCATATTTCTCCGCAACATCTTTTTTCTTAAAACCCTGGTCAATATCATAACAATCTTTGCTTTATCGTTAATACTTAAACACTTTCTCTTCGACATTGTTTTTGCAATTGTAAAAATTACTGGACTGCAGCTCTTGCCGATACATACACCGCAAACTTTGCTGCACTGGCCATATAGTGAATTGTTCGTACCGCCTACTCAATGACGTTCGCTTGCCGAATCAACAGTATCACTCACTTTGAAGAAATATACGACTTTGTGAATTTCTTTTATTCCACTTTCATTCATATATATATATATACGAAAGAAAATTTATGATTAATGCATGCTGTATGTTACTTTTCAGAAAAAAAAAAAAAAAAAAATACAAGAGCATTAGCCTATGTAACTGATGACGAAAGAAATAAAAAAAATAAAAAAAATTCATTCATGAAACCATCTACTGGGAGTCCAGTTAGACGAGAATGGACATATATAATGATTGACATGAAGGTCACGTGGTAGAATTAAGGTGAGAAGCGAATGTCACTCAGTAGGCGTTACTAAAAACCAACTATGGTAACATTGTATGTGTTGCCGACGCAGCATGCGAAAGGTTTACCGCAGCGAATTTCGTTTTCCCCTCAGCCAAAACATCAATTTACAAATTTACCCTATTTATTGTAAAGTTTATGACCACTTTTAAGAAAACCCATTTGGTTTAATGACTGTAACAAAAATGAAACAAAGACCCTCCTAAGGGCGTCAACGGCCACAAGTGGTCACTAAAAGGATGATTATTTTATTCCAGATGCTAATGCGAAATTTCGGAGGGAAGGAGGCAGTATATTTGAGTGGCTGTTTAGCAGTAAATGCTTGAAAATCTTCAAAAATGCTTTTACTAATTTTTTTTAAAAATTTGTTATAGAGAGACTAACACTTCGTTATATGGGGTTAATTTTACATGTAATTTCGTTTCAAGGTGCAAAAAATTCGTTAAATAGAAGTTCGTAATAGAGAAGTTCCACTGTATTTTCAAATTTATATGTGTGTCCAGTAAACTACTTCATGCATCAATCACAATTTGGTCTTGCTTTTCCAACTCATCTATGGCCATCCATTTGTGTAGAATTGCAAGGACAGCCTTTTGCCTCTCCAAATCTTCAGTTTTAAGGCATTTTAGTCTTGCACTCTACAAGTCCTTGATTTTTAAATCCTCTAACTACATTTCAAATTGTGCTTCATGTGGGCTTAAAAGTTAGAGCTATAGTTACACATTCAAAGAGCCTCGTGTGGCTCACGAGCTGACCCCTGGGCTATGTGTTCCTTGTATAGTTCATAGAGAGTCAATTTAAGGTTGTTGAGATCGGGACAGTGTTAATGCTACAGCCAAACCAGCCATGGCCGGGGGCCTCACCTGAAGAGGGTAATATAAAAGCATACTTAACTTATATTTTAAGTGTTTAAATTTTATTCTTATACCTTTGTATTGTACAATAAATAAGTTAAAAGTTTTTATTATTACTTTATTTTTCAAGGCAAAAATCAAAACATTTTTGACCTCTTATTTTACATTTTTATCAAGGAATTATTATTCACAATATAAATATAAAAACCTATGTAGTATTTGTATTTATATGTATGTGTGCAATATATATATATACATACATAAAGGGGCCTCAAATTTAAATATGGCAGAGGTCTGTTTCATCCTTAATCTGGCCCTGGTTGAGATCTATACTTGTAAACAGATCATAATGGTCAAATATCTGTATATGTGTTATACTGTTATTCAGTATAGTGTTAATAACAAGCATATTGTTAACTACTATCTTGCTATTAGGGATGTTATTTAGGAATTTAATTACATAAATTAAATTTTAACATAAATATCTTTACACGAGGTGATGAATCTGAATGTAATAGATGATTTATGAAATTTTGGTATAAAGTTACTAAATAAGTCTTCAAGATGTATCAATAATAGTCTCATCAACATTGCCTCTTACCTCAAACAGTATGGATTCTCAATCAATCCACAAAAAACAAAACTAATGGTGTTTTCCTCTCCCACCAACCCCTAGAGCAATAGCCCCAATGCTCAATGGAATTGTAATATCGGCCACTCCCACCCACATAGATTTGGGAATAGTATTCAACCCAAAACTGAAGTTTTATGCTTGTGTAGACAGGCTCACGTCTCGATCAGCCTCTCTTCGATGGGCAGCTAAACACAATTAATCTATGTCAAGGATCCTCAAATAATTAGGAAATTCATTAGAACTATAATTTATTCTTCACTCCTCTATGCCGCTGAAGCGTGGGCATCAGCAGCTACTACAATGAAGAAGCCAATCCTCGCTGCAGAATTCTGACTCCTTAAGTAGGCTAACCAGAAAGCTTGCCTCCCATCACGTAGTCACTACATCTCCAGTGAAGTTGCTAAGAACTAAAGTCTTAGCAACTTCACTGGAGATGCAGCGACTACGTGATATCATTGAAATATGACTGGTAGCCACAGTTAAAATGATCACGGGTGAAATCCCAACACCATGCATTTGGGATTCATGTTACTGGCGAATACCCAAGCCAGAACTTTGGTCAACCCCGATGCTCTTCTCGAAGCATCAGGCACTTCATATCTCAGACAGCTTACTCCTAAATCAAATGCTAACGGAAGTACAGCATCTCAATGCCAACTCAAATAAGTTTTGCATGGCATGAATAAAATCTATAGGAAAGAGGTCATAGCAGTTGGCTTGAATTTTAGAAGCCAAAAAGCTTGTCAGGTGGACAATCTGGTGCTCCTGTCCACACTATCTGTGAAGCTGTCCTGTGCTTCAACAAAATTCATTCGCTATGTGTGGGGACTTAGTACACATACCCATGCTTCTCTAAACAAGAGCACATCAGTGTGTAGGCACAGTGAAAGTTGAATGTCATTCATGACCTCACGTGATGTAGCACGTAAATTGCAGTTAATACTTGAGTCGTGAGGAATCATGATAGCTTGTTATATCGCTACGTACATAATCAACTATTTAATTCTGATGTGAGCCTTTGGCCATTACGGGACAACTGCAGCTTTAATCACATTTATCTACAATGTATTTATGTAGTTGCAATAAAGATTTCTCTCTCTCTCTCTCAATAGAAATTTATACGTAGTACATTCAAAAAGTTCCTGGAATTGCACACTGGTATTTAAATGGTTTTTGCTACAGCTGTAAGGTGTCGTGGGGAATTGACATTGACCTTGGTGCATACATGCCAACTGGAAACTGGCTCAACCACTTCTCTAGTGTGTCACATAACTTATTGCAGAATTTTTCAGTTTGAACAGCTTGCCAACATCAAGTTCTTTAAACTTGGGAAAAGTGCTGCAGAGATGCTGCAAGCATCAGAAAGTTTATGGAGCTGATGCTTTGAAGAAAACAGCAGTTTACAAATGGTTTAATCAGTGTGAAAATGGACAACAAACAGGTTACTGTGAATGCCCTTCATCACAAAATGATGAAAATGTCACAAAAGAGAAGGAACTTTTGCGAATGATAGGCAAATGACTGTTGATGAATTGCTTCGTGAAATTGGACTGTCTGTAGGCTCAGTACACACAATCCTGACACAAGATTTAGGAATGCATCAAGTGAGTGTAAAGTTTGCTCCATGCTTGCTGTCAGGTGATCAGATGGACTGCAGGAAAACCATTGCAGATGATTTGTTTGAAAAATCTATGCAGGATTCAAGCTTCCTAAGAAAAGTGGTCACTGGGGATGAGAGAGTGTGGCACACAAAAATGTTCCCACTGTGCAAGAAGTTTCGTGTAACAAAATCCAACTTCAAAGTCATGCTGGTTGGGATTTTTTTTTTTTATGATGAAGGCATAGTCTACCATAATTTTTTTGTGACTAGGGAGAGAAGCATTGAGATTTTGATACATTTGCTTGGTTTTCTGCATCAACTGAATGTGATCCATACTTTCTAAAAGAAAAAGCAATAGCCAAAAAATACAAAATAAATTTTGGAACGAAGTTAGCCCTCCATTTAATGAACCCCCAACAGTGGCCAAATTAGAAGAAATTTTTAAAAAGTCAGCTAACAGTGCACCTGGTCCAGATGTTATATATTACCTAATGTTAAACCATCTTAATGAGAAAGCCCTATACTCTCTCTCTCCTAAAACTTCAACCAAATTTTTGTTGCTAACTACTTTCCCATCTGCTGGGATCATTCAGTAGTTCTACCCATTCTCACTTACTATGAGAGTGGTTCAATAAAGAATCACCCTCACCTACTTCCACGTATTGCAGAGTCATGATATTTTGTGTGTAGCATCATACATATCTCTGTACGAAAGGTGTAAAATTTCAGCCCTATGTCTTAATTTGTTTTACTCTTACAGAGCTAAACATGTATCAAAATAGCATCACGGACAAAGTTGAAGCCAGAGCTGTAATGCGGTATCTGTTCTTGAAGGGGAACCTCCTAAAGAAATCCAGAACAAGATGACTGCTGTATACAAGGATGAAGCCCCATCCTATGGCATTGTGAAGCACTGGCATACAGTTTAGGTGTGGTCAGACATCGGTAGAATCTGAGCCCATTCCAGGTCATCCCCATTCAGCCATTGATGACAGCATGATCAGAAAAGTGGAGTCATTAATCATGGAAGATCGCTGGATATCTGTGTGTGAATTGTCCCAGGAGGTGAAGATTAGTGTGGGCTCTGTTGAAACAAACCTTCATGACCAACTCCATTTATGAAATTGAGGGCAAGATGGATTCCCTGCTTATTGACTGGTTTCCAGAAGGCTGATCGACAACAGAAATCACAAGAGTTGTTAGCCCTGTGCCAAAAAAATGAGGAAGACTTTTTCGCTCATCAAATCACTCAGGATGAAAGTTGGATACACCATTTCGACCCTGAAAGTAAAAAGCAGTCCATGGATTGGTGAAATCATGATTCCCCACCCCCCAAGAAGGCAAGGGTCCAAGCGGCAGCAGGAAAGGTCTTGCTGACAGTGTTTTGGGATGAGAAAGGCGTAATAATGACTGATTACTTGCCGAAAGGTAGAACAATTACAGTTGCCTATTATGCCAACTTACTCACAAAATTATGGGAGAAAATCAAAACATTTAGGCGTGGAATGCTGTCCAAAGGTATGAGAATGCTTCAAAACAATGCCCCAGTTCACACTTCTGAAATTGCAATGACACAAACAGCCACTTGTGGATATGAAATACTGCCCCATCCAGCCTACTCACCTGATCTTGCACCATCAGACTTCTTGTTTCCTTCCCTCAAATCATTTCTTCAGGGAACTCACTTTCCTGATGACGAGACACTCATTTCTGCAACAGAGTCATGGTTCAAAGACCAACTTCACCACTTCTACAAAAACAGTATACGTAGCCTCATCCATCGATGGGAAAAATGTGTAAAGCTGCACAGTGGCTATATAGAGAAGGACTGAAACTTGTGCAGGCGCCTCCGTAGCCAGGTGGACAGGAGCGGGAGTGCGTAGCACACACACTTCTTGATTAGACCAGGTTCGAGCCCGTGACCACCAAATACGGAGGATGCGGAAAGGTCAGGGAATGACCACTGCATATCACCGGAGCAATATGGCCTTAGTTGCTAATGCTCCTAAAAACCAAAAAATAACAAACTAAATAACTAAAACTTGTGCCAAGAATCAACAGGCTAGCACCTCTGCAGCTAGGTCAGGGAGATTCTTTATTGAACCACCCTTGTATCTGTTTCAGTAAGACTCTGGAAAAAATGATACACTGTCACGACACATGGCAACTGGAAACTGAAACTGTTATGAACAAAGATCAGTTTTTGGGTTTTGTAAAAATAGATCTGCCCTAGATGTAGTAGTAGTAGTAGTAATAGAGGCATGTGATGCAAGAAAGCAAGCATATGAGCTTATGTAGCATCAGCCAAAAAAAAAAAAAAAAACAATTTCACACATCCATTCCCTCTAAAAGTTTGTCCAGTTCCTCCTTGAATTTATTTCCGTCTGTCTTCCACAACGACAGACGGAAGCATGTTCCAACAATTAACCACCCGCTACTAAAGCCAAATTTCTGCACATCTATTCTACAATTGTCTTTCCTCAATTTGAATTTACACCCCCTTAGGTTTGTAATCTAAGCAAACAGAAGAATCCCATTCAAGGCCTTATACACTTCATTCAGATCACCTCACAGGTGCCTAGTCTCCAAACTGTAATTTGCAAAACTTAAGCCTTTCTTCGTAAGAGTAATCCTTTGTTTCATTCACTAACCTTGTTGCCCTTCTCTGTACTCGTTCTAGCAACTCTACGTCCTTCCTAAAATGAGGCTTCCAGACCTGTATACAGTACTCAATATGTGGTCTGACCTTTGCTTTATACAAGGTAAGGTATGTTCATGTCAGACGGCACCTGGGATTTCTCCCATCTCCGCGTGTGTTTCGCTGTATCGAGGACAGTACACTGTCAAGCCAGAGACTTGAAAGTGTGTGGGCCGTGTCTGTGCAGTGTGATATGTTGTGCCCATTGTTTATCCAGCTTGTTGGCCGCCAGGCCCCTAGTGGGTCCAACGTTGCCCATGCCCTGCCACGTGGAGGCTAGCCGTATATATATACAGTATCACAACAAATTGCTCTGGCAGGTCCTGCCACCTAGTTTCCTGGGATTTCAGTGGCTAGGACCTATTTAAAAAAAAAAAAAAAAAAAAATTTATGTGTTTGACATTAATGCTTAATGGGATTGCTGTTAGGAAATCGCTGGTTGGGGTTGAACGCTAAAGAGATGTGTTAAAGGCCTAATAAGTTGGGCAAAATTTTGATGTTATTAAATTTAGACGTGAGGCTATGCGCTAGAGAAAAGCTAATAGTGTTAGTTGTCTTAGAGATTTACACAAAGCCGGTAGAATTTAGATTTTGATTAGAATTTGGTGGCATTGTTAAGGGTGTACTCAGTCGATTTAGTGATGGGTGGATACTGAAAACTGGGGGAAAACAGATAGAAGAATAGGGACAATAGAGTAGGCATACCCAAAGAGGTCAGTGGAGACGAGCCCCACCAGGCAAAGTATGTGGGGTAGGCAGGAAGGGGAGGAGACAGAGATCCGTCTCCTCCCTCCCCTGCCTGGGGATGGGGTTTTAAAGGGAACCAGGTTAGAGTACCCAGTTCAGATCATCAATGGCTTGTTGGCAGAAAGCCAACAAGCAGAATGTCTTTGTCGGTCATGTCCAAGGAGTGTCAAATCCAGTGTGGAGGTCAAGCTGCCCATCCTCCTCTGGGGGTGGGATATGTTAGCTGGCAGTGGTGAACCCACCAGGCGAGGGACTGGGAGAGAGACACATTTACTTCATTCATAATCTGCATTCTCACTCTACTTGCATTCTTTTTTTTTTTTTTTTTTTTTTTTTAATTAATTAATTTATTTATTTTTTATTATTATTATTATTTATTTATTTTTTTAATACTTTTTTTCCAAGTAAATGTACAAACTGGAACAGTATGATATTAAGGGTAAGTTGCTACAATGGATAAAAGGGTGGTTGAGTGGGAGAAGACAGAGTGGTAATTAAAACTAGGGTTAGTGTGTACTTGACTGTAGCATTTATGGTTTGTGTTCTTTTTCTCATGCTTACACTTTTATTCATTCTTCTAGCTCTCATCTCATTTATTCGACTCTTACTTTCTGGTTCTTCATTGAACCACCCTTGTTTACTTTCTGCACTCTCTGGGCACCTCAACTTACTGTTACATTGCCTTATACAACGGGATAATCACCTCCTTATCTCTGCTAGAAAAAGTTCTGTATATATCATTGACAAGACACCATGAGCTACTCTTGCAGACCATCTGCACTGCTCAGAAAACTTCATATCTGACTGGTCCCCAGGTCCTTTTCATTTTCTAATGTTGTCAGTGTAATACCACACAGTTGATACGTTACTCCGGGGTTACTGCCTCCCATATGCAGTACTTTACATTTGTCAATGTTAAATTTTAGCTGCCACCTCTCAGCCCATCTGCTCAACTCCTTCATTCCCCCTCATCAGTCTTGTTGCCCTTCTCTGTACATGCTCAAGCAACTCAACATCCTTCCTAAAATGAAGCCTCCAGACCTGTACACAGTACTCAAGGCATGGCCTGACCATTGCCTTATACAAAGGGATAATCACCTCCTTTTCTCTACTAGCAAAATTCCTGTATATCATTGACAATACCCCATGACCTGCTCTGGCAGCCTGTCTGCATTGCTTAGAAAACTTCATATCTGACTGAACAATTACTCCCAGATCTTTTTCCTTTTCTACCACCCTAAGTGTAGTACCACACAGTTGGTATGTTTCTCTGGGATTACTTTTACCCATATATGAAGTACTTTTCATTTGGTTAAACTTCAGTTGCCACTTCTCAGTCCATTTCCCAAACTTCGACATTAAGCCTGATATACAGTGGGCCCACACCAAACCCTGGGGAACTCCACTAATAACATTAGTCCATGAAGAGCAGTGTCCATTGATTACCACTCTGTCTTCTCCCACTCTACCACCCTTTTATCCATTGTAGCAACTTACCATTAATATCATACTGTTCCAGTTTGTACAGTAGTCTTCCATGTGCAATAGTGTGAAAAGCTTTCCTGAAATCCAAGTTATGATCAAAGCTGAGATAAATGTGTGAAATGCATTCATAAAGAGTGAAATTTGATCGTGGTGAGCCTAGATATAGAGAAAGCCTTTGACACCTCATGGCATTTTGACATCCTCCATGAACTATATGCCCTAGGACTGAGAGGATATTTACCATCTTTAATTCAGAGCTTTCTTGAAGATTGAACCTTTCAGGTCAGCTATCAGAGCTTACCCTCTAAAATCTAGGAGTGCCACAAGGATCAGTCCTCAGTGCCATACTCTTCTCAGTTAGAATATACACTCTATCAACAACAATTCAGAAAAACACTTCTTTATGCCAGTGACTTCACTATATCCAGTCACTCTCAGAATATGTATTCTATAGAAAGAAAGCTCTCTGTCAATAAATAAACTATAATTATGGATGTTACAAAATGGTTAACGACTGTCTCCACAGAAAACTTTTGCTATATACTTATGCAAGAAGCACAAAATGCACCCTGACCCAGAATTGCATTTGGGGAATCATGTAACACCATTATATAAATGTGAATGTTTTTTTATAAGAAACTAAACTTCCTAAAATGCATATAGTATATATGAACTATTTGTCTAAAGAACATGAATATCCTTAAAGTTTTGCCATTTTTTTATAACTGGGGCATTTATCATCCCTGATACTCTGTGAGTTGCCATCTCTTTAGAAGAAGTAAAACTTAAATAGAAGACCTACCATGGACTTCACCTCATTGCGGCTCTGCTGCCAATGCCACAGGAGATCATATACCTGTGCTCTCTTGCACGGTACTTTTTCCACTTCCCTGGGGAGGGACGGAGATGGTTTCACTGTCTCTTCCCCTCCTGGTGGGACATGGGCCTGCCCCACTGACCACAGGGGTCACCTCCTCTATCGACCCCTTACTTCCTATTTCCTCCCCCCCAGCCTTCAGTCTCTTCCCTACTCTGTTCACTTTCACAGCGTAACCCCACATAGTCTAAATTTAAATCTTTGACCTGGGGTCACCTTCCCTATTGGCTCTATATTTCTGGCTTTCCCCCCTGTCTTCAGTCTCCCCCCTACTCTGCCTAAACACTAGCGAATGCCCCATACGATGTCAAAATTTAAAAAAAAAATTGTCAAAATTCCAAATGCATACGAAAACGCCTTTTGGCCTACCTTTCAGCGACTACTTCCAAATACTATTAAATTATTTTATTTATTTATTTTTATTATTTTTTTTATTTATTTATTTATTTATTATTTATTTTTTTATTATTTTTATTTTATTTTATTTATTTATTTTTTTTTTTTTTTTAGGTCCTTGCCACTGAAATCTCAGGAAATTAGGTGGCAGGACCTGCCAGAGTGAAAACTTAAAATTACTGGGTACCTGGTCTGCCTCCACGAGGCATAGTGTGGACAACGTTGGGGCCCAGCAGGGGTCTAGCGGCTAAATGGCCAGAAGAACAACGAAACACAACACTACACTTACAAAATCCATACACTTTTAAATCTCTGGCCTTCCCAGTGAACTGGTACACCTACAATGAAAGCAATGCGGAGATGGGGGGAACCCCTGGTGCCGTTAGACACGAACACACTATACACAAGCAGTTTGAAGTGGAATATGTTCAAATTTTTGGACTTTTGAGATGTACTCAAATTTTTTGGATAGGGAAGTGGCTATGCCAGTGGGTTCGCTACCACTGGTGCTGTAATGATCGCGCTGAGCAAAAACACTCTCAAAAGAGCAAAAATAGGTAAATACAATCACAAAAACTATTCTTATCTGACTTAATTTACTTACCTTCATCCGTGATACCTGAAAAATCTTCAAAGCTGAAAAATCCGTGTTGTGATACTTGAATAAATCGAAAATCGCGCAGTATCGTCGTCAATCGCCGTCCGCCGTTTACATCAAGTGGAGCTTCGGGCAGATGCGTCCATACACTTCCGCGGCTGCAGCGCCCCCCAACCAGTGCACACAGAGAAACATTTCTGAGCACATCATCCACTAAATCTTCTTGTGGATAAACATACAGATCAGGCAACCTAAATACTCATGTTAACCAACCATCATTGACACCTCTACCTGCAGTTGACACAGGAGCACTGTTCCTGGACATTGGGCAACTAGAAAAGATATTCCTGATCTGGCGAATTAAGGTTCCAGTTCCAATATGCCAATAGATAGGTGTGTATTTAACAGCAAGCAGGTGAACAGCTGCAATCAGACTGCATGGTTGGATTAAAACAGGCTGATAGCGATTGGCAATGTTTTCGTGAGCATAATTGGGTTTCCTTGTCCCCACAAAGATACCCTCACTGCCAGATCCTACCTGAACATTGTTAAGGACTAAGTTTTGCCCTTCATGGTGACCGTGTATCCAGGTGGCACCATACTGTTTCAGTGAGGTTGCCCCATGTCATAAGGCTCAAATTGTTCAATGGTTTAAGGATTGTTTATAAGCATTTCCTGGTCACCAGATTCCCCCAACATCACCCCCAGGGACTCACATCTGGTGAGTATGGGCTTGGCACACCCAGGGTCCTGAGCTGGATATCATCATTCTTTCCTTTCTTAGTGATTCCTTTCTACTTCTCTCTCTCTCTCTCTCTCTCTCTCTCTCTCTCTCTCTCTCTCTCTCTCTCTCTCAGGATAATAGGGAATTTTTTTTTTTTTTTTTTTGGCTAGTGCAGCATAAGTCTCAGGCTTTCTTGCACCATATAGCTAATAATAATAATAATAACTATAGAATCTATATAATGCAATATAAGCTCTGTATAATCTATTAGCACTTCCTATGTATTTGCTGTGTACCCACATAATTTTTTATGTACTGAATGTAATGTGTCCAGTTAATTGTTGCTTGTAGCGGGAATCATGTCCTACATTTCTATGAATAAAGAATTTTATTATTATTATTATTATATAGTGGAATGCAGCATTCACCAATATTAATAAAGTCCACAGCATTGCTTCGCTCCTTTGCCAAACTCTGAAACATTCTTCTGTTCAGGATACCAGAGAATGCTTACTGCAGTCTTGTGGATAAGGTGGCACCCCAGGTGTAAGCATTTATCACAGTTTCACTGTGATAAATGCTTATACCTGGATGGCGTAACACACTGTTAAGTAGATGGTTATAATGTTTTTTGCTCATGGATATATTACCATATTCCTTGACTCAAATTAAATTTTCAATTTGCATATAGTTCTCATGGTTATGTCCAGTTTTTTTGCGCTCATCGTTTAAATTTGAAGTCAGAAGTCTTCATTCAACTGTTTTATTGATTTATTCTTTTAGCCTGAAACGTTCCAACATTTTGGAGATTTAGTGAATGGCATGGAACAGATTACCAGCAGCTTCCAGGAAGTTCTAGAACAGTTAAATGCATTCATTCTTGCTTCAAGACTTGGTGCTCTTTCCTTGGATGAACTAGAAATAAATTTAGAAGTGAGTAAGTTTGTAATTAGTACACAATATTACAGAAATGATATCCTTCCATAGTAGATTGTTTTTTCATTCTTCATGTGTAAATATTTTTTGTTTTTCTTAGGTTTGCCAACACTTTATTAACAGCACTACTACTTAAGCTATGTAGCTGAACAAAACACATACACAGTAAAACCTTGCTAATGTGAAGTTCAAGAGACTAAAATAAAATCTTTCAATTTAAATGAGTTTGAAGTATCTATATAAGATAAGAGATTTAGTATTAAAGAAATTTTAGTCAGTCTTATTAACACTACCAAATTTCATTAGTGTCATTTAAACTGTTAAGATAATTTTGTTATGGGAATGATAATGTGTTAATTTAATCAATATGAGAAAGAACAGTTGTACTGTGATAAAATTCAACTGATTTCTTACCCCAATAACATATTGCTAAGTTTTGTTTTTGCTTCTGTTACTAATCACACAGCTCAATATGTACATTAAAATAAGTGCTGAGAAAGAATCCATATTTTGAATGCTTGTAATCTATTCAAAAAGTGACTTGTTATTATATTATTAAGCACTGTTACTTATTCAGTGAATTTGGTAACTTAACACAGATTGCCCTTACAAATTACAACTAGGTAAGCTTGTCATGTGGCACTTGCATGAACCAGTTTGGCATCACATTAGAACAACTGGAAAAATTCATGTCTGACTGCAGTTGTGAAATTTTACTTCGGTTGTGTGAAATGAAATCAGTTTATTTTTTTGCATTTGATGTCACATTTATAAATACTGGGAGCAATTAACCATATGTATATGGCAAAGATTTTAATAAAATAAAATTAAAGTAAACACAAGATAAAACTGTATGTTTAATATAAAAATAAAATATACTCAAAACTATTAACTGAAAGCAATAAAAACGACACCGAAGCTTTCAAAGGTGACCGCCTCCTTTATTAACAATGGAATTTTACCAGCAATAGTACCAGCAGAATCACAGCTCTCAGTACATGTTACTGAAGGAGCCTGGAGACTGGAAATGGCCTGATAGCATGCCAGGCAGAACTGGTCATCCTTTCCATTGTGGTCTTGAGGTGGGGGATGAATACTGACTCCCCTATTTTTATTAATAGTGTTTGTTCCAAAGAACAAATTCAAAAGTTCTCAAGCCATTTTTGGTGCCAATACATATGTATGCAATTGACAATAGTTCAGGAAAGTGTTTTGTACTCCTGCACATACTGCTGTACAAACTGGAGCAGTTTAGCCTTAAGGGCAAGTTACTGCTCTAGATGAAGGGATGGTTGAGTGGGAGAAAATAGAGTGGTTATTAATGGTTATTAATAACCACTTTATTATTAACTGCTCTTTATAGACTAGTGTTATTAGTGGTGGAGTTCCCTAGAGTTCAGTTTGAGCCCATTCTTATTTTCTGTATTTATTAATGATATTGATCAGGCTCTTAAGTTTAACAACAATAATAACAGTAATCAGGGTAAGCTACTGTAACAAAATCTAAAAATATTAGGCAGATGGGCTGAAAAATGACAGTTGAAGTTCAATATTGATAAATGCAAGGTACTGCATATGGGTAGTAGTAATTCCAGATTAATGTACCAACTGCTGTGTGATACTACACTCAGGGTAGTGAAAAATGAAAAAGACATAGGGGTAATTGTGAAGTTCTCTGAGCACCGCAGACAGGCTGCCAGAATAGTTCATGGGGTTTTGTCTATGATATACAGGAACTTTGCTAGTAAGGATAAGGAAGTGATTATCCTATTGTATAAGGCAATGGTTAGGCTGTATTTGAGTACTGCATACAGGTCTGGATGTAGATCTGCTGGAATGGATGCAGAGAAGGGCAATGAGATTGGTGAAGGGAACAAAAGGATGCTCTTACAAGAATGGCTTCAGTTCTGCAAATTGCAGCATTTGGAGACTTGGTGCCCCTGCAGGATGATCTGACTGAGGTGTCAAAGGCTTTGAATGGATTGAGCAAGCTGAATGCTAATGGCATTCTTTCTCTTGCTCAGACTGTGCGCATGCGCATACACATGGAGGGGAGGGGCATAAATTTAAATTGAGGAAGTATGGTTGCAGGATGCAACAAACCTCCATCTGTTGTTGTGGTAGTGGGCAATTTGAAAATAAATTCAAGGAAGAACTAGACATCATTGGACTGGTGATGTGGATGGGTTTTTTTTTTTTATATAAGCTCACTTTCTTGCATCATATACCACTACTACTAATATTTTATTGATATTAGTAGTAGTGCTAAAATTTTATTAATAATATTAATAAAAAAAAAAAATCACTGCCCAAGAGAGCAATGAATGAGAACCAATAGCTTTATTTCTGTACATATATGCAAAGGAAAAGATAATATCTTTGCTTAGTGAAAATGGTACAATCACATATAATACAGCCACAGTATAGTATTTTGTATCAATCTTCACAATAGAAAGTCCCTTTTCTTCTGGGGGATATTGTGTGTTAGTATATCACAAGCACTGTGAGATAAGTGTTTTGATATTGCAGAGGAGAGCTTGAAACAGCTAGCTTTAAAATGGGTAATCATTAAGATTAATCTTGAGGTCATCATTAGACTGATTCAGGGGAAATCATCTTGAATTGTAGAAAAGCCAGTGTCTTGCCAGTCTACAAAGGGATAGCTAAGGTTTAGAGCAAGCAGCTATAGTTTTGTCATTTTGACCTCCTCACCCCTCCCTCAGTGGCAGGAAAGGCAATGAAGTCCTTATTTTAAGGGCTCATTGAAGAATCTTTTAAGATGCTATAACATCTAAATAGATCACAACCTGGCTTTGCAAAGGACAAATTTTGCTTGACCGATGTGGAACTGCATGCAGGAAACAATTTTGACATAGTATTAGTAATGGCCATATAGTGCAAGGAAACCTAAAGCTTATGCTCGACCTGCCACAGAAGTAAATAATTAAAAAAAAAGAAAGAAAGAAAGAGAGTAACATAATAATAAAATAAAACGAATTTGACAACCTATGCATTTCTCTCCTACTCTTCCCATAGGTAACTATCCAGCTAACCTTTGAATTTCCCCAAACTATCGGCCTCTACCACCCATGTAGGTAACTTATTCCAGTAATTTATAACTCGCTGGCTAAAATAAAACTACCTGTAATCCATTCTAAACATAGCCCCCCCCCCGTAACTTGTATTTATGTACCCTAGTTCTAGAATCATTTATAACCATGAAAATTTCATCCTCATTCATTTTACTTTTGCTTCTCAGAGCCATAAACACCTCGTTCAAGTCTCCCCTAAGGTGTCTAGTTTCCAAGCTGTGCAGTCTGAAGTCTTTCCTCATATGGACATCCTTTTATCGATCTCACCAGGCGAATTACCTGTCTTTGTACCCTTTCAAGAAGTTTGATGTCTTTTTTTAGGTGTGGTCTCCAAACTTGAACGCGGTATTCCAAGTTTGATCTAACAATAGCCGTTATAATGGAATTATGACATCTTTATCTCTACAAATGTTCGATAAATCATCGATGGGTCACCATGGGCTTTCCTTGCAACCTGTCTACAATGCTCAGAGAACTTCATGTTTGACTGTATCGTAACTCCCAAGTCGCTTTCTTCCACTACTGACTTTAGTTTAACTCCACCAAGTGTATACATTATTTTAAGGTTACTATCCCCCAGGTGTAAGACCTTACACTTTGCTGGATTAAAGCAAAGCTGCCACTTTTCTGACCATCCCTGAAATCTGTCTAGATCACTCTGAAGAAGCTCTGCTTGATGGTGATCATTAACTACTCTACCGATCTTTACATCATCTGCAAATTTAGATATCACACCCTCTATCCCTTCATCGATGTCATTTAAGAAAATCAAAAATAACAATGGTCCCAATACTGATCTCTGGGGAACCCCACTTCTTACATCAACCCAATCTGAGGAATAACCATTTATCACAACCCTTTGCTTTCTGCTCTGAAGTCATCCTGCTATCCATCTAAGGATTTTCCCTTAGATGGATAGCAGCGTATAAAGTTCCAGCTTATGAAGTCACTGCCCATGTGGGACTGGGTCAAATGCTTTGCTGAAATCTAAATAAACAATGTTGAAATTATTCCCTAAATCCAACTCATGAGTGATCCTGTCAAAATAGCTAACCAGATTTGTTAAACATTATTTTTCCTTTACAAAACTGTGCTGCACATCCTTCAGAATTTAATTTCTATCTAAATTATCATGAATTCCACCCCTGATCATTGCCTCTGCAATTTTCCCTACTACTGAAGTTATACTTAATGGTCAGTAATTTCCCACAACATTTTTAGAACTGCCCTTATGTTTGGAGATACATTGGCACTTTTCCAATCCAAAGGAATCTCTCCTAAGTCCAGTGATGCTCTCAAAATTTGCCTCAATGTTCTCATTTGCCGCCTCCCTTAAAATTATAGGGCATATGCTATCAACCTTTACTCACATGTAGGTTCAAGTTTTTTCCTTAAATAATTATGAAATTTCAATATCATTAATTTCATATTTTTCAACTTAACTCCCATAATTTCTCATTGACATATAGGGCTATTCTTCTGTAAATATCAATGCAAAGTAACTGTTCAGTTCATCTGCAGCATCAGCTAGAGTATCCACTACTATCCCACATCCTTTACATAAGAGTCCAATCAGGTTTGTCTTTCTCTTCTTTGCATTTATATATGTGAAGAATTCCTTATCATCACTCTTTGCCAGCGATTTCTCATAATCTGCTTTTGCCAGCCTAACCTTTTCTGTGGCACTATTACAGATCAATTTGTAGCTGTTATAGGCTTCAGTACTTTTTATTGCTATGTAACTTTTCCATGCTGTGGAAGTGAACCAATTGTATACTGAGACTTATCAAAAATTATGACCCAGTCCCACTGGGATATCGTTGTAAAGCCTGAACATATTGGGATTATGGGCACAATTCTGAGCTTGATGAGGGTTGATTAAAGAAAAGAAGGCTATGGGTTTTTATAAATGGTCTCTCTTTAGAGTGTGCCAGTTTATCAGTGGAATTTTTCGTGATTTATTATTAGGACTATGCTGAATATGTGCACCATCAAGCTTATGTGCCACCTAAAGCACTCATCACAAGTGACATACACAGCAGTTTCAGTGGCATGGGTTTCAATATTGAAAAATAATTATGTAAAAATTATATAACTGATTTTAAAAAATTAGAAATGAAGAAAAACATATGATTAAAATGTCACTTCTATTATCAGAAATTACAACCTGGGTTTCAGTATGACGGGTTCACAAACTTGGGGTTCATAGTAATGCTTCTTAGCATTTCAGCATGTTTCAATATGAAGGCACTTCTCCAATGGAGAAATATATTGTTATTTATATAAAGTTTATACCCTACCCAGACTATGGGTTCAACTCTGATTGAGGTATCCTCAGTGGGAGGTAAGCCACTGTGAAGACTTGAACAAACCATTGACCAGGAATATCACATAATATGTGAGATGACAGGATGGTAAACAATTAAATTCAAGTAATTTAGAACAAGAGGTTCATTGTATAAGAGCTGTATAACATGCTCGTATCACTATGACAGTACAGCTTTAAAATGGTATTTGCCGGACAATTGCTAGTAGCTAATGTGTAATCTTGCTGCCTCTACTCTGCAAGCTAGTGACTGGAAGGAGTCCAAGTATTATGTATGTATGTTGCATTAGCATTAGTAGAGGCATTTGATGCAAGAAAGCAAGCTTATACAGCATCAGCCAAAAAAAAAAAACCACTTCCACTTCACCCCTCTGTTCGTTCAAAATACCTGTCCAGCTGAGCCTTAAACTTATTTAGGCTATCAACTTCCACGACAAGGGATGGAAGTCTGTTCCACCAACCAACCAACCAACCACTCGCTGGCTAAAGGCAAATTTCCGCACGTCTATCCTACATCTGTCTTTCCTCAATTTGAATTTATGCCCTCTCAGGTGATTATTCTGAGCGAGAGGAAGAATCCCATCAGCATTGAGCATGCTCAAACCATTCAATGCTTTATACACCTCTATCAGATCACATCGCTGGTGCCTAGTCTCCAGACACTGTAATTTGCAAAACTTAAGCCTTTCTTCTTAAGAGCACCCCTTTGTTCCATTCACTAATCTTGTTGCCCTTCTCTGTACTCGTTCCAGCAGCTCTACATCCTTCTTGAAATGAGGCCTCCAGACCTGTATACAGTACTCTAGGTGTGGCCTGACCATTGCCTTATACAAGGGAATAATCACCTCCTTATCCCTGCTAGAAAAATTCCTATATATCATTGACAATACACCATGAGCTACTCTTGCAGCTCGTCTGCACTGCTCAGAGAACTTCATATCTGCCTGCACAACCACCCCCAGGTCCCTTTCATTCTCTAACACTGTCAGTGTAGTACCACAGAGTTGATACGTTGCGCTGGGGTTGCTGTTTCCCATGTGTAGTACTTTACATTTGTCAATGTTAAACTTCATTTGCCACCTCTCAGCCCATCTGCTCAACCTTTCCAGATCCTGTTGCAGCAGCATAGTGTCAGTAGTGTCCTTGACAACCCTGCCTACCTTTGTATCGTCTGCAAACTTCGACATTAAGCTTGATATACCATCATCAGTATCATTTATGAATACAGAAAACAATAATGGACCCAACACTGAGCCCTGAGGGACTCCACTAATAACATTAGTCCACGACGAGCAGTGTCCATTGATTACCACTCTCTGTCTTCTCCCCCTCAGCCACCCCTTTATCCACAGCAGCAATTTGCCTCCAGTGTCACACTGCTCCAATTTGTGCAGCAGTCTTCCATGTGCAACAGTATCAAAAGCCTTTCTATGATCCAAGTATATAATATCAAAGTTATTCCCTGCATCCAGTTCCTTTGTGACTGCATCATAGTATCCAATCAAATTGGTCAGGCAAGACTTCCCCTTAACAAAACCATGCTGCGTCCGAGCTATAACTGAAGTCTTGTCTAAATGATCCTGCAGTGATTCTTTAACTAGTGCCTCCATTAATTTTCCTGGAACAGAAGTTAAACTCGCAGGTCTATAATTACTTGTGTCAGCCTTTGATCCTCCTTTGTGAATTGGGGTCACATTTGCACATCTCCAGTCTGTGGGTACCTCCCCTGAGTCCAAGGAAGCTCTCATAATTATGGCTAAGGGTTTGCTTACTTCCTCTGCTGCCTCCTTTAATATAACTGGATAGATCCCATCCACCCCGGGTGCCTTTCTTATGTTTATCTTCAACAATTTCTCCTCCACTTTACTCTCAGTTATTACAAGATTCTCTGCCGACCGGGCTAGCCGAGTGGGTAAAGTACCTGCCCGGCAACCCAAAGGTCGCGGGTTCGATTCCCGCCTCGGGCTTGGATCAAAGTACTGCAAAAACCTTGGGAGGTGCAATATGGCCACAGAAGCCGATGCGCCAACAACTACCAAATCAAAAAAAAAAAAAAAAACAAGATTCTCTAGCTTACTGCTAGAGTTGAATACACCTCTGGCTTTCCCCTCGCTAAAGAACTCCTGATGTGTGAATGTCGATGCAAAATATTCATTCAGTTTGTTAGCTACCTGAGCAGGATCATCAAAGTTGACCCATCGATATCAAGTGGACCAATCTGATTCATCCCCTTCCTTCTAGAGTTTACATAAGTAAAGAACTCTTTGCTCTTTTTCTTTGCATCCCTTGCCTTTTCTCTTAATCTGCCTTCGCCTGCCTAACCTCCTTTGTAACTTGGTTGCATATCAACTTGTATCTATCATAGGCTTCTGTGTCATGTGTTAATTTGTAAGTATCCCATGCATTTTTCTTCTCTGCCATATGACTCATTAGTTCATCTGACATCCATTTTGGCCTAAACCTTGAACAATATTTCTTAGTTGGTATGTAAAGCTTAGTAGCTTGCAAGATAAGTTCTTTGAATGCTTCCCATTTTGCATTTGCTGTTGGTAACATCATCAGTTGGTCCCACTGTATAGAATTTAAATACTGTCTCAGTCCATCGTAGTCGCCTTTACGAAAGCAATAACCCTTCCCTTTACCCCTAATGGTAGTTACCTCTTTGAGTAAATCCCACTTCAGCACACTGTGATCACTGCCACCTAGTGGTTCATTTATCTGCAGATTCTTAATGCATGAAGAATCACTGCTGATAATCAAATCAAGAGTATTCCTCCCTCTAGTTGCCTCCAGAACATGCTGATGTAGAAAACAATCATCCAATAAATCCACAAAAGCCTTGCTAGTGTGTGAGTGACCAGCCCCCAAATTCCAATCAATATCTGGGAAATTAAAATCTCCCATTATAAGACTCTCTGATTTACTGGCCCACTCTATTTCCCTGTACAGTTTCTTATTATACTCATCGGAGTCATTAGGCCTATAGCACACTCCTACTCTCAATTTTGATCTCCCAATGCTTATGTCACACCAAACTGACTCGACACTGCACTGTCCAGCGATGTCCACTGGCTTCACTTCCTTGGATTTTATGTATTTCTTAACTAATAGTATAACTCCTCCTCCCTTCTTATCCAGTCTATCCTTTCTGTAGATGTACTCCCCAAATTCCAGTTCTGCATTCCTTGTATCTGTGTGACACCATGTCTCTGATATCCCAACAGTATCTGCCTTTGATGTTTTGAGCAATACCTCAAATTCATCAAATTTATTTACTAAACTCCTAGCATTGGTGTACACGCAAGTATACATGCATCTATTTCTATTCTTAGCTACCCTAACACAACCCATGTGTTTACTTGTACCGCAATGACTCCCAGCAGTCTCTGAAATATCCTGAATCTTGTTTTTCAGGCTTCTGCTCATTCCAATAGAAGCAGTGCAAGAATCTCTTTCACCTCTGCCAGTGGCTACTGTTAATCTATTCGTCTTTGTATCCCCCCAAGCTAGCAGTTTTCCGACCCACCTAACACTGCCTCGATAGCATCAGCAAATATTCTTGCACCCTTTCTATTTAAGTGTATCCCATCCCTGTAGAAGCAATCTCTCCTGTTAACAAGTACAGTCCAGGCTGAAAAAAATTCTACCCCTTGAGCCTTGCACAATCTTTCCAGGGCCGAATTGATCAACAAGGCTCTCATCATATACTCCCTCCTATCGTGTCTGGGCAGAATTGCAGACACTTTCAAATTCAACCCTATTTCATTCCTTTTTTTTCAACAGTGACCTGTACTTGTTAAGCAATTCTGCCGGTCTCCTACTCTTGATATCGTTAGTGCCAACGTGTACAACTATATCACCTTTTGTGCCCTTAAAAGATGATATCTGCTCTACAACGTCATCAACCTTTGCCCCTGGCAGACATACCCTGGTAGGCACAATATGGCCTTAGCAGCCCTTGTGCCATTAAACAACATATCAACCAACATACCCTGGTCCTGTTCCACCTATCCTTTTTACAAAGCTTGTTCCCAGTTTCCCTGACAGTAGAGTCACCAACAACTACTAGTTCCTTTGGGACCTGCGCATTCTGCCTTGGGGGCTGCCACTGTGTTGCACGATGACTAAGTGCAAGCTCTGGCATTGGTGTGGGCAGCTGAGAGCTTGATGGGTCCTCACTTTTAATCCTTCGAGGGCATCCACCCTGTCCTTCAAACTCTCATATAGGCCCATAACAATGCTGAGTTGTCGCCTGATTTCCTTACACTCCTTGCATTGCACACACACACAAAGACATCCCCCATGGCAATATCATGTCTCGTACCTGAATGCTCCACAAACATCATGCAAGCTGTGCATTTTAGAAGGCTGTGACTCAGAAGGCAACTGCCCCCCCCTCAGTTCTCCTCTGAGCCACAGCACTTCCATTAGCTTGAGTCTTTTGTTTTGCTGATCTGGTCTGAGTCATGACTACTTTTAATTTAAATAAAATATCAATTTCAGTTTATAACCTTAACTTATCTCCCAACACAGTTATAACGAGATATATATTTTTTAGTGTCAAGTATTAATTATCTCCGAGTTCCCTTTATATAACTTCCATATCAGTTATAGTAGTAGTAGTAGTAGTAGTAGTGGCACTTGATGCAAGAAAGCAGTGTAGGAGCTTATGCAGCATCAGCCAAAAAAAAAAAAAAAAAAAAAAAAAAATCACACCATACCCTCCAATTGCCTGTCCAGTTCCTCCTTAAATTTATTTAACCTATCAACTTCCACAACGACAGATGGAAGTTTGTTCCAGCAATTAACAACCCGCTGGCTAAAGGCAAATTTCCGCACATCTATTCTACATCTATCCTTTCTTAATTTGAACTTATGTCCCCGTAGGTTCGTATTCTGAACAAGTGGGAGGATCCCATCAGAATTCAGCGTGCTCAACCCATTCAAGGCCTTATAGACCTCAATCAGATCACCGCGCAGGTGCCTAGTCTCCAGCCACTGCAATTTGCAGAACTTAAGCCTCTCTTGGTAAGAGGATCCCTTCATTCCCCTCACCAATCGTGTTGCTCTTCTCTGTACACGCTCAAGCAAATCTACATCCTTCCTAAAATGAGGCCTCCAGACCTGTACGCAGTACTCAAGACGTGGCCTGACCATTGCCTTATACAGAGGGACAATCACCTCCTTTTCCCTGCTAGCAAAATTCCTATATATCATTGACAAAACCCCATGACCTGCCCTAGCAGCCTGTCTACATTGCTCAGAAAACTTCATATCTGACTGCACAATTACTCCCAGGTCTTTTTCATTTTCTACCACCTTAAGTGTAGTACCACACAGTTGGTACGTTTCTCTGGGGTTACTTCTACCCATATGCAGTACTTTGCATTTGTCAAGGTTAAACTTCAGTTGCCACTTCTTAGCCCATCTGCCCAAATTATCTAGATCCTGTTGCAGTAGCACACTGCCATTACTGTCATTAACAACCCTGCCAACCTTCGTGTCATCTGCAAACTTCGACATTAAGCCTGATATACCTTCATCAATATCATTGATAAATATACAAAACAACAGTGGCCCCAACACCGAACCCTGTGGGACTCCACTAATAACATTAGTCCACGAAGAGCAGCACCCATTGATTACCACCCTCTGTCTTCTCCCACTTAACCATCCTTTTATCCATTGCAGCAACTTACCCTTAATACCATTCTGCTCCAATTTGTACAGTAGTCTTCCATGCGCACAGTGTCAAAAGCTTTCCTGAAATCCAAGTATATGATATCAAAATTATTTTTTGCATCCAGTTCCTTTGTGACCACATCATAATAACCAATCAAATTTGTCAGACAAGACTTTCCCTTAACAAACCCATGCTGTGTCTGAATTATTGCTGCAGTCTTGTCTAGATGATCCTGTCTAGATTATGTATTAATTAATTATGTTACGTTTGTAATCTAAGTCGGTATATGTATTTAGTTAAAAGTGCAATTTAAATGCCAACGAAGTTCAACAAGTTTAATAGATTTTACCAATCGCTGAAAATATTATAACCTATACTATACTAAAGCTACTACGTTCGATATATAACGATCATATGACAAAGACAAAAGGCGGGAAATTACGAACGGTAATCTATGGACACTTAAGTATTAATTAACTTTCAAATCTCGCTGTCTCAATTCAGAATAAACTAACGATCCTTACTAGGTCTATAAGCTACTTACAAAAAAATAATTTGATGTAAAAAATATTCAATAAGCGGCTAAATATGGCTAAAAAAACTTCTCGTTCAGCGGAGTTGTAACACGTGGATTTGATACCCTTACCGATACTTTATGCAATTACAAGGCCGAGTAAAGAATAAATACACCAGATTAATCAGAAATATCACAAAATAATGCTATACCACTAAATTTAAATCAAAAGTTTTAGAAAAACAATAATTTCAAATCAATAAATAAGAAAAATCCACTTAGCGGCTTTGAACACGACTGGCCCCTACTAGCCTCGTCAGCAGACCATTGTCAAGACCATATTATATCAAGGAGCTGGGCATATTCTTGCTGCTTTACATCATATTCAAAAATTTCATTAATTCTTACATGACTTTATTTTTTACTTTTACTTTATTTACTGTAAATGCATCATAAATAGTCACACCAGTAGAACAAACTTATCTGCAAAAAAATCGAATTCTCAAAAACACTCATTCATTTTACAATATAGCACCCACTTATGTTTTCTGACAATCTCAATTATCTGTTGCCACAACTACTACTAATCTCAGTTACCCTATCTATTCACTCTATGATTCCTTTCAATTTAAAGGTGGTATTATGATGTCTGCTCCGATGTTCCCTGTGAGAGAGAATTACTAATTTGGAATTTCCTCTTTTTTGATCTCCTTTGGCTAAAAGTCTCTTTGACTTCTCTTCTTTGAAACTCTGCTTTCTCCAATCTAACTTTACTTATAGTGAGGTAATTTTCTTTGGTGATTTTAATGTTAATTGCTCCAGTTAGCTTCAGTTTTTTAGATACACATACCCGGCTGATTGAGATGCAAAGCTTTTCCAATTACTAATGACTCATTAATAATTGGAAATTGATATTTGTTATGTAAATGAACAGCATGTTCATTTACATAACAAATATCAAACAATCCTAATCACACACCCAACACCCACAATCTTTTTCTCACCAACAACCCTTCAAAATACACAGTCAGTGTTAATGATCCTCTATGCGCTTCAGGTCACAACTTGGCGATGTGATCTTCTCCAGTAGAGCCTCACTACATTTTCTGCATACAGTAAAGCTTGAAACAATTTTAAAACAGTTATTAATCAGCTGAAACCCAATTTTTAACAGTCTAAGAGTGTAGAAAACTTGTTTCTTGTTCAAATGATAGTCTAGCATTCTGGTCTCCTTGGCAGGAGACCAGAATGCTAGACTATATAGAGGCCACAACTTGACATCAGTATTCCCACATGTAACAACCAGTTGATTCCTTTGCATCTTCACTTAAAGACCAATACCCAATGTATGACAGAAGGTGGTTTACCAAGGTAGTTATTACAAGGAGTACATTCATTGCCTTCCATCATCTTCTGACAGAAGGAAATTAGAAGAAGAACTCTGGACAGTCTTGATGCCAGGAAAGCTCCAGGTCTTTACATTTCTCCACTTGTTCTCAAAAGCTGTGCTTCTGCTACTCTTTTGTGTCGCCTTTTTACACTTTCTTATTCCACTGGTATTTTTCTCTGCCTGGATGTTTGCTCATATCCATCCGGTTCCTAAAAAGGATGACAAATACCTCTCTTCCACTTATCACCCCATTAAACGTACCTCCACTCTTTCCAAAGTAATGGAAAAATCCGTTAATTGCCAACTCCTAAACTATCTCAAAACATCTCGTCTAATCAGTGATTGTCAATATGGATTTTGTCAATGGCAATCCATGGGTGATATAAGAATAGACGAGATGTTTTGAGATAGTTTAGCAGTTGGCAATTAACGGATTTGTCCACAGACGAAAAATTTCAGTGGAAAAGTTTGCTGAAAGTTAAGCAGTTGTTCTTGATGTTTCTAAGGCTTTTGTTCACATTTTTCACATCTTATGGATTGCAGACTGTTTTTTGCAATTGGCTATCCAAGTTTTCTCTCTGTCTACTCTTTGTGGTTGGTAGTTGATGATTTTCTGTCTAACTTCCTCAGTAATGCTGCTGTTCACCAAGCTTCATTTCTTTCTCCAACTCTACCTTGGTGGGTTCTTGAATATTTACCATCAATTCCTTAAATGCTAATCTCCAGATAATTCTCCTATGGCACAAAGATAACTTGGTTAATTTAAAAAGGAGTCTACTGTTCCCATGCTTATATTCAATGACACTCAGATTACTGGACACGATCACATATCTCTCTTAGAGATTACCCTGACTTCTCTCTCTCTCTCTCTCTGCATATGCACATCACAAATATTTCTTCTGGGGTGGTGCTCCAAAGTCCCTCTCAAGCTTCTTCACTCTATTAAAAAGAAGACAGTCAGGTTAATTAATCACACATCTCACAAAGTCTCTCCAATTTCTGTCTGATGACGTTCAGTTTTTACTGCAAGCCCTTTCTGTAGATACATCCATGGGCACTGCTCTTCCAAATTGGCATTAGTAATTCTCCCACTCTCTTAAAAACTCACTGAAGTAATTTCAATTCTCTTCCTCATTTATTCTTTCTGTTTTCTTTAATAATCTTTCTTCATCTGTCTTTTCATCCTTCGACCTATACATAATAGCAGCAAATACACTAGGTTTGCTGCTCATTGCCAAGTATATAATGAGGTCAGGCCCAGTTTGATGTCATGTTTTCAACTCTGATTTTGTGTCTCTCACTGAGGAGACCTTAGATCAGGGTTTGAAACCGTGGCTGGATAGTGACGTACACTTTAAATAGAAATATACTTCTCTGTTGGAGTAATGCAATACCATTAAGAACCCATGACAAAGTGCTTTCATAATACGAAATAAATGCATTAAGTAGAAGAAAGTTAATCAATCAAAAGTCATATTTTGATCAATACATGTATAAAGGAAACTTTCCCCCTAAATTGTTTAATATAAGTGTATTGATCAAAATATGACTTTTGATTGATTAACTTTCTTCTGTCAGGTTCATTAAATTCTGGATAATAAGCTTTTTATGTGTATAGATTTATTTCCATGAAGGAGGTGCTATATAATGTTGCTTATCCTTTAATGCCAGCTAAAATATTTCTGCTAAACTGCAGGAAGTTTAAAATCTTTTGAGTACTCCTTGAAATACTAATATTTATGATATTGATGATGGTATATCTGGCTTAATGTCCAAGTTTGCAGACGATACAAAGGTTGGCAGGGTTGTCAAGGACACTACTGACGCTATGCTGCTGCAACAGGATCTGGAAAGGTTGAGCAGATGGGCTGAGAGGTGGCAAATGAAGTTTAACATTGACAAATGTAAAGTACTACACATGGGAAACAGCAACCCCAGAGCAACGTATCAACTCTGTGGTACTACACTGACAGTGGTAGAGAATGAAAGGGACTTGGGGGTGGTTGTGCAGGCAGATATGAAGTTCTCTGAGCAGTGCAGACGGGCTGCAAGAGTAGCTCATGGAGTATTGTCAATGATATACAGGAATTTTTCCAGCAGGGATAAGGAGGTGATTATTCCATTGTATAAGGCGATGGTCAGGCCACACCTAGAGTACTGTATACAGGTCTGGAGGCCTCATTTCAAGGATGTAGAGCTGCTGGAACGAGTACAGAGAAGGGCAACAAGATTAGTGAATGGAACAAAGGGGTGCTCTTATGAAGAAAGGCTTAAGTTTTGCAAATTACAGTGTCTGGAGACTAGGCACCAGCGAGGTGATCTGATAGAGGTGTATAAAGCCTTGAATGGTTTAAGCATGCTCAATGCTGATGGGATTCTTCCTCTAGCTCAGAAAAATCACCTGAGAGGGCATAAATTCAAATTGAGGAAAGACAGATGTAGGATAGACGTGCGGAAATTTGCCTTTAGCCAGCGGGTGGTTGGTTGGTGGAACAGACTTCCATCCCTTGTGGTGGAGGTTGATAGCCTAAATAAGTTTAAGGCTCAGCTGGACAGGTATTTTGAACGAACAGAGGGGTGAAGTGGAAGTGGGTTTTTTTTTTTTTTTTTTTTTTTTGGCTGATGCTGCATAAGCTTGCTTTCTTGCATCAAATGCCTCTACTAATGCTAATTGCTTAAAATTTATATTTTATTGATTCATACTTAGTTTTAAGAATAATAATAAATTTTTCTGTTTTGTTTTAGGAATGTGAAGACACAATGAAACACATAACTGATAAAGTGGAAAAAAGCTATCAGCAGTCAACAAAAGAGTTGAGTGATCTGTTACAGAACAAAGTAAAATATATACAAGCCTTGAAATGGTGATACATTACATTTTATTTCCATTACTAAAGGAAAAACTGTATTTTTTACCATTGAAATGGAAAGGAACCAGTGAGTGTGAATAGAATATTTCTCCTAGATGTTAAAAAGATGATTCAGTGTAAAGTGAAGAACACTCTATGCCCAGAAAAAGTTCAGTATGTCTGTGTTCAAGCCCTGAAAGAGGAAATAACATATATATAAATTTTGATATATAACAAAGACCCAACACCAGACTTAAAGCTGTGACTCATTATGTTAACTATTGAGGAAATGACTTTCATTTGTAAGTTGGGTGCCATGTGAATAAATAAATGTGAAAACAAATGGACACGACGAGTGGATAACTTCGGTATGTTTTTAGAAAACAAATTACTTTTAATATTTTTATGGAAAAGTGTTGATTTGTGAATTTCACTTTCCTGAAGAAATTATAAACTCTTATGAACTGTATATTTAAAAGAAGGGGGAAAAATGAGAACTTGTTTATTGGCATTATGTCGATAATCATTTGTTTTACTGAATTGACAAAGGACTTGATTAAACACCAAAGAGTGTACTTTTGCTTAAGCTATTTTCAACAAATAGGTAAGATATATATACACATACATACACATCCACACATATATATATATTGTAACTCACCATGTTCTTTAACTGGTGCAAACATTTTGTATGCATTGTTTGAAAAGAATGCATATTATTTAAACCTAGTAAACAGTTTTTTACAGGAAAAAATAAGTGTGAAAACAATTATGCTCATTAATTAAAAAAAAATTGTTAATGAATCAAAATGATTTTGATCCAAGATAAAAGTTATCAAAAAAGTAGTTTATTTTGATGATTTTTTTACCTTTCTGAAGAACATGTTTTTTAAAACAGTTTTTTATCACTGGGCTATATTAATGAATGTAGCTAAAAATCGAGTTTGTTATTGGTGTGAAGAACTTGATTTGTTATTTAAGAAATATTGGTAATGTTTAGAAGAGCTATTGAATAAATCAGTTGTTTCAAAGCAATTCTTTAGCAGAGGGAAAGGGATGTAATGAAGGAATATTGAACAGTCCGAAAAACAGTCATTTTATTCAAAGCATTTCTCTAATTCAGGAAAGGAAATGTTATGAAGAATATTAGAGTAAGTATTGCAAGAAAATTGTCAATAAAATATGCTCATTTCTGAAAATTAGTTTTAATAATAAATTCTACTAAATAAAAATGTAAGGACTAAATATTGTTTTTTTTCTCTCTCTCTCTCTCTCTCTCTCTCTCTCTCTCTCTCTCTCTCTCTCTCTCTCTCTCTCTCTCTCTCTCTCTCTCTCACCTTTCCTAAACTAGTAAAGAATTTGAAGAAAGTATAGTTTTCTTCTTTGAATCTCCCCCTCTCCCTCTGTCTTGTTTGATGATTTTATATTGAAATATGATTACAAACAATCATTGTGTCAACTGCCATAAGTAACTTAAAAAAATGATAATATTTTGGATAAAGTTTTGTTCTTCAGTTTGTATCTCTAAAATACTTATGCATTTATTATTTTTCACATTTTTATTCTTTTTATGTATAATAATTAAATTTTTATGCAAGTTATAGCCACCATATCAAAAATACTACAGATCTTAATGTCAAAATAGATGTTTTGTTTACAAACATCTGTTTAAAGTTGAGGACTAAAAAAAAAATTATAAATGAAAAATTCATTAAAATCTAATGAATTATAAATTTAATTTGACACTAAACTAAAAAATTAATGCTGCATTGATACTTGGTCATATATGGGATCTTAAACAGTGCACAAGGCGTAATTTATATATGGAAACCTCAAAGTTGTTGGAAAACTCTATGGAGCGGGGCATACATTTTGTTCTCCAACGTGTTAGTGTCCACAAGTAATATCTCTATCATAGTATGTGTTAATTATTTTCTTTCATTTTTGATTTGTTATTCATTAAATGCATGTGTACAGTCCTACTAATTGAATTGTAACAAGAATACACATAAGATAATATATATACTAACACCTTCCAGAAGTAAGCCATCATGAGTGTTAATAAAAAATTAATAAAGTAGCTCCACCTTTTGCTCAATGACTGATCAATCCATTGAAGTATCTTTTCAAAAACTTTTTTTAGTTTTTTCTCGCTTTATTTTATTTTATTATTATTTGTTTGTTTATTATTATTATTATTTTTTTTTGTAGCAGACAACATAATATTGTATCCTGTTTCTCCTTCAGTGCAATCTGCAATTTTGCTCTAGGTGATAGCATGAGCTGCACCCTGATCTGCATTCCAATTCATGCTAAAAATGTTTGGGTTCTCGATTGATCAGCTTTGTTATTGGCTTTCTTTTGTGCTGTCAGCCTCCCCACTCTTGTCAGTGGGTACCAGCAGGAGGAGTCTTCTGCTGGTACCATTGATTGGGTCCCAATGGTATATGATTGCTTAAACCCATAGAACTGAATGGGAATGGGATTTATTTCACTTATGGCAGTACTTGCTTAGTTTTGTCCAGTATCCTCGTGATGTGGACAGCTACTACTAAGCAGCTTTCCTGGTGATCGCCACATCTTGGTAAAGTGGTCTGAAACAAGTAACAGCATAAGACTGCACATTATGCAAACTATATATAATATTGGTATAGATGCACCATAATTAAACTACATACGTACGTAGTGTAAAGGCATCATTTTAATTATATCTCATATTGTGGCTACCTTCACAAGGTACCAGGTATTGTACTACTTCGAATAAGTAGCGCTTCTCTAGTAGCGAAGACTACTGTTACTTATTCTCAGTGGGCAATGTATGCAGTTTAATTTTGAGTTAACTGTGATGTATCTACACTAATATTATATAGTTAATTTAAACCCACGTGGAATTATGCCTTATGCATTTAGTCTATAAATACATTATGCAAACATATACTCTCCCACCCAAAACTTTGGAATCAGCATATGACAACAACTTTCGTTAATTTTGTTTTTGTTTTTAAATTAGCTATAATAATATAAAGTTTAATATAAAAAACAACACACTACGAAGTATTTTAAAATATTTTTTTAAGCCTTGAAAAATTTTACAGCAAAAAAATATTGAGATGATTTATATTAACATCTATACTGATTCTTCATCAAAATATCCTCCACAAGATGTTATCATGGCCTTACTGACACTTGTATTTCTGGCAATTAATTTTATAATACTGTCTTGAAAAATGGGCAGACTTCATTGACTTGACAGTCTAGATGATCCCATAAAAGATTTATTGGATTTAAGTCAGGCAATTGGGCTGGCCATTCCATAATTTGCAACACCTTCTGCACAGCTTAATGCAGTGCTTCAGGTCATTCTCTTGTAATATAAGATTTCTTCCACAAAGTTGAAATCCAGAATACATTCCAAAAATGACTTTGCCTTCTTTTCTTAAAATTCCCCTAATTCTGGATGTCACCAACTCCAGAAAAACAGAAGCAACCCCGGATCATGATGGACCCACCACTGTACTTGACTAAACACTGAGCAATGTGGCTGCATTTTTTCTTCAGTTGATTGATTCATAAACTGCACTCTTGGATCTAAAAATTTCAAATTTGGATTCATCCATCCACACTGATTTTCCACTCTTCAAGTTCGCAATGATGATTCTTAACCCAAGAACCGGTTCTTTGTATTTTCTGGTTTTAATAAGGGTTTTTTGGACTGTTACACGACCATGAAGTCCTGCTTGTTTAAGACAAAGTTTTACAGTGGATGTAAACACTGAAGTTTCTCTGTTCCTATTGAACTCAACTTGGATTTTGACTGTGGTAAATTGTCGATTTTGTTTAGAAATCGGTGTAATGGTCTTACGTTATAGTTACTCGCAATCGGCATGATCGTGGTTTTTCCTTTAAACTGTTAGTCTTCTTGAATCGTTGAATGGTAGTTTATACTCCTTTGAATGAAACACCTAGTTTTTGCCAATACTTCTATTAGAATATCTTTATACAAAGAAATACATTTCGAATGTTAGGCAAATCGCTGCAAAGGCGAGCCAATCGAAAGATCAGCCCCTTATCCATCAATGGATCGAACCATGGTGATTTGTCTAATGTTCGAAATGCAGTGATTCCCTGACCATTATTAGCCTCATGGGTCCAACAAGATAGGGCATAATGGTCAGTCTATTTTGTTTATTTTAATTTAATTTATTTTGTATTGTAGTTAGATTCTCTATCATTAGTGATATTTCACACAATTCGGACCTGGTGCTGTTAAACTCATTTAATTGGTTTTCAAAATTTGTTTATCCAAATTTATTTCTCATTTAGACTTTCTCAATTATATTTGGAGCATTGCTTCTACAATACATTTAGTCTTAGTTATCTTTCTCACCCTCTCCACTGAGGCACCTCCGTAGCCAGGTGGGCAGGAGCAGCAGTGCGTAGCACACGCTTCTTGATTAGATCGGGGTTCGAGCCCGTGCCCACCAAATACGGAGGATGCAGAAAGGTCAGGGAATGACCACCGCATATCCCCGGAGCAATATGGCCTTAGTTACTAATGCTTCTAAAAACCAAATAACAACTCTCCAATGGTTTGATTTTTTATGTTTAGTTTAACCTATTTTTGCTCTACTGGTTTGCCATACTATGGGCTTAATTTTTATATTTATATTTTTCATTTTAATTTTATACAACAAGCAACATGCAGAGCAATATTCAATTATGCTATCTCTGATGTTTGCCTAACTATTTATCTTCTTTCTTACTATTGTGGATGATTGCGGACACAGCAAAATGGAGACAGAACAAATAATGACAAATTTAATATTAATTGGAAAACATTAAATTAGATACATACAAAAGCTTTTGGTTAGTTAACCTTCATCAGTCAAACTGACAGTTAAGAGTGTGTACATGAGGGTGTGTACTGCCAGTCATGTATATGAACTGCGTGATGGTTAATTGTTGGATGTTGAAGCCTGTGGCTGTGACGCATGTGAACGTTGCCAACATTTGTCATTCATCAAAATGGTTGCTTCAATAATAGGGTGGACACGACATCCACTTCTCCTGTTGACTGAGGTATTAGAGCGTGTGATGTTCAGCAACTCCAACCAGGTGCGTCGAGTCATTACCTTGGATGTTCCTATTGATCGGTACGTGGTCATGTGTCTGGAGGTCACACCTGTCAAGGGTATGGGTGGGATAGCCACACCTTGCAAGATCTGCCATGACCAGCAATCTCAATGTGCCTCATTTACAGACCTAGGGTGGGTCTAGGCATGGGTTAGCAAGGTTCAAAATGAGCATTTGCAACCTTGTATAAAGGTTGCAGATGCTCATTTTGGAACATACCATCACAAAAAGGTTTAGAAATGTGAAATTCCTAGGTGATGCACTTTCTTTAAACACCAGCATATATATATATATCACTCTAAGAGTGTAAATTGTACCATAAGAAGAAACTTTAGCATAAACGTAATATGCAGGCTATTAGGCAAAAAGAAAAAAAGAAATGAAATGTTATCAGAATTTGCTTCAGTTTATCATTTTAAATGGAAAACAATGAAAAGTTCACCAGGTGCAAACTAATATTTAGTTGAACTGCCTCTGGCCCTACTGACAGCAGCACACCATCGAGGCATTGACAAGATCAATTTCTGAGGGTAATCAACTGATAGTTTTTGGTTCCAAACATGAATTATGGCTTCCTGAAGTTCACAAAGGGTTTGTGGTTTCTTTCTGGCAACTGCAGATTCCACGTCATGCCAACTGTTCTCTATAGGATGCAGGTCCAGGCTGTTTTCTGGCCAGCTAAGAGTTGTAATGGACTGTTCTTGCAACCATTTTTTCACCTGTAACAAATGTAAACACATTATTGTTGAACATCTAATGCAGAAATGAAGCTAAAGTAGCTACAGAAGTGCCTACTTATACTTGTCACGCGCGTGACAAGGAGCAGTCCAGAAAGATGCAGTAACTTGGCAGGTTGAAACGGTCTCTAATAGTTAGCAGCAATTTGCCTTCCAGTATAGCCAGGTATCCATTGGCATTTATGGAACCTTTTCTTCTTTTCCTTGGTCGGATTACTGTATCAAAACTTCTGATGTCGACGTTTGCTCAGATCGTGTCAGAGAAATTATTCTTGAAGGAATGGAATCCTTTATCCCACACTCCACTTTAAAATCTCATCTTTTATCTAAACCTTGGTTTTCCAATAAATGTGCTAAGGCTGTTCAAGAGAAGAATGTTGCATATCTTAATTGGCTTGTTTCTAATTCTTCAGTTTCATTTTTTGCCTACACCAAACCTCGCAACAATTGTAAAGCAGTTATTAATCAGTCCAAACTAGAGTTTGAACAGGCTAAGAGTAGAAAACTTGCTTCTTGCCCTAATGGTAGCCGAGCATTCTGGTCTCTTGCAAAGTTATTGGCCGCAACTTTTGCCCATCTCTGCTCCCACTGTCCAAACCAGATGGTTCTGTTGTCACTTCAGCCAAGGATAAAGCTGACTTGCTAGCATCCCATTTTTCTTCCCACTCACGTATTAATGATCTTGGTTAAACACCTCCCACCATTCCCAACACGCTCCATTCAATGCCTCCTGTGGTCTTCCATCAAAAGGATGTCAGAAGGATTTTGACGAATCTTTATGCTAAGAAAGCTCCTGTTCCTGATAGTATTTCTCCACTTGTTCTCAAAACCTGTGCTCCTGAACTTACTCCTATTCTTTGTCGCCTTTTTTCCCTTTCTTAATCCAAAAGTGTTTTTCCTTCTGCTTGGAAATTTGCTCATATCCAGCCAGTTCCTAAAAAGGGTGACAAATCTCTCCCATCCAATTATTGTCCCATTGCAATTACTTCTTCTAAAGTAATGGAGAAATCAATTAACCGCCAACTCAAATTACCTAGAAACCTTCCGTCTAATCAACGATCACCAGTATGGATTCTGTCAGTGTCGATCCACTGGTGATATTCTGGCTTATGTTACCCATTTATGGACTAATTCAATGGAAAGGTTCAGTGAAACACAAGTAGTTGCTCTTGACATCTCAAAGGCTTTCGATCGTGTTTGGCATAAAGGTCTTCTAAACAAGCTTCCATCTTATCGTTTGCCAACTATTTTTAGTAATTGGTTATCCAGTTTTCTCTCTGATTGCTCACAGAGGATGATGGTAGATGGCTCTCTGGCTTCTAACTTCTCCATTAATGCGGTGTCCCCCAAGGTTCAGTTCTTTCCCCCACTCTTTTCCTCTTGTATATTAATGACCTTCCATTGACTGGAAATCCTAACCATAGTTTTGTCGATGATAGCACATTGCATTCTACTTTCCATTTTGAGAAACCTTGTCCTGCTCAATCAGCTCCAACTTCTCGAAAATCTGCTGCCAATTCCTTAAATGTTGATCTTCAGGTAATTCTCCAGTGGGGCAAAGACAACTTAGTTGATTTCAACCTTTCTAAAACTCAGTCTTGTCTTATATCTCACAAAAAGGATTCTGCTTCTATGCTTATCTTTAGTGACACTCCAATTTCTAGGCAAAATGATATCTCTTTTTGGGATTACCGATTTCTAATCTCCCTTGGCACAAGCACATTACAAATATTGCTTCCTCCGCATCTAAAAAACTTGGTTTACTCTTTCGCTCTCAGCATTACTTTTCTTCCAAACAGCTGCTCACTGTATAAATCGCAAATCCACCCTGCCATGGAATATTGTTCCCACATCTGGGGTGGTGCCTCCAAAACCTCTCTCAGGTTTCTTGATTCCATTCAAAACAGGGCAATTAGGTTAATTAATGATTCATCTCTAACAGTCTCTCCACTTGCTGTCTCATAGACGTACTGTTTCTGCTGCATTCCTCTTCTACAGATACTTCCATGGGCACTGTTCTTCTGAATTGGCTTCTATAATTCCCGCTCTGTCTTTCAAAACAGTCCGAACACGTGCCGCCACGAGCCAACATCCATTTACTGTCCAACTTCAAACTCACAGAGCTGACCGGGCTAGCCGGGTGGGCAAAGTGCCTACCTGGCAACTCAAAGGTCGTGGGTTCAATTCCCGCCTCGGGCTTGGATCAAAGTACTGCAAAAACTTGGGAGGTGCATTATGGCCACAGAAGCCTATGCACCAACAACTACCCAAAAAAAACTCACAGAACCAACTTTTCATCTTCCTCATTTATTCATTCAACTGCCATTTTCTGGAACAACCTTCCTTCATACGTATTTCCTGAAAATTACAGTCTATAGAAGTTCAAGTGCAATGTCAATAAATATCTCATCTTCTCAACCTCCAACCCAAGCAGAGTAATAAGTACTATAGGGTCTAATACTTCTCGTGTTTGGGGTTTACATAAAAAAAAAAAAAAACTGCAGGTGACCTACTCTGCTATTCGAAATGTACCTCCATATCATTTGGCTGGTAGTGAATTTCACTGTAGACACCATAAAGTCTTGATGGTATTGTTCACCACATCTATGGCGAAATGTTTGTCTCCTATCACAGCCATGTGGGTTGAATTTCTCATCTGAGAAAATAGCTGACTTCCACTGCTCGGGGGGTCCATTTGACATGCTCCGTAAACCAAATTAATCAGGCATTTTTCATTTTTTGTGTGAGCAGGACGAGCTTAGGACGATGGGCTACAGGTCCATTTTTGAAGAGGTGTCTTCTGACTTACTGCACTTGCTACCACTCCTGTATGTTTTCCCAATTCTATTTTTAGCTTGGACAAAGAAGCTTTACGGTTTTTGAGGCATAAGTGTTTCAAAACATGGTCATGTTTTGGCGTAGACTCATTTGCGTCCGGCTCCTTTTTTCCTATAAGCAGAACCAGTATTCTTGAGTTTGGAAAGAAATCTACTCACTGTTGACTGATTACAAGACACTATAAGTAATATGGCAGGAAGAACATCCTCACGTAAAGCAACAATAGCACTCTTTCTTCATGGTGTCAACTGCATGTAATTCGCTATCCTCACACAAGCAAGGAATGACTGCAACTCTTGAAAAGTAACAGCTGATTCAATATTACATCACCTACGCATCAATCTTATCTAATGCAATCTGTACGAAATATTGCCATATACTTACATTATTTGGATGACTTACAATTTTGAGGGATGGAGGCAGATGTATGGTGTGGGGCATGTTTCACTGGCAGGAACTTGGACCCCTGCTACATGTGGAACAACGTATCACTGGTCTCCGCTATCGTCAATGCTTGCTGACTGTACACCCCGCTATGTTACACTTTCCCGAATGGCGATGGTGTCTTCCAAGATGACAGTGCACTGAGCCATCGGGTACTTTTGCAGAAATGGTTTGATTAACACAGTTCTGACTGTTAACATATTGATTGGCTTCCGAACTCCCCTATATCAATCCCATAGAGCACTTGTGGGACACTGTGGAAAGGCATATTAGGCGCCTGGATACACCAATCACCTCCATACCTGCAGTGCTGCAAAACACACAGCTTGGTTGGCCATACCTCCCAAATGCTTCCGACATCTAGTTGAATCAATGCCACGTCGGAAAGCTGTTGTACTGAGGGCAAAAGGAGTACCTACGAAGTATTAGGTAGGTGGTATAATTCGGTGTATAATAACAAGCTCTATTTTTGCAGTCAGTCGTAAGATAAGTGAGTAGATATACAGAAAACATGAGAAACCAAAAATAACACTATATATACACACGCACATTAAGTGATCACTGAATTATGATCACCTACCTAATGCAGTGTTGGTGTGCCTTTGCTCAGATAACTCCAGCCATACACCTACTCATTTACTCCACTAGATGTACGGAGACATCCATGAGGATCTGCAGCCCTCTTGCTGGCAAGGAATAGATGATTCCATGTCCATATGCCTCATTTCCCATTCCAAAACATCCCACACATCAAGTGGATTGAGGTCAGGCGAATTTAGAGTACTGTTTCTTGAACCACTGTTGCACAGTGCAAACCCGATTACATGGCACATTCTGTCTTGGATGATCCTATTTCTGTACAGGGAAAAATTGCAACGTGACGGTGCACAATGTCTAACAGCTACTGGTAGACAATGCGGCATATACTGTAACTTGTATGGCAAAAAGAGGAGCACACGGTGCCCCTGTGTATTTGATTTCTCAATTATTAAATGTACACGTATCCTCCTGTTACAAAAGCAAAGTGATGTTCTACCTACTATTTTTCAATACTTCAAGAGATTCATCTGTATAAGTATTTTTGTATATTTCTAAAGCAATGAACGTCACAGCAGACAAATGTATCTTTGTTCAGTGTTCAAGATGATTGCTGCTTTTTGCCACTAATTAGATAAATTTTACACTTTCTAGAAGTACTGAACAGTGCTCTGTTTTGTCATAATTCATTGCCCTCAGCTTCGTGAGAGCTTTGTTCCCCTGATGTTTATTGTCCCCTGAACAAAATAGGTGGAACAGGACCAGGATATATCTGCCAGGGGCAAAGGTGATGATGTATTACTTAGTAAGTGCAGGTCAATGTAGAAAAAAAGCCGCGCGTTAGGGTTGAATATGAAGATGTTTGCAATTATGCCCAGACATGAAAGGAGGGAGTATATGACGAGAGCCTTGTCAATCTATTTGGCCTTGGAGAGATTGTGCAAGGCTCATGGTGTAGAATTTTTTTCAGCCTGGACTGCTTGTTAACAGGAGAGACTGCTTCTACAGGGATGGGATACACTTAAACAGAAAGGGTGCAAGAATATTTGCTGATGCTATCGAGGCAGTGTTGGGTGTGACGGAAAACTGCTAGCTTGGGGAGGATACAAGGACTAATAGATTAACAGTAGCCACTGGAAGAGATTAAAGTGAATCTTGCACTGCTTTTGGAATAAGCAGCAGCCTGGAAAACGAGGTGCTGGGGATTTCAAAGACTAATCGGAATCATTGCGGAAAAAGTAAATACATGGGCTGTGTTAGGGTAACTAAGAATAAGAACAGGTGCACGTATACCTGCGTGTACACCAGTCCTAGGAGTGTAGTAAATAAATTTGTGGTGCTGGTCAAAACATCAAAAGCAGATATTGTTGGGATATCAGATACATGGTATAGATATAGGTATGTTGAGGGTCAGATGGCTCCTGGGATTTCTCCACTCGTATGTTCTATGTATCGAATGACAGTACCCTGTCTATGCCAGAGGTTTAAAAGTGATGATGGGTCATGTGGTATGTAGTTTGTTGTGCCCATTGTTCATCTGGCCTGTTGGTCGCCGGGCCCCTAGTGGGACCCGGCATTTCCATACCTAGTGACGGGGATGCCAGCCAGGTGTACCAAGAGACTAATTGTACTCTGGCAGATCCTGTCACTTACTTTCCTGGGATTTCGTTGGCTAGGACCTATAAAGGTTGGAAATCGCGGTTGATTTCAGTAAAACTGCATTTTACGCTGGTTTTACGCTGAAAGAACTATTTCTACAGAGCCTAAAATGGGCTGGAAGAATTTTATATGATTTAAATTTGGACATGTGGGGCAGTCGCTGTACAAAAGAAAGTGTTGGGAGGGGAGGGTGTAGACTGGGGGGTGGTGAAATAGAAAGACGAGGGGTCAGATAGGAAGGTGATCCCCCATTTTCAGTGGGGCATGCCTATGCCTCACCAGAGTGAAAAATATGTGGAGGGGAGAAGAGAAAAAAAAACTCTCCTCCCCACGAAATAGGAAAAAAGATCCACACAAGGAATGCGGTTTTGGGTCGTCAGTAGGCCTTATCATCTAAGGAGGGGAGGTGACGGAAACCGTCCGCTCCCCATGCCAGGGGTTTGGGATTTAAAGAAACTAGGTTAGGGCACCCGGTATAGATTGCCAAATGGCAGAAGGTCAGATTTGGGATGTGGCTCTTCCTAACACCCCAACTGGGGGACTAGAAGATCATTCCTTTAGTTGGTATTTGTTATACTTCAGTTGTATTTCCAGTTATTCCATTTGCTAGTTTTGGTTTTAGTAGGGAATCTTGTACTGCTACTTGGCATATTGTGGGTAGTCAGTTCTGGTCCATCAGACATGACGCTGATTTGGGACTTATCCATCATCAGTGTCGTGTACCCATAGACATCCTCTTTGTTCATTGCCTTTTCTATTTAATAGCGTCAAGTTTAGGTGTCATTTCTGGGTGTTCAGTCAGTAAGGATTTGTTGACGGGGGCACCATTTCCTTATTTTGGTTCCCTGCTGCTTTTCTTGCTCATTTGGTGTGGGTCTATGGTCTACTTTGTTAATCTGCGTTGCTGTGCAGTGCAATCAATGTCCTTGCAAAAAAAGATCCTGTGCAAACTTACTGAACTCTGTATTCTTCTTCCATGTCCAATAAAAGGTGTTCCCGATTACGAGGAAGGTATGTAGTCTTGGTTATCAGGATGCTTCAGAGATCCTCGTAATCTTCACATTCATACATTGTGCTGCCAAGTTGTTATCTCTCTGCATCCACAATTTGGGTCGTCTACAATGCCCATATTATTTAGCCTGCCATTTATGGCACCATGACTCATCAGTAGGTATGTAGTATGTAATCCTGGGAAGAACCAGTGTGGGGGTTCTGGAGTACACTCTGCTGACTTGAGGTATTTCTTGTGATTTCTCCTTTACAGGAGTATGACCATCTCTCTTCCATGTTTGCCGCAGCTACAGCAGCAGCCGCCACCTTTTTTCCTGTTTCCGGTTATTCGCCAGATCTGTTGTGTACCCTATGGTCATTTGGATTCCTGTAGAGAGCATGTACATTAGCCCACAGCGCACCACCTCTACCTCAAGGGGAACCATGCCTGCCAGGGTCTGTAGGGCATGGGTGCACTGTACAGCAGGTACGAGTTATAGTTAGTAGAATATTTCTCTGGATGGTGTCAAGAATTCTTTTGTTAATGGCTGTAACTGCCTTGGTAAACCATGCAGGCGAGCCGTAGGTTATTGCCGGGATAAAAATCGCTTTGTAGTAGAGTGCCATATTCTTCGTTTTAGTCCCCAGTCTTTTCTAGTGATTCTTGCAGTCATGGCCGTGTATTTTCTGAGTTTTTCCTTCTGGTAGAGGAGATGTTTCTTGAAAGATGGTTGAGTCTAAAATGATTTCAAGATACTTTAGTTGCGTGCTAAACTTGATGGTTGCACCCTCAATTTTAATCTGTGGCAGCCGACGAGTGTCTAGTGTCCCTTTTAATACAATTGAGCCCGTCTTTGTGGGCGAAATTGTCAATGAGTTCAGCTTCGTCCATTCCAGTAGCTTTTCCAGTACCCTGTTTGCCTGAATTTCCAAGCCGGCCCTTGAGTTCGCCTCCACAGTGAGGATGAGGTCATCTGCAAGCGCTTGACTGTTCAACTCTCCCAGGTCCATTGAAAGGAAATCATCTAGAACTACATTCCGCAGGAGCGGCCTCAGCATTGAACCCTGTGGACAGCCTCAGTGGACGGGTCTAGTTATTTTCTGATACGGTGTTATAACTTTCACTTTTCTGTCGTGTAGGTATGATCTTATGGTGTTGTACAGATTCATCGTTAGGTCTGCCGAGGACGCTCGGCCACCAAAGAGGGCCGAACGGCCTGGCAAAGTCAAATGAAAGCTCCAGGCTTGGAACACTGTTTTGCTGCCTGGATAAGGTTTTGGAGTGCATGTACTGTTAACGAGCCTGGTTTGAAACCATATTGTCTGCTAGAGGCGAGTTTTGCTGAGTTATAGTGACTAGTAATTCTCATGTGCAGGAGTCTCGCGAATAGTTTGCTCACCGTGGAGAGCAGAGCAATTGGCCTATAGGAGTATGGCATATCTGGTTCCTTGGTTGGATTTTTTATAATCAGCGTCAAGTTTGCAGTTTTCCAGCTAGTTGGAAATTTTGCCATGAAGCAGCAGTTGAATAGTTGGAGTAGGAGGTTTGGAGCTATTCCTACCACTTTCTTGATAATCTCTGGTTCCAGCAAATCTGGGCCAGGACATTTTTTTCTCATTTGCGCAGTTGCAGCTTGAAGTTCGTCCATTGTAAATTATTGTTCCATCCTCTGCGTAGTATATGCATCGTTTGCCTGACATCGTTTCCCGTAGAATAGTATTCAATATGTTAAATGTTGAGTCCTCACAGATTGTTGTTATAGTACCTTGTGGTGTCTTAGTTGCCGTTCGAACCTCTCCCCTGGGGAATTTGTTTGTGGCTATTTTATAAACCAGTCCCCAGGGGTTTGTGTTCCCAGTCGTGGAGATTAGCCATTCCCAAGATGCTCTCTTGTTTTTTTTTTTTTTTTTTTTTTTTTCTGTCAGTGTATCTGTTCCTGGCTTACCTATAGCGCTGGCGCAGACACTCCGCCTCCACGGCCGGCCATGATCTACGGGCCTGTTGGAACTCTTTCCTTTTGCTTGGACTTCTTTCCTCAGCCTTTGGAGCTCCGGAGTCCACCAGGGCTTTGCACCCTACGCCGGGGTCTTTCTTCTCATTGCTGCCTCTGCCGCTATTGTGATTATTTGCGTTATTTTTCTTTGTAGGTTGTCTGGATTTCCTTGCCAGTCAGGATTTTCATCCCTCAGTTAATTTGTTTTAGCTATAATTTGCTCCTGAAACATCTGCCAATTTGCTTTTTCTGTAGAAAATCTGTTCATCTTCAGCCTGATGGTAAGTCTCCTCGTCATTGTTCTGTCAATTTGGTATGTTATGGTGCGATGATCAGATGTGGTCCAGGCGCTTTGGACTTCCTAGTTTGAGACGTGCTCTGCTATGTTCCTTGTAGTTAGTGTGATGTCGATTGTAGCTTCTCATAGCGTATTGCAGAAAGTTGGGAGCTTGAAGGGTTGGTGCTGCACTGTGTAGGCAGAGTTTGACAAATAGTCTTCCAGTTGCTGGCCATTTGAGATGCCTTGCCGGTCTTGGGTTGTGCTGTGCCAGGCTGGCGAGCGGCAGTTAACATCCACTCCCACTGTTACCATTTGTCCTGAAAGCATGTCTTGGACAGCCTGGAGGTATCTTATAGATTGTTGAATGTCCACCCCTGGCCTGCGGTAGAATGCGATCACGTAGAGATTGCCGATAGAGGTGACAATATGGGCGCACGCTGCCCAGCTAGTACATAATTGTGGAATACGGGTCGCAGTTATCTCTGGATTGCGGATAACAACAGCTGCCAAGGGTGTATCAGTGTGGATCACTTTGTAGGCTATGGGGTCCCCCCTTACCTGTTTCATATGTGTATATGGTTCTTGAAGCAGGATTACATGCGGACCTGCTCTGGCTCTCTGTGCATTTAGCTTGTGTACTCTGAGCACTCCATAGTCGTATTGTTTAAGCCTTGTTCCCATAATTGATTAGAAGTTGATATGTGCTTTTGGCCTTTAAGTTGGTAGGACACTTGGCATCTCGAATAGAGTGTGCGTGATCCAACCGGAGAGAGTTGCCACACACAGGTTCGTTCGTCTTGTTGAGGCAGCTACTAAATTCATAACCTTTCTCAGAGCAGTGGCTGCAGGTCGATGTGGTCTGTGTACACGTATGGGAAGTGGGGCGGAACTTACAACATTTAAAACATTTTGGAACGGCCACATGTTCTCTGAAGCGGTGGCTTCCCCACTCTGTGTAGATCCTGTTCTGCACCCGCAGTATCTGCCAGGCTTCCGGGGCCAGTTCAACGATCCAATTCAGGCTGCCATTGCTTCTTGTTTTGCTCATGTACTTTGGAAATATAAGGTTCTGTCCTTCCTGATCTGGTAGGTCGCTTTGCAGATTTCTTCTGTACACTTCTTCTATTAGTTTCTCTGGTGTCCGGTCTTTATCAACATCAAAGATGATGAGTGATGGCCCTTTCTTTTTTGGGCGCTCAGCAAGTACACCCAGTGTGGTCATTTTGGGATTACCGATTATATGCTGCATTCCCTCTTTCGTTTTAATTTCGGTCATGACACCCGGATTTCGGGTCTTTCTAATTGCGTTTATCCTGGTGGTTCTAAGGTCCTCTTTTAGGTTTTCCATTATTTTCGATTTAATCTCCTCACTTGTTTGTTTCTAAACTCTTGTTGGTCTTACAATTACCAAATTAGGTGTTGGTAGTAATGTTTTCTTTCTTGCTTGGGGGCTACTGGTTCACTATTTTGTGTGTTCCCCAGCGCTTGTGCATAAGGTGAGTTTGTAGGAACACCGTTTCAGCATCGTCCAAAAGGTAACGATCTGTCCCCCCGGTTTTGACCCTGTTTGACTCGTCCTTGAGTAAGTCCTCCAGGGCTGTTTTTAATTTTAGCTTCTTTTCAAGGACAGGGTCCAGGGGAACTCCCTGCTGCTTGTTGGTGTTATTTTTTGTGACACGAATAATGCCCGGTTTGTCCTGAGTCTCATTGTTTTCATTTAGGCTTCTTGTTTCTCGTACCATTTTTGACACTACCATCTTGTTCTTTTTTTTTTATATAGGCTGACACTGACTTAGAGGCCTCCCCTTCTCTTACGTTAATGGCTAGTGTTTCTGTGGTGGACGATTCACTTGGTGGTCAATTTTATGGTTGACTTATAAGGGCAGTAGGGATAAAAGAGAGAGCATACCCAGAATTGGGCTGGTATTAAGTTGAGGAACAGCTTTGTTTTTGTTAGTTTGCAGCACTACCACGCTCACAAGTTATCTCAAATTGACGGTTCGCAATTAACGCTCAGAGGGCGGCACTAATTAGAATTAATTATGCATGCCACATTTCAGTCAATTCAAAATGCAATTTTGCTAATTAAATTAATTTGTGGATTGGTCACTTACACACTAGCAAGGCTTTTGTGGATTTATTGGATGATTGTTTTCTACATCAGCATGTTTGGGAGGCAACTTAGTATTAACACAACCCTATACTAACACTTAGTATTAGTAGCCTGGTGCAAGGAAGCCTGAGGCTTATGCTGCACCAGCAAAAAAAAAAAAATTTCTGAATTACTCCAAGAGAGAGAAGTAGAAGGGAATCACCAAGAAAAAGAAGAATGATGACATCCAACTGAAGGCCCTGGATATGCTAAGCCCATACACACCAGATGTGAGCCCTCTAAGACTCCCTCTAAACTAGAGGGAGTAATACTCTTGATCTAATTATCAGTAGTGATTCTTCATGCATTAAGAATCTGCAGATAAAGGAACCTTTATCTGCAGATTAAGAATCTGCAGATAAAGGTGGCAGTGATGACATTGTGCTGAAGTGGGATTTACTCAAAGAGGTAACTCCCATCAGGGGTAAAGGGAAGGGTTTTTGCTTTCGTAAAGGCGACTACGATGGTCTGAGACAGTATTTAAATTCTATACAGTGGGACCAACTGATAATGTTACCAACAGAAAATTCAAAATGGGAACCATTCAAAGAATTTATCTTGGAAGCTACTAGGCTTTATATACCAACTAAGAAATATTGTTCAAGGTTTAGGTCTAAATGGATGTCAGGTGAACTAATCTGGCAGATAAGAAAAATGCATGGGATACATACAAATTAATGGCTGACATGAAAGCCTATGATAGATATAAGCTGGTCTGTAACTAAGTCACAAAGGAGATTAGGCAGGCAAAGGCAGATTATGAGAAATCTTTGGCAAAGGATGCAAAGAAAAACAGAAAAGAGTTCTTTACCTATGTAAACTCTAGAAGCAAAAGGATGAATCAGATTGGTCCACAAGATATTGATGGTTCAACAGTTGTGGATCCTGCTCAGGTGGCTAACAAGCTAAACGAGTATTTTGCATCTACATTCACGCATGAGGAGTTATTCAGGAAGTTGCTGTTATTTGGTTTTTAGGAGCATTAGCAACTAAGGCCATATTGCCCTTTGGATATGCGGTGGTCATTCCCTGACCTTTCCGCATCCTTCGTATTTGGTGGACACGGGCTGGAATCCCCGGTTTAATCAAGAAGCGTGTGCTACGCACTGTCGCTCTTGCCCACCTGGCTACGGTGGCGCCTTATATACAGGAAGAGGAATGCCAGAGGTGAAGTAAACTCTGGCAGTGAGCTAGATGATTTTGTAATAACTGAGAGGAGGAGAAATTGTTGAAGATAAACATAAAAAAAGAGGCCTCAATTCAAGAAGGATGTAGAGCTGCTGGAACGAGTACAGAGAAGGGCAACAAGATTAGTGAATGGAACAAAGGGTTGCTCTTACGAAGAAAGGCTTAAGTTTTACAAATTACAATGTCTGGAGACTAGGCACCGGTGAGGTGTTCTGATAGAGGTGTATAAAGCCTTGAATGGTTTGAACATGCTCAATGCCGATGGGATTCTTCTTCTTGCTCAGAATAATCACCTGAGAGGGCATAAATTCAAATTGAGGAAAGACAGATGTAGGATGGATGTGCGGAAATTTGCCTTTAGCCAGAGGGTATTTTGTTGGTGGAACAGACTTCCATAGCCTAAATAAATGTAAAGGCGACTACGATGGTCTGAGACAGTATTTAAATTCTATACAGTGGGACCAACTGATAATGAAACGAACGGAGGGGTGAAACGGGAGGTTTTTTTTTTTTTTTTTGCTGATGCTGCATAAGTTTGCTTTCTTGCATCATATGCCTCTACTAATGCTAACTTTTACGGAGCGAGAAATCACACTACATACTGAGACCGGTCTTGTAGGCCAGGTGTTGGGACATCAGAGACATTAAAGTTACTCGCGTCATCGAATCCCGTCGATGACTCGAGGAACTTTAATGGGGTTTTTTCATTACGCGGCTGAGTTAGTCGGTCTCAGGCGTAGACAGAAAGGTTTTTCTCAGAAACTGGGGTATTTTCGTCCAGCAAAACAGGCAAATCGACCATCGAACACACGCAATTTAGAGACACAAATACGGGTTAATGTATTCAATTACAGGCAACCCTAAAATAATAATTTGATTTTTTTAGACACTCGGTTACAGCCATTGACTAGGAGGTGTAGATATATATTTTGTACTCCTTACTAAATTATACAACACATTTAATACTTATTATAAAATTACGCGATACATTAATAACTTGTAATCTGCTAAAGATTTACTTAATAAATAAACGATTAAAATTTTATACTGCTGCATTTAAAGCATAACATCACCATATTTACATTAGCACAGATATTCGCAGCAGAACAGTATACAGAATACAAAATAATACAGAGTAGCAGTTTTCGAGAACTTCTTTTCTGTATGATTTGCTTGTGCAGAGTTTTTCAGGGTTGATATTTAGGGTGTTAAAGAGCTTTAGAGTGTTTGCTGGAAAGAATCTTCCCAGAATATCCAACTGCGTAAATGCGGGTTTGAGTTACTGTTATTATTATTATTAATATCAATTTATTTCCGAAGAAATGTCCCTTTACAGCTATGCAGCTGGAGGACATGAGTTACATACAGAGATAAAACATAAAATACAGACAAATACATTGTATACAGAGCCAGATACAATAAACGGCCTTAAACAGCCACTGGTGAAGATACAAAAACATAAAGTTATAACAGATAAAAGTGCATACGGATACATCGGAGCGTGGATAGTGCGGCATCAGATAGAGTCCACCTAGAGCATGACTAAGGCATACATGTCTGCAAGAATGGAAGCTCTGTCTGCAAGAATGGAAGCTCTGTTGCAAAGTTTCTCAACGTCTATGGCTAATCTATTAAATATTTGGAAGGAGTTATGTGGAAACATGTTGTCCAAGGAAGACATGTTACGCAGCTTCGATCTGTATGGGGAGGTGTTGGACTGGCATCTTCCCCTGTCGGACGGTCTGGCGATGATATGCCATATATCGGGTGACCTCAGTTTTCCGGATAGAAGCTGAGAGAGGGTAAGAAGGTTCCTAGAGATGATGAGATACCTCCAAGGAAACGTATTAAGATTAGTGACCAGAACAGATTTTGAGATTGTAGGTGTTAGCCTGGCAACCCTATTTAGCCATTTCAAGATCCAGAATTCCAGGGAGAGGAACCTGGCTTGGTATGATGAGGGTGCTGAGGACCATATAGTCGAGGCATAAAATGGAATTGGGAAAATGCAACGAAGAATGTATTTGATGATAAGGTTCGGGTTATGGAAGTTGGAGATCTCTTGTTTTACTGCCCATAAAGCCGAATATGTTTTCGTTCGAGTGGCATTAAAGTGAGGCAAGAAGGTGAGGTCTTTGTCCCAGATGATACCCAAATATTTATGTTGGGTAACTTTTTTAACTGGAGAGTTCACTATAATGATGTTCACATCGTTGGTATTTTTCTTCTTGGTGATAGAGAGTTGTGCAGTTTTCTCTTTATTAATGGAGAGCTTAGGCATGAAGATAATTTTCCAGTTCATGTAGCTGTCGGTTGGAGCTCACAGTAATAGACTGGAGAGACTAGGGGCATTTTGTGATGATGAAGAACTTAATATCATCTGCGTAGGTGGTAAAATTAGTACGGTTTGATAGGAAGGGTTCTAAAGATGCGGCGAAGAGGGCGGCAGAGAGAACGCCCCCTTGGGGTAGCCCTCTGGAGCAGAGAATGTGGTGATAATGGTTTTGATTTCTGATCCATAGGGTCCTGGACCGAAGGAGTTTCCTAAGGAGAACTAGGATGTTGCCAGAGATTTTGAAGTAGTTGCACAGTATGGTACATAATGCATGGGTGGACAGATTGTCAAAGGCCGCCTTAATGTCGAGGAACACAATATCCAATTGCTCTTTGTTGCTTAATGTACTTTCAATTCTGAACAGTGTGTCCAAGAGGTTGGTGATCGTGGAACGTCCAGGTAGTACACTATGGAGGTATGGAGGTTTGTGGCCGAACATGTGATGGGTGCGAGTTGCTTACCTGTAACTCGTCTTTGTTTTTCTCCGGGTGTTACTATCCACTCTCGGGCTTTCGGTGAATCCAGCCATCCCGTTAAGATCTGATCAAGTGTCATTATATTATTTGTAGTGATCGTTTGTTTTCACGGGGTGACTTCTAAATTGGAGTATAGTATAGCTATTGAGATGGTAACAGACTTATCTGTAATTCTATTTAACCATCTTAAGAGCCAGCATTCTATTCCTAGAAAAGCCTTGATAGCACTTTCAGGAGCTGAAGACCAGATTTCTGACGCGTACAGAGGAACATGTATGTATGTATGTATGTATTTAACTGTCGAAGGGTGGCACCCGGACATACATCCATCTCCACCAATTTATCATATAATATCATGTTCTCATAATGGCCTGTTAGTGTAAGTGTGTGTACACGTGTGTGTAATGTGTTATGTGTGTGTAAGTGAAACGGGCTACTCTGCCACCAGGTGATAGTCCATTGGGCAATTACCACCTGGTGCCCATCCCTGGCACGAGGAGCTATGCCTGGATCTATTAACTCTGGCCGTGCATATTGCACCTAAATCCCGCACCTACCAGTAAGGGTGCAAGACTGGTGGGTGCCAGCAGTCCCGCTCCTGGGGTGCCCACACCCAAGAGCCAGCAAAAAAAAAAAAAAACATAGGTACAGAGGAACAGGGATAACACATCTATTAATACACGGAATCATTAAATTGGGGTTTTCTAATACAGGTGAGCTCTTGTCTGGTTGTCCAGAGCGTCGCGTATGTTTCCCTACGGATGTAAGTATAGTGCGGAAGGAAGTTCAGTCCTTCGTCCCACTTCAGTCCAAGATCAACGTGTGACTGAACCTTTTGGATAAGGATGTCGTTCACGTATATTGTTATTTTGTTCGGATTTATTTTTTTTCAGAAAGTCATTTGTGCAGTCTTGTTTTCATTTAGGTGTAGCCCGATAGGGTCGAGGTATTTTTATAGTTATTTTATTTTGGTGTTAGCCACTTGGTTGCAGTAGTTGGCAGATTTCTGGTCTTCTGAGGTAATAAAAAATTTCATATCGTCTGCGTATGTGATGAATTTCTTCCTGTTTTGAGCTTAGAAGAGTTTTAGTGCTATGGCAAAGAATGTGGCGGACAATACACCGCCTTGTGGGACCCCTTTATCGACTTGGTATGTAGTGCACACATTCCCGTTTGTTACTATGATTTGTCTGCGCAGAAGAGTGTTTGTTAAAAATGGAGGACATTTTCCGCAATGAGGGAGTAGTCCCTCAGAATAACCTCAGTCTGTAGGTCACACCTCGCAAGATCCGCCTTGACTTTAGCAATCTCGGTGCGCTTCTCATCTACAGAGCTAGAGTGGATCTAGGTTAACAAGGTCCGTGCCGTGCCAAGAAGACGACTGCGCGCGTGTGCTGATCGAAATTTGGTAAATTGGCCAGCACACATTGGTTTATGGTAGACAGTTGTCTTCAAGCGCGTGCTCTGACGTCGGACGAGGGTGTCTAAGTATGGTAGGGTATTGTCCGATTCTAGTTCGATGGTGAATTTTATGAAAGGCGACAGAGAGTTGAGGTGGTCTAAGAGCCGGTCACCCGAATCTCTTGGGGATAACCACAAACACATCATCCACGCAGTGACATCGCTGGTCTTGGCGCATTATAGCCTTAGTTGCTAATGCGCCAATAAAATTCAAACCAACCAACCAACCAGTGACATCAAAAGGTGATGGGATCTGGTACATTCGTAAATACACGACCCTCTAATTCTTCCATCACGATATTTTCTGGAAATCAGAGGAGAGGCGAAAGATTCGCCTCTCCTCTGATTTTCTTTAATACATTTTTCCATAATCTTCTGGGGGTAGCCACATTTTGTAAGATCCGTCGTGACGCGTTCATACTCTACCTTCCTATCCTCGGAGGTACTACAGTGTGATTTTTCCCTGTCAACTAATATTCCAACCACACTGTTCCTACGATGGCTGGCCTGAGCTAAAGGAAATCAGAGGAGAGGCGAATCTTTTACGCCAGTATCCACTGCATACATTCCCTACTATCCGGGTCTAACTGAGCATATAACTAGAGTACTAAGAAATTATCAGACGCGTTGCGCGCAGCTTCCGGGGCGGAGGCTGCACACAATCGTGTCACAAGTAAAGGACCCCATTCAAAAAGAGAATGCAAGTGGGGTCGTATATAGTATTAGATGCCCGGATTGTGAGGGGTGTTATGTAGGGGAAACAAAACGCCGTCTCAAAGATCATCTGGGGGAGCACACTAAGGCAATAAGAAATGCGGAGTATGGTAAGTCCGCCGTGGCCGAGCATTTTTGGGAAAAGCAGCACCAGATCTCCCTGGACGATGCTATCATCACCGATCGGGCGCATAAGTTCTGGGACCGCAAGTGGCTCGAGGGTTTGCGGATCTGTTCCACAGTGAACATTAATAGAGATAGAGGAACGCGGATCCATCCCCTCTTCGAGGCTACTATCCTCAGAAGGGATGAACGGTTCCATATGACCCACTCCCGGTTCTATAACACAAGAGAACGGAACATGTGATGAGTACCGTGAACCTGCTGGTATTTAAAGATGCACCGCATAACAAAGAAAAATACCACTGAAGAAGAAGGCAGGAGCCTTCGAAAGCTATGGTTTTATCGCTTTTAATTTAGTATATTTTAATGTATTTTATGGTTTTATTGTTCTTAACCCAGTATATCTTAATGTATATTTTAGTTGTAAAGTTAAATATAATTTATTGTAAATACAGTCAAATATAATTTATTATGAATACATAGTTATCAAGATTCAGTTTTCGTTTTCGTTGTGTTTTATTTCTACATAAGGTTGGTGGAAAACATTTAAAACTACAATATGAATATACCCAACCTCAGAGGCCTGTTTGAAGAACTCCTTCTGCAATCCTGAATCAGAGTTTCCCAAATTATGATATTAGGATTTCCTGTAAATGATTACATCTACCCATATTTATTTTCTGTAAAATTGCGAGTGTTCTCTGGTCGATTTGCCTGTTTGTTGTTCTGGAAAAACCTTGCTATCCATGCCTGAGACCGACTAACTCAGCCACAGAGTGAAAAAAGTCCACTAAAGTTCCTCGCGTCATCGACGGGATTCGAACCCGGGCCTTTTCCCCCCGGTGTAGGGAGAACGGTGACGATACCACTGTGCTACACGCACAGACTCTATGTTGGGTACTCTACTTTATGCTTAGATTTCCTAGAAAAACCAGAAATGTTGGTAATGAAAAAGTAACAATCGTTTATGTGGTCTCTAGGTTGCTGCCTTATCAGCAGAACAGCAAAAGGCATCGATTTACGGCTACCTCTAAGCCAACCTGTTAATGTCCTTGTGCATGCGCTACAGGAAATCTTTGAAGCTCATACTTTATTTTGATATTCGACCTTACATCCAAATAGAATTCCTAGGCTTTTCTCACAAGTTGTGACAGTGGCTTCGGCTGCGATTTTAATACCACGTCTCCCAGTACAGTAGTCGTAAAATTAGAAGAAGGTATACTCTATGAATGTTTAATATTTCAAAAACCAGAAGGTATACGCTATTCAGCTAAAAAAAATCCAGAAGGTGTACGGCGTATACCCCCAATACAGCCATGACTAGGCGCAATATAGCCAAAGCAGCTTTTGCGCCACAAAACTACAAAGAACCACAACAGCCCTGACTTCTCCGCAAATGCGGTCAAAGCTATCAGGCTTATTTCTGTAAGAACGCGATATATTTCATGTGCGTTTTACTGTTAAGAACAGGTGTTTCACTAAAACACTTGCTCACTTTGTTCACTATTCGTTGTCTAAAACACATACAGTTTTTGAAATACGAAAATGCCTGCTTGGTGCAGAACTCACTCGTTTATATACAGTAGAGAAGGCTTACAAAGTTTCTGGAGAACTCGAAAGTTCTAGAACCTTCCAGAAATATAAAACCTTTCTTCCAAGCGCAAAATCATTTGTGACCATTCCAGAACATTCTCGATTGATGTAGAGAGCATCCGAATGCTCTAGAAATCTCCAGAATTTTCTAGAAAATAAAATAGAGAAAATAGATAGAAAAGATCATTAAACCAACTATAGGTCTTGGTTTTCAGTATTCCAATACCTACCTCAGTTTTTAAAATACCTGCGATATTTGAAAACTGAGGGTGATGAGAACTTTTTAAGCATATATGTGAGTTTTTGAACATATTTCCTGCTAGTATCTGTCGAAATTATTTAAGGGAGGAAATTGATGCCGACCAGTGTTATTGGCAATTATTGTGAACACCATTTCCTGGGTTACTAGGTGTTGAGTGATGAACACTCAACCTAACATATATGTTGATTGTTCTTCATTTCCAGTCACCAGATGTCATTGCCCTCGCTATCCAGCTTGTGATAATCTTTATTTTTATATTTAACACTGCGGTAAGTTGGTTGTTGTCAGTGGCGGTTAAGTCAAGGAAGCTGTTGCTGACGTTTCTATATTCTCAAGAATTTTCTTGAAGTTTTTATTCAATGGAAACCTCCGTAGAAAAATTAGAAGCTCTGGTGAGTACAAGTATTGTGTACAATTAAGAATTGTTGAATATATTACTCGAATATATTATTCAGCAAGTGGGAATTCGTGTTGCTTTTCTTTTTTTGAAACAAGTTATGAGTTGAGTAGCTCAGGTTTTTATAAATCCAGGTGAAATTTGAATGGGGCAGAACATAATTTTCTGCAACAGGAGTTTTCCTTCATGTGTATCTTGTCTCTAAAAGTCGACTGGCAAACTGGCATTGTTCGCATCTCATGGAAAGATCCGAGTGCCCTTTTCGATTACTCGAAAAAACGTTTTGGTACCTTTTCAAGCGATGCTGAGTTAGCTGTTACCCAGCATCTTAGTCTGTCACTTGCTCCAATTCGAAAATAGCATACCGGTTTTTGTCACAATTCACAGGTAGGGACGATACACGGATGTAAGCTGTATCCAGTAATTTGATTCATGTCTATGAAACAACCCCTGGCTTGTAGCCGTGAAGGGTGTTGCGCCTTATGTATCCAATAAAGTTCTTCTACAAGTGGTCAAAAGTGTGTGCTGAACTTGGTCAGATTTCTTTTCGGAAATACTAGAACTTCTGTGTTCAACCCACCCTGCTCCCCAACTGTGCCGGATCCAGACTGCCGAGTCAGAAAATAAACTGACGTTATTTTTTGTGATATACACTATTTGAACTCATTAATCGCAGCGTGATGCTAAATATTATAACTGAAGCTGTGGGTTTAATGTCACCTTTCTTCAACCTCTGGATTAACCAACCACCTGTAAATTATCTGCCAGATTCCTCCTTTTTTTAAATAAAATATTAAAGTTTATTATAAACATAATAATTAGTTTTTTTGTTGAATTGCAATGGTTAATTAATCAGCAAATTGACTTTGAAAAACAGATTTTTTTTTTTTCAGAAAAATACACGCAATCATTAAAAAGAGACAAATTTTAATATGTTATTGGTATATGGATATACTGTAATATTCTATATGTTATTGACATATTACAGTAATTCATACCCACCCCATCGGCTAGATGAATTTCAATTGTTGGATTAGCAGCATTTTTGCACCCTCCCTACTTCCAAAAACAAACAAAAAAAACACCATTTTTTATTTTTTTACATGGTGTGTGTATCAAACAAATGGTAAACCTCTCATAATTAATAAATTAAAATTAAAACAGAGCATACTGTATCATTATTTAGAGAACATTGGTGCCACATGGAGGCTTATGGATGAATCCAGTTTTATTCCAAAATTAAAAAGTGGTATCTGTCAGATTCAGTTTCATAGGATTAATATATTTGTGCAAATGTTTTCAGTTTTATTTGATGATTATTCCTTTGTAGAATGGTAGATGACGCTCATCAACCGATGCAATACCACCACTTTGCTTATTGGAGGTTTGAAGTGGTGAAACCCATGTTAAGTCTCTAGAGCAAAGTTTCCGACATCCCCCCCCATACTTCTCCTTCAACCCATGCACTGTACTAAGTACTATAGGTTTTGATACCTTTCACGTTTGGGGTTTTCATAAAAAAAAAAAAAAATGTACACTGGAAGTCTGTCACTTTTCCAAGATACTGGTCCCATCAAAATTGTGGACTATGCAGCAGAGGAATGGCAAGCTAGCTGCATTATTTGCCTTAAACCCTATGGATCTCAGTCATTGTAAGATAAACAGTCATGCTACCGCGTACGGGGTAACCGACACAGCTGTTCTTGTACCATGGAGAACAGCTGTGAAGAAAGCTATATGGTCAGCCAAAACTCAAATGTATCTCTCAACGCTAAACATAAGATCACTTTACAAGACCGGGAAAATAAAATTGGTAGAAGAAGAATTGAAAAAGATCAAATGGGATATCGTAGGAATGTCAGAGACACATTGGACAGAAGAAGGAACACTGGATATGACAGAAGGAAGAATACTTTACTCAGGGAGAAAAGACAACATACATAGAGGAGTCACTTTCATAGTAAAGAAATATCTATTAAATTCAATAATAGAAATTCACCCACACAGCTCAAGAATGATAAGTTTAAGAATAAAAGGTAAAGAAAAAGGAATATGCCCCAGACTCCTCACATAATGATACAGAGATAGCTGCCTTCTATTAAAACGTACAAGAAACCATAGATAACACCAACAAAAAAGATATTTAATAATAATAGGAGACTTTAACACAAAAGTTGGAGGCTTTTCAACTGATTTCAGTGACGTATTAGGAAAGTTCGGGATAGGAAATAGAAATGAGCGAGGAGAACTCTTGAACTTCTGCAAAGAAAATAAACTATTCATCACCAACACACTTTTCTACCACAGATATCAACATAAGTATACATGGACATCACCAGATGGAAATACAAAAAACTGTATCGACTACATCTTAATAAATAACTGGAAATCATCCATTCAAAATGTTAAAACTCTTATAAATACAGATTTTGACATCGACCATGAACTGCTAGCAGCAACAATTAAATGGAAATTTAAAAATACGAAGCCAAAGAACAATAGAGCAACATTAAATATATCACGATTTGAAGAAGATAAAATAAAGGAAATTTATGGGAAAACACTACAAGAAAAATTAAAAGATATAAACTATTTATTATCTGTGGAAAATATATGGGAGAAAACCAAACAAATGACTAAAGATGCAGCCTTAGAAACCTTGGGAACAAAACCAAAACCAAATAATACTTGGATTACAGCAGAAATTTTAGATGTATGAATGGAAAAAAGACAAATGAAAAACTTCCTAAACAAAGAAAATAGTCAAGACAAAAGGGGAAAAATATAAAGCCCTAAAAAACAAAATAGACAACCTATGTAAACCTGCTAAAAGGAAATGGTTGGAAGACAAAGCAAAGCAGTGCAAAGAGGTAAATAAATGTCACAACTCTAAAACAACTTACCGGGTTATAAAGGAACTCTCTAAAATATACACCCCGAAAACACTGATGATGAAAAATAAAAACAGGAAACACGCAAGAAATTAAAAAAATATGGAAAGAATATAACCAAACCCTGTTCAAAGGGGAAGGAAAAAACACTCTTGCCTTAGATAATAAGAGATAAAAGCACCCTCGATAACAAAAGAAGTTCAGAAAGCAATTAGCCAAATGAAGAATGACAAGGCACCCGGAAATGATGGTATCCAAGCAGAACTATGGAAATTCAGAGGCGATGCAATGTTAAAACACCTCGCACAATTGTTTAATCTAATTTTATTTACAGGTGATATACCAGAAGACTGGAAAAGTGGAATAATAGTACCTATACATAAAAAAGGAGAAAAAGAAAATTGTCAGAATTATAGACCCATTACCCTTTTAAAACATATATATAAAATATTTATAATGATCTTACAAAATAGGATACTTAAAACATATGAAGAAACAATAGGGGAAGAACAAGCAGGATTTAGAAAAGGCAGATCAACAATAGACCAAATATTCACACTAAACATCATTGCAGAAAAATATTGGAATAAGAAGAAACCACTTTATCTGTGCTTCATCGATTTCAAGCGGGTATTTGACTCTGTAAACAGAGAAAATTTAATGAAGCAACTACAAAAAATCCCACTTGATCATGAAATAATCATGTTTGTAAATAATTTCTACAAAAATACAAGAGCAATAGTAAAATTAAACAACCTTAAAACAGAGAAATTTGAAATAGAGAAAGGAGTCATTCAGGGGTGCTCTTTATCTCCATATCTATTTAATATCTACGTAGAAGAACTAATGAAATCAATTGAAGAAAAAAGAGGCACAATAATAAATGGAAAAAATATAAACCATATAAAATATGCAGATGATATTGTGATTTTAACAGAAACCAAAGAACAACTAAAAGAAATATTACCAAACATCGATAAAGCAAGCAGCAATTATGAAATTAATATAAATAAAACCAAAGTAATGCAAATCGGAAAAAACAGAAGACATAAACATCCAAAATCAACAAATAGAACAAGTACTTACAAAAATTTGTATACCTGGGCTCTCTAATAACCGGAAACCTAAGTAATATTGACCAAATTAATCAGACTGAACATCGGATGGACAAACATGAACAAACTCAAAAACATATGGAAGAGCAATAAAATCCCAAATAGTCCAACAATTAAACTATATGAAACTGTCATCATACCCACAGCAATTTATGGATCAGAGAATTGGAGAATAAATAAGAAAGAAAGGCAAAAAATAATGTCATTTGAAATGAGATGTCTAAGGAAAATCAATAAAACAAATTTTGAAAGAACACAAAACCAATGAACAAGTAAGGAGAGATCTAAATTTTGAATGCAGAATAATAGAGCAGATCTACAAAAAACAACTTCAGTGGTTTGGACATGTGATCCAGATGAAACAACACAGGCTGCCTAATGTAGTACTGACAGGAAGAATTGGAGATGAGACCACCAGGAAGACCCAAAAGAGAATGGCTCCAATTCCTAAAGGAGAACACAGGCTTTCAGAGTTATCAACAAATGATGCAAGATTCAAGAGATCGACAACAATATAGGACGATATCTAAATAGGGACTCAACCCATGCCAAACGGAAGAGTAAAATGATAATGAGAAATGTACTGAAGCTTTTCTGATATTCTAGAAAGGAAAGCTTGTGATCCTCTGCCATAGATAATAAAATGTATTTTGTGCCCAAATATCAGCTATATCTAATAATCATTATGCTCTGCACTGAGAATCATGTGATAAAATTGGTACAAGTCAAATAACAAAGCTACTTTTTTTTTTTTTGGATTCCCATCTCACATGTTAGCAGATACATGAAGAAAAATGGTCCAGTTTCAAGCAATCCCCACCACCATCTGTGTGGAATGTGCTATTAATAGATTCAGTGTTCAGGAAGGCAAGAATTTGTTTAAAATTTTTTACTTATTTAAGCCAAAGGGCTGTTGAAACTGTAGTACAGTCAGTCCTCGTATAACATGGTAGTTGTAGTAATAGTAGTTGTATGTGATTCAAGAAACCAAGTGAATGAGCTTATGCAGCATCAGCCAAAAAAAAAAAAAAAAAAAAAATGACAAAACAAATCCCTCTAAATGTTTGTCTAGTTCCTCCTTAAATTTATTTAACCTATCAACTTCCACAATGACAGATGGAAGTTTGTTCCAGCAGTTAACCACCCGCTGGCTAAAGGCAAATTTCCGTACATCTATTCTACATCTGTCTTTCTTTAATTTGAATTTATGCCCCTTTAGGTTTGTAATCTGAACAAGTGGAAGAATCCCATCAGAATTCAGCGTGCTCAACCCATTCAAGGCCTTTTCACCTCAATCAGATCACCTCACAGGTGCCTAGTCTCCAGCCACTGCAATTTGCAGAACTTAAGCCTCTATTGGTAAGAGGAGCCCTTCACTCCCCTTACCAATCTTGTTGCCCTTCTCTGTACACGCTCAAGCTAATCTACATCCTTCCTAAAATGAGGTCTCCAGACCTATACGCAGTACTCAAGACGTGGCCTGACCATTGCCTTATACAGAGGGACAATACAATCACCTCCTTTTCCCTGCTAGCGAAATTCCTGTATATCATTGACAAAACCCCATGACCTGCCCTAGCAGCCTGTCTGCATTGCTCAGAAAACTTCATATCTGACTGCACAATTACTCCCAGGTCTTTTTCATTTTCTACCACCTTAAGTGTAGTACCACACAGTTCGTATGTTTTTCTGGGGTTGCTTTTACCCATATACAGTACTTTGCATTTATCAATATCATTGATAAATATACAAAACAGCAGTGGACCGAACCCTGTGGGACTCCACTAATAACATTAGTCCACGAAGAGCAGCACCCATTGATTACCGCTCTCTGTTTTCTCCCACTCAACCATCCTTTTATCCATTGTAGCAACTTACCCTTAATACCATTCTGCTCCAATTTGTACAATAGTCTTCCATGCGCAACAGTGTAAAAAGCTTTCCTGAAATCCAAATATATGATATCAAAATTATTTTTTGCATTCAGTTCCTTTCTAACCACATCATAATATCCAATCAAATTTGTCAGACAAGACTTTCCCTTAACAAACCCATGCTGTGTCTGAATTATTGCTGCAGTCTTGTCTAGATGATCCTGCAATGCATCTTTAACCAGTGACTCCATTATTTTACCCGGAACAGAAGTTAAACTAATTGGTCTGTAATTTCTAATGTCACCCTTCGATCCCCCTTGTGAATTGGGGATACATTTGCACATCTGCAGCCCGTGGGGACCTCCCCTGAGTCCAAGGATGCTCTCATAATTATGGCTAAGGGTTTGCTTACTTCCTTTGCCGCCTCCTTTAATATAACTGGATGGCTCCTTTGTGACTTGATTACAGACTAGCTTATATCTGCCGTAGGCTTCTGTGTCACCCTGTGTGTTTTATATGCACCCCATGCATTTTTCTTCTCTGTCACGAGTCTCATTAGTTCATTTGATAACCATTTAGGTCTAAACCTTGAACAATATTTCTTAATAGGTATGAAACTTTTAGTAGCTTCCACGATTAATTCCTTGAATGCTTCCCACTTAAAATTTGCTGTTGGTAACATCATCAGTTGATCCCACTGTACAGAATTTAAAAACTGTCTGAGACCACTGTATTCAACTTTACGGAAGCAAAAACCCTTTCCTTTGCCCCTGATGGTAATTATATCTTTAAGTAAATCCCAAGGCGTGTCCGTAGCCAGGTGGGAAGGAGCAGCAGTGCGTAGCACACGCTTCTTGATTAGACCGGGGTTCGAGCCCATCACCAACAAATACAGAGGATGCGGGAAGGTTGGGGAATGACCACCGCATATCCAGGAGCAATATGGCCTTAGTTGCTAATAAAAACCAAACAACAACAACAAACAAACAAGTAAATCCCACATCAGTGCACTGTGATCACTGCCACCTAGTGGTTCCTTTATCTGTAAATTCTTAATACACGAATGATCACTGCTGATAACCAGATCAAGAGTATTACCCTCTCTGGTTGCCTCTCGAACATGCTGCTGCAGAAAACAATCATCCAATAAATCCACAAAAGTCTTACTAGTGTGCATGTGACCAACCCACAAGTTCCAGTCAATATCTGGGAAGTTAAAATCCTCCATTATAAGACATTCTGATTTACTAGCCCACTCTATTTCTCTGTACAATTGTTCATTGTACTCAATCAAGTCATTAGGCCTATAACACACTCGTCTTATTTTTGCTTTCGCAGTGCTTATGTCACACCAAACTGACTCAACAGTGCACTGTTCATCTATATCATGCACTTCTTTTGATTTTGTTTTTCTTAATCAACAGCATAACACCTCCTCCCTTCCTATCCTTTCTGTACACGTTGTACTCCCCAAATTCCAATTCTGCATTCCTAATATCTGTGTGACACCACTTCTCTGATATCCCAACAGTATCTGCCTTTGATGTCTTCACCAACACTTCAAATTCATCAAATTTATTTCCTTTACTTCTAGCATTGGTATACATGCACCTATTCTTATTCTTAGTTACCTTAACACATCCTATATACCCAACTGTTTCACGATGACTGCCATCAGTCCCTGAAACCCCCAGCACCCTTTGCTCCAGGCCACTGCTTATTCTAATAGAAGTGCAAGAATCACCTTCACCTCTGCCTGCAGTTACTTTTAACCTTGTAGTCTGTGAATCCCCCTCCCCAAGCTATCAGTTTTCCGACCCACCTAACACTACCTCGATAGCATCAGCAAATATTCTTGCACCCTTTCTATTTAAGTGTATCCCATCCCTGTAGAAGCAGTCTCTCCTGTTAACAAGCTATTCACGCTGAAAAAAATTCTATCCCTTGAGCCTTGCACATTCCCTCCATTGTATTTCCTAGGAAACCCTCATGCAATATACAGGCCTTATGGGAAAAATAGGGTTAGGTGTTGACCACCCGAGGTTGGACATGCATTTGTAACCAAAACATTACCAAATGCAATAAATAATCATAATAAAATACTTACGTATTTTATTACGAATTTTACGTAATAAAATATTGCTAATGCTTTTATTGCAAGCAAACTTGTTCCTTATCCCTTCTTTGTTTGATCTTCTATCCAAACAGATAATAGATGTTCCGTCTCTTCCAATTCTTTGTTTCTTGATCTGTATTTTGTTACACTTTGAGTTGTTCCTGCTATAAAAGTTGCTTTAATTTTCTCTGTATTCTTTCTAATTGTTCTCAGCGGTTAGGTTATGTTATTTCATATCCCAACCTTAAAGGTTAAGTTAGGAAATAAGGTTTCCTAACTTCATCTATCATTCTCGACTTCAACTGCCACTACCGATAGCATGCACTGTCTGCACTGTCCGAGAATGCAGGGAGAAACTGCGGTAGTAGCAAACTAGTTTGTCCTGCAAGTACCGTAGTTTGCTGTGGTTCTTGTGCTGTCTTTCTTTATCTTAGCCACTTTTCTTTTTCTCTCTGAACCTGCAGTATCTTCACCAGCATGCTTCCTTCTCACACCGCTTTCAACTATTTTACTCAATTTTAGGGAATAAAGCACAATTATAGTATAAAAAGAACAAAAATGAGGAGGTACGTTTGATACACAAACAAAGCAGCTCACATATAGGAACTGAGTATACAGCACAGTAAATGTTGCCTTTTCTTGTAAATGCAAAGCTGAATTGTGCTAAGTGAATTCGGTTCATGTTGTATATGACATCATTCCCCTATTTATAAATCATGTATGATCAAATTCATGTAGTGTAAACGTGTGTTATACGAGGACTGACTGTACTCTAGTGTCGGTATTTGAAAATTTTTGTAGTTTGTACTCTAGACTTCCCAGATAGCTCAGTGTAGTGGTGGTGGTGGATGCTTTTCAGGTGAAGATTCATATAGAGTTAACAACTGCTTTGGATAAAAATAAACCAGGTTTTGGCGCATTATAGCCTTAGTTGCTAATGCACCAATAAAACCCAACAACAAACAAACAATAAAAATAATGAGTGAAACAGAAAGATTTAATTTTCTCAGATAAAAGAAAGTAATATTTACTTTCTACCTGTTCCAGAAAAGGTTAATTCGGCTAAGAAAATATATCCTTGCCTAGAAATTTGTGTATTGATGACAGTAAATGTAGGTGTAGCAGATTTCTTTCTTTTTTTTTTTTCCAGTACAGTTCCTTTGTTGAGAAAACGGTTGTGTTGATGCTAATAGTTAGAGATTAGTCATTGTGCTGACAGAATTGAATTATGGTACAGTGCTTAGGTTTCACATCCCTTTACACCATTCCATATCCGCTGCTTACAAATGATTGTATTCATTATGGTACAGTACTTAGGTTAAAATTTTATGTTTAACCTAGATTAAACAAGTTTATGTGCATTGATGTAGCAAATGTGTTTGAAGATGAGGCTATTATGGCAGCTCATTACAGGACTATTTGGTCCCTCATCAGTCAGATAGTAGACAGTCTCTAGTGATAGCACTCAGATAGAACAGTTGTAAAGAAGTTGTATGCGAGCTGTCATGTGGAATATAAACTCAGAGTTTTCAAAGCTATATCATAGCTAAAGCTCTCTGTCATGTAAGTTGTAGTGCAATAGCATCATTTCTATACATAGTAAACCAATCGAAGTTGTGCAGTGGCATCATTATAACATCTCATTACTATATAGAAATAACGTTGTTGCTCTAATTCATATGACAGTAAATTCTTCTTGCAGTCTGAGGCATTTTAGCTCTAAATCCTATCTGTATTAACACTCTTAAAAGTAGTGCTGTGCAGTGCTGGTGGAACTCATTACCATTTGCAAGTTTGTTCTGCTGTGAGAATTAAGACCATTGCATTACCCATGCAGTTTAGATCCTGCTGCCCACAAAAGCAGATCAGATGGCAGGACAGTATAGTCATTATAATTGTTTACATATAAGTACAGTTGTTTCTGCACCAGAATTGAACTTATCTGTGAATAAATTCAGGGCTCCCTTGCACCCTATGTCCAATACTAAAATATGGAAAATTTTAAATTCAGCACCTCCCAATTTCCAAGGTTTCTGGATTTAAAAGATTCAACTGTATTGTGTTGCTTGAAAAGAGGGAGCACCCTTCATGCAGTATTATAGAGCAGTACCTCTGAAATTCTGTGGTGTAAAGAATTTTCAAGATAGATTTTGTGTTGAGAATCACCATTAGTAGAAATGTGGCTGAGTGACATTAGTAATAAAATAAAAATTTGGGAAGCAGATTGAGAGAGCACAATTTATATCATAGGTCATTACAAATAGAACCTGCTTTTGTGATAAGCAAGCAGTTGGCTGGGTTAGAGTTGTATTAATCTTCTGGAGAGTGACTAGACTGATTAGACCATGGTTCGAGCCCACCAAATACGGAGGATGCGGAAAGGTCAGGGAATGACCACCGCATATCCCTGGAGCAATGTGGCCTTAGTTGCTAATGCTCCTAAAAACCAAAATAACAAACAAGCAACAATAACTAGACTGATTGATTGTCTGATGGCTAGTAATTTTCTGATTAAAAATCAGTAAATTGTGCAGGGTTACAAATTGAAACTTGTATGGGGTTTCTTTTTTCTCTATTTTAATATGCTTCCTTTTCTGTATTTGCTTTGCTCATTTAAAAATTGAAATCTATTTTTTGTTTTCATATATTGCATAAGGATTTTCTAGAAATTGGAAAAAGGAAAACATTTTTTTCCTTACTTTTTTTTTAAATTTTATTTAATTTAGCCAGATAACAGTTTGTGTACTTTTTTATGATGACATGATCACAACATGAAGAAAATAGATGATTTTTAATGCAGAATTGAATGTTTAAATATATTTGGCAAATTAATTGAAATATATTTCAGGTCTTTTTATCTGAAATGATAATTTTATGTTTTTTTTTTTTTTTTTTTTTTTATGCATTACACCAGATATCTTCCTTTCCAAAGATCAGTAGCAATATGTCATCTGTTTGTGTTTCACTTTCCCTGATATATATATATATATATATTATTTATTTTTTTTTTTCCATCTTATTTGTATTTTGGTGGGAATGTGCACCCTGGTTTTTTTCACCAGTGGAGCCCAGTTTTTCTAGAAAGTATCTGGAAGTGCAATTTTTTTTTTTGATAGGACTTGCATCCATTTTTTATCAACAGAAAAAAATTTTTGGATGAAAATAGAAACTTTTAAAAAGGCATTGATCTCATTGCTCAAATTGTAAGGCTATCACTGAATTGCATATATGCTAAAATATGAATAAGTAATGCTTCTTTAAAAGAAAAATATAATGTTGTGAGTTGTTACCTTTTGCATTTCCATTAATAGACTACAGTTTAAAACACTTATGATAATTATCTTTGTAAATAGAATCACTTTATTCTATATTGTAAGATATATTGTAAGATGTATTGTAAATAGAATCAAAGTGATTCTATTTACAATATATCTTTGTAAATAGAATCACTTTTTAGAACCAGTGCAGTCCCTTGATCACATGCATCAGTTCTTCTTGGTGGTCAGGTTGTCCAGGCAAATAAGGGAAGGGAGATGAACTTGGAGTGATTAACTTGTGATTAGTCTGTCAGACTCATTTTTTTCCCAAATAGTATGTACAGTAGGTGTGGCAATAAAGTTCCCAGACTGGTGCTGTCATGTTAGATGAATTTGAAAATAAATGGAAGTGGTATATTGTAGTTCAAACTTTCTCCAATTGATAGCAGTACAGAGATTGTCCAGTAGGCTGACAGGTTGCAAGTAACAACCAGTTTCATTAGTAGTAGTGCCAATGTTCAGTGTCATGATTTTGTAATGGAGCAATAATAAATAATGAATAATAAATTTTGCTTTAAATTGGGCTGGGAAAATCAGCAATAAAAACTGGAAATGTTAAAAAAAATGAAAATCTGGAACAGAAACGAATGAAATGCTAAGTTGCACAAGCAGTTCAATGATGGACACAAGAATATTTTTGATAACCCAAGAAGTGGGTGTCTCTCAACTTCTTGAAATGAGGACAGATTTGCAAAAATTTGGGAAATTGTAGCAAGAGATGTCGTTTGACCCTCATTAATAAAAGCTGTCGTGTTGGATATGAATAAGGAGACAATTTGTACGGATCAACCATCTGCTCTACTCTCCCTATATAGCACGCCAGTAGTCTTCATCCTTTTTCCCAATGTGAAAACTGCCCTCAAAGGAAAGAGATTTCAGGATATTGAGAATATAAAGAAAAAGATAATCACTAAACTGAACATCATCTCTTTGGATGCCTTCACTGACTCTTTTCAGAAACTTTTAGCATTGTGTAATAAGTGGAGGGGGGAATTATCTGGGGGTTAATTGCAAAATCAAATATGAAGTTCTCAGAGTAATGCAGACAGGACAGCCCATGGGATTTGGTCAATGATATACAGGAATTTTGCTAGAAGGGATAAGGTCTAGAGTACAGGTCTGGAGGCCTCATTTTAGGAAGGATCTGGAGCTACTGGATTGAATCCAGAGAAGAGCAATGAGATTGCTAATAGGAACAATTTATTGGATGATTGTTTTCTACATCAGCATGTTCGGGAGGCAACTAGAGGGAGTAATACTCTTGATTTGATTATCAGCAGTGATTCTTCATGCATTAAGAATCTGCAGATAAATGAACCACTAGGTGGCAGTGATCACAGTGTGCTGAAGTGGGATTTACTGAAAGAGGTAACTACCATTAGGGGTAAAGGGAAGGGTTATTGCTTCCGTAAAGGCGACTACGATGGACTGAGACAGTATTTAAATTCTATACAGTGGGACCAACTGATGATGTTACCAACAGCAAATTCAAAATGGGAAGCATTCAAAGAACTTATCTTGGAAGCTACTAGGCTTTACATACCAACTAAGAAATATTGTTCAAGGTTTAGGCCAAAATGGATGTCAGATGAACTAATGAGGCATATGGCAGAGAAGAAACATGCATGGGATACATACAAATTAACACATGACACAGAAGCCTATGATAGATACAAGTTGATATGCAACCAAGTTACAAAGGAGGTTAGGCAGGCGAAGGCAGATTATGAGAAATCCTTGGCAAGGGATGCAAAGAAAAACAGCAAAGAGTTCTTTACTTATGTAAACTCTAGAAGGAAGGGGATGAATCAGATTGGTCCACTTGATATTGATGGGTCAGCTGTTGATGATCCTGCTCAGGTAGCTAACAAACTAAATGAATATTTTGCATCGACATTCACACATGAGGAGTTATTCAGCGAGGGGAATGCCAGAGGTGTATTCAACTCTAGCAGTAAGCTACAGAATCTTGAAATAACTGGGAGTAAAGTGGAGGGGAAACTGTTGAAGATAAACACAAGAAAGGCACCCGGGGTGGATGGGATCTATCCAGTTATATTAAAGGAGGCAGCAAAGGAAGTAAGCAAACCCTTAGCCATAATTATGAGAGCTTCCTTGGACTCAGGGGAGGTACCCATAGACTGGAAATGTGCAAATGTGACCCCAATTCACAAAGGAGGATCAAAGGCTGACACAAGTAATTATAGACCTGTGAGCTTAACTTCTGTTCCAGGAAAATTAATGGAGGCACTGGTTAAAGAAGCACTGCAGGATCATTTAGACAAGACTTCAGTTATAGCTCAGACACAGCATGGTTTTGTTAAGGGGAAGTCTTGCCTGACCAACTTGATTGGATACTATGATGCAGTCACAAAAGAACTGGATACAGGGAATAACTTTGATATTATATACTTGGATCTTAGAAAGGCTTTTGATACTGTTGCACATGGAAGACTGCTACACAAATTGGAGCAGTGTGACATTGGAGGCAAATTGCTGCTATGGATAAAGGGGTGGTTGAGGGGGAGAAGACAGAGAGTGGTAATCAATGGACACTGCTCATCGTGGACTGATGTTATTAGTGGAGTCCCTCAGGGCTCAATGTTGGGTCCATTATTGTTTTCTGTATTTATAAATGATATTGATGATGGTATATCGGGCTTAATGTCCAAGTTTGCAGACGATACAAAGGTTGGCAGGGTTGTCAAGGACACTACTGACACTATGCTGCTGCAACAGGATCTGGAAAGGTTGAGCAGATGGGCTGAGAGGTGGCAAATGAAGTTTAACATTGACAAATGTAAAGTACTACACATGGGAAACAGCAACCCCAGAGCAACGTATCAACTCTGTGGTACTACGCTGACAGTGGTAGAGAATGAAAGGGACTTGGGGGTGGTTGTGCAGGCAGATATGAAGTTCTCTGAGCAGTGCAGACGGGCTGCAAGAGTAGCTCATGGAGTATTGTCAATGATATACAGGAATTTTTCCAGCAGGGATAAGGAGGTGATTATTCCATTGTATAAGGCGATGGTCAGGCCACACCTAGAGTACTGTATACAGGTCTGGAGGCCTCATTTCAAGAAGGATGTAGAGCTGCTGGAATGAGTACAGAGAAGGGCAACAAGATTAGTGAATGGAACAAAGGGGTGCTCTTACGAAGAAAGGCTTAAGTTTTGCAAATTACAGTGTCTGGAGACTAGGCACCAGCGAGGTGATCTGATAGAGGTGTATAAAGCCTTGAATGGTTTAAGCATGCTCAATGCTGATGGGATTCTTCCTCTAGCTCAGAAAAATCACCTGAGAGGGCATAAATTCAAATTGAGGAAAGACAGATGTAGGATAGAGGTGCGGAAATTTGCCTTTAGCCAGCGGGTGGTTGGTTGGTGGAACAGACTTCCATCCCTTGTGGTGGAGGTTGATAGCCTAAATAAGTTTAAGGCTCAGCTGGACAGGTATTTTGATCGAACAGAGGGGTGAAGTGGAAGTGGGTTTTTTTTTTTTTTTTTGGCTGATGCTGCATAAGCTTGCTTTCTTGCATCAAATGCCTCTACTAATGCTAATGCTAACAAAGGGATGCTGTGGAAAGTTCCGTTAATGCGACCGAATTATGGACAGCAGTTCAGCAAACATGGAACACTTTTCTGAATTAGTAAACTCAATGCCTCGCTGTGTGACTGCCCTTATCCGGACGAACGGTGGGCCTACTCATTACTAGGTAGGTAGGTATCCCATGGACACTGTATATACTGGCTTGTGGTATATACACTGTCCACTCAGTGTATATACTGCAAGCCAGTCATAGAGAAGTCATTGTAGGACATATAGCATGGAAGTGCTCTTGGAATCAATGTACTGTAGGTTATGAGAATCACAAGTAAATGTGAAAGGTTGTAGAAGTTTAGTAAGATGTAAATATTTCAGGTGACTGGAATATTGTTATTTTTGGTTTGAATGTAAAAGAAGTACTTTCATACACCAGTGATTGTGGTATTGAAACTAGTGGATTGTGTTTAACTAATGCAAAGATAGTTTCACAGAGACAAACACAATGGATGATGCTAAAGGAGATATCAAGGGTAATGACCAGACCCTTCTTGAATATTTTAAATACAGCAGAGTTGAAAATCTGAACTTCGATAATTTGAAACGTCAATAATCCAAACAAACCAGCATTTATTTTTTTTTTTACATTGTTATAAAATAATTACAGCAAGTGCCAGTTATTGTTTTCATGTTAACGAATTTTGATTCTGTTAAATGGCAAATGTAATAAGCAAAAATCAGAGGAATATGATCCACAGGCTATAAAAATGAAGATATAAAGCACAAATTTATACTTTAATTTTACCTTACCAATGAACAAAATTAAATGAAATAATTAATTAATATATATACACACAGTACTGACTAAACATAACACTTTGTAATCTGATATTTCTGTTCACTGACATTTTTTTTCGGGGGGGGGGGGGATTGTAAAATCTAAAACAGTAAAATCAGATAAACGTCAATAACAAAAACAGGGCACACAGATATTGCAACACGATACTTGCAAGTAAGATACAGAGTAAAAAGTTCATGAATTTTAGATATAGGAATGAAGATATTCTGAACATTTATGGAGTTTTATTTTACTGTACTGTAGTTATAGTGGTCTTCTTCGTCTTTTAAAAGGAAATAGAAATTTTTGACAATTAAATTGAAGCTTGGGATTTTAAATACACTTTCAAAAGACAAAAGCAGGTCTTCGTTAGCAAAATTTTAAGAGGTTTGAAAGTTAACCATAACAGAAATTATAAACAAGAAGGAAAAAATTTTAAAGTTCACATCGAAACTTGATTCAGATGGCGCAAGAAAAAAAAAAAAAAGAAAAACTGCTAATGACCTATCCCTCAAAGGTGCTGTTCGTTGTTGTTGTAGTTGGGTTTTGGGAGTATCAGCAACTAAGACCATATTGTTCCATGTGTACTGTCTGAATTGCATTTGTTCTGTGGTCGATTTTCTGTTTTTTTCTGGTTGAAAACCCCAAGTTTCTGGGAGAAAAAACAATGCTGCCTTCTCCTGAGGCAGACTAACTCAGCTACCTTATGAAAAAGGCCCATAAAAATTCCTCATTTCATGACATTAGCATTAGTTGAGGTGTATGATGTAGGAAAGGAAGCTTATGCAGCATCAGCCAAAAAAAAAAACCCTTCCCATTTCACCCATCCGGTCACTCTAAATGTTTGTCTAGTTCATCCTTAAATTTATTTAAGCCATCAACTTCCCCAACAACAGATGGAAGACTGTTCCAGCAATCAACTACCTGTTGGCTAAAGGCAAATTTCCGCATATCTATTCTACAACTGTCTTTCCTCAATTTGAATCTGTGTCCTCCCTCAGGTTCTTAGTCGGAGCAAGTGGAAGTATCCCGTCAGCATTGAGCCTGCTCAAAACATTCAAGGCCTTATACACCTCAATCAGATCACCTCGCAGGTGCCTAGTCTGCAGATGCTGCAACTTGCAGAACTTAAGTGCTTTCTTCATAAGCACACCCCTTTGTTCCTCACCAATCTTGTTGCCCTTCTCTCTACTCTTTCTAGCAACTCTACATCCTTCCTTAAATGAGGCCTCCAGGCCTGTATACAGTACTCAAGGTGTGGCCTAACATGTTGGACAGATAACTTGTGTGATCGAGACCATCAGTATTCTTAAAATCGGATAAATGCTAACTTATTGCGATTTTCTCTTGTAGAGAATCTGTGTCCTCATTTTGAATTTAAATCAATGTTTTGAGTTTAAACCAAATAAAAATGGAATAATAAATATAATATATAGGATATTATATAATAAGATATTATTAGTCAGGAAATCTCATACCTGAGATTTTCTTCGGAAATAACTGCATACACGTAAGATATAATCAGAATAGATGGAAATTATTGAAAAGACCTACCTACTTAATGATGGAAGAACCTTGCAACGGGACAAAGGAATAAGAGTAAGCTTTGATCCTAAATCCATGCATAGTGAAGTATAATGGGAGATAATTACCTGAAGCTTGATGGGGACTTTTCGTTTATACGATCTTCGAAGGGGAAGAAAACGTGTTGAAGGCTGTGTATATAGCCGTGAAATACATTCCATTGCCATACATATTTCAAAAGCATGGGGTGGGGGATTTAAGTAGGTGATAGAAAGAAGGATAGAAGGAAATTGCTGCCCCCTCATATTTCACTTATAGTTTAGGAATTTTAAAATCTAGAGATTTAGAACAGTTTAACGGTCTTTTAGAGTAAAGAATATGAAAGTGTATAAAGCATTGAATGGTTTGAGCATGCTCAATGCTGATAGGATTCTTCCTCTCGCTCAGAATAATTACCTGAGAGGGCATAAATTCAAATTGAGGAAAGACAGATGTAGGATAGACGTGCGGAAATTTGCCTTTAGCCAGCGAGTGGTTGGTTGGTGGAACAGACTTCCATCCCTTGTCGTGGACGTTGATAGCCTAAATAAGTTTAAGGCTCAGCTGGACAGGTATTTTGAACGAACAGCGGGGTGAAGTGGGAGTGGTTTTTTTTTTTTTTTTTTTTGGCTGATGCTGCATAAGCTTGCTTTCTTGCATCAAATGCCTCTACTAATGCTAAAGTTTCTACGGAAATCTGGGTGCGTGACTACTGTCCCCGTTATTAGAGGTCCTGAATGAGGGAGTGGGGTGTTATTTTTTATTAAATTTGATCTTGTAAGATATTTGTTGTTATTGTTATTTGTTTGTTATTCATTGGGACCTCAGGGCTTTTCCACCTGGGTTTGGGAGGACTGATTCTACCAACTGTGGGTAGAATGACTGAATACCAATGAGAGCTAGGTATGAGCAACAAACTGAGTCTTGTCCAACTCAAATACACTAGCTGAAAAAGAGTGAGAGATCTGGCAGCAAAGAAACGAAGTTCGAAAATTTCGAACTTCGTTTTTGCTGCAAACTTCGAAAACGAAGTTTGCAGCAAAAAAATGTGTTAATTTCGTTGAAAGCCTGTGCATATGTGTTATATTAGCTGAAAGTTCCATTTGGTTTGTTACCTATGAATAAAATTACATAAGCACTACTTTGTTTTATTTCTAAACTTACTAAACCATTTTTTTTTTTTAGTCTCCGGAACAGTATTTTTGATAAGTTCGAAAATCCGAACAAATCGGAAGTCCGAACTACCCCCCTGTCCCAATTAGTTTGGGTTATCGACTCTCTACTATAGTGTTAAATAAAATTTGTTCACATTTTTAATATAGTATAGTACATTTCTGTGGTTATTAAAACAATTGTTTTATTTTAGTTGATAAAGATAAAACATTGTATCAATAAGCCCTACTCTAGTTTTTCAGTTTTTTTTTTTTTTTTTTCAGAGATTTATTTTATTAGAAAAGAGACAGCATTCTGATGGACATTTATGAAAGCTTGAAGAACAGGATGGATGCCCTCAAATGAATTAAGTTGGGGCCCATCTCGTTCTCAGCTACCTGCCTCAATGCCAAAGCTTGCACTTGTGCAACAGGTAATACAGTGGCAACCCCCAAATGGGAATGCACTGATCCCACAGGAGGTAGTTATTGTTGGTGACTCTTTTGTTGAGGAAATGGGAAATATATTGTGCAACAGTGATAGGTGGAATAGGACTAGGGCATGTTTGCCTGGTGGAAAAAGTTGATGTTGTAGAGCAGATATCTTTTTTTAAGGGCACAAAAAGTGATATTTTTGTATGCATTGTCACTAATGACATTAAGAGTAGGACATCTGAGGACTTAACAAGTACAGGGCAATGTTGAGTAAGAGATTCAAGTTGGGGTTAAATTTGAAAGTGTGTGCAATTCTGCCCAAACACAATAAACAGTGTTCTTTATCAATCAATTCAGCCCTGGCAACATTGTGCAAGGTAGGGCTTACAATACTGGTCAAAATCTTAATACCGGTATTTTGGTATTTTAATTTATGCAACTGGGATACCAGTATTAATACCGGTATTCCAAAAGCAAATGTTTTTTCTCAATAAATTTAGATGACAAATTAGGTGCAATAAAGTAAGGAAAAATCAAGTACTGCAATTACTTGAATTCATGTTTTAAATAAATTTTTATTGCAATAATAAATATTCTGAAAAAAATCATTAAAATACTGTTATTCTAAAAACAAAAAAATACATATTGTTACTGCAAAGTTTAGTTATGTTTAAGCATCCACACTACCTGTCCGAATAAAGTGAGCTCTTCAGAAACATAAGCAATCAATAGTATGATCGTTTAAAATGGATCTAATTTTGGTATATACAGTATTTGATTAGCGGCAGAAAACACCCTTTCGGATTCTATTCTGGTACTATTGTACTGAGATAATCCTAGATGATCTCAGTCCATATTTTCTAGGCTTTGAACTTTTTTAGCAAAAATAGTTAAAAGTATTTCATTAATTTCCGACTCAAGTTCATCTTTTAAAATCTCATTGGAGTCACACAATTTCTTATTTTGGAAAGAATTTGCGGAACATTGATGTTCTGTTCCATGTTGGTCTTCCATGGTTGAATTATGTTCTCATTTTCTGAAGGAGAAAGACGTTTTGAAATATAATTTTCACTATATTATTTTTACTGAGTCTGGGAGAGAGCAAAGAGCCAAAGGAATAAAGAAGAGATCAAAGAGTGCAGTTAAGGAATTCTTCACATATATAAATGCAAAGAACAGGACAAATCAGATGGGACCTATATGTACTGGACGTGGGATAGTATTCGATAACATAGCTGAAGTTGCAGATGAACTCAACAGTTACTTTACATTGATATTTACATAAAAAACCCTTTGTGTCAATAAGATATTATGGGAGTGAAGGTGAAAAAAATGTAATTAATGATGTTGAAATTTCAAATGATTATTTAATGAGAACTTTTGCGCCTACAGGCGAGTAAGTCTCCTGTGGTTGATGGCATATACCCTATAATCTTAAAGGAGGTGGCAAGTGAGTGCATTGAACCATTAAGGCTAGTTATGAGAGCATCACTGGACTCAGGAAGATTCCGTTGGATTTGTATAAATTGGAACATAAAGGCGGTTCTAGGAGTGTAACGGGAAATTACCGACCTGCCAGTCTAACTTCAGTAGTAGGGAAAATCATGGAGGCAATGATCAAGGTTGGAATTCAGGATCATTTAGATGGAAATGGAATCCTGTAGCATACACAGCATGGTTTTGTAAAGGGAAAATCATGTTTAACAAATCTGGTTAGCCATTTTGACAGGTCACTCGTGAGCCGGATTTAGGGAATAATTTCAACATTGTTTATTTGGATTTCAGCAAAACATTTGACTCGGTTCCACTTTATAAGTTGGAGCAGGCTGGAATCACAGGGAAAATCCTTAGATGGATAGCACGATGGCTTGAGAGCACCAGACAGAGGGTTGTGATAAATGGTTATTCCTCAGATTGGATTTGTTTTTGATTATCTTAAATGACATATATGAAGGGATGAAGAGCATGAGGTCTAAACTTGCAGATGATGTAAAGATCAGTAGAGTAGTTAATGATTGCTGCCAAGCAGAGCTTATTCAGAGTGACATAGATAGACTTCCAGGATAGTCAGAAAAGTGGCAGCTATGCTTTAATTCAGCAAAATGCAAAAGTCTTACACCTGGGGAACAGCAACCCCAAAATAACTTATACACTTGGTGAACTGAAGTCGATAGTGAAGGAATGGGAGTTACGATACAGTCACAGACATGAAGTTGTCAGAGAATTGTGGACAGGTTGCAATGTTGCATGATGTCCTATCGATGATTTATTGAACATTTGCTAGTAGAGATAACTACTAGCAAACATGATGAAATATTCAAACAATATGAGATTGATGCTTTTTTTTTTTTATCTCTAGTAGAGATAATGACGTCATAATCACATAAAGGTGATTTTATAACCTTTATGTGATTAAATTATAAACAATTATTTTTTCAAAATTAGTACCGAAAAACCTGTATTTTTTTTGTATCAATACCGGAAAAAAATGACCGGTATACCAGTATTGTAAGCCCTAGCGCAAGGTCTGTGGGGTTGAATTTTTCTCAGTGTGGTGTGGAGAGACTATTTTTACAGCATTGGGATATACTTAAATTGAAGGATGCAAGAATATTGCTGATGCTATCAAGGCTTGAGGGCACCAGACAGAGGGTTGTGATAAATGGTTATTCCTCAGATTGGGTTAATGTAAGTAGTGGGGTTCCCCAAGGATCAGTATTGGGACCACTGTTGTTTTTGATTATCTTTTGGTAAATGATTTCACTGGTTTTGAATTGCAAGTTCAGACAACTGCTGAAGACATTGTGAAGATCGGAAAAGACTTGGGATTCGAAACTTTGAACATTGTCAATATATGTGACTGCATTGACTCGCATGCAAGGGACTTGGTGTAACTCTCCTTGGTGCCTCCGTAGCTAGGTGGGCAGGAGCAGCAGTGCATAGCACACGCTTCTTGATTAGACCGGGGTTCGAGCCCGTGATCACTAAATACGGAGGATGTAGAAAGGTCAGGGAATGACCACCACATATCCCCGAAGCAATATGGCCTTAGTTGCTAATGCTCCTAAAAACCAAATAACAAACAACAGCAACTCTCCTTGAAATTGATGAGCAAACTGCATATTAAGAAGAGGAAAACAATTCTGAAGTGGCACCAAAAGCATTTTCAACAGAAGATTGGAGAAAGTTTTTTGGGGGATTGACATGGTCTGCAAGGCGATTATGAATGGAGATCCGAATATTGAACATAGCATCAAGATATGGCAAATTTTACAAGTTGGGATTCGGTGCTACAAAGACTTGAACACCAAGAAAAAGATAAGACGACTTCATTATTGAAATACCTAAATAAACAACCGCCTTTTTTAAAGCTTTTTTCTCGTCTCTCATGATGTTACCTTTTCATTAAAAAAATTTTTGCAATATTTTTTTAATTTCAAATCCTTTTAATTGGCTATCAAGCGCAAATTGTTTATAGATTTATTATAATTTGTTTATAGACTGTTTCTCTGGTACACATTCAATTAAAACCCAGTAGCCGAGTGGTCAGGAGCGGGAGTGCAGTAGCATACGGTCAATCTGCCAACCCGCACCGGACCAGCGTGGCAGATTATGGTCCATTTCCCTCAGCATGAATTGTTGAGGAGGCTTCGATCCTGCAGTGGGTTGATAATGGCTGCACTTTACATTTTTTTTTTACCATCACGGTTTCACATAACACAGAATAGTTTTGGTACCACTTATCAGTGCTATGTGGGGTATTAGCATTAGCATTAGTAGAGGCATTTGATGCAAGAAAGCAAGCTTATGCAGCATCAGCAAAAAAAAAAAAAAAACCCACTTCCACTTCACCCCTCTGTTCGTTCCAAATACCTGTCCAGCTGAGCCTTAAACTTATTTAGGCTATCAACCTCCACCACAAGGGATGGCAGTCTGTTCCACCAACCAACCACCCGCTGGCTAAAGGCAAATTTCCGCACGTCTATCCTACATCTGTCTTTCCTCAATTTGAATTTATGCCCTCTCAGGTGATTTTTCTGAGCTAGAGGAAGAATCCCATCAGCATTGAGCATGCTTAAACCATTCAAGGCTTTATACACCTCTATCAGATCACCTCGCTGGTGCCTAGTCTCCAGACACTGTAATTTGCAAAACTTAAGCCTTTCTTCGTAAGAGCACCCCTTTGTTCCATTCACTAATCTTGTTGCCCTTCTCTGTACTCGTTCTAGCAGCTCTACATCCTTCTTGAAATGAGGCCTCCAGACCTGTATACAGTACTCTAGGTGTGGCCTGACCATTGCCTTATACAATGGAATAATCACCTCCTTATCCCTGCTGGAAAAATTCCTGTATATCATTGACAATACTCCATGAGCTACTCTTGCAGCCCGTCTGCACTGCTCAGAGAACTTCATATCTGCCTGCACAATCACCCCCAAGTCCCTTTCATTCTCTACCACTGTCAGTGTAGTACCACAGAGTTGATACGTTGCTCTGGGGTTGCTGTTTCCCATGTGTAGAACTTTACATTTGTCAATGTTAAACTTCATTTGCCACCTCTCAGCCCATCTGCTCAACCTTTCCAGATCCTGTTGCAGCAGCATAGTGTCAGTAGTGTCCTTGACAACCCTGCCAACCTTTGTATCATCTGCAAACTTGGACATTAAGCTTGATATACCATCATCAATATCATTTATAAATACAGAAAACAATAATGGACCCAACACTGAGCCCTGAGGGACTCCACTAATAACATTAGTCCACGATGAGCAGTGTCCATTGATTACCACTCTCTGTCTTCTCCCCCTCAACCACCCCTTTATCCATAGCAGCAATTTGCCTCCAATGCCACACTGCTCCAATTTGTGTAGCAGTCTTCCATGTGCAACTGTATCAAAAGCCTTTCTAAGATCCAAGTATATAATATCAAAGTTATTCCCTGCATCCAGTTCTTTTGTGACTGCATCATAGTATCCAATCAAGTTGGTCAGGCAAGACTTCCCCTTAACAAAACCATGCTGTGTCTGAGCTATAACTGAAGTCTTGTCTAAATGATCCTGCAGTGCTTCTTTAACCAGTGCCTCCATTAATTTTCCTGGAACAGAAGTTAAGCTCACAGGTCTATAATTACTTGTGTCAGCCTTTGATCCTCCTTTGTGAATTGGGGTCACATTTGCACATTTCCAGTCTATGGGTACCTCCCCTGAGTCCAAGGAAGCTCTCATAATTATGGCTAAGGGTTTGCTTACTTCCTTTGCTGCCTCCTTTAATATAACTGGATAGATCCCATCCACCCCGGGTGCCTTTCTTGTGTTTATCTTCAACAGTTTCTCCTCCACTTTACTCTCAGTTATTTCAAGATTCTGTAGCTTACTGCTAGAGTTGAATACACCTCTGGCATTCCCCTTGCTGAATAACTCCTCATGTGTGAATGTCGATGCAAAATATTCATTTAGTTTGTTAGCTACCTGAGCAGGATCATCAACAGTTGACCCATCAATATCAAGTGGACCAATCTGATTCATCCCCTTCCTTCTAGAGTTTACATAAGTAAAGAACTCTTTGCTGTTTTTCTTTGCATCCCTTGCCAAGGATTTCTCGTAATCTGCCTTCGCCTGCCTAACCTCCTTTGTAACTTGGTTGCATATCAACTTGTATCTATCATAGGCTTCTGTGTCGTGTGTTAATTTATATGTATCCCATGCATTTTTCTTCTCTGCCATATGCCTCATTAGTTCATCTGACATCCATTTTGGCCTAAACCTTGAACAATATTTCTTAGTTGGTATGTAAAGCCTAGTAGCTTCCAAGATAAGTTCTTTGAATGCTTCCCATTTTGAATTTGCTGTTGGTAACATCATCAGTTGGTCCCACTGTATAGAATTTAAATACTGTCTCAGTCCTGTATTGCTCAGTCCTGGGTATTGCTGTATTGATGTAGGATTTACTTAAGGCTATAACTATCATCAAGGGTAAAGGGAAGGGTTTTTGCTTTCATAAAGGAGACTACAGTAGTCTTGACAGTCTTTAAATTCTGTACAGTGGGACCAACTAATAATGTACCAACAACAAATTCTAAATGGGAAACAATTACGGAAATAATCATAGAAGCTATTAGGCTTTTCATATCAACTAAGAAATATATATATATATATATATATATATACAGGAAACCCTTGATTAATGCGGTTTTGAACAATGCGGTTTTAATTAGTGCGCAAAATTTTTTTGATACTATCCCCTTAATATATGCGTTATCAAATTTGATTAGTGCGCTGTTTTTTTCTTGCGGTGCTTGGCAATCACAACGGCGCCTAAAGCTTCAAATACGTGATACGCACTCACCAGGGTCTTCTAACTTAAATGAATGGGAATCGACTCCAAAATGCTCGACAGCAGCACCCCATACCACTCTGAAATTGAAATTTGCTGTGGTAACTCATATTCTTTTATTCTTTTATTATTAATATTAAACTTCTTTAATATTATGATATTAAAGAAGCAGTTGAGAACATACACAAATCGTGGGAAGAAATGACAAACAGCTGCATGAGAGCTGTCTGGCAGAATCTTTTGCCTGAATGCGCAAATGATTTTTGCGGTTTCATTAATCCTGTCAACAAAGTTATTGATGAAATTACTACAATTGGAAAAGACCTCGGCTTTGAGGAAGTAGATTCAGAAAACGTTAGAGAATTATTGGAATCGCATTCAAAAGACTTAAGTAACGACGATCTTCTTGAAATTGAGCATCAACATGCATACGAGGAAGAAGACGAAAATGAAGCAGAAGAAAAGCAATTTGCTCCCAAAGAAATTTCATTCAAAAAACTTGAACTATTTAATACACTTCAAAAAGCAAAAGAACTCATACTAGAGATTGATCCAGATGCAGAGAGAAGCATGAACGTTCGTTGAGGGTTAGATAAGCAAATTGATTGTTATCGCAAGATCATGGAGGAAAGGAAGAAAGCTACCACTGTTCAATTGAAGTTAGATAAGTTTTTTTTGCAAAAAATAAAATTTAAATCATACTATCTTTTTTTAAATTTATTCCTTAATAATTTAAGAACTATGCAGTGCATTATAGGTACGTATTGAGTAAGAAAAAATATATTTTTACAATTTCATAATTTTCAAGGATTCATTATAATTATTCCCATTGTTTCTTAAGTTTGATTAGTGCGGTTTTAATATGTGCGGTATATTTCAAGGATTCATTAACCGCACTAATCAAGGGTTTCCTGTATATATATATTTTTTTTTTTTTTTTTTTTTTTTTTTTTTTTAAGGAAACCACAAGCATGAGAGGTATTAGAACCTGTAGTACTGTGTGTGGGTTGAAGGTTGAGAAGACGAAAGAAGGCACTTGTTGACATTAGACTTGAATTTCTGTAGATTATAATTTACATAGTTGGACTCCTAGTCACTAGCTGGCAGAGTAGAGGCAGCAAGATTATACACAAGCTGATCTGGAAGCCTCCTAAAGAGTTACCAATAAGTTCGGTCCAGTGGACTATTTAGTGCCTGGCCTGCAAACACAGTTTTAGAGCTCTACTCTTGAAATGTTAGGAAACCTGGATCTCACCATGATATCCATCATAAGCTCAAAAGACATAAATCATACTGGAATATTCCATCAATTATGGTGGAAGAGATCAAAAGGGATTGCCAGAGCTTTGCTCTGGGTTCTAACACTTCAAGCCTTCAATATGCAAACTGGTGGTATTGCACCAATTGATGAAAGTCATCTACCACCTAATATTGCCTGGTAATGTGGAGAGGTGGTATTCCTCTGTGTGGCGTGGATGCCACACCTCCATCACTGCTTGCCTTGCTTCACGCTTGGGTGGTCACCTTCAGTATACTAAGTGCCGTATTTCAGGAGTTTCACATGGGAATTATACCCAGTTCCATCATCATGAAGGTGCAAGCAGAGGAATTGGTTGTGGTAGAATGACCAGACTGCAAAATTTGGTCTACCTGACACGAATGTCACCTGACTATCAGTTCCATCAGTGTTTTAGACTTCTAGGTAGTAAGTCTAGCTTGACATACCTGAAAGAATGTCTGTCACAGCCTTAAGGCTTGGACCAAAATAGATGGCAGATGAACTGAGACTTGTGACAGAGAAGAAAAATGTGTGGGATGTGTGTGAATTATCAGGTGATACAGAAGCCTATGATATATATGTCTATGGTCAAGTCACAAAGGAGGTTAGGCAAGCTAAGCCAGATTACAAGTAGTCTCTGGCAAAGAACAGGAGCTTGGGGATCATTCTTGAGAATCCATACACATGTGGCAGTCATTAATTTACAGCTGTTTTAGAGAAGTAATGTAATATTTTCTTTGTTGTTACTTCATATTTCAAAATAGTATTTCATTATGAAAGACTTAGCATTTTTATAGTTGCCTAAGCTAATTTGACTATCTTAATTATATTTTATTTAAACTAGTTTTTGAAACAATGTAACAAATATATCATATTACTTTTAGAAAAAAGTGTAAATTTTATTGCTTCCTTTGTTCTCTCCAAATTGTTATATTGTTACCTCATCAGTCATGTGGATACTTGTTCTTTTGGGTGCAATGTCAGTTTGACCCCACAACATGCATGCATTTGAAAAATCAGCAATAAATAATTCAAAATGGTCACTTTTTCGATGCCACCTTATTTTCAATCTTTTCCGAATACAACTGTGAAAAATCCATTTTTTATATTAAAAACATTTTTAATTAATTTTTGAAATTAAAACTCTATTTAGATGTGTTGGCAAGTGAATGCATATCAAAAACCTGCACACTACAATGAATGCATGCAATCTGACTCCAGCCTGTCAATAATGGGATTATCCTCTACATGAAATGTGTAGGTGCTCATCAACAGTTTTATTCCAGGTGATGCTTCTATGTCATGAAGTCAAATAATATAATATTTAATTATATTATGTCAGTAAGGCCAGTCTCATTATTAACAATTGTTTACAGGTGCCATCCAACATGTGCATATTTCCCCAGGGGCTCACATCTGGTGAGTATGGGTTTGGCACACCCAGGGTCCTGAGCTGGATATCATCATTCTTCTCTTTCTTGGTGATTCCCTTCTATTTCTGACTCTCTCTCTCTCTCTCTCTCTCTCTCTCTCGCTCTCAGGGGTAACTCACTTTGTTTTTTTTTGGCTGGTGCAGCAAAAGCCTCAGGCTTCCTTGCACCATATGGCTAATTATAATAATAATAATAATATAATTAGGTTTAACTTAATTCCTCAATTTTTCAGAATTGTGTATAATTAACAGAGATTTCTGGAATTTTCAATGAAGAAATGAAAGAAAACATTTTCAAAAACAGCTATTAGATGTTTCAGTTGTATGGGCTGAGCAGATGAAGAGCACAAATTGCTGACATATTGTCTGGGGTCACATCAACCCTGATGTCATGCTCAGTTGGGGTTAATATCTGTGTGACCCTTAATATAATATAGTTAGCATTATGCAAGTGCACAAACTATTTAATTATATTATTAATAAAATATAAAAAAAAAATAAAATAAATAAAAATTAATTTTTATCAATTAACACAGATAGTAAAACTTTATGAATTGAAGTGTTGCATGTGGTATACAAAAATTTATACTCCACATTTCGAGCAATATCTGTAGCAGTGCTCTCATATATGCTTTCACAAATTAAAGTTTATGAAATTATTTTTGTCTTTCAAGTATTTAAATATCTATAAACAAGATGAATGCATGGAAGCTAATTATTCAGTTTGGGAAGTGGGAAATGACAAAAGTTTTCAGTTGTTGAAGAATTTTACTCTGAGGCTAATTTAATTACCTATATTTAATAAATTTGTAAAATAAGGTTTCTGGTATAATATTTTCAAATTGATTTTCATTATAAAACTGATAAATTGTGTTATGAAATTTTAAAACCAAAATAAGAACAATTTAAGAACTTTAAATAAAAAAAAAATTTTTTTTTTTGATTCACTAAGACAATTCTAATTGTATGAATTTTTCTGCTGAAATTGAAAATATGACAGCACAACTATTGCTATCATATTTTGATTATAAATGTAAAGCTTAACAATGATTAAAGTACCTTGCCTGTATAATTTTAAACAAGAAATATTTTCTGTTGTGCAGATTGTAACCTGTGTATTTCTTTCATATGGAGTTTTATAAAGTGTTTTTTTCCCCTGCAGTTTGAGAAAGCAGAATCAGATTTGGATTATGTGTCATGTAAGCTTGAGGCAGAACTCTCAACAACAACAACAACTAACAAAGAAACTGGAGAACAGGTAAAATTTTAAAGAACAGGTTTCAGCACTTTAGATATTCATTAAAAGGACACCAACTGTTGTTGATATAATATTTATTTATTAAAATTCTTCATTTAATACACATTTTGATTCTTTGGGTCAGAGTTGATTTTTTGTGATAATAAAGATTGAAAAAGGCCTTTAGTCCATCAGTTTTCACAGCAACAAAAGTTATATGTCAGGTTGCAGCATAATAAAATAATCAAATGGATTTTAAGTTTGCAACTCAGATAATATTCTTGCACCATCCTTGAACTTCTAGGAGGCTTTTTTTACCAATCATGTAGATGCCATTATTGGTCCATTTTGAATCTGGACACGCTGAAAAGTAGATAATAGCTCACCTCCACAGGGCAGGGATGGAAACCAGATGAAGGTATTTTCTACTGTCATATTGGCTAAGAGGCCAATCATTCAACACAAATGGTATTAACATGTATTGTGCATGCTGAGTAGGTATCTATGTGCATGTTTATGCTCTCAGTAACAGTGTATAATTTCTTGACATGTGAGAACTTCCAGTTGGCCTAGGATAGAACAAACTTATCTGTGAAAATATCTAAACCTCCTCATTCATTTTACAAATATATGGTTTCAGTCCCAATCTGAGTGATATCTCTTTACACTTGCAGTCTGCTAAGTCCACTTATTTTTTCTTACAGAATCCCAATTATTGGTTGATTCAACAACTGCTCATCTCAGGTATTGTAAATATTTGCTGTTTGATTCCTTTCACTTCAAAAGTAATACTTGCACATATGTCCATTCTGATATTCCCTGTCAGAGACTTAGTAATTTGGAATCTCCTCTTTTTGATCTTCTATGGCTTAAAATTTCTCTCTCTACCCATTCTGTTAAATTCATCCTTGCCTCTATTGTTCTCTCTACTCCACTAGTCACTTGAACTCTTTTGACTTTCTTCAGTCCAACTTTCCTAACAGTGAGGTAATTTTCCTTGGTATTTTTAATATTCACAACTTCAGTTGGCTTCCATTTACTAGTCACACAGACCTAGCTGGTCGAGATAGCTTCAGCATCTTGACCAGCTGGATCCATATTACTAATGACCTTGCACACACAGTTCATTTACCTACTAGAATACTAGACAATCTTAATCACACAGTTAACATTCTTGATCTTTTTCTCACAATTAACCCTTCTAAGTACATGGTTGAGATAAGTGGTCCTCTGGGCATCTCAGATCACAACTTTGTGATGGTCTCTTATCCAGTGGAGCCTTTCTCATGTGGCCATTTTCAACCTCATGTTGTTTGGCACTATAAGAATGCAAAATGGTATGACATGCAAGATTTCTATTCTTCTTTTCCTTGTTGGATTACTGTTTTTTCTTCTGATACCAATGTTTATTCAGATCATCTCAGTAAAATTATTCTGGTATGGATGAATTCCTTTATTCTGCACTCCATCTTAAAATCTCATCCTTTATCTAATTTTTAGTTTTCCGATAAATGTGCTAAGTCTGTTCAAGATAAGAATGTTGCATGTTGCAATTGGCTTGCATCCAAATCTCTAGGTTCATTTTCTGCTTGCACGAAAGCTCACAACAGTTGTAAACCAATTATTAATCAGCCCAAACTAGATTTTGAACAGGCCAAAATTAGAAACTTGCTTCTTGTCCAAATGGTAGCCAAGCATTTTTCCTTCTCCATTAACCTGAGTATGGTATCGTAGTATTCTGAGATTACTGCTACCCATATTCAGTACCTTGTATTTCATTGCCCCTTCTCAGGCCCATGTGCCTAGTTTTTCTAGATCTTGCTGCAATGGTATGCCTATTACTGTCATTAGCCACCCTACTAACTTTTTTATCATCTGCAAACTTAGACATTAAGTCTGATGTGCTTTCATCAATATTTTAATAAATATTGAAAACAATAATGGGCTCAGCACTGAACCCTGAGGGTTTCACTAATAGCATTAGTGCAAGAAGAGCAGCGCTCATTGTCTTCTCTCACTTAACCATCTCTTTGTCCATAGCAGTAGCTTGCAAGGGCAAGCTACTGCTATGGACAAAGAGATGGTTAAGTTAGATAAGATAAGAATGTTGGACTAAGCTATGGACAAAGACTGCTGCATTGTGTTGTCACAGTGCAGCAGTCTCTTATGTGGAACAGTATCACAATATTTTCTGAAATCTAAGCATAAACTAAATTTGTGCAAGGTTCATGGGATAAAATGAGAGCTTCTTTGAACTCAGGGGAGGTACCCATGGACTGGAGATGTGCAAATGTAACCCCAATTCACAAAGGAGGATCAAAGGCTGACACAAGTAATTATAGACCTGTTAGTTTAACTTCGGTTCCAGGAAAATTAATGGAGGCACTGGTTAAAGAAGCACTGCAGGATCATCTGGACAAGAATTCAGTTATAGCTCAGACACAGCATGGTTTTGTTAAGGGCAGGTCTTGTCTGACCAATTTGATTGGATACTATGATGTAGTCACAAAAGAACTGGATGCAGGGAATAACTTTGATATTATATATTTGGATCTTAGAAAGGCTTTTGATACTGTTGCGCATGGAAGACTGCTGCACAAATTGGAGAAGTGTGGCATTGGAGGCAAATTGCCGCTATGGATAAAGGGATGGTTGAGTGGCAGAAGACAGAGAGTGGTAATCAATGGACACTGCTCAACGTGGACTAATGTTATTAGTGGAGTTCCTCAGGGTTCAGTGTTGGGTCCATTGTTGTTTTCTGTATATATAAATGATATTGATGATGGTGTATCAGGCTTAATGTCCAAGTTTGCAGACGATACCAAGGTTGGCAGGGTTGTTAAGGACACTACTGATACTATGCTGCTGCAACAGGATCTGGAAAGGTTGAGCAGATGGGCTGAGAGGTGGCAAATGAAGTTTAACATTGACAAATGTAAAGTACTACATATGGGAAACAGTAACCCCAGATCAACGTATCAACTCTGTGGTACTACGCTGACAGTGGTAGAGAATGAAAAGGACCTGGGGGTAATTGTGCAGGCAGATATGAAGTTCTCTGAGCAGTGCAGACGAGCTGCAAGAGTAGCTCATGGTGTCTTGTCAATGATATACAGGAATTTTTCTAGCAGGGATAAGGATGTGATTATTCCCTTGTATAAGGCATTGGTCAGGCCACACCTTGAGTACTGTATACAGGTCTGGAGGCCTCATTTCAAGAAGGATGTAGAGCTGCTGGAACGAGTACAGAGAAGGGCAACAAGATTAGTGAATGGAACAAAGGGTTGCTCTTACGAAGAAAGGCTTAAGTTTTGCAAATTACAGAGCCTGGAGACTAGGCATCGGCGAGGTGATCTGATAGAGGTGTATAAGGCTTTGAATGGCTTGAGCATGCTCAATGCCGATGGGATTCTTCCTCTTGCTCAGAATAATCACCTGAGAGGGCATAAATTCAAATTGAGGAAGGACGGATGTCGGATAGATGTGCGGAAATTTGCCTTTAGCCAGCGGGCAGTTGGTTTGTGGAATAGACTCCCATCGCTTGTTGTTGAAGTTGATAGCCTAAATAAATTTAAGGCTCAGCTGGACAGGTATTTCGAACGAATGGAGGGGTGAAATGGGAGTAGTGGTTGTTTTTTTTTTTTTTTTTGGCTGATGCTGAATAAGCTTGCTTTCTTGCATCATATGCCTCTACTAATGCTAATGCTAAAAATTTTTTCTCAGCATGGCCAGTGCTTGTTAACAAATGGGAATATTTTTTTTTTTTTTTTTTTTTACAGGAATGCAATTCCAGAAGTGGCACAAGAATATTTGATGATGCTCTCAAGACAGGGTTAGGTGGGTCATAAAACTGCTAGTTTGGGCAGATACACTAACTAATACTTTAACAGAAGCTGTAAGCAGAGGTGAATCGATTTTTGTATTTCTTCTATTTTGACATGTTTTAGCCTGAAAGGCAGAACTGGGGATGTGTTACATGGCCTGCTGGGGGTAACATGGGACTGTAAATTACATGGGCTGGGTAAGACTTACTTAAAACACAAACAGTCGCAGTTTGCATTTCTTTTATATTAATGCTAAGTTATTTTATCGAAGAATATTTACATTGTAAATGAATTTGAAGGGTTGGTTAAGTCATCAAATGCCGATGTTGTAGGTATAATAGAACCATGATGTCACTCTGATATTGGGATGCAGAATTTGAATGTGGTGATTATATAATATGTACAAAAAGGACAGATATGATAGGAGGAGGAGGAGGAGTGATGGTTTTAGGTAAGAAACACATACTCTCTAAAACAGTACACCTTATAGATATAGGTTGCTAGTGTAATATTGAAAATCGGTGGAGTTGAGTACTTCAACCTGCATGAAGTGTAATCTGCCTTTGATTTCTTAAAGAATTACAGATTATTCTCTGACATTTTGTGGTACTTCCTGTACCACTTCTTCAGTGACTGTAAAGACAGCAGAACTGATATGGTGACAGCTTAAATGAATCAAGGCAGAACTAGGACCATGCTGATGAAATGTCGCGAGCTAGGCCATAATGTCTATGTGTCTGCAATTCTGCCCAGACACGATAGGAGGGATTATATGTTAAGAGCCTTGTGGATTAACTCAAGACTTGAAGGAATCTGCAAGGCTTTAGGGGGTAAATTTCTATCAGCATGGCCCACACTTGTAGGTAGAAGGAATTTGTTTTGTAGAGACGGGATACACTTAAACAAAGGTGGTGCAAAAGTTTTTGCCAGTATTATTGAGGATACCTTAAAGGCTCAGGGAAACTGCTAGTTAGGGGGGATGTGGGTAATACTGATACGCGTTTATCTGATAATATTGGTCAATGTAACTCTTGCACATACCTTAAGAGTTCTTATCTGTTACCCCAACTGGACGTATTATCTAGATGTTCTGGGGCCAAAGACGTTTCACGTGAGCGGGTAGCTAATATCAGGGAAGAGAGCCTAAAAAACTTCAAGGGTTGTGTTAGGGTTGTTAAATATACAAGAACAGTAAATCTTAATTGTTTATACAGTAACGTTAGAAGTGTCGTCAATAAAATGAGCGAATTCGAACTGCTGGTTAAAACAAGTAACGCGGACATAATAGGGCTTACAGAGACGTGGTGCCACCCGGAAATTGGGGATGATGAGTTTCAGTACGGCTTGTATAATGTATTTAGGAAGGATAGAGTAGATAGAAGCGGTGGTGGGGTAATGCTTCTGATCAGAAGCAGCCTGAGTGCGACGATAGCTTTCCCGGATTCAGACATTTCACATGCTAGTATAGAGTCTGTATGGTGTGAGATAGTTGGAAACAAAGGTACAATGCGAGTAGGAGTAATCTACAGACCAGGTGATTGTGAAGACTATGACAAAAGCCTCTACATGCAAATGGAATGGGCAAGTAAGCGTCAATGCCTTATTATGGGTGATTTCAATTTGCCTCTAATTGATTGGAGTAAATGGGAAGGAAACTCGACATGGGGAACAAAATTTTTAAATCAATCAACTAGATGACTGTTATTTGTATCAACATGTCAGGGAAAGTACTAGAGAAAAGAATATCCTAGACCTCATCATCACACATGAATCAGATGACATAACAGGGCTGACAGTAGAGGAACCAGTAGCAGGAAGTGATCATGGAGTTCTACGGTGGATGATGACGAGAGAGGTAGCAGAAGTAAAAGGCAAAGGAATGGGTTTTAATTTCAGAAAAGGAAATTACGATGCCTTAAGGTACTACATGGCCTCTATTAACTGGGTAGATATCGCGCAGAGAATGAATACAATTGAACTGTGGTACGCTTTTAAAACAATAATCACAGATGCCTTGAATGTGTATATACCATTAAAAAAATACTCCAGGAGGAGGTTTCCAAGTTGGATGAATAGTGAAGTTGCCACATTACTTGAGCAGAAAAAAGTGGCATGGAAAGGTTACAGAGCAATAAAAAGTACTGGAGCCTATAACAGCTACAAGGTGATGTGTAATAGAGCCACAGAAAAGGTTCGACAGGCAAAAGCAGTTTATGAGAAATCACTAGCAAACAGAGCGAAGAGGGGGGATAAAGAATTCTTCACATATATAAATGCCAAGAAGAGCAGGACAAACCAGATCGGACATTTACGTAAGGGAAAGGGGATAGTAATAAATACACCAGCTGCCGTTGCAGATGAATTCAACAGTTAATTTGCATCGATATTTACAAATGAAAAGCCTTTTGTGGCAATGGGAAATTGTGGGAGCGAAGTTAAAAAATATGTAATTAATGATATTGAAATTTCGCAAGATTATTTAATGAAAAAACTTTCAAGCCTACAGACCAGTAAGGCTCCTGGAGTTGAGAGAGGCTAATCTTGAGAGAGGCGGCAAGCGAGTGCATTGAACCACTGAGGCTGGTTATGCGAGCATCACTAGACTATGGGGAGATTCCCTTGGATTGGAAAAGTGCAAATGTATCTCCCATACATAAGGGTGGCTCGAAAAGTGAAGTGGGAAATTATCGACCTGTCAGTCTGACTTCAGTAGTAGGGAAAATCATGGAGGCAATGATCACGGGTGGAATTCAGGATCATTTGGATCGAATTGAAATTCTCAAGGATACTCAGCATGGTTTTGTAAAGGGAAAATCATGTTTAACAAATCTGGTTTGCTATTTCGAAAGGGTCACTCACGAGCTGGATTTAGGGAATAATTTCGACATTGTTTATTTAGATTTCAGCAAAGCTTTTGACTCAGTCCCACATGAGCGGTTGCTTTATAAGCTGGAACAGGTTGGAATCACTGGGAAAATCCTTAGATGGATAGAAGGATGGCTTCAGGGCAGGAGGCAGAGGGTTGTGATAAATGGCTATTCCTCAGATTGGGTTGATGTAAGAAGTGGGGTTCCCCAAGGATCAGTATTAGGACCACTGTTGTTTTTAATTTTCATAAACGACATTGATGAAGGGATAGAGGGCGTGATGTCTAAATTTGCAGATGATGTTAAAATTGGTAGAGTAGTTAATGATCACTGTCAAGCTGAGCTTCTTCAGAGAGACCTAGATAGACTTCAAGAATGGTCAGAAAAATGGCAGCTGTGCTTTAATCCAACAAAGTGTAAGGTATTACATCTGGGAAACAGTAATCCCAAAATAACTTATTCACTTGGTGGAGTTCAACTAAACCCAGTACTGGAGGAAAGGGACTTGGGTGTTACGATACGGTCAGACATGAAATTCTCTGAGCATTGTAAACAGGTTGCAAGGAAGTCCCATGGTGTCCTATCGATGATCTATCGAAATTTTGCAAGTAGAGATAGGGACGTGATAATCCCATTATATAAGGCTTATGTTAGACCACACTTGGAATACTGTGTTCAAGTATGGAGACCGCACCTAAAGAAAGACATCGAGCTTCTTGAAAGGGTGCAAAGAAGGGTAACTCGCCTGGTGAGATCGGCAAAAGGGCGTCCTTATGAAGAAAGACTTCGAATATGTGGGTTGCAGAGTTTGGAAACTAGACACCTTAGAGGAGATTTGATTGAGGTGTTTAAGGCTCTGAGAGGCATCAGTAAAATGAATGAGGATAAAATTTTCAAGATTATAAATGATGCTAGAACTAGGGGACATAAATTCAAGTTACGGGGGGAAATGTTTAGATTGGACTGCAGGAAGTTTTATTTTAGCCAGCGAGTTATAAATTACTGGAATAAGTTGCCTTCATGGGTGGTAGAGGCCGACAGTTTGGGGAAATTCAAAGGTCATCTGGATAGTACTTTCGTGTAAGGGAAGCGCATAGGATGATAGGATTAATTTCCTTTTTATTTATTTTTATTTCATTTTATTATTTTAATTTATTTATTTATTTAATTTTTGTTTTTATCATTGTTTTGTTCGGATTTTTTTTTTTTTTTTTTTTGGCTGGTGCAGCATAAGCCATAGGCTTTCTTGCACCATACGGCCGTTACTAATACTAATACTAGACAAACTTTTGGAGTGAATGGATGGGTAAAATGGAAGTTTTTTTTTTTTTTCCCTGATGCTGTATAAGCTTGCTTTCTTGCATCATATGTCTCTACTAATGCAGTTAAGTAAATAGATAGCCATGAATACTTCATTGATCTCCTGGGGTCAGTCAAAGTGGCCTCAAGTACATGGCCTCATGTACTTGAGGGTGAGAATATTGAATAATATTTACATTGTAAACACATAGAGGTAGCCTGTAAAATAAATTTGAATAAATTCAAGGCATCAAGTGAATGACCCCAGAAATTTTAAGACAAATCAAATTGTGTTTCAAAACATTATTGAAGTATCAAAATAGCTTAATCACAGCCGTCATGACTAACTGTGAGATCAGGTTATTTTTCCACGAACCATTGCCAAGTAATACCTTATGTTGGAAAGCTAGTGTTTGAGTGGAGGATTCTCAAAGGAAGTAATTGTGGTTTTATTTGCAGTATTTACTATGTATAAGTATAGTGCGAAAGCATCAATAATACATAGCCAAATCTGAATGAACAGAATATTAGCAAAGCGGCATCGTTTTAATTTGCAGTATTTAATAACGGCTCCATTGTATTTCCTTCATCATTCATAAATCGAACAATACAAAGTGTTTTTTAAAAATTTTATAAAATGAACATAAATTTTGATTATTATCATAAGAAATACACAGAAGGCACTTGCGAGGTGATCTGATTAAGGTGTATAAGGCCTTGAATGGTTTGAGCAAGCTCAATGCTGATGGGATTCTTCTCCTCTTGTTCAGATTATGCACCTGAGGGGTCATAAATTCGAATTAAGGAAAGGCAGTTGTGGAAATCTGCCTTTAGCCAGTGGGTGATAGATTGCTGGAACAAACTTCCATCTGTTGTTAGCATTAGCATTAGTAGAGGCATTTGATGCAAGAAAGCAAGCTTATGCAGCATCAGCCAAAAAAAAAAAAAAAAAAAAAACCCACTTCCACTTCACCCCTCTGTTCGTTCAAAATACCTGTCCAGCTGAGCCTTAAACTTATTTAGGCTATCAACCTCCACCACAAGGGATGGCAGTCTGTTCCACCAACCAACCACCCGCTGGCTAAAGGCAAATTTCCGCACGTCTATCCTACATCTGTCTTTCCTCAATTTGAATTTATGCCCTCTCAGGTGATTTTTCTGAGCTAGAGGAAGAATCCCATCAGCATTGAGCATGCTTAAACCATTCAAGGCTTTATACACCTCTATCAGATCACCTCGCTGGTGCCTAGTCTCCAGACACTGTAATTTGCAAAACTTAAGCCTTTCTTCGTAAGAGCACCCCTTTGTTCCATTCACTAATCTTGTTGCCCTTCTCTGTACTCGTTCCAGCAGCTCTACATCCTTCTTGAAATGAGGCCTCCAGACCTGTATACAGTACTCTAGGTGTGGCCTGACCATTGCCTTATACAATGGAATAATCACCTCCTTATCCCTGCTGGAAAAATTCCTGTATATCATTGACAATACTCCATGAGCTACTCTTGCAGCCCATCTGCACTGCTCAGAGAACTTCATATCTGCCTGCACAATCACCCCCAAGTCCCTTTCATTCTCTACCACTGTCAGTGTAGTACCACAGAGTTGATACGTTGCTCTGGGGTTGCTGTTTCCCATGTGTAGTACTTTACATTTGTCAATGTTAAACTTCATTTGCCACCTCTCAGCCCATCTGCTCAACCTTTCCAGATCCTGTTGCAGCAGCATAGTGTCAGTAGTGTCCTTGACAACCCTGCCAACCTTTGTATCATCTGCAAACTTGGACATTAAGCTTGATATACCATCATCAATATCATTTATAAATACAGAAAACAATAATGGACCCAACACTGAGCCCTGAGGGACTCCACTAATAACATTAGTCCACGATGAGCAGTGTCCATTGATTACCACTCTCTGTCTTCTCCCCCTCAACCACCCCTTTATCCATAGCAGCAATTTGCCTCCAATGTCACACTGCTCCAATTTGTGTAGCAGTCTTCCATGTGCAACAGTATCAAAAGCCTTTCTAAGATCCAAGTATATAATATCAAAGTTATTCCCTGCATCCAGTTCTTTTGTGACTGCATCATAGTATCCAATCAAGTTGGTCAGGCAAGACTTCCCCTTAACAAAACCATGCTGTGTCTGAGCTATAACTGAAGTCTTGTCTAAATGATCCTGCAGTGCTTCTTTAACCAGTGCCTCCATTAATTTTCCTGGAACAGAAGTTAAGCTCACAGGTCTATAATTACTTGTGTCAGCCTTTGATCCTCCTTTGTGAATTGGGGTCACATTTGCACATTTCCAGTCTATGGGTACCTCCCCTGAGTCCAAGGAAGCTCTCATAATTATGGCTAAGGGTTTGCTTACTTCCTTTGCTGCCTCCTTTAATATAACTGGATAGATCCCATCCACCCCGGGTGCCTTTCTTGTGTTTATCTTCAACAGTTTCTCCTCCACTTTACTCCCAGTTATTTCAAGATTCTGTAGCTTACTGCTAGAGTTGAATACACCTCTGGCATTCCCCTTGCTGAATAACTCCTCATGTGTGAATGTCGATGCAAAATATTAATTTAGTTTGTTAGCTACCTGAGCAGGATCATCAACAGTTGACCCATCAATATCAAGTGGACCAATCTGATTCATCCCCTTCCTTCTAGAGTTTACATAAGTAAAGAACTCTTTGCTGTTTTTCTTTGCATCCCTTGCCAAGGATTTCTCGTAATCTGCCTTCGCCTGCCTAACCTCCTTTGTAACTTGGCTGCATATCAACTTGTATCTATCATAGGCTTCTGTGTCATGTGTTAATTTATATGTATCCCATGCATTTTTCTTCTCTGCCATATGCCTCATTAGTTCATCTGACATCCATTTTGGCCTAAACCTTGAACAATATTTCTTAGTTGGTATGTAAAGCCTAGTAGCTTCCAAGATAAGTTCTTTGAATGCTTCCCATTTTGAATTTGCTGTTGGTAACATCATCAGTTGGTCCCACTGTATAGAATTTAAATACTGTCTCAGTCCATCGTAGTCGCCTTTACGGAAGCAATAACCCTTCCCTTTACCCCTAATGGTAGTTACCTCTTTCAGTAAATCCCACTTCAGCACACTGTGATCACTGCCACCTAGTGGTTCATTTATCTGCAGATTCTTAATGCATGAAGAATCACTGCTGATAATCAAATCAAGAGTATTACTCCCTCTAGTTGCCTCCCGAACATGCTGATGTAGAAAACAATCATCCAATAAATCCACAAAAGCCCTGCTAGTGTGTGAGTAACCAGCCCCCAAATTCCAGTCAATATCTGGGAAATTAAAATCTCCCATTATAAGACTCTCTGATTTACTGGCCCACTCTATTTCCCTGTACAGGTCCTTATTATACTCATCAGAGTCATTAGGCCTATAGCACACTCCTACTCTCAATTTTGATCTCCCAATGCTTATGTCACACCAAACTGACTCAACACTGCACTGTCCAGCGATGTCGACTGGCTTCACTTCCTTGGTTTTTATGTGTTTCTTAACTAATAGCATAACCCCTCCCCCCTTCCTATCCTGTCTATCCTTTCTGTAGACGTACTCCCCAAATTGCAGTTCTGCATCCCTTATATCTGTGTGACACCACGTCTCTGATATCCCAACAATATCTACCTTTGATGTTTTGAGCAATACCTCAAATTCATCAAATTTATTTACTAAACTCCTAGCATTGGTGTACACGCAAGTATACCTGCACCTGTTTCTATTCTTAGCTACCCTAACACAACCCATGTGTTTACTTGTACCGCAATGGCTCCCAGCAGTCTTTGAAATACCATGCATCTTGTTTTTCAGGCTTCTGCTCATTGTAATAGAAGCAGTGCAAGAATCTCTTTCACCTCTGCCAGTGGCTACTGTCAATCTATTGGTCTTTGTCTCCCCCCAAGCTAGCAGTTTTCCGACCCACCTAACACTGCCTCGATAGCATCAGCAAATATTCTTGCACCCTTTCTATTTAAGTGTATCCCATCCCTGTAGAAGCAATCTCTCCTGTTAACAAGTACAGTCCAGGCTGAAAAAAATTCTAAAATTCGAAAAAAAATTGTGGAAGTTGATAGATTAAATAAATTCAAGTAAGAACTGTACAAACCTTTGGAGTGACTGGATGAGTGAAATGGGAAGTGTTTTTTTGGCTGATGCTGTATAAGCTTGCTTTTTTGCATGATATGCCTCTACTAATGCTAATAAGTAAGCAGAGAAACAAGAAAAATTAAATTAAATTCAAATTAAGAAAAATTATTTTATTTTTGGTTAACATGTCATGGGAATATTTATTTAATAAATGTTGAACAAGAATTCTTTCTGCCAAAAATTGCATTTGCCAATCAATCCTGTGATGGAGGATTTGTCAGAACTATCAAAATTAATTACCTTATTTTGACAACTAGATTTTTATTGGTAAAAATAGAGAATGACAGTATTGCCAGCTTTTCTAATAAAAATAATAATTGCTGGATGTACTACTTGATTTTGTTGGTAAGAAGCCTTGAAAAAAAAAAAAAAGTGACACCAATGTGCAGACAACAATGTTTTAAGAATTGCAGATTTCCTACATGCATCACAGACTATCACAGAATATTTCAGCACGAAAATTCAAGAAAAACACAAAGTTGAAATTCAGAATGTCATTCAAACATTATATGACAGCGATGTTATTTGTGCTGCTTAGTGGCTGCTTCCTCAGCAAAATTTTATTCATGTTGACATTCTTTGAAAAAATAACTCATTCAAAACAGATCGAAAATGAATGAGATGATGAAATGGATATACAGATCTTGAAGGTGTTGATTTTTGAAGAACCAATAACAAAAAAAATTTTAGAAACCTTGGAGAAATGGAGAAAACAAAATGGTGAAGAGGAGAAAATATTACTTTAGAAACCTTTTTGTTGAAAAAATTCATTGTATTAAAACTGGTGAGGCAGATGCTGAATGATTTTAAAAAAAAAAAAAAAAAAAAACAGTGAAGTTTTATATAAATGTGAAGTTAGTTTTTCTTTTTTGCATTATTTGCTCAAACAAGATACAGGGGGGTATCAAAAAGTTCATACCCTGACCTAGATAAAATATCAGTAGGATGCTGTTTTTAACGTAAGTTGTCTATATATTCAATAACTAACATGTGAAATTTCATTCCCATAGCTGATTGTATACCAGAGCTGAATCCCGGAACCTGAGGAAGAACACTATGGTTGACAAAGTGGAGTGTTGAGCAGTGATCAAATTTCTGCATTTGCAGAGCAAGGAAGCTCAGGAAATTGATGAAGAAATGAAAGCTGTGTATGTGCACAATTGTCCATCCTATGACACTGTAAAAAAGTGGAAACGGGAGTTCCAGTGCTGTCGTACAAATATCTTTGACAAGCCAAGAGAAGGCCATCAACAGGTTGCAAAGGTTGAGCAGCTGGTGCTGAGTAACAGACATGTGACAATTCATTTCATCGTAAATGCAGTGTAAATTAGTTATGGGTCTGTTCACAGCATTTTACATGACTGTTTGCACACGTCTAAGGTCTCTGCACGATAGGTTCCAAGATTGCTGATGCCTTTGCAGAAGCAATGTCGAATGCAGTGTTCTTGCCAACTGTTGGATTTGTGTAATGTGGATGTTGAGAACTTTTTTTGATCGTTTGGTGACGAATGCTGGGTGTACCAGTATGATCTGGAGACTAAAGACATGTCAATGCAGTGGAATCACACCTCCTCCTCCCCACCTCCCAAAAAGGCAAAGAGCACTCCATCTGTGAAGAAGGTGATGATGTCCATGTTTTAGGACAGAAAAGGGGTTATCATGACCAGTTACCTACCTGGTGGTTCCACACTGGCAATGGTAGTGTGGAACCACCAGAGAATACTACAGAAATCTTTTGAAAAAGTTATGTGATGCTTTGAAGGTGAAAAGGCATGAAATGTTAACGAGAGGCGTCCATCTTTTGTCAGACAATGCACCGGCTCATATTGCCGTTGCCACCACCAACTTTGTTGCCCAGTGCGGCTTCAAACTACTGCAGCAACCACCCTATTCTCCTGACCTAGCACCGTCAGACGTCTTCCTGTTTTGAGAAATGAAGGAACCATTGCATGGATGCCACTTTGATTCATCTCATGAAGTCATAAATGAAGTGGAATCATTGTGTCAGGCAAAAAGTGCGGACTTCTATGATCAAGGCATTAAACAAGTGATCCATAGATGGGAGAAATGTGTTACTATACATGGAGAGTACATAGAAAAGGATTAAAGTTCCTGTGAAGTTTCACCTTTCTAGGACTATTATTTCTAGGTAAGGGTGCAAACTTTTTTTATACCTCCTTGTACATAATTTGACAGTTTTACTTTTGCAAGATTTTTCAGTTTTTTTTGTTATACACATTTTTTTAACTCCCTGGATGTTTAAAAATTTCGAAAACCTAAGAATTTTTGAAGTTCTGTCTGTCAAGTGTTTAATTGTAGTTTTATTTCATGTGGCATGAAGGAAAATTGAATGAAAAAGAAGTTTGGTTTCCTTTATAACATCTTAAGCACAACTATTAGCATCATTAAATTATTGATATATTGAAATTAATTTTCTTCTTCTAAGAGGTCCCCAATCTATAGGGGTCATAATTTATAGTATCTAAAAATTCCAACCTTATAAGATTTCCATTTAATATTTCTACTAGTAATTCTTATAATATACATTTGTCTTGCCAAAAGTCTCTGAAAAACCTTGGAAATTTACAAAAAAAAAAAAAATTCTCACCGTATGTTTGGAATAGATGTAAAAATAACTGCAGTCATGCTAGAAGTAAGCAGATCAGTGATATATAATAGATTGGTCAGAGTGTTGAGCTTAGTGACTTCCATTGGATAATTATATCATAGGATGCCATATCAGCAATCAACATTGCATGAAAATTGTAACACTCTAGAAACAAAGATCAGTAGTCAACATAATCACCAAATGGAAATTTTATGGTACTACTTGCAGCTGAGAAAAGTTGAGATAGACTGCAGAAATTGTCAGAATGGGAGTGGAGGTTGCTCCTATCATGAGAGTAGTACATTGATACATAAATACTATCAAACAGGAGTTCAGGGAGACCACAAGAACCGATAATAGTACAAGGATAATATTCTGGGAGTTGCATAGCATTGAATTTTGTTGGGGGGTTGCTGCATTACAATGTGTAGCAACACCTTGCCTGGCATAATATCCATTGTAATCGGTTCTTGGAATATTGGAAAACTGTTATGAGTCATTGTACATGATTTTACAATCTGATAGCTATGTTTGGGTCTGGTGGATGCCCAGAGAAAATTATTTAACAGTGTGTGTCATCCCCACAGGGAAGTTTGGTGGATATACTATCACTGCCTGTGATTGTTTGTTGTGGCTTGAACCATTGGTCATTGTGCCTGATACAATGAATGCTATGTGGTAAATTGTATAACAATGTCAACATTGACATTCTGAACAATTCTGCTCTTCTTACACTGTAGCAGAAGTATGGAGAGGGCCCTTTTATATTTTAGTATGACAATGGAGCATGTTATATTGTACAGACTGTAGTGACTTTCTTTGAAGACATAGGCATGTTGACCAAAACACCATCCTATTATCAAAAATTGGCTTTAATTCTACTGATAGGGAGCAGTAGATTAAGTCCAGTAGTAGTAAGCATTAGTAATGAAGGCCAAAAGTGGGTTAACATATTATTAAATATTATATCAATAAAAGGCTCTTTGAAACATGTAGGTGTCCAGTTACTTTTGGCAGTATACTATATTCTATATATATAGTTTCGAACATGGTAAGAATTTTTTATTCTTTTAAAGCTAAATCCTTTGAAAATGGTTCAGACAATACAAGAAATTAAACAGGAGTATGCAGCTTTGGTGAAAGAAGTCAATGACCTCAAAGTTGCCCAACAGGTAATATAGCCTTTTGGTCTTTCTAACCTTAAACGTACATTCCATTATAATGTTGCTAATGCTGTTATATTTTCTCAGTACTTTCAATCATTTCACGGTTAAAGTGCTCTGAGGCAGTTTGGTACCCCTTTGCAATTTGACATTCCTTGTACCTGCTTGTTGGTTCATTCACACTATTCATTAGAGCTCTCTGACAAAGTAAAAGTAATAGCCGTATAGTGCAAGGAAGCTACAGGCATTTTCTGCACTGGCCAAAGAAAAAGAAAAGAAAGACTAGTACAAGATAAGATGAATGCTAGATTAAAAAATACAAATTATTTGCTTCCCTCCTCAAATAAGTAACCATCCAATTGACCTTTGAATTTATTTAAACTGTCAGCACCAACTACCTGCAAAGGCAGCCTGTTCCAGCAATCAGTGACTCTCTGGCTAAAAGAATTTCCTACAATTTAGTCTAAACCTCTTCCCCCATAATTTGAATTTATGCCCCCGAGTTCTGGAATTCTTTATAACAGTGAAAATTCTGCCATCATTCATTTTACTAACCCTTCTCAGAGCATTATAAACCTCAATCAGGTCACTTCTAAGGTGCCTTCTTGCCAAACTCTGTAGCCCACATAATCAGAGTCTTCTTCATATGGTCGCCCTTTTGTCGATCTTACCATGAGAGCTGCCAATCTCTGGACACTTTCAAGAAGCTCAGTCTTTTTTTTTTTTTTTTTTTTTTTTTTGTCAGATGAGGTCTCCATCCTTGAACATAGTATTCCAATTGTGGTCTTAAGATTATCTTCTACAGTGGGACTATGACCTCCATATCTCTACAGAATAATGTTCGATAACTCATTGATAGGACACCATGAGCTTTTCTACCAGATCTCTTTCTTCTTCTACTGTTTTTAATTCCACCCCATTAAGTGTATAATTCGTTTTGGGTTGCTATTCCCCAAGTTTGTAACTCCTTGCATTTTGCAGCATTTAAGCATAGCTGCCACTTTTCTGACCACTATTGCAGCCTGTTCAAGTCATCCTGAAGGAGTGCTGGTACTGCTTGGTACTGATCATTAAGTACTCTATCAATTTTTACGTCACTGCAAATTTTAACATCAACCGTTCTAACCCATTGTTGATATCATTTATGAAAATCAGAAACAACAGTGGTCAAAGAACTGATCTTTGGGGGACACCACTTTTTTTCCAGCAATTCCAACATATTCCAACTTATACAATAACTTCTCATGAGAAGTTATTGTATAAGTTGTCAAATGTCTTGCTAAAATCAAAATAAATTATGTCGAAATTATTCCCTACATCCAGCTCATGAGTAACTGGGTCAAAATATCTTACTAAGTTACACATGATTTCACCTTAACAAAAACCATGTTGTATTGTTATTCAGAATGCCATATCTATCTTAACCTTAGAAACAATGATTAAACTTAAAAATCATTGCTTCTAAGATTTTCCCTACCACTGAAGTCAGACTAACTGGTCTATAGTTACCAGCTTCACTCTTAGAACTGCCTTTATGTATTGGTAATATGTTGGCACTTTTCCAATCCAAAGGAATCTCTCCAAGTCGAAAGATGCCCTCATAATTAACTTCAATACACTCCCTGGTGGCCTCCCTCAAATTACTGGGTCATATACCCAGTAATTGGCCATCAACAATATGCCATCAACTCCAGCAGCCTTACTTGCCTTTCTGCTCAAACGTTTTTCTAATATACATCTGTAATCTGTAATTTTGAAATCACTAACTTCAGATGACTCTGCTATTCTTGCACAAGGGTATAATCTGATTTGCTTTTTTCTTCCTTGTATTCACATACTTGAATAATTCCTTGTCCCCATTCTTTGCTCTCTTTACTAGTATTTTCTCATAAGCAGCCTTGGCCTCTCTAATCTTATCCATTGTAGGCTTTGGTACTTTTCATTGCTCTGTAACTGTCCCATGCTATCTTTTGTTGCTCTGTTTGACTGGGTCAAATGCATTCATGGTTTCTGTGATTTTTGCTTTAAAGGTATTCCATAATTCAAGTGTATATGCCCTCACTCTGCAATCTGCCCAATTAATAGATGCCATATAGCTCCTTAAACTGTCAAAATCCTCTCTTCTGAAATTAAAACCTATGCCTTTACCTTTAACTACTGCATCTTTCTTCATCTTCCAACTGACGATTTCATGATTACTACATGCCAATTACATGCCCATCCCTGTAGACTGCTTCTATAGGGATGGGATACACTTAAACAGAAAGCGTGCAAGAATATTTGCTGATGCTATCTAGGCAGTGTTAGGTGGGTCGGAAAACTGCTAGCTTGGGGGGGATACAAGGACTAATAGATTAACAGTAGCCACTGGCAGAGATGAAAGTGATTCTTGCACTGCTTCTATTGGAATGAGCAGCAGTCTGGAAAACAAAATGCAGGATATTTCAGAGACTGCTGGGAGTCATTGTGGTACAAGTAAACATATGGGTTGTGTTAGGGTAGCTAAGAATAGGAACAGGTGCATTTATACTTGCGTGTACACCAATGCTAGGAGTTTGGTAAATAAATTTGATGAATTTGAGGTATTGCTCAAAACATCAAAGGCAGATATTGTTGGGATATCAGAGATCTCGTGTCACACATCTCGTGTCACACATTCCCAGCTGGAATTTGGGGAGTACAATGTGTACAGAAAGGATAGACAGGATAGGAAGGGAGGAGGGGTTATGATATTAGTTAAGAAACACACAAAATCCAAGGAAGTGAAGCCAGTCGACATCGCTGGACAGTGCAGTGTCGAGTCAGTTTGGTGTGACATAAGCATTGGGAGATCAAAATTGAGAGTAGGAGTGTGCTATAGGCCTAATGACTCTGATGAGTATAATAAGAAACTGTACAGGGAAATAGAGTGGGCCAGTAAATAAGAGAGTCTTATAATGGGGGATTTTAATTTCCCAGACTGGAATTTGTTGGTTAGTCACTCACACACTAGCAAGGCTTTTGTGAATTTATTGGATGATTGTTTTCTACATCAGCATGTTCGGGAGGCGACTAGAGGGAATAATACTCTTGATTTGATTATCAGTGGTGATTCTTCATGCATTAAGAATCTGCAGATAAAGGAACCACTAGGTGGCAGTGATCACAGTGTGCTGAACTGGGATTTACTCAAAGAGGTACCTACCATCAGGGGTAAAGGGAAGGGTTTTTGCTTTTGTAAAGGCGACTACGATGGTCTGAGACAGTATTTATTTGGGCGCCTCTGTAGCCAAGTGGGAAGGAGCAGCAGTGCGTAGCATACGCTTCTTGATTAGACCAGGGTTCGAGCTCGTCACCACCAAATATGGAGGATGCGAAAAGGTCAGGGAATGACCACCGCATATTCCCGGAACAATATGGCCTTAGTTGCTAATGCTCCTAAAAACCAAATAACAAACAAACAGACAGTATTTAAATTCTATACAGTTGGGCCAACTGATGATGTTACTAACAGCAAATTCAAAATGGGAAGCATTCAAAGAAACCTATCTTGGAAGCTACTAGGCTTTACATACCAACTAAGAAATATTGTTCAAGGTTTAGACCAAAATGGATGTCAGATGAACTAATGAGACATATGGCAGAGAAGAGAAATGCATGGGATACATATAAATTAACATGTGACACAGAAGCCTATGATAGATATAAGTTGATCTGTAACCAAGTTACAAAGGAGGTTAGGCAGGCAAAAGCAGATTACGAGAAATTTTTGGCAAAGGATGCAAAGAAAAACAGCAGAGAGTTCTTTACTTATGTAAACTCTAGAAGGAAGGGGATGAATCAGATTGGTCCACTTGATATCGATGGTTCAACTGTTGATGATCCTGCTCAGGTAGCTAACAAACTAAACGAATAATTTGCATCGGCATTCACACATGAGGAGATATTCAGCAAGGGGAATGCCAGAGGTGTTTTCAACTCTGGCAGTAAGCTTGATAATCTTGTAATAACTGGGAGTAAAGTGGAGGAGAAATTGTTGAAGATAAATGCAAGAAAGGCACCTGGGGTGGATGGGATCTATCCAGTTATATTAAAGGAGGCAGCAAAGGAAGTAAGCAAACCCTTAGCCATAATTATGAGAGCTTCCTTGGACTCAGGGGAGGTACCCATAGACTGGAGATGTGCAAATGTGATCCCAATTCACAAAGGAGGATCAAAGGCTGACACAAGTAATTATAGACCTGTGAGTTTAACTTCTGTTCCAGGAAAATTAATGGAGGCATTGGTTAAAGAAGAAATTGCAGGATCATCTAGACAAGACTTCAATTATAGCTCAAACACAGCATGGGTTTGTTAAGGGAAAGTCTTGCCTGACCAATTTGATTGGATGCAGTCACAAAAGAACTGGATGCAGGGAATAACTTTGATATTATATATATTTGGATCTTAGAAAGGCTTTTGATACTGTTGCACATGGAAGACTGCTGCACAAATTGGAGCAGTGTGGCATTGGAGGCAAATTGCTGCTATGGATAAAGGGGTGGTTGAGGGGGAGAAGACAGAGAGTGGTAATCAATGGACACTGCTCATCGTGGGCTAATGTTATTAGTGGAGTCCCTCAGGGTTCAGTGTTGGGTCCATTATTGTTTTCTGTATTTATAAATGATATTGATGATAATATGTCAAGCTTAATGTCCAAGTTTGCAGACGATACAAAGGTTGGCAGGTTTTTTAAGGACACTACTGATGCTATGCTGCTGCAATAGGATCTGGAAAGGTTGAGCAGATGGACTGAGAGGTGGCAAATGAAGTTTAACATTAACAAATATAAAGTACTGCATATGGGGAAACAGCAACCCCAGAGCAACATATCAACTCTGTGGTACTACACTGACAGTGGTAGAGAATGAAAAGGACCTGGGGGTAATTGTGCAGGCAGATATGAAGTTCTCTGAGCAGTGCAGACGAGCTGCAAGAGTCAGGCCACACCTTGAGTACTGTATGCAGGTCTGGAGGACTTATTTCAAGAAGGATGTAGAGCTGCTGGAACGAGTACAGAGAAGGGCAACAAGATTAGTGAATGGAACAAAGGGATGCTCTTACGAAGAAAGGCTTAAGTTTTGCAAATTACAGTGTCTGGAGGCTAGGCACTGGCAAGGTGATCTGATAGAGGTGTATAAAGCCTTTAATGGTTTGAGCATGCTCAGAGCATGGGATTCTTCCTCTTGCTCAGAATAATCACCTGAGAGGTCATAAATTCAAATGGAGGAAAGACAGTTGTAGGATAGAAGTGAGGAAGTTTGCCTTTAGCCAGCGAGTAGTTGGTTGGTGGAACAGACTTGCATCCCTTGTTGTGAAAGTTGATAGCCTAAATAAATTTAAGGCTCAGCTGAACAGGTATTTCAAACGAAAGGAGGGTGAAATGGAAGTGTTGTTTTTTTTTTGTTTTTTTTTTCCGGCTATTCTGCATAAGCTTGCTTTCTTGCATCATGTGCCTCTACTAATGCTAATTGAATCTTGTATTTTAAGCTCTCTGATGTCATCTAATTCATGAGTAATGATGAGCTCAAGAATATTCTCACTCCTAGTATTATCTCTGACTTGCTGGTACAAATATAATCATCTGGTTTATTTAAACAATTTTTCCCTAGATGAGTTTCCCTCCCACTTACCAATCAATCTGTGGCTGACTGAAATCACCCATAATAAGACATTCACGCTTGCTTGCCTATTCCATTTCCATGTAAAGACTTTTGTCATACTTTTCACAATTTTTTATTTGGTAGATTTCTCCCACTCTCATGATACCTTTGCTTCCAACTAACTCACATTGCACAGATTCTGTACTGGCAGAGGTAACTTCAGACTCAGCAAAACTCTTTTCGTGCTCAGACAGGCTTTTGATAAGAAGCATAACACCACCACCTCCTTCTATCTTTCCTAAATACATTATGCATATCATGATGGAACTCTTTATTCCCAACTTTTGCATGGCCCCATGTGTCTGTTAGTTCTATTATGTGAGTATTAGTTGTCCTAACCAGGAGTTCAAATTCAGGCATTTTATTGACAACACTCCTGACATTACTGTAGACATAGTTAAAACTAAGTATTCTTCTATAGTTTACTACCCTGATGCACCCCTTGAAGTTATTTAGGATTGTTTCCCTATCTTTCTCCTGCTCATTCGAAATGTTGCTGCCCTCAGAACATCTTGCGAACATCGACTGTTTTGGCAACAAACAAGAATTCTTGAGGTGAGTGCAAGCATTACTTTGACCCATATCATCAGATAAATATCAATCTACATTACCCTTCTCCCATCCTAGCTGGCAGTTTCCCTGAACCCTTAAAGTATCCTCAATGATACTGGCAAAAATCCTTGCACCATCTTTGTTCAAATGAGCACCATCTCTACAAAATAGATTCCTCCTACCTACAAGTGCAGGTCAGATTGATAAAAAAATTTCCTTCTAGAGTCTGCATATTCCCTCAAGTCTTCAGTTAATCCAAAAGGCTTTCAGCATATCATGTATGCTGTGAAAGCCTTTTGGATTAACCTATCATGTCTGGACAGAATTGCAGACACACATTCTGACCTAACTTGTGGCATTTTTTCAACATGGGCCTAAATTTATCTAATAATGGTAAGGTCATGTTGGTTTAATATCATTAGTTCCCACATGAATAATTATGCTCTTCCCCCCTTAAAATCTGACAATCTGTTGGTATCATCATCAGTTGTTGCTCCTGGCAAACACAGTCCACCTATCTTTATTACAAAAAATATTACCCATATCCCTGACAATACAGTATCCCAATAAAACTAGATCAACTTCAACCAGAGTGGTATGCACTTTTACCCTTCTTATCTGGGTCCCGAATGGGGATGCATCACTTGACAGGTTACGAGATACTTAGGTCCCTGACAAGCTCCCACTTACATTTGTTTCTAGGACAGTTTCTTCAGTGATGGAAATTCTTCTCGTAATGCACCAAGTTCTTCTTTGAGATCGGCACACTCCTTACACCAGGAACAAAGAAAAGTATTATCAGTTCAGCTAGATTTCTCCACTAGACTATCTTTAGAATGCATGTCACAGGCTGTGCAAATGACGAACTCATGGATCATGACATTCTTCGACTTTATATTATAAGTGGATCTTGTAACAACTATTATTAAGGTAAAATTTGAACGTTGGAAAGATTGGAAAATTTAAATTACCAAAATATTACAGAAATGAAATTATTGACAAAACATTAACCACTAGAGAAGTTAAACTAACCTATGTGACTTTATGAATCGAAACTATATATATTAACTACAGTTTAGTATATTAAATAAAAAGAACTTAAATTATTCCAAAAACTTACCTGCTATGAAATTCCTAAATGCACAGCCACCATATATAATTAAGCCTAGCAATATGCTATATGTGTGTACTGGTTGACATCCAAACAAGAAATATGGTTGTATTTTATGTATTGTATCTTATGAGCATTTCAAGTAGGCAATCTGGGGAACTCATAGCTGCAGGATAATATGCTGATTTTATCCTGCAGTTACATTTAACTATATCTAATAGATAGTTACATTCTGTTGAAAGCCCCTTTTTATGTTTCCTTTACAGGTAAACATATTTTTCATAGGGGGAAAAAATGTGGTGTAGATAGATATTTGGACTGATTCTAAATATGTTTCCCCCCCTAAATTTTCCTAATATTTGGATTTAGAATCTAGTTTTTATGTTGGGATTGATTATACTACTCGCATACCTATTCGGTTGGCCGAATAGGTATGCGGGTAGTATAATCTAAACTATAATATAATTATTATTTATTTATTTATTATACCTTCATGAATGTATAATTACATAAATAAGTTTGATTTATTTGTTTTATTTGAATTATATAAATAAGTTTTACATAAATCTGAATGTTTATATTTGACTGTTTATAATTTGAATGTTTATTGTTTGACTGTATCTATATTATTGTCATTTCATAAATTTAATTATTTGGTATAAATTGTTTCAGGTAAGATCTAATAAATTACTGATATATTCCTTGAAAGTGTAAAATTCGCCCTAACTGATTTTGCTGCGTGTGTGGTTCTTTCCTAGCTAATTCAAAACAGTGTATTCAGCTAGTTAAGAAAATATAATACAGGGGGATGAATAATCAGAAATACCAGTTTCTGATTACTTTGGTTGTCCTTTAGGTGACCAGAATAAAGCATGGGTAACACGTTATTTGTTCAAATGGATTATGTGACTTCGAAAAAATCAATGCTGTTTGCCCCATACCCATGATATGGAGGGACCCAAAAGACTACACAATGGTGATTGTTGCATTTGTGATGTGAACGTAACTGTATTATCAGTGAAGAATAAGCACAAGATTGATTATCTGAACTTGGATTCTCCAATAAGTCCAATCCTTCACAATCTTATCCAATCCTTCATGATGATGGTATGCCAATTACAATTCCTCTACAGCATGCAATAGATTCTCTAGAAGACAAAATGGAATGCAATGATAGTGCAATTGGCAGAGTTTGAATACACACCAGAGGGAGAGAGAGAGATGAATTTTGGAAATAATTACTCAAATGAATTGAATGACTTCATTAGAGATCTAGTCCTGTCCAGAGATAAAGCTAAAATTCAATCCTTGAGACTAAAGCAGAAACTTGGAAGAATGTACCCTTACATACTGGATGCTTCTTAATACTTGTCTCATACCACTTGTTTACATTTGCACCATTTATTTCACTAGATGATATGAGTTTGTGAAGTTGCATGGTGTAATATAAATAATAATTATGTTCATTTACAAACAACAAAAAAAAAAAAACAATACAAGAACTCCCCGACTTAAATAATACTCGACTTACGCAAATTCGACTTTACGTAAGTTTTTGCCAGCCAGTGCAAACTGAAAAAAATATGGAAACTTATTTTGCATCTATAGGAATAAATGGAGGTAGTGTGAAAATATCGTAATGTGACCCAATAAACATATTGTTTTTTTTTTTTTTTTCTAATTCGTTCCAAGTCCTTGGAAGTTGAAAATTTTGCTATATTACTAAGCTATTTTTATCTCTCTAAAAGATCATATTTATAATGGAAATTGCAGTACTCTTTCATCGTTATCATGTGTTCCCTTTATAAGAATCAATTTCGAATGCCTTTGTGATATTTTGCTGATGCATGTTTCTGGAGGTCATGACCAAAACACAATAAAAACAGTTTGCACATTCTGGTTTATTGGACTTTTCTGTTAGCGCAATCTGTATAAATGGGGAGTAAACTTGATCTTATTGCATTTGCCAATAACTAATAATACCTTTATTGGTATTATTATCCAGTTTTCAGTATTAATAATATCGATAACTGGAATTCTGTGGGTTTTTACATTATGCTGGTGAAATGAGTTCCCTGTCACTGAAATCTTCAATCATATAAAAAACAAATTTTCAGAAACTTCTCTGCATTCCTATTTACATATTACAATGATGAAGGAAAAGGAACTAACAGAAAGTGCAAGTGCTGGCAGTGCCAGGAAACGAAACAAAATTGATTTAGAAATGAAGATGAAAATGATCAAGAAGTACGAAGTAGGACAAAGTTTGTCATCTATTGCAAGGGAATTAGGTCTCACGGCTTCAACAGTGAATACACCCAGGCCTTGCATAACGTGGTTTTCAGTTAACGCTATTTGAAAAATTATACCACTTTTCACTTTACACGATGCAAATTTCCAGTTAACGTGATCTTTTTTTTTTTTTTTTTTATGCGATAGTTGAAAAAGATTTGAATCGTGCATTAAGCTTACCGCGAGTCGTACGGTCAATAAACAAATGTTTGCCTGCTGCCTGCTTCAGTGTGTTTCATCAACCATCGGAAGAAGACGTGTTACTTGTTTGTCTCCTGCTAATAGAGTCAGTGCACACTTGCATAAAAATTCAAATTTTTAAATGAGCCAAATGAAAATGTTACTGCCAAGGAGATAACTGTAAAAGAATTAGATGAAATCTTTCGTATCGCATAGAATCTCAAACAAAATGTTTGAGGTTCTCTGCGATATTTATTTCGCCAGGGCCCAGAGAAGATTGTTGTCGGCTATCGGAAACGGATTGATGAAAAGAGAAAGTCAACACTGTTCAAATATTTCCGCAACAGTAATTTCTTCATTGTGTATTTTATGTCAGAGGGTCCCGAACTTTCTCGGTTCACGGCGCCCTTAGTGTCTCAGTAATTTTTTCAAGGCGCACCCAGACCAAAAGAAATACCTAACAGTTCTGTTTAGTAGTTATGTCCAAACAACGTAATAAGAAATGCTGAAACTGTGAACTACCTCGAGCTAGTAGTTCGCGCAGTGTCCGACAGATGTCGAGTATCGCTGTGTTTCTCTCAAAATTTTTAAATATTCCACGGCGCACAGTTTGGGAACCGCTGTTTTATGCAATAAACATTTAATTCCATAATTATTTTCATTGTCTTTTACATTGTATACAGTTAAAAAGTTATTTAAAGGGTATTTTTAAAATTCTTTATGGACATTCCAGGAGGTCAAGGACCAATTATAATTTTTCCTATTGATTATTATATTCGATTAACACGTTTCCATTTTGCGTGATGCACTCGCGGGATGAATTAATCGCGTTAATCGAGGCCAGCCTGTACTATTTTAAAGGACAGTGCATGTATAAAAGAACATGTCAAAGGATCAACACACTTAAGAACAACAGTGATCAGGTGCTATATAGAAGATGGAACAGCTATTAATAATATGGATGGAAAATCAGATTCAGAAGCAAGTGCCCCTGAGTCCAATGGCCATTCAAGCAAAAGCAAGAAGTATTTATGAAGATATTAAGGATAAGTATGGCAAACCCCAAGCCAAGTTCGTGGCAAGCAATGGGTGGTTTAATAGGTGTTTCAAGCATTGCGCTGGTTTCCAAAACATTAAAATGTGAAGTCTCCAGTGCCGATGCTGCAGTTGCAGAGAAATTTTGTGATGTGTTGGAAAAAACCCCTTCTCAACCTCCACAGTGGCATACTTATCAGCTGAAGACGTTAATTCTGGCAATGATGTTCCCATTAACATCAGTAAGATTTACCTCTCGATGCTCGAGAGGTAAATCTTACTGTCTCCTCTCTTATTTTGTAATTTTATAATTTTGAAATTTTTTTTTAAAAATTGCACACTTGTAATTTTTCTTGTGCATGAAATTAAAAAAAAATTGAATAAGTACAATAAATAATTCTATTCACATGTTCGTCGAACATTTATTTATTTTTTTTGATTCAATCAATTCAGCAAGCACAGTTGAGTGCTGCGCAAGCTGCACATGAGGGAAATTCTGACTTACGTAGAGTTCTGCGGAATGCAACCCTTACGTTAATCGGGAAGTGGCTGTACTTACAAAGAGAAAAACACAAAAATTACAGTTTGAGCTAATATCTGAGCTCCACCAGACTACCTACTTGAAATACCCATACAATACAATGGCTAGTGAGAGCTGTAAGCCAGGTCTGTTTTGTAAAAATCCAAGCTGACGAAACAGCAAATGAAATGTTTTGTTTGACAGACCTTTGATATAAATATAAACAAAAAAAAAAAGTGGTAAGTGGTAAAAAAGTGGACAAAGGCTTTTACAAAGACTTTGATTAGACTAACATTGTTTTTATTTTAAATGTAAATGTTTACATGAAAACAATAATAATGAGTATTTAGTTGAAAGTATAATGATTTTTATGAAGGTTAAAAGTTCTTAAAAAAAAGTCTTTTTCTTACCAATTCAAAATACTATGCTTTATTATATTATTATATTTTCCAAAACTGTCACATAACAATGATAAAAACAGGAAAAATTTTTTTTTTTTTTTTCATCAAGAATGTTTGTTTAACATCTAGAAAAGATGTTAAATTTCTAGAATCTAGAAAAAGTGAGGCTTGCACACATAATTTAAATATGTTCTTAGTATTTTCTAGCATATACAATTTTTGTAATATGAACTGCTGATAATACCAGTACAAGTTAATTCAAATGTATTTCATGGTTAGAAGCCACACTTTTTTTTTTATTAAAAAATGTTCGGAAAGTATTTTTTTTTTTGTATTTCTTTGATGGGAAAAAAAAAAAGTTTCATTTTATTGACAAGTGTTATATGACAGTTCTTAAAAATGCAATAATGCAAATATAGTAGTTTCAGCAATCTGAAAGTTCCAGAGTGAATTTGGTGTTCTTTAACATAATGTAGTATTTTTTTTTTTTTTTTTTTTTTTTTTTTTTTTGGGGAGCTTGGTCATACTTGTAATATCCAAAACCATGGTATGTAGGAGTTGCACTGCAGTTTGATTTGCTTGTGCACAAATGTGTGTGCATGCACGCACGGGCACACACACACACACACACACACACACACACACACACACACACACACACACACACACACACACACACACACACACACACCACTATATAATCAGTATCTTTTGGTTTAACTAATACTGTATTATATAAAAAACTTAAAAGTTGAAATGAGTACAGTGAGTACATGGTTGAAAAATTAAAATCTTTTTATATTTTGACCTTGGTATTAAAAAAATATATGTTGATGTCATCAGTTCATTCACAGTTTTCTTTAAAGATAGCTTCTGCAAGTTCCATTAAAAATTCATGAATATGGATTATAAACTTTTTTTATTTTACTTGCTTTTTATTCAGGTATTAATTTTTTTGTTCCAGGAAACAATTGATGAATTGAGGGCTGAATTGAAAGTTGCCTGTGACAAACTGGCTGATCTTCACAACAAAACAGGATCATCAGAATAGAATTTATCATGAAACCTCATGTAAAGAGGGTTGCTGGTAACACATGTAAAAGAGGATGTAGTCCCTACTTTCAGTAAGTTAGGTCTTGGGCTCCCTCTAATGATTCACTTAATAGTGGTCTTTTCTCTCCTGTGTTATTCAGTATACTTAATGCCAACTTAGTGCAATGTTCAGATGTGTGTATGCCCAATTGGCAACATATATATTAAATTGTTATTAGTTTTATATATACCATTAAGTAATATACGAGCAAGATATTGTGAGTAAAGAGAGAGCGACCGCATTTGAAATATAGTAGTACAAACAAGAAAATCAGTTATTATATCAGAAATTAATAATAGTCAACTGTCACTATAATAACTTTTGAGAAATGCTTTTATATCATTAAAATTACTATTGGATAAATTTAATTTTAAAAATAAAATATGTATTTTTTATGTTTGATTGTATCATAGAGGTTCAGAACTGGTACATACTAGCATATTTAAAAAATTATATTAAAGTTTTACTTGGCTAAAATTTATATAATACAGCAACTGTGATTGTGATTAGAAAATATATAAATGTGTGAAACTTGTCAACTTAAAATTTGTGAAAGGGTTAAAGTAGTATTTGTTTACATTTTTTTGATATAACTAAAACTTTCTTTCATTTCTTTCTTAAAAATGAAATGAAATTATTAAAATCAAATTAAATTTTGAATTACACCAAATATTGTGTGCTAATAATTATACAAAAAAAAGTAGGAAATATATTCTTATAAACTATTTGTTTACATTATATATCTACTGCTTTCTTCAAAACCAATCAAAATGAATGAAGTGCTTGACAAAAACACAAAAGTGTAGAAAAACGGTGTAATTTTGTATGTTTTGTCCTTCTGAAGGTGTATATAATTTGAATATGAAATTCTATGAAAAAACATTAACACAGATGATTTGAAAAAATATAAACATGGGAAGTGTATTTTGTAAATATGTAATTTGTCTAGCATGTGATATTTAGGGAATAGTAAGAGAATGTTAGCTACCTTTTGAGGAGTATAAACTGTTATTGAAAAGCAGGAGTTGAAAGTGTAGAGAACTTTTTCCTTTATGAGCATAATGTTTATTTTCAAGACATTATAATTTATAAATGATTAAATTTCAAACTGCCTGTGTGCATGCTGATGCTCAAGTGCATTGTCTGTTGTATGTCAATTCACTGTCTTATCTGTAGCACTAACAATAAATTTTAGTGTAGTAATATATTAAGACTTATTTATGATCTTTATTTTTTGTGTGTGTATATGTTATAGATTCATATGAAATATATGAACAGTAAATATTTAAATTTATGTAGTGATATTTTTTTATCGTAAGATTGTTGAGATTCTCAGTTGCGCAGTTCAAGGTGCCATGCATAAATAGCTGATGATAATCTGTGAATACTTTCTCTGAGTGTGGTCTCTCAAACAAATTATAGTCAAATTACAAAAGTTCATTGGTTTTCCTAAAAATCTAAAGCTGATCCAGGTTTTTCAAAAATTGATTGGACAGTTTGGCACTCGGAGCATTAATAAAACGTATTATTGCTTCTTCTTTGAAAGTATACAGAGATTTGTAATATTAAAATTATTGCTCATTGCTCTCTGTTAAGAGTGGACTTGTCTCAAAAAAAAAAATAATAATAGTAATGAAAGAAATATTTTTTCCATGGTGTTTCCTCTTTGACAACAATTTCTATGGGCTACATTATATTAACTAGCTTGAGACATTCCATGTGTAAATATGATCTTCATCTCTTTTATTACTGCTGCAATAAAAGTGATTTAGTTATGTATCAGTCAACACTATATTGATATGAATGTTGTAGTGATAGTAACACTGGCAATCTAACTAAAACTAATGAAGTTATTAACTGAATCAAGTTGCATATTTACAGAGTGATGATGGATAAAATATATTTTCTATTTATGCTCCAGTCAGAGATGCAGTGACCTGCTCGCTGAAGTCTTGTGAAGGGCATCTTGTTATAATGTGATCATTTTGATAAGGATGCTATGCTTAGGTTATCATAGTCTCTCTATGTTCTTTTTTGGTAAATGGCACCAACTTCCATTTTCATTACTTTGTAATTGATTATAGTAATAATTTCTATAATATACTTTCTAATATTACTATAAAATTAATTTCTATTTTTATTTTATTTTTTTTTATTTTGTATTTCAGTTTCAAGTAAATAATTTGTCTTGAAATTTCCATTATGGTATTCTTGTCTCCTTTAATATATTTTGTTGCATTAAAATAGTGTTATTTCACTGTGAATGAACTTCGACAATAATTCTGAGCTGTAATTTTTAAAAATAAAAATTTTCAGTGACTTTAGGACATATCTCATTAGACAGAAAACAAAATTTTAAAGGAGAGTATAATTTGAGAATTCTTTCATTGGTAGGCATCAAAGTTAGTTACCTAGTTTTACCATAGCTCAAAAGACTGTGATTCTACAGCTTCATGAAATTATTGTAATGATGCTACTTTTACTGTATTAGATGCAAAAGTAACGTATATTTCTTTCTCTGTTTAGTATTAGATGTGCAGCTGTGTTGTATAGTATTATGGACAGCACAGTAATATCCCTGCTGCAAGATTGCATTTTAATTTACTGAAGATGTTGGTCCTTCTTTGTGCAAGGGGGCAGATTACTATTTATATTATCTGTGCAAGATTCTATAAATTCCTTAGTAAAATTACTCTTTTAGTAATTTTAATTACTCATTTCTCTGACTGAATTACAGAGTGGACAAATGTAGGATAAATGAAAAGTACTGTGTTGAGATGAAATAGATTAATTATAGATACTACATTATTGTACAAGTAGGGCAGAGCCTCATTTTTACATAGTGATGAGCAACTATGTTTATTATTTAGTGCAATGGTTGAATTGGTATTGTGCTACTCTAAATAAAAAATGACTTCTGTAATGGAAAAGTATATTGCTATTTATTTAAAGTATGCCACTACCAGACCATGGTTTTGACCCTTATTTTGGGGGTATTCACAGTGGTTGGGTAGGTAGGCACTTGAAGACCTGAACAACCTAGTGATAAGACAGTATTTGAGATGATAGCGGTACAGCAGGTAAAATAAACTCAAGTACTTAAGGATATATAAGCCTCATGCTACAAGTATTATTGTACAAGTAGAACATATGTAGCAATGAGAAAAACTAAGGTTTGCTGATTAGCTAATAGTTTTATAGCTCTCATAGCATGAAGCTTTGCCCTAAATTATTTGCATTAATAGATAATATTAACTACTCAAATGAACTTACAGTTGCAATGCATTTAGTGTAATTTGGAAGTTTGGATAACTATGAAATTTAGGTACACAATTTAGCTACTAAGCTATATGTTAAAAACTTGCTCTAAGTTCCTCCTCAGCAGCAATACAGCGACAATTTAAGAAGTTGCCTCCTATTCACATGCTTACTAGTTATGGAGTGAGCCGCGTGCATCCTGATTCTTTACACTACATATTGGGAATGTACTCTGGCTGGATTAATTACTGTTCCAATTTAAAACGTATGTTATGTATCTTGCTAATTTACTTTGACAAGTGAGTAGAAATAGGCTGAAGACTGAATTTTCTTATTGTGGATTGCAAAGGAAAAACAGTGCATGGATTTCTGTCACAGTCTAATACTTGTTACAGTATTTAACTTAAGTATCCATATAAAAGGAAATAGGAGCCACATGTACACAAGGTGATAATTAAGTATCACAGTACTTGAAATTCCAATAATTTTTGATAAGTGTATCAATAAAAATACAAAAAAAAAGTTTTTTTTTTTTTTTATCAAATTTTTATTTTATCATTTATTTTTAATGGCTGATAAGAGAAAGGTCATTACTGATAACAAAATTTCTCACAGTTGATATTAGCATTCTGTGTTACAATTTCAGGAAAGTGCATCTGTATGGAAATTCATCAGTCTTTATCTGATGACAGCTTGCCAAATTACATTCAGAAATATTGCCTGTAACAGTTTTATTAGTTATTGTTTAGTTTTAAGTTGGGTCAGTGCTTACCTTTTACTTGTAATCTGTTGTATTAACAATAGGTACACAAACTATGACAAAATTATTTTTAACATTATGTAAAAGTGTTTTTTCTCATCTTTAACTAGTATCCATAGATACTTGTATAATCTTCTTTGCACAAAAGATTATAGTCAATTGAAATTCTCAGCTGGTTCCTGTAAATTTTAGTAGTTTTATGTAGATAGAAATTAGAATATAGCATGTTTCCTTTAGTCATAAAGCATAGCTGAAGCATGGAAAAAGATTTAAGAATAAGAGACAGTGTTTGCTATTTAGCTGTTAAATGAAGATATGAGTATTTTTATTTATTTATTTTTTTGCATTGCACAACTAGACTTCTTAATGAGATAGCTGGCCTTGTATGATTTTTCATGCCCAGGGAGTCCCTTTGAATGTATGCTTAATATACTGGTGTGCAAAATTTAAGGACCAGTCAGGTTTTCACCTGTAGCTTCTCATAGGAGTGGCCTGGATATGGGAAAAGCATATACAGGCGGTGCAAAGGAATCTCGTGAGGGTACAGAAATGAAGAAGGAAATAACACCGACACAACAACGGAAACAAAACGGTACAGAGGGACTTTATTCAAAAATGGCAACATAGCACTGGCTGCCATGATACAGATGCATCACTGCCAAAGATGGAACAAAGGGAAGAGGTGGTCCTCAGTAGGAGATATGGCCACCCCTAATGTTGATGCAGGCTTTGCACTGCCTGCATCCATACTTAGAACAAAGTTCTCGATAAGTTCTTGCGGTAACATCGTCCATTCCTCTGTCAGCGCCATCTTCAGCTGGTGAACATTTTCTGGTGGGTGTGGATGTGCCACTAGGCATCTCCCCAGAGCGTCCCATATGTGTTCGATGGGATTTAGATCGGAGGAAACGGGCAAGCCAATCCGTATGAACAATGTCCTCACTTTCCAAAAGCATATCAACAGCTGCAGTGCGATGGGATGTGGTGTTATCATCCATAAACTCGAACTCTGGGCCAATGGCACCTCGAAACAGACGCACATGGGGAAGGATTACCTCAGTAGAGTAACTTGCACCGGTTACAGTACCACCTTCCAGTATCTAGAGTTGTGTACATCCATCCAAGATAACACTTTCCCAGACAAGAACACCTCAACTGCCATATCGATTTCTCTCTCTCTCAGTGACATTTGCAGGGGATACTGTGTACCAACCTCTTGCCAGATTAGCTGATGTCCAGAATCGCTGCTGAGACTGAATCTACTCTCATCAGTAAAGATTTTGTGGTTGTAATCTTTAGAAATAGTGTTGGTCCTTAAGTTTTGCACACCAGTGCAGTAAGGGCACCTTGATAACTACTCTTGATATGGTGCTGTTATCTGATTTGCTAACTGTCTTTATTTGTAATTGTATAGATTTTTTTCATATACCAGAACTGCAACAAGAAACTTTGTTAATCCATTTCATACAACTTTTATTAATCTGTTCATACAACTTGTGCCCAATTTCTATAATCAGGTTTTGGGATATTGTGTGAAATTTATTCTTGAAGGCTAATAATGAGGTATAATATAAAATTTAAAATATAAGTGAAGACTTTTGCATTGGAAGCAAAGTTCCATGTGTTCTGATGCTGAGCCAGCCTGGTTGTAATATATATTCTATGAAAGTTGCAAATGCATTCCATTCCTAATTTTTCCATTCTGGTATATTTGTCTCCTTAATAAAGTAGAAGGCACTTTTTTTTTTTTAAATCATAAAATAGGTTAAGCATTTTTTCCCCTTTCCCTTTCACACAGTGAATTGCATCCTCCCAGTTTGATTTGAAATCATTACAATGATTTCAAGTCAAACAGTTATTTGCAGTACTGCATTATTTTGCCTACTGTTTGTGTGCAGTAAGTATTTTATATCTTAGTTGAAAACTGTATTTGAAAAATAAATCACTTTTTTTAACTAAACAAATCACTTTTATTTTTAAATAATTTTATTGCCTAAAAATTGCTTTTATTTCAAAATAGCAGATTCTGCTGTCTTTCTCAGAGAGAGAGAGAGAGAGAGAGAGAGAGAGAGAGAATCTTTCTTTCTCTCTCTCTCTCTCTCTCAATAAACATAAAAAATTAATTAAAAAAAATTTAAACGATTGACTAAATTACATAGCAGTTCATTCTTATAGTTTGAAATTGCCAATTACAAGTGCAGATCTATAAATTAATATCCATATGTAGATAATTAGAAATGCAGACTATGATACCAGAATATTTAGTACTAATGCAGTACTAAATATCTGCATTTGCATACACTACAGTGGATGCAAATGCAGATATTTATGCATTTATCTGTGTGCAGTAATAATCAAACTATTGTCATGTTGTTCTCTGTATAATTTCTAAGAAAAAAATGTAAAATACTTGTGAATTTAAGGAGCTATTATACTTGTGAATTTGTGATCCCTTCTTTTATTGTGCCAAAAATTAGCTCTTCCTCTACAAATCAATTCAAGATTTCCTGTGCAGATAAGTAATCTCGACTAGATCTGAGCTTGATCTTACATTTTAGCATGGTATACTGTTGGTTGGAGTAGTGTGTTAAATCTTGTCAGCACTTGTTTCTCACATCACTGAAACTGCTCTTATTAAAATGAATACTTTCATCTCAGCATCAGTTTGCTATTAATTATTTGGAAAATTAAATGCACTAGGCATAATCCTTATGGGTTTTGATAATTAACTATATAATATCTGTGTAAATACACCATAGTTAACCCATAGATTTGAGCTACGATTGTAGCGTAGAAGGCATCGTTTTAATTGTATCTCATAATGTGGTTGCCTTCACAACAAGATAGCTACTATTGAATTACTTCAAATAAATGGGTTAACTATGGTGTATTTACACCGATATTATATAGTTAATTATCAAAACCCATAAGGATTATGCCTAGTGCATTTAATTTTCCAAATACATTACCACCACACCCTTCTGGCATCTCTCATAATGTGGATATAATTTTGCAACTGAGATGGCTTGTTGTTATTACCTGGGTACCTGCCCGCCCACCGATGACGAAGCCAAAAAGCTTCGAAACGATCGTCTGGGTGGTGGTACCGCTGAAAATAAATAACAGTAGCCTTCTCTACTAGAGAAGTGTTATTTATTTGAAGTAATTCAATAGTAGCTATCTAGACTAAGGCGCATTTAGGGCTAGAGCCTCAAGCTGCGAACAAATTTAGACTATGTATATAAAGTGCTTAGCATCATAATACACAGCCATTTCTGAATAAACAGAAAATTAAGGTGGCATCGTTTTAGGTTATATCTCATATTGTGAATGCCTTCACAACGAGTTGCCATGATATTGCGCTACTTCGAATAAGTAACGCTTCACCTAAGGAGAAGACTAGTGTTACTTATTCTCAGATAGGTACCACCACCCAGACAGCACTGTTTCAGGGCTATTTGGCCCTTCGTCAGTGAGTGGGTAGGTACCCAAGTGATGCAATGATGGCAAAAACAGTTGTGAAATATAACTCCACAATATGAGAGATGCCTGATGGTGTATGATGTATTTAGACTAAGGCGCATTTAGGGCTAGAGCCTCAAGCTGCGAACAAATTTAGACTATGTATATAAAGTGCTTAGCATCATAATACACAGCCATTTCTGAATAAACAGAAAATTTTTAAGGTGGCATCGTTTTAGGTTATATCTCATATTGTGAATGGTACCTATGGTACCATATGGTACCTATCTGAGAATAAGTAACACTAGTCTTCTCCTTAGGTGAAGCGTTACTTATTCGAAGTAGCGCAATATCATGGCAACTCGTTGTGAAGGCATTCACAATATGAGATATAACCTAAAACGATGCCACCTTAAAAATTTTCTGTTTATTCAGAAATGGCTGTGTATTATGATGCTAAGCACTTTATATACATAATAGTAGCTATCTTGTTGTGAAGGCAACCACATTATGAGATACAATTAAAACGATGCCTTCTACGCTACAATCGTAGCTCAAATCTATGGGTTAACTATGGTGTATTTACACCGATATTATATAGCTATTAATTATAAACAGCTGGCTTGCATCAAAAACCTCAACTTTATTTTCTGCTTACACTACAGGTGATTGTAATTGTGAAAGTTTAATTAAACAAAACTGATTCTACAAAGTTGACAAGTACTTTGCCTCTTTTCCAGATGGCACCCTTGCTAAAGCTATTAACTGTATCTTCTTTCCCTCTTCATTTCCAGTACTTCTGTTTTCCTTCTATTTTGTTTTAGTGTCATCTAAAGATCAATTCGATATACATGTACTAGTATCTTGATATACAAGTGTTAGCATCTTTCACTTTTGAACATTAGCATTAGCATTAGTAGAGGCATTTGATGCAAGAAAGCAAGCTTATGCAGCATCAGCCAAAAAAAATAAAGTAAAATAAATAAATAAAAAATAACCACTTCCACTTCACCCCTCTGTTCGTTCGAAATACCTGTCCAGCTGAGCCTTAAACTTATTTAGGCTATCAACTTCCACGACAAGGGATGGAAGTCTGTTCCACCAACCAACCACCCGCTGGCTAAAGGCAAATTTCCGCACAATTTGAATTTATGCCCTCTCAGGTGATTATTCTGAGCAAGAGGAAGAATCCCATCAGCATTGAGCATGCTCAAACCATTCAAGGCTTTGTACACCTCTATCAGATCACCTCGCTGGTGCCTAGTCTCCAGACACTGTAATTTGCAAAACTTAAGCCTTTCTTCGTAAGAGCACCCCATTGTTCCATTCACTAATCTTGTTGCCCTTCTTTGTACTCGTTCCAGCAGCTCTACATCCATCTTGAAATGAGGCCTCCAGGCCTGTGTACAGTACTCTAGGTGTGGCCTGACCATTGCCTTATACAAGGGAATAATCACCTCCTTGTCCCTGCTAGAAAAATTCCTATATATCATTGACAATACACCATGAGCTACTCTTGCAGCCTGTCTGCACTGCTCAGAGAACTTCATATCTGCCTGCACAACCACCCCCAGGTCCCTTTCATTCTCTACCACTGTCAGTGTAGTACCACAGAGTTGATACATTGCTCTGGGGTTGCTGTTTCCCATATGTAGTACTTTACATTTGTCAATGTTAAACTTCATTTGCCACCTCTGAGCCCATCTGCTCAACCTTTCCAGATCCTGTTGCAGCAGCATAGTGTCAGTAGTGTCCTTGACAACCCTGCCAACCTTCGTATCGTCTGCAAACTTGGACATTAAGCTTGATATACCATCATCAATATCATTTATAAATACAGAAAACAATAAAGGACCCAATACTGAACCCTGAGGGACTCCACTAATAACATTAGTCCACGATGAGCAGTGTCCATTGATTACCACTCTCTGTCTTCTCCCCCTCAACCACCCCTTTATCCATAGCAGCAATTTGCCTCCAGTGCCACACTGCTCCAATTTGTGCAGCAGTCTTCCATGTGCAACAGTATCAAAAGCCTTTCTAAGATCCAAGTATATAATATCAAAGTTATTCCCTGCATCCAGTTCTTTTGTGACTGCATCATAATATCCAATCAAATTGGTCAGGCAAGACTTGGTTTTTCACAAGCAATGATAGCTGCAAATTGACGTGTATAGCTTCAAAATGGGAAAAAATGAAAGTCTTGAGCTATACGTCAAGTAATAGGCAAGCAACAACGAAGATTTTGTGAATCTTTATTTTGCATCATTCATTTGTGATTGGCAATTCCTATATAATTTCTGAACTTTGAAAGGTGCCATTATTTCATTATGATTTAATGAAAACAGTCAAAAATCATTGATTTTTAGGCTTGTATTTTTCCATTGAAACAGTAAAGAGAATGTGTTATTGTCAAACTAAATGTAATACTTTAATTTTAAAGTAGCCAAGCATTCAGTAGTTTGAATGTTCTTTCTTTGCAGGAAAAAGTTCAGAACAACACTAGGAACTAGTGTTAGTTCCATGTGCTTGCTGCCAGTTAAATTGTCATTCACTGTGAATCCTATCCTAAGGATTGTTAAGCATTTAACAACTTGACTGCCAAAACAGTTGAAAGGAAGTGCCATTGTTTTTTTTTTTTTTTAGTATAACACTTGGTAACTCTATGAAAGAAGGTAATGTAAAGGTGAAGGTAAAGTAGGAGAGGGTAAGGACTTAATGTTCTCTACTTAGGAATTCATTTTATTTGTTACAGCAAATAGGTGCACTTTCTCTGCTAATAATCATGCCATATTGCCTTTAATGCTCTGTTAGGCTTCCTACTGTTGAATGTGATGAATTTATTCCAAATCATCTGTACAAGTAGTTCTGCTGGTAAATTAAATTATTTTTTGGTTGGAAAACATCATTTTCATTAGCTTCTTAAATGCTGATCTTAAGACTGTTCCCCACGCACCTTCAGAAGTCATCCTTATTTCTTACAAAATGTATATATATTTATTTTTATCATTGCTTTCTTTTACCTACACATGGCTCAGAAGATAATCCAATATCTCTAGACCAAGTTCACATATATCTACGTGAAATAACGTTTAATTTTCAGGCTTTTACATTATCATGACTAAAATTTCTTCAGCATATAGCTTACATAAATTCTCATATATGATCATCATAGAAAACTGCTCTCATATGTTATAATGTGGCCTTAAACTACAAAAGAGAAATTGACCCTCCCCTTCCCTTAAATCCTTAAATTATTTCACTGCTTATCCTACAGACATACAGTTCTGGCTGGATGTTCTGTAAATTTTCACAAGCTTGACAGAAATTTCCAATTTCTGTCAAGCTTGTGTCCATGAAACATTTTTTAATGTTTAATGTGGGGGAGAGGATATCCTTAATTCGCTTTTTCACAACCATTGTATTAGAAACGCGTATACGGAGTTAATTATTGCAACATAGGATTCCTTAAATAAATTGTTTGTAATTCACCATACAAACTTAACTTTTCTTCTTCATTATTCTCTGCAGCCTCCTCCATCATATGTATTCCCTGAAAAGTGACAATCTTCAGAAATTCAAATTTAATATAGTTGTGAAAGGTCACTGTGATTAGCAAAATATTTTGCTCAATAGTGTTTACTGCAGTGTAAGAAACAGCAATTTATTTGCTGTAGAATAAATGTGTTCTACAGCAAATAAATTACATTGGATGCCTGATTTGTTGTCTTCATATGTTCAGTCATTGTTTTGAGCATATTATCATCCCTGTAGTGTCCTCCCTTAACATAATTGGGAACAAGAAATGTGTGATATAATTTGTTATAGAATAAATTATTTCACTTCAAAACCTAGATTTTGATTAATAAAGTGATTTTACTTCATTAGTCAAATCTAAGGTAAATAAACTCCCCCCCAGTTAATCCTTTTCCTATCATCATTGTAAGAATATTACTGGGTCATTGATATTTCATGTATAAGAGGGTGTGCTGGGGGTACTCATTACATTTAGGGGGTTTATCCAAGCACTTTGTTAAGAAAAAAAAATAAATACTTTGATAAAATTTAAGACTATTTTAACCAAGGACAACCTTTAGCTGAAACTCTTGCCTTGTTAATAAATTGACAGCACACTCCTACATGTTTGGGATAAAATATAAAATTATATCATATGATATATAATCTTGTGATTATCACAGGTGTGAAACATAGTGAGCATTTAGTATTCTCATCACTCATTTTATTCGCAGATATTGAGCTTCATACTTATTATTACAGCATCTCTTGCTTGACTCAGATAAATTATTTTTGAAATGGGTGCAGTCCTGTGCATGGGAAAAGTAAATAGATGTTAACTGATATGCACTGCTCAGAATAGGTGTCATTATGTGTAAAGTAGGTAGTTTTCCGACCCGCAATGATATAATAATGATAGCATTTAACAATTTTTTTTTTTTTTAAGTTGGATTAAACAGTGATGGCACAACTGAATTGTAATATTTGTGTATTCCAGTTGCTTGTGCTGGTGGGAACTCAGTATAGAACTAGTGCATTAACTTGAAGTGTATTTAGGTGTATCAGGAGTTCTTTTCAGTCATTTCACATTTAATTTAAACTAAGTATAATAGATATTTTACATTTTTTGTGTGCTGATACATAATATCCTTAATCCTGGTTCTACCTGAAATGAGTTTATATTTTTAATGTCAGATAGTTATCAATTGTTAAAAAGTAAAAGTATAAATTGAAGATTTTAAATTTTAATAATATCTACAATAGGAAACCGCTTTTGGTTTCTAAGAAACTTTATTTTTTTATATAAGATTACTTTGTGTAGTTATGTGATTGAATTTCATTTTTAAATAAATGAAATTGATTTTATGTGTTTGTGATTTTTTGAGTACTTAAAGTACTTCGAAGTAAAAGTTACCTCTTTCAAAAATATCCATTCCATTGTACAAATATTCCACTTGGTGCTGTGCCATTTGATGTATATATTTAAAATTCTGTGAATAAATTGTAGTTGAAGTCATTTTTGAGCGTATCTGTGTAATTTAATAACCTACTGCAGAACAACTTAAAATGTATCACAACTTAATTCCTTCTTCCCCTCCCCCTCCAAACAATATAAGTGCAACCATTCCTCCTCAGTTTGAATTGATGCTCTCTTGGGCATAACCTGACCAAGAGGAAGAATGATCTCAGCATTGAGATTATTCAATCCATTCAAAGCCTTAAACATCTCGATCAGGTCTTACAGGTGCCTGGTCTCCAGACATTGCAATTTGCAAAACAAGCCTTTCCTCGTAAGAGTACCCTTTGTTCCCCCCTCAGTAATCTTGTTGCTTTTCTTTGCACCCTTTCAAACATATCCACTTCCTTCCTAAAATGAGACCTCCAGGAGTGTATGCTGTAATCAAGATGTTGCTTAACAATTGTCTTGTATTATGGGACAATCATCTGATTGTCCATATTGGCTTTATCCGTTATCTTGCTATTTTGGAAATTATGAAGCACGTGGTTGAACCTGATAGTGGTGTTGCATTACAAAAAGTTGGACTGAGAGCTGGCAACTGAAGGGTAACATTCACAAATACAAAGTACTGGGTAGCAGTAACCCCAGAATAACATACCAACTGTGCAGTACTACACTCAGAGTAGTGAAGAATGAAAAAGAGCTGAGAGTAATTGTGCAGTCAGATATGAAGTTTTTTGAGCAGTGCAGACGGGCTGCCAGATGGGGTTTTGTCAATGATGTTCAGGAATTTTGCTTGCAGGCATAAGAAGGTGATTACCCCTTCATATAAGGCAATGGTTAGGCCATTGTCTTGAGTACTGCATACAGGTCTCAGGGCCTCATTTTAGGAAGGATGTAGAGCTGCTGAAACAAATACAGAGAAGGGTAACGAGATTGGTGAGCAGAACTAAGGGTTGTTCTTATCAAGAATGACTTAAGTTCTGCAAATTGCAACATCTGGAGACTAAGCACCAAAAAATCTGAGTGTCCGAAGAGAATAGCCATGCTATTTTCATCTGAGATCAACTAACTCACTTCGTAATAGTTAGATAAGCAGAAGAAGAAGATGCATTAAAAGTGAGTTAACTACTAAGGGAATAAATAATATATTTTAGAACAATCCTAACGTTAATTGTGATGCCAAAGTTAAAATATATAAAATTATACTAGGGCCTATATTAACACATGCAGCAGAGACAACAGGCACAACAGCAAAAATAAAAGAAATAAACGAAAACAGAAATTAAAACACCAAGGAAAATAACAAAAAAAAAGTGAGGAAATAATGTAAATACAAATTGTTTAGGGTTTTAGGAGCATCTGAAACTAAGGCCATATTGTTCGGTGTATATCATCTATAAATTGTGTACATTCTGTGGTCGATTTTCTGTTTGTTCGATAAAAAATTTCATACCAATTAAGAAATACTGTTCAACGTTCAGGCCTAAATGGATGTCAGATGAATTAATGAGGCTCGTGGCAGAGAAGAAAAATGCATGGAATGCATATAAATATCAGGTGGCACAGAAGTCTACAGCAGATATAAGCTAGTCTGTAATCAAGTCACAAAGGAAGGGTTTTTTTTGTTGTTGGCACATTAGCTTCTGCGGCTGTAATGCACCTCCCAAAGTTTTTGCATTTTACTTTGATCCAAGCCCGAGGCAAGATTCGAACCCACTACAATGAGGAGCTGCACGGATTCGGACTCACTGAGGACCCCGACTGTACGTGTGGGGAGAGAAAGCTGGAATCACATAGTGTACGAGTGCCCACAATATGAAGACCTCAGAGGGGTACTTATAACAAAAGATACCTACCAAAAGGATTGGAATCCCATTTCATAGATACTGAGGATGAATATAGAGCATCCCAGTTCGCACAAGACCTCTTTGTCAGGCGAAGGACATTAATCACCATCTACAATGACTGACATCAAGTACCACTATTGAGACGCCAGCCAGGACAATATAAGGGCTGAAACTAAAGATGAGGGACACAAGCACAAGGATGGAGCTTGCCCCATGAGTGAAGAAACTTGAAAACAGAAATGCAACAGTAGCTGGCAATGGCGATCTGAAGAGGGCATTCTAGCCCCTTTAACCTTTATACCTACTTCCTTGGGGGGGGGGACGTTTTCGTCCTCCTCTCCTCTCCACCCTATATCTTCTACTCTGGTGGGGCAGGGGCATGCCCCACTGAAAACTGGGCCTACCTACTTAGCCCCATATTTCTGTCTCTCCCCCCCAGCCTTCTGCCTCCCCCTCTCTACCTATACTCTAGCGAAAGCCTTACACACCAAAAACTTAACATGTCTAAATTACCTTATGCCCATAACTTGGCCTAGCAAAACTAAGCGATTCCACCCCTACGTCGACGCGTTTCTTTCTTCTCTTTTTTTTTTTTTTTTTTTTTTAGGTCCTAGCCGCTGAAACTCAGGAAATTAAGCGGCAGAACCTGCCAGAGTGAAAAGAGTGAAAATGGGTTCCTAGTCTGCCTCCACGGGGTATAAGTGGGGCAACACTGGGCCTCAGTATGGGGTGAAGCGGCTAAATGACCAGATGAACAATGGTACAAGGCATCACACATATACAAAGTCCATACACTTTTAAATCTCTGGCTTTTCCAGTCAACTGGTTCACTCACAATGTAAACTACATGGAGATGGGGGAAACCCCTGGTGCCGTTTGACCCTAAACACACTTTACACTTACCTTTTTATGCAGACGACCTGTCCCTAGCCCTTACTGCAGATTCAAGAGCCCAACTAGAAACTCACGAATGCAGCAGTAACCACACTGCAAGAATGGACGGAAATGCATCGACTCACCATTTCGGCCACCAAGACCAAATCCATCTTACTTAAGGGCTACCTAACCCCAACTAAACCGCTACAAATAAGAATTAACAATAGGACAAACTAGTCACAGAACTAAAGTGCCTGGGAGTTATCCTGGACTAAGATGAAAAAGTATGTTTCCATGCTTGCCAGAGTTACACGTTGCGACTGGGCCCTGAAAAGGCACACCCTTGCGATCCTTTGTAAAGCAGCCATTATCCCAGCAATCACATACGCCTCCGGTGTCTGATTACACAAAGCCTCAACAGTGGTAAACCGCAGACAACTGGATATTATACATAGACCCTTCCTATTGACCCTCCCCAAGCATGCAAAACAGTCTCTACCCATGCACTACAAGTGATCACGGGCGCTCTCCCTCTTGATCTTGAGGTGACTTGCACTGGCATGCTTCAGCAACTCAGACGTGGCAAAGTCACAACCTACCAGGACCACACCACGAACCTGGCTAATAACTGTAAAGTTGAGAAATACAGGCTGCAACGTACTTGACATCAATATGGCAACAACGCCGGACGATTTCTGACAAAGGAGACGTCATGCCCGAACTTGCAAAAGTTGAACCCAAAATATCCGACATGGCTCTGCCCTGGTTTCCACATCACCTACCTTCTCACAGGACATGGAGCTATTCACCACAAACTAAACCTCCTGGGACTGACAGATAACGCACGTGGCTCCCTCCAGGCCTGGGACCACCTGCTACACGAGTGTGAGCTGTACGAAGATCTGCGTGGACACCTCATCACACGAGTCCAATTCAACCCCAAAAATCAGGAGCACTACCTACTGGAGGACGAGGAAACCTACAATGCCCTCACCAACTTTGCTCAGTGCCTCTTTGCAAGACGCTAGACTCTTCCTTTGCCGGCAAACATAGGACAACTAGGATAAATACAACTACAATCACAACAAATTATGAACCAAGATAAAACTGGACTGTGCCTGAACTGCACTCTCCCAAATACTGACCCATGGATGGGACACCGATTCCATTTGCTAACTATTAACCAATCGCATCACACAACTGCACAATCGCATTGACTACAATCGGACCTTCTGGAGTCCACCCTGACTGTGACTGAACTCTATCCTACTGAATATCGACCAGAGGACGGACCTGGATCCCAGGAGTAACTACTTAATAAAAGACCAAGCAGGACCTGCACAAATGTTAGACAGACCTGGACAGAGATATCTTCACTCCACTCCTAGGAATACCGAATGGGGCAGCCCTGGCGCCTTGGCGCCCGGACTGAAGCCATGCCACATCTATGCCCTGTTGGCGATCAGGCTGGCTCCCTTGCCTGGCCTACTTTTTACCCTTCCCTGGCTGGGTAAAAAGTTAAAGTAAAAGGTTCACCGCCCCTTCTCGCCACCCCTTCTTTTCCTTCTGGTGGGGCATGGGCATGCTCCACTGTAAATTGGAGTTGTCTTCCCTATCGGCTCCATATTTCTATCTTCCCCCAGTCTTCAGTCTCCCTCCCAACTCTACCTGCACGCTAGTGAATGCCCACACAATCTAAATTCCACAATTGAAAATCAATTTTGCCCACCATTCTTTTGACCTCCTAGCGCTTCCTCCTCAACACGATCACATTTTTTTTTTTTTAGGTCCTAGCACTGAAATCTCAGGAAACTAGGTGGCAGAACCTGCCAGAGTGAACTATTGTTCCACAGTCTTTTCCGTCATATTATGCTCTTGCCTATCAATATACTCGTGAATCCTCGCTATAGCAAGTCAGCACAATATCATGTGAATTCCAGAAAAGCCTGGGTTTCGAATGATCTATCTAGTGGTTCAAATTAGGACAAAATCCTGCGCCCTCGAGTCTCACTCAACATGTCACAGTGAGCGTACTCGCAGCGACAGAATTGCGTTGTGTTTTTCATCCCGAAACAACTCTTAGCTAAGGGCTGGTTCGAAATGCCGCCATAAATGATTCTTAAAAATAATTATTGTTCAGTGAATTGTATGTAATTTAGGAAGAATGATCAGAACGCAAAATAATAACAAACAAAATAAGGTTTATTTAACATATATGTATACAAGTGAGTACAATATAACTGGTAAATAAGTTAGATTAATTGGTATTTAATTGTTAGACAAATTAATTGAATGCAAGCATTATCTTGCTGTTAGCTATATTACAATGTTGTAATATTCTTCATATGGTTTTTCCACTAATTCGTTCGCAAGTACAGTATGATTAGTGTCTGTCTTAACATACCACTGTTCAAAATATGAGACAGGTAATTATATTATCTTAATAGTGTAATTAGTAATTGACAATTAAATTAATAAGTCGCATTATTATTAAAGTTAAATACTAAGAAAATAATACAGTTGTCGGGGTATATTTATGTGAGGAAAGGTGTCTTATAAATGCATTAAAACGTATGCAGGTAATAGGTTGGCTTTTGGGTGATTTAATACAGTTTGTTATTAAACAATAAGGGTTGTCTTACCCGAAAACATTCTGCAACGCCTCGGGGGGGGGGGGGGGGAATCTGTTCCGGACATCAATATAGTTCTTTTCTCATCTTTTCCCTCGTAATTATTAATTTACATCTTCTTTACACAATGACAAAAATCGGCCAACCGTATCACTACTCTTTCTTCAGTCATGTCTTGCACAAAGATCCTTGTCTGTGTGTCCGTCTCCCCTCTTCGTCTTTTTCCCCTTCAAATATATATATATCTACATCGCCTCGGGGGGGGGTGAGAAATAAATTGATACTGTACCATGCACGGCGTCGTAGTGACAATTAATATCTTTATAAAGGTCTTGTTATGCAAGACCTGCTGTGCCTTGTTCTGGTAATTTCTACTCATATAACAATTCACCGTTCTTCGGACCTTTGCGTTCGATCAACATTCTTGTCCGCTCAGGAGAACGGGTGACGTCACTGTGGTGTAGTATTACGGCGAGCGCACCCCTGGGGTGTTTGAATTCGAAAGTAAAAGCTTAGCTCAAGTGACGCTATCGTTATATAATTTAGTTGTATAGGCCGTGAAAAATATATCAGGCATTATTAGGCCAAATACCTCTTGAAAGTAAGCGAAAGGGCTGAAAAGTGAAAACATTTTCACACACCTTCCCCCTACGGATAAGAAATTCTGAGCGCCGAGAATTTCACAAGCTCAAAATTTCTCAAGTTTCTCTTTTTTTTTTTTTTTTTTTTAAAAAAAAAGTGTAACATGAATTCTACCGGTGTAAAAAAAAAAAATGAAGTGACAGACATCTTTCCTCTTACAGAATTCGGAATGTTCTCCACTATGATAAATGGTACCCCAAACAAAAAGAAATAATGTGTCTACATACAATTTTCAAAATCTTCTGAGTCCTCTAATAACAACAACGATAATTTTATGTAAATTTTCACATTCAACAACCCTACCTTGGTTGAGCCAACAACTTGGTCTGCAGACCTTAAACAAAATCCCATATTAGCAAGTAAATTTTCACAAGAGGTGTTTATCATATATGCAATGTCTATATTGTAGCAATGTTTATTTTTGTATTAACACAAATTGTTGTAGTATGTTGCACTGAATGTTCTCTACACAAACGTCTGCACTGGACATTTGAAGCACTGGAATACTGATAGGATTGTTCATTGTTGGTCAGGGAAAAATACTGGAACTTCTTCTCAAAGAATTCTTTGGTAACATTTCCTTTATATCAGCATTGACTCCACACAATAGTATTACATGCAACAAAAAAAAATCAAAGAATCTGTATCTATTCTTTTTAACAAAATTAGTATAATATGACAGGAGATATACTATTCATTATGACAATTAACAACTGAGACAACACAAATGTTCAATACATATGACATCCTTTTATAATAAATGTATTTAAAATATATCAAGCAAACAGCAAAAAAAAAATATTCTTCTAACATGTGAACATTTTTTTTACTTATTCTATTTTATTTATTTTTTTTTTAAAGGAAAATATAGCAAACATCAAACACTAAATGATTATATGATATAAATCCTCATATATAATTAAATTCTTGCATAATTAAATTCTTGCAACTAATATACAGAATTTGCAATAAGAACAAAAAATCATAGAATACATTGAATAAATATGGCTGCATGTTCCAACTTATACTTGCAATGTTATAAGACTACAGATTCAATTGTAAAATTTAGGCAGTTATATCAACTGACCAATTGTATAGTTTTAACTGTTCAGCACCTTCTGATGGTGCAACCATCATCTGTGGAGAATATCTCACTAACTCTCCAGACATAGAGAGAGTTCTTGGGTTCACAAATCCTTAGAGTTCAAGCCTGAGTACACTTGTTGGCTGTGAGGACAACATAATGTTCCTTGAGTGATTTCATGGAGATAATCCTTCACTATTAACTGGAACACCATGTCATAGCATGAGAAAGACTAAATGTTCACTACAGTTCTGAATGGGAGAACTTTTTGCATGCCTTCAGAGGAAGGACAACCATCATGCACATAAAACTGAGACATCCAAAAAAAAATATCCTCTAAGCAACTGAGCAAGAAGATAGTAAAATGTTAAGTGGATCTCATTTTCTCTTTTTGTCTTTCTTTTTTTTTTTCTGGACAATTTGTTCAACTGATAGGTTCACAAACTTTATTCATCTTTTCAGATTTGTTTTGACTTGTAGGAGAGGGGGTGAGGTCTCATGCCATTTACCCTTCATCTATACCTTTCCACTCACTTTTCTTGTACTTAATCACATTCCAAAACTGTCACCTCCTTATTTCCTTTCATTTCTTTTCAAAAAATGGATTTTTCTCTTCATTTTCTAAACAGAAACACACAAGTCACTCATGACAGATAAACAAGATTCCCATAAAAGGAATTGGTAACCAATCTCTAAACTTGAAAATGAGCTCTGATCTGCTCAATCAGTGCACTATTTTAATCATCAGCTATTTGGATTATCAAAGGCAAGAGCACAAGATTGATACTTCAACAGTTTGCTTTCAGTTCCCTTTTCATTGTAGTTGATATTGACCAAGTATGAGTACTATTCAAACTCTCTTTACTTTAATACAATATCATTTACTCTTCTAACGTCATATGTGATACAACTGTAATTAGTGGATATACTCCTTTTCAAAAAAAATAATTATGTATGGAACTACTACTCTGATTTATATTGTTTCAACTTTAACTCAGGATGAGGCTGAGTATTCTTTTTCAAAATGGTACAAGGAAAGATTCTCTTATCTTCATCTAGAAACACAGGTGTTACTATTTATTACACTCTACTCTTCTCTTCGGAGGAACGACAAAACAAGCAGTAACTGGGCGGAACCAGCCGTCCTCAGGCCACTTATTTCATCCGATCTTCAAAAGAAAAAGCCTAAATATATATATAGACATATTTATATTTTTTTTCAGAATCTTTTCTCTTGTAGTGAAATTTTAGTCAGCAATGAGAGAGAGAGAAAACAAAAGAAACTAGGGGGTGCACCCAAAAGGCCCTAGTATCCACTGCAACCTTCCTCTCAAAATTGGCCTATACAATTGCAACATGTTTTGTGGAATGAGGGTGATAATATAGGTTCCATAAGAAAATATTTTCCTCAATGGTCAAATTTGAATAAGAGTTCTAGTATTTATCTTCTTTTACCTTCTCTCTTTTTTTTTTTTAAAACAACTCCTGAAAATAACTCTTGTTTTTATTTGAAATCCAGATTCTCTTTCCATGTTCTCTACCTGTATCCTTTAATTCTCTGTGCTCACTACATCATCCCTAACATAACTGCTGATAAACACAATGATAGAGTTTGATGAGAACTAACCTTTCTGTTCCCTTTATAAGTAAAAACTTCATGGGTCTGATACTCTAATTAATCAGAAACTTCATTTAATGTATCTCTTAGCTTATAATCAAATCATCTTCAACCGAATGCAATATTCATCTCATGACACTATGCATCAATTTAGCATGATACTGGAATCATTATTCTTATATAACTTTCCCTCTCCAAGAACTGACTTCTTTTCTTTAAAGATGGAGGAAACACAATAACAAACTTTTCCTCATACTGTTTTCTCTTTCTCACAAATTTCAATTTTGCTTCTTTATAGTTTTAATCTCTCCACGCATCTCTTATAAGACCTGCCAAATCAAGGCCTCTGTCATCATTTGGTGTATTTAACCTCGCGGTAAGTGGACTTCCCAACATCCACTGAATAGTCCTATCTAATCCACTGGGTTGATCAGCGTGATCTGCACTTCCATGTTCTTCTGTATTTTGATCAGAAGATTCGCCTCTCTGCATCTCTGCTTCATGAGAGGAGCTTCCATGTTCTGTTCCTACTCTACTGTCAGAAGCTGATTCGTGAATTCTCACTTCATTTTGTGACGGTGGATTGAGGGTTACCACATATGGTGTGTGAGTTACACGACTACGACTGCGCAAATTATAGTCATGTGTCTGTGCTGGCTTATGGGTAGATTCAACTGTCTCTTCAGACTGTTTTATCACTGACGGCCTATTTTGGTTCTCATTTGAAGATGTCGTCAAAGGTTCTGAAATAGGTGCAGTTCTGGTTGGCTGCAAATACACAGGTTGGGGGTCTATGGGTGGGATTAAATCACATTCTTCTATTATGGGGTCATCAAAGATCCATGTTTCTTTTGGCACTTTTGGCACTGTCTCTGTAGCAGATTGATCTTGTATTTCACCATCTTCTGATTCTTCTGACTCTTCTACTCTAAGTTCAGGAAACACTTTTCTATTTACCACCTTTGTCAATCTATCAACATGTACAATCTGCTTGTCCTTTGGCTTATTTATATTCTGTATTTCATAGTTAACCAATGAAGGTTGACTGATTACTCTGTAAGGTCCTGTACTCAATCGAGCCAGTTTCTTCGTCGCACCGACTTTTACCTTGGGAGTAAAAAGGTAAACAAGGTTTCCTACTCGAATATTCTTATCCACAGCTACTGCTGCTCTACGCTGTTCTTGTTTCTGCACTGCTTCTTCTAAATGTTCAGAGACCATTTCATAAGCTCTACGGAGTCGTGCACACATTTCTTCTGAATAGTTCTCTAAGGATGCGTAACTTGGCCTTAATTTTGCATGCCATAAATCTGAAGGTAACACTAAATCTCTGCCATAGATTAAAAAGTTGGGTGTTTCTTGAGTAGAACTGTGAGTTGCAGCATGATATACAGCCACAGCCAATGGAATCATTTCGTCCCAGTCAGTCTGAGTCTGATTTATGACATGGGATAATATGTTCGCTAAGGTACGGTTTAACCGTTCCACCTTGGCATTGCACTGCGCATGAAACGGAGAGGTATGAATTTGGTGAATGTTCAATTTTTCACATACTTGTCGCAATAATGAGGACATGAAATTTGTACCTTGATCGGTGAGTATGTATTTAGGAATTCCATGTCTCGCTATCACATTGTTTATAAATGCGGTGGCTACTTCATCTGCCTTCTGAGTTTTGAGTGGAACTGCTTCAACATAACGCGTGAAATTATCCACTGCTAACAATAAATATTTGTGTCCTCTCAAGGACATAGGAAGTGGTCCTAGGATATCTAATGATACTCGCACCCAAGGTGAATTTTCACTGGGAACTCTCATCAGAGCTGCTTTAGCTTTCGGATTGTATCCTTTTCGTTCCAAACACGATGGACATGACTCAATATAATTCTTAATGTCGCTGTAAATCCCAATCCAGAAAAAATTCTTTTTTACCTTCTCTAATGTCTTCTGTAGAGACCAATGGCCTCCATTGTCGTGGCATGCTTTCAATACCTCTGTCTTCAAGCCCACGGGGACCACTAATTGTTCTGTTGGCTCTTCTCTTGTCGCTCCAGGGTCAGATAAAGAGTAATGATATAGTATTCCCTCTTTAGATAAATAGAAGGAATCTGGGATTTTTGCTGATGCCTGGGGTATTCCTTCCAACTGTTCAATTAACTTTCTTAAAACCGGATCTTCTCTTTGCAGGATTTTAATTAAAGTTCTGGTTTGTTGCTGGGGCATCACCAATGACTCCATGGTTAAATCAGCTGATATGGGAGCTACTAACTCAGTTGTTTTAGCCTTTCTTAGCCCTTTTTTCTTTTCATCCTCTTCTAACACTGGCCTTGAAAGAAAGTCTGCGTTCGAATGTACTTTACCAGGACGGTACTGAATTTGGAAGTCGTATTCTTGTAAAAGCATACTCCATCTCGCTAAGCGGGGAGAAGGATTCTTCAGATTGAGCAAATAACTCAAGGGTTGGTGATCTGTTATCAGAGTGAAATGATTGGACACTAAAAAAGGTCTGAACTTTGTGACTGCGAAAACAATAGCCAAAGCTTCTTTCTCTGTTGTACTATAATTCAATTCTGACTCCTTTAATAGCCTAGAAGCATAGGCAACTGGCTGTCTTGTATCTTCATCCATCTGAAGCTCGAGACAGGCCCCTACACAGTACGCTGAGGCATCAGTAGATAAGAGAAATGGTTTTGTAAAGTCAGGAAAAACCAACAGAGGTTCAGTTGTCAAGGCAGTTTTCAGTTGATCGAAAGCGTGCTGCGTGGAACAGTCCCAAACAAAAGGTTTTTCTTTTTTTGTTAGCGAAGTGAGAGGTCTTGCTATCTCTGCATAATTGGGAATAAATTTCCTATAGAAACCTGCCATTCCAAGAAATGATCGGACTTGTTTTACGGACCGGGGGGGGCGTGCGTCTCGAACGGCGACTAAGTTTTCTCGATCCGGACGGATGCCTTCAGAACTAACTAAATGCCCAACATATTTAAACTGTTCTTTCAGGAACTCACATTTCTTAGGTTTTAGCTTAAGGTCGTATTCTCTCAGATGCTGGAAAACCTTTCGCAACCTCAAGAGATGCTCATTAAGGTTGGGCGATGCAATAATTATATGATCAAGGTAAGCGAAAATCGATTCTTCCCTGAGACCATGAAGCACTAATGATAAGGCTTTCAAGAATGACGAAAATCCATTCTTTAATCCATGTGGCATTCGAGAAAACTCAAATAAGGCTTCTCCAGTAGTGAAGGCGGTTTTGTGACGATCAGCTGGGTGCACCTCAATTTGATGGAATCCACTTCGCAAATCAAGTGAAGAGAAGTAGCGCGCTTTCCCTAAAAGTTGGAAAATTTCATTTAAATCTGGGACAGGATATGCATCTGAAACCGTTTTCGCATTCAATCTCCGAAAATCAATACAAAGCCTATATGATTGGTCCTTTTTGCGCACCAAAACAATTGGCGCTGAATATGGGGAGTTGCTGGGTTGAATGATGTTTGCCTCCAAAAGTTCATTCACCTGCCTTCGAACTTCATCTTTCAACAAGAAAGGAACTCTATAAGCTGACTGCTTAACCGGTATACTGTCCGTCAATTTAATTCTATGTTTATATACCTTTGAATTTCCTAGCTGAGCTGGACACTTGGCAAAAATGTCTCTATATTCATACAACAAGTCTGATAGTTTACGTTTCTGATCACCAGTCAAATGATCAAGATTAAAATCATTTAAAGTCACAGGAGATGTCTTATTGTCTTCTACTTCCTTACCTGCAAAAGTAACTGGATTAATTTCAACCCTTTCCAAACTAGCAATACCCATCCCCTTTGGAAGATATAAAGGCTCAGTTGACAAATTTGCCACCAGGACTGATACTAATCCATCGGCCTGTACTTTGTCCACTGAACAACGGACAGCTAAGTCCTCACGACCAAGGTTATAATTAGGCTCTGTTAACACCAGTTGTTCTGTGGAAACAGCAAGCTGGTTACAATAGGCTGTCAAAACCCTTTCGGACGATCCTGGTAGTACATGTTTACATGTGAGTTTAGCTACCACAGGTTTAGAACTCATAATTTGTTCCCTAACACCTACTTCTCTTAAACAAATATTCAATGGGATTGAGCGAACCATTTTTTTACCTAAGTCAATTATGAACGAAAAACGTCTCAAAACATTCAATCCTAATATAACATTATATTGTCCGGTGAAATTTCCATTAGCTACCAAAACATTATCTTGAAAACATGCATTATCCAGTTTAATGTTTACTGTAATTTCAGTATGGATCGGTACTACATAACCAGATACACCCGTTACCGTCAAGTTTGGAGTTCTTAGATTTAGAGACTTATCATGTTTAATTTTATTAAATAAGTCTGTATTAATTAAAGTTACGCTAGCGCCTGAGTCTACCAAAAATTTAGCCTCAACATTTTGAACTGATCCCATGATCAACGGCAATTGAGAATCGTTATCTAAGATATAAACTCCATGTTGCACATTTTTGTGGTTGGCATACGATTTAGCTCCTCTATAATAATTTTGACCTGGTAACACATTTCTATGACGCAGATAGTCCCTTCTATTTCCTTCAGACATCCGTTTATGTCAGAAATACCTATCTCTACCTTGTCTGTAACTTACATTATCTACCTGGTTAATTTGCCTACCAAAAATCGCTTTAGGGTGAGTTTCTCCCTGATTAAACTTATTTCTAGGTATTTCTTTTGTTGCCCCCGTGTAAGAGTTCATATCTGTCCTATTTCGATTATTATAATACATTTTATTTGCATTTTTCACCCCATTTCCATTAAAATTGCAACTTTGTGTATTAACATAAGGCGTCCGATATTTTGGTAACTCAGTGTATTCGCGCACTCCGCGACTCGGGCACGGACGGTTAGAATAAGTTGGCGTCGGTCGGGAGCTGCTCGGACGACGGCAAGCGGCATAGCGTCTTACTGCCTGTCTTGCTTCGTACGTAGGGTTACAGTATACATGCTTCCCAGCATAGCACGGAGCAGGAACGCGTCTCTCACTTTGGGCGAGTTCATTGCTACTGACACCTGAGGGCATAGCGTCTCTTCGTTCGTCAGACCGCGAACACGTATAACTGGACGCTCTATTATTGTAGGGTGAAAAATATGGATAAGCCGCAGTATCAAAATTTTGACATCGTTCCGTTTCGTAAATTGGCGTTTGTAAATTATTACAAGTCGCGTTACTTACAGCTAAGGCTTTAAACGATTGTTGTAAATCTAGTATTTGATCTTGTAAAGGTTTAATAAATTTTTCGAAATAATTTTCCTGCTGGCTATCGACTTCATTATTAGATTGACAATATATGGCATTAACTGGTTTATGTTTTGTTCCTGTAATAAGTTCATTTGTTTCCTCTCGTTTCGAAATAATAATTGCTTGATGGAAAGTGAGGGGGTTTTGTGACAAGACTATCCTTTTAATTTTATTTGAAACACCCCTAAGAAATTGGGCTAACATTGCCTGATCTAAAATCGACTTTGCTTCAGGGGTTTCATTTTGTATCTTAAACGCCTTTCTTGCCAGATTTTGAATTCGGGCTCCAAAGCTGGCGACATTTTCGTCAGGTTTTTGCACAGTATTAGCGAATTCACTTAAACAAGTGACTATGGGTTCCGTTTTTTCAAAGTGAGCTAAGAAAGCATTTTTGAACACGTTATAATTTTCTTCCTTACGCAATTCAGTGGATTGTGCTAGAAATTCTGATGCCAAAGAACGAAATTTAGATCTTGAAATGGCGATCATTTCTGAGCTTTCCCAAGCCGCTAATTTCCCTACGCTTTCTAAAGTTTCAAAAAAATATTGGACCGATGGGCCTTCGTCTGTACCAAAAAAAGTAGGCACCAAACTTAGGTAACCTGCGATATTAGCCACACGCAGTCTGTCAGATCCGGGAGGGGATTGTGTTTGTTGCGTATCAAACAATGGGGCAGAAAGGTCGGTTGAAGTTTGTGGGATTTTTTCTTCCATGTTGGATTTATAAGTGTCTATGTTAAATTAGACGACTCTATTAATATTTGAGTAAAATTTGGGGTGGAAAGGTCCCTCCAAAATAGTGTACTTACCTTTACGTAGCTGAAACAGAACTAAACAGTTAGTACTGAGCAATGCTAAGATCAAAATGAGTTTCTAACACATATAGCAACCAAAAAATTTTTTTTTTTTGTAATTTATTATTATTATTTGTTTTGACAAATCAATTAACTACTTCTAAATGCTTCTAGTTGCTAATGTTACTACTATGTATGTACTTGAGGACTATGTTATTTGTATTGCTGAAAAAAAAAACTAAAATTAATTAAAATGCCTCTAACCATTCTCTGTATACACACAAAATCACTAGTGTTAGACGTTTCCCTTTTATTCTATTACCACATTAATCCCTTATTTGTCTTCTATTCACAGTTACTCTTGTTGTGCTTTGCTCTTCAGTTTACAGTAATCCTCATAACTCACAAGCTTTCATATATAAAAAAAAGAGGTTTTTCATCCCGCAAAAGCACATTTCATCCTGGTCACGATTAGCAACCAGTGTTCCACAGTCTTTTCCGTCATATTATGCTCTTGCCTATCAATATACTCGTGAATCCTCGCTATAGCAAGTCAGCACAATATCATGTGAATTCCAGAAAAGCCTGGGTTTCGAATGATCTATCTAGTGTTCAAATTAGGACAAAATCCTGCGCCCTCAAGTCTCACTCAACATGTCACAGTGAGCGTACTCGCAGCGACAGAATTGCGTTGTGTTTTTCATCCCAAAACAACTCTTAGCTAAGGGCTGGTTCGAAATGCCGCCATAAATGATTCTTAAAAATAATTATTGTTCAGTGAATTGTATGTAATTTAGGAAGAATGATCAGAACGCAAAATAATAACAAACAAAATAAGGTTTATTTAACATATATGTATACAAGTGAGTACAATATAACTGGTAAATAAGTTAGATTAATTGGTATTTAATTGTTAGACAAATTAATTGAATGCAAGCATTATCTTGCTGTTAGCTATATTACAATGTTGTAATATTCTTCATATGGTTTTTCCACTAATTCGTTCGCAAGTACAGTATGATTAGTGTCTGTCTTAACATACCACTGTTCAAAATATGAGACAGGTAATTATATTATCTTAATAGTGTAATTAGTAATTGACAATTAAATTAATAAGTCGCATTATTATTAAAGTTAAATACTAAGAAAATAATACAGTTGTCGGGGTATATTTATGTGAGGAAAGGTGTCTTATAAATGCATTAAAACGTATGCAGGTAATAGGTTGGCTTTTGGGTGATTTAATACAGTTTGTTATTAAACAATAAGGGTTGTCTTACCCGAAAATATTCTGCAACGCCTCGGGGGGGGGGGGGGGAATCTGTTCCAGACATCAATATAGTTCTTTTCTCATCTTTTCCCTCGTAATTATTAATTTACATCTTCTTTACACAATGACAAAAATCGGCCAACCGTATCACTACTCTTTCTTCAGTCATGTCTTGCACAAAGATCCTTGTCTGTGTGTCCGTCTCCCCTCTTCGTCTTTTTCCCCTTCAAATATATATATATCTACATCGCCTCGGGGGGGGGTGAGAAATAAATTGATACTGTACCATGCACGGCGTCGTAGTGACAATTAATATCTTTATAAAGGTCTTGTTATGCAAGACCTGCTGTGCCTTGTTCTGGTAATTTCTACTCATATAACAATTCACCGTTCTTCGGACCTTTGCGTTCGATCAACATTCTTGTCCGCTCAGGAGAACGGGTGACGTCACTGTGGTGTAGTATTACGGCGAGCGCACCCCTGGGGTGTTTGAATTCGAAAGTAAAAGCTTAGCTCAAGTGACGCTATCGTTATATAATTTAGTTGTATAGGCCGTGAAAAATATATCAGGCATTATTAGGCCAAATACCTCTTGAAAGTAAGCGAAAGGGCTGAAAAGTGAAAACATTTTCACACTATACACTAGTGGGTACCTGGTCTGCCTCCACTGGGCGAAAGTGGGGCAACGCAGGGCCTCAGTAGAGGTCTGGCAGCTAAACGACCAGAAGAACAACGGTACACGACACCACACAAATACAATTCCCACACACTTTTAAATCTCTGGCTTTTCCAGTCAACTGTTTCACCCACAATGTAAACTACGTGGAGATGGGGGAAACCCTGGTGCCATTTGACCCTAAACACACTTTACACTTTACCTTTGGGTTGCCAGGCAGGCACTTTTACCCACCTGGCTAGCCCAGTGTGCAACACACACAAATGTGGTTAAACAGGCAAAGGCAAATTACAAGAAATCTTTGGCAAAGAATGCAAAGAAAAACAGCAAAGGGTTCTTTACTTATGTAAATTCTAGAAGGAAGGGGATGAATCAGATTGGACCACTTAACATAGATGGTTCGACAGTTGCAGAATTTATGTGCAGAAGTTTGCCTTTATCCAGTGGATAGTTGATTGCTGAAACACGCTTCCATCTGTCCAGCTCAGCTTTAAAGAAATGTAAGGCTGAGCTGGACAGGTATTTGGAATGAATGGATGAGTGAAATGGGAGGGTTGTTTTTTTTTTTTTTTTTTTGGCTGATGCTGCATAAGCTTGCTTTCTAGGATCTGATGCATTTACTAATGCTAATAGTAATGCTGAAAACCACAATTTCCAAAAGGAAAGAAGTATACTACCATGACCGAGACCGACTAACTGGGCCACATTGTGAAAAAGGCTAAAAAATTTGCGACTTCATCATTGGGATTCGAATGTAGGAAAGCATCGATTTTACCAACTGTACTACCACGAAGATATTATAACATATTAATAAGTGGATATAAAATAGAAAGAATAGAAAAAAAAAGATATCAATAGGATGGATAATATACGTGGAAAAAAATATAAAAGAATTGGAGACCAATTGGCAAACGAAATACAGGAAGGCTATGAAAAAGATCGATAGATGATCTGTACTGAACATAACGAGCACCATGCCTAACGGTAAAAGATGAAGAAATTAAATTATATTTATTATTATTATTATTTCTCCCTGATTGGGATTCCACTTCGTGACGGGTATTGCTACCAAGTACACAGGGTGGTTGTTGTTATGTCTGTGGTTGCTGTTAGTCGAGGAACTCTCTGAATATCCTACAGGTGTTCAGGATTGAAACTTTCTGGAGTTCCTTGTAAGTGTTCGCTGGGAGACCTATTGCTGCTAGGCTGTTATGTAGGGTCTTTGGCACCATACCTGTGGTTGACACGATGATCGGGATGTCGTTACTTGTTGCATATGCCACATCTCTTTGATTTCCTGTCTTAGGTTCGTGTACATCCTGATTTTTTCCCCATGGGTTTGCTGCAAGTTGCCAGTGTTGGGTATCGCTATGTCAATCAGATAGGTAGTCTTTTCCTTCTTGTCCAGAAGGGTTATGTTCGGTCTCCTATCCGTTATTATGGCGGTACAGCTTGTGGGTTGGGGTCTCTAATACTGCCTTTTGGATCGTCTCTAATACGATCCAACACATCACCTTGCACCCTGCGGTGATGTGTTGGATCGTTTCTGAGGCCAGTTGGCATCGCCGACATGTGTCATCTGATATTCCAGGCTCCTTTGAGATGTATTTTCTATAGTTTGTAGTGTTGATTACCTGGTCTTGGATGGCGAGCATGAATCCTTCAGTCTCGGTGAAGAGCGTCCTGCTTGTGAGCCATGCATTGGAAGCAATGTTATCGATGTGATCTTGATGGAAGTCATTGTAGTGTCTGCCATGGAGTGTCTTCTTTGCCCATCTTTCTACCTAACTTCGTTTCTTGTACCGTCTGGGCGGGAGGAGGTTCCTCGCTTAGGTTCAAATCAAATTAGTATTATAGGGTTGCCCGTAATTAAATACATTAACCCGTATTTGTGTCTGTAAATTGCGTATGTTCTATGGTTGATTTGCCTGTTTTGCTGGACGAAAAAACCCCAGTTACTGGGGAGAAAAACCTTGCTATCTACGCCTGAGACCAACTAAGCCACGAAGTGAAAAAAGCCCATTAAAGTTCCTCGCGTAATCGACGGGATTCGAACCCAGGCCTTTTCCACCCGGTGTGGGGAGGACGGTGACGATACCACTGTGCTACCCGCGCAGACCCCTTGCTTAGGTTCAGTGGGATCACTTATCTATCTTCCTTATGGCCTGGTGCTGTGTTGTTTTCGAAGTACTCATTCATGTTAACTATCGCTGTTTTCTGTTGCTCTATCAGGCCCCTTCCTCCCTCTTTCCGAGCTATTGTTAGTCTCTCCACTGCTGACTTCGGGTGGTGTTGTCGGCGGCTCTTGGTCCTCATTGACCTTGTCTTTCACGTGATATCTTCTAGCTCAGTGTTAGTCCAATCTATGACTCTGAAGGTGTATGTTAGTACTGGAGCTGCATAGGTGTTTATGGCTTTAACTGTGTTCCCTCCGTTCAATTTTCCTTTCAGCAGGCTTCTGAGTCTCTGATGATATTTTTCGGTCTGGCACTTCTTGATTTCCTTGTGCTCTAATTGCTGAGCATTCATCATCCCTAGGTATTCGTAGGTCTCTTCTTCTGTCATAGCTTCTATCTCTTTACCAGTCAGCAGCTGGTAGTTTCGGCCAACTAATTTTCCCTGGTGCAGTGTGTGGATCTTGCATTTGTCTAGATCAAATTCCATCCTCATGTCCTTGTTGAATTCTTCGGTGATCCGGAGTAGTTGCTGGAGTTGCTTCTCGATTGCCGCGTAAAGCTTGATCTCACCCATGTACATCAGGTGGGTGAGGGTGTACTGGTTCTTTCTTTCTTCTTTGAGGTTATACCCATACTTGCTTACTGGTGGATAACGGGTTGAGTGTTAGACAGAAGCACAGTAGGCTCAGAGCATCTCCCTGAAAGATTCCTCTTCTAATGGGGATTGCCACCGACCTTAATGGTGGTATTCCATTTCGCCATTGTTGTTACTAGGAAGTCTGTCACTATCGGATTGACCTTGTAGATTTGCAGGTCTCTATTAGCCAGCTATGAGGTACGCAGTCGAAGGCCTTGCGGTAATCGATGTAAGCCGTGTATAGGTTGCGGTGCTTCTTGTAGGCTTGCTCCATAACTGCGGAATCTATGGTTAATTTCTTCTTGCATGCTTTGTTCCTCCGCTGGCATCCTTTCTGCTCGTCGACCACTATGTTCTGACTCTCTAAGTGGTCTGATATCTTTTGGTCAGGCAGCTGGTCAGGATTTTGTATATCGTTGGGAGGCAGGTGATTGGCCTGTATTTAGCATTAGCATTAGTAGAGGCATTTGATGCAAGAAAGCAAGCTTATGCAGCATCAGCCAAAAAAAAAAAAAAAAAAAACCACTTCCACTTCACCCCTCTGTTCGTTCAAAATACCTATCCAGCTGAGCCTTAAACTTATTTAGGCTATCAACTTCCACGACAAAGGATGGAAGTCTGTTCCACCAACCAACCACCCGCTGGCTAAAGGCAAATTTCCGCACGTCTATCCTACATCTGTCTTTCCTCAATTTGAATTTATGCCCTCTCAGGTGATTATTCTGAGCGAGAGGAAGAATCCCATCAGCACTGAGCATGCGCAGACCATTCAAGGCTTTATACACCTCTATCAGATCACCTCGCTGGTGCCTAGTCTCCAGACACTGTAATTTGCAAAACTTAAGCCTTTCTTCGTAAGAGCACCCCTTTGTTCCATTCACTAATCTTGTTGCCCTTCTCTGTACTCGTTCCAGCAGCTCTACATCCTTCTTGAAATGAGGCCTCCAGACCTGTATACAGTACTCTAGGTGTGGCCTGACCATTGCCTTATACAAGGGAATAATCACCTCCTTATCCCTGCTAGAAAAAGTCCCTTATATCATTGACAATACGCCATGAGCCACTCTTGCAGCCCGTCTGCACTGTCAGAGAACTTCATATCTGCCTGCACAACCACCCCCAGGTCCCTTTCATTCTCTACCACTGTCAGTGTAGTACCACAGAGTTAATACGTTGCTCTGGGGTTGCTGTTTCCCATGTGTAGTACTTTACATTTGTCAATGTTAAACTTCATTTGCCACCTCTCAGCCCATCTGCTCAACAACTATTTCGCCGGGTTTCTTGTATCTTCGTCTTTAGGCTTCAGATATGTGACTCCTTTGGTGAGGAACTTCGGGATTGTCTCCGGGTGCCTTATCATTCGAGTGAACTGCTCTGCTATGTACTTGTGTGTGTGCAGGTGAGCTTCTTGTACCAGTTGTTGTGGATATTATAAATTCCTGGGGTTCGCCAGTTGTGGGTGTTCCTGATCGACTGTTTTAAGTCTTCTTCTTGAATCTCCCACTCTCTCATCCCTTGTATGTCCTTGGTTTTCTTCCTTTCTACTTCTATCCAGGGTGCTCTGCTGTTATGTCTTACTTCACTGCTCCAGATATTTCCCCAGAACTCCTCATGTTTGCTGAGGACACTGTCTCTCTTGAGGATGCTCTTCACCTTTCCAATCAATTTCTTACTTCTATTACCCTGTTGGTACTGGGTCAAATGACCTATCTTGACTCTTAATTCTGCTACGTTCTTCTTCTTCTTCTTCTTCTTCTTCTTCTTCTTCTTCTTCTTCTTCTTCTTCTTATTATTATTATTATTATTATTATTATTATTATTATTATTATTATTTTTAGCCATATGGTGCAAGGAAGCCTGAGGCTTATGTTGAACCAGCCAGAAAAAAAAAAAAAAAACTTTCCGCAAACCCTGAGAGAGAGAGAGAGAGAGAGAGAGAGAGAGAGAGAGAGAGAATCACCAAGAAAGCAAGAAAGAGAAGAATGATGATATCCAGCTCAGGACCCTGGGTTTGCCAAGCCCATACTCACCAGATATGAAAATGAAGGCATTTCTGATATTGTATGAATTTATAATTTTTGCTGTAGGCCCAAAAATGTCTAGTTACGTAGAATGATATAAATGTAGAATGTATAAATGTCCTGATTACCTACTTTCTTAGCCTGTGCTACTATCATAAGGTGCAATTCCCGGAAAGCGGTATAAATTTAGACACAAATCCCGTAGTAGAGCAGGAGCAGAATGAAAACTGGGACTTTTGTATATAATGCAGAAGGACAATATTTTCTTTTTTGTCTTTGGATGCTAAGAATCAGCTCAGTTTAAGATTGTCAATAAACTATTTGCATTGGATATTCCTTTTCTAATTTTTTTTTAACCATCTACTTGGCATTCTGTTTTCATTCCTGACCGTGACGGTTAGGTGGCGCACGTTTCGAATTTAGTTGGATGTGGTAATATTACGTAATAAGTCAGCTGTAAATAAGAAGTGCGAGTGCAGATGATTGATTTAATTTTTTAGGAAATTTCTTCCAAAATCGAAATAATGGTTCAAGCGAAGTGTGCGTATACGCCTATTTTGAATATGAGTGAAACTGTTTTTACGCTGTTCCTGAATTCTGTAGTGACTATCTAGTTTATCTTGGAAGAAACTGAATATTGTTAAGGCGAATTATGTCTATATTTACACCAACTAATCAAATTCGGCTGACTAATGTCGCAGTTGTGCGAATGAGGAAGGGTGGAAAGCGTTTTGAGATAGCCTGCTACAAAAATAAAGTATTATCTTGGAGAAATAATATGTAAGAATTTTCTTTTGTTATGTTCATTTATACCTTCTTATATTGTTTAAATAATATACAGGTTAATTCCTTAACCTATTAGCACATGCGCGAAATTTTGATATTTTGGCACACGACTGGGATAAAAACAAAAACACATATATGCGTTTATTATTATTAGCTACATGGTGCAAAGAAGCCTGAGGCTTATGCTGCACCACCCAAGGAAAAAAAAAAAAAAAAAAAAATTTCCCGAGTTACCCTGAGAGAGAAAGAGTCAAAAGTAGAAGGGAATCGCCAAGAAAGAGAAGAATGATGATATCCAGCTTAGGAGCTTGGGTGTGTCCCAAACCCATACTCACCAGATGTGAGCCCCTGGGGTTACCAGTTACACCAGGAAACCAAAAACTTAAATGTAATGTGTTTGGTTTCCTTTTCTTCTTTTTTTCTTGAATTTTCTCCATTGTGTCAACCATATCCTCGACCTAATTTTTATTTATTTTTTTTGTTTTTTATATTTTAATTTTGTTCCTCCACTCTTTTCTGTCCTCAGAGTCTTCTTCAGTTTCCTCCTTTCCATAGCTGTGCACTTGATTTCCTTTTAAATTCACAAAATATATGTATGGGATAGAGATTAATACAAACATTAAACAACAAATAGTGTACTTGGAAAGCCTTGTTTATTTTATTTTTTAACTTAGATCCACATTACAGAATACATTATGAAGTAAAGTTATAGTTATCAGACTTGGATGTACTATCACTACAAAAAAGCAATAGGATGCTCTTTTTGGAAATCATTTTGAAGTACCCAGTATAAATCTTTTTTTTTTTTTTTCTTTACGCCTACTCTACTTAATTGAAAAATGTTGGAAACATATGCACTTTGATGTAAATTTTATCTAGCAATTAAACAGGTATGAGCTTATGTGCCAGTGCTCAGGAAACTCAAGCTCCCCCTTGGTATGTTACAGACAGAAAAGCTTTTGATAAATTTTTTGAAATTTTTCTGTGTTATAATGTAATTAAAATGTACTAGCTTTGACAGCACAGAAAAAGCACCAGCTTTCCAATTCTGCAGTTCCAATTGTATTTATTATGCAGCCAATACAGAGAAACTGATCCAGCAGGAAAACAGGATGTCAATAGCTATCAGGGCAGATTGAGTCATCTGGAAATTTCTTAGTGTCTCCCTGCCTACTCATCATTGGGCTCAGAGCAGCAAGTCTAATCAAATATAATTCCACAAATTTTAAACATTATTCTTATTTTATTCTTAAATTTGTGGAAAAAAATTCCAGTTGTAAGATATAAATTTATTATGATTGTTCTTGTATTGGAGATTTTTGATGATATTTTATTCAGTGTGCCACCTAGCCATCATAGCCCAAATAAAATCAAGACCTCCGTAGCCAGGTGGGCAGGAGCAGCAGTGCATAGCACATGCTTCTTGATTAGACCGGGGTTCGAGCCTGTGAGCCACCAAATATGGAGGATGCAGAAAGGTCAGGGAATGACCATCGCATATTCCCGGAGCAATATGGCCTTAGTTGCTAATGCTCCTAAAAACCAAATAACAACAACCCAAATAAAATCAAAATTCCCAGTAATTAAAAAAAAAAAAAAAAAAATCAGAAAAAGAATATATATATATATATATATATATATATATATATAATAGCTTGACAGTTCACAACTGAGCTGTGTCAAGCCGTTGCAAGCACCCTTTGTAATTTTGTTCACGTGGGTTATTATGTATTATACCTGTTCAATTATGTTTAAACATAAAAAAGGCACCTAGGGTGGATAGGACCCAGTTATATTAAAGGAGGCAGCAAAGGAAGTAAGCAAACCTTTAGCCATAGTTATGACAGCTTCCTTGAACTCAGGGGAGGTCCACATGGCTGGAGTTGTGTAAGTGTATCACCAATTCACAAAGGGGGTTCAAAATGTGACACAGGTAGACTTGTTATAGACCTGTTAGTTTAGCTTGTGTTCAATAATGGAATCACTGGTTAAAGAAGCATTGCAGGATCATCTAGACAAGACTGCAGTAATAGTTAAGACACAGCATGGGTTTGTTAAAGGGAGGTCTTGTCTAACCAATTTTATTGGATACCATGATGTGGTCACAAAGGAACTGAATGCCAAAAATAATTTTGATATCATGTACTTGGATTTCAGAAATGATTTTGATACTGTTGCTCATGGAAGACTGCTGTACAAATTGGAGAGGTATGGCATCAAGGGTAAGCTGCTACAATGGATAAAGGGATGGTTGAGTGGGAGACGACAGAGAGTAGTAATCAAGAGACACTGCTCTTTGTGGACAAATGTTACTAGTGGAGTTCCCCAGGGTTTGGTGTTGGGCCCATTGTTGTTTTGTGTATTTATCAATGATATTGATGAAGGTATATCAGACTTAATGTCCAAGTTTGCAGATGATACAAACGTTGACAGGTTTGTTAACAACAGTAAAGACAGTATGCTACTCCAACTGGATCTAGATAAGTTGGACAAATGGGCTGAAAAGTGGCAACTGAAGTTTAACATTGACAAATGCAGAGTACTGCATGTGGGTAGCAATAACCGAAGAGAAATGTACCAATTGTGTAGTACTAAACTCAGTGAAGTGGAAAGTGAAAAAGACCTGGGGGTAACTGTGCAGTCAAATATGAAGTTCGCTGAGCAGTGCAGAGGGGCTGCCAGGGCAAGTTATGAAGTCTTGTCAATGATATATAAGAATTTTGCTAGCAAGGATAGGGAGGTGAGTATCCTGTTTTACAAGGCAGTGGTCAGGCCACACCTAGAGTACTGTGTACAGGTCTGGTGGCCTCATTTTAAGAAGGCTGTAGAGTTGCTAGAATGAGTACAAAGAAGGGCAACGGGATTGGTGACGGGAAGAAAGGTTAAGTTCTGCAAATTGCAGTGCCTGGGAGTAGGCACCTGCGAGGTGATCTGATTAAAATGATGGTATATCAAGCTTAATGTCCAAGTTTGCACACGATACGAAGGTTGGCAGGGTTGTCAAGGACACTACTGACACTATGCTACTGCAACAGGATCTGGAAAGGTTGAGCAGATGGGCTGAGAGGTGGCAAATGAAGTTTAACATTGACAAATGTAAAGTATTACAAATGGGAAACAGCAACCCTAGAGCAACATATCAACTCTGTAGTACTACACTACACTGTCAGTGTAGTACCACAGTGTAGTATCAACTCTGTGGTACTACACTGACAGTGGTAGAGAATGAAAGGGACCTGGGGGTGGTTGTGCAGGCAGATATGAAGTTTTCTGAGCAGTGCAGACGGGCTGCAAGAGTAGCTCATGGTGTATTGTCGATGATATATAGGAATTTTTCTAGCAGGGATAAGGAGGTGATTATTCCCTTGTATAAGGAAATGGTCAGGCCACATCTAGAGTACTGTATACAGGTCTGGAGGCCTCATTTCAAGAAAGATGTAGAGATGCTGGAACGAGTACAGAGAAGGGCAACAAAATTGGTGAATGGAACAAAGGGGTGCTCTTACGAAGAAAGGCTTAAGTTTTGCAAATTACAGTGTCTGGAGACTAGGCATCAGTGAGGTGATCTGATAGAGGTGTATAAAGCCTTGAATGGTTTGAGAATGCTCAATGCTGATGGGATTCTTCCTCTTGCTCTGAGTAATCACCTGAGAGGGCATAAATTCAAATTGAGGAAAGACAGATGTAGGATAGACGTGAGGAAATTTGCCTTTAGCCAGTGGGTGGTTGGTTGGTGGAACAGACTTCCATCCCTTGTCGTGGAGGTTGATAGTCTGAATAAGTTTAAGGCTCAGCTGGACAGGTATTTCGAACGAACAGAGGGGCGAAGTGGAAGTGGTTATTATTTATTATTTATTTTTTTTTTTTGGCTGATGCTGCATAAGCTTGCTTTCTTGCATCAAATGCCTCTGCTAATGCTAATGTGAATTAAAGGGTGGTCTTACCAAGATGGCTTTGTTTCTGCAAATTACAGCATCTTGAGACTAGGCACTTGCGAGGTGATCTAATCGAGCTTTCTAAGGCTTTGATGGATTGAGCAAGCTCAATCCATCAAAGCCTTAGGTTATATCATTCTTCCTTTTGCTTAGACTACACATATTATGGGATATAAAGTCAAATGGAGGAAGGACAGTTGCTGGATAGATGTGAGTTGGAATGGTTCCTGACCGTTCAGGTCACTGGACAGTAAATAACAGACCACAGATGATCATTGCTATGAAAAACCTGATAGCTCCTGTAATCTTGGAAAAAATCAAGCATGATGTTAGTGACCAACTACAAAGAACAATGGCTCTGTAGCCAGGTGGGCAGGGGCAGCAGTGCATAGCAAATGATTCTTGATTAGACTGGGGTTCGAGCCTGTGACCATCAAATATGGAGAATGCAGAAATGTCAGGGAATGACCACCGCACATCCCCAGAGCAATATGGCCTTTGTTGCTAATGCTCCTAAAAACCAAAATAACAAACAAACATATCAAAGAACAATGAATACAGACACAAAGAAACCACAACGGGAGGAGGAACAGTAAGTTCTACAACAAGAACTATGACTTGGAGTAGCAAGTGGAAACAGACAAGGTTGCAATATCCAGAATAGAAGAAGAGTGAAAGAAAGCCCTATCAGAATTAGAGGGAATGAATCCTACAAACCATAACAAAACAGAACCAATAGAACTGCGTGACAGAACACAGACTACCTCAATAGGAAAATATCAGATTATCTCAACAACAATAAAGTAACACTAGACACCATCTGCACAGCCATTTACTGTGCCCTGGTAGCAGCCAGGATGACTGGAAGAGAAATTAGAGACCAATATAACACAGAATGCAAAGACAAGGAACCACCAGCCTGGGAAAGAAAGCTACAGGAGATTATGAGATCAACTGGGATAATGATGACCAAGAGCCGCCAACACCACCCGAAGTCAACCGTCAAGAGACTGAGCATATCTCGTAAAGGAGGAGGAAGGGGATTCGCTAACTACATTGAACAAGAGAAGAAGGCTATTAAGAGCCTGCCAGGTTACTTCCTGGAAAACGCAGTGCCAACCTACCACCATAAGAAAGAGACAAATGGCACAACCTCAACAAGGAGACCACACTCATACAGAGAGAAGAAACAAAGAAAGATGAGTGAAGTCACTCCATGGCAGACACTATAGTGACTTCTATTAAGACTACATAGATAAGATGCATCCAGTGCCTGGCTCATGAACAGGAGGCTCTTTCCCAAGACTGAAGGATTCATGCTTATCATCCAAGATCACATAATTGAACACCAGGAAATACATTGCCAGTAGGATTTGGGAAGACTCAGTATTTTGGGACTAAGTGAGTCTGTGTCAGAATAGAGTCCAAAATGCTGAGTTTGAGTCAGAGTCATAGCTTAAAAATTTCTGAGCAACCTATTGTTTTGATTACATCATGAATATTAACATCATAAATTGATTTGGTAACAAATAGGTATTATTATTAGGTCAACTATAACTAACCTTGCAACAACCACCTTTGATGCCATCTATATACCTAATCTCCTACATCTCTTAGAAAACTACTTCAATTTTCGCGGCAATGTTCTCTGGTTCCTAGAATCTCTTCTATCCAAGAGGACCCTTGTTCTAAAGATTGGAACAAAGACCTTCACGTGTCACATAACTGTTGGTGTGCATCAAGGGGGGGGGGTCCTGTCTGGCATTCTCTTCTCAGCAATCATGGTGCCGTTTGTGACCAACAAGTGCAATTGGATCACATATGCTGACGATGTCAAGCTCCCTACTAGGATATCGCCATCCAACTCGGCAGCTGAAACCACTCAGCAAATCACTAGCGAACTGCAGGGCATGGCTAACTACCTCAATATTTTTAACCTCCAAATCAATCCCCTAAAATTGGCACAAATAATTTATTCACTAAAGGGTAGCCCAACAACGTTGGAGCCTGTGCTTAATGGCTCTTCAGTTCTAAGTGTTCAAACACACAAAGATCTGGGGGTCGTTTTCGACTCCAAACTATCTTTCAACAATCACATAAACCTCATACAGTCGAGGCTGAATTCACTACGCTGGGTCGCCAAACAACAGCTGCTCCATACCACCGACCCTCAACTGGTAAAAAGATACATCGTATCAATCCTTTACCCGACAATACTGTATGCTTCAGAGATATGGGCCTTGGCTGCTGAATCCAACATTAAAAGAATATTCTCTGCCGAATTCTGGCTTCTAAAATGGGCCAACAGCAAACTCCACCTTCCCCCAGCTCTCAGATCAACACAGTTAGCAGAAGCCCTTCAACTACGCAGGCTCTGATTCTGCATCAGAGAAAGAAGGCTGCTGTTCACCATCAAGATGAACACCGGTAAAATTACAGAGCCGAACTTCTGGGATCACTGCTCTTGGCGCATTCTTCCCCCTTATCTTCGGTCTTCAGCACAGCTGCTAGCAAACCGTAACCGGCTAGTACTAACTGGCAGATTCCTTCCAAAGCAAATGCTGCCCTCACTGCAAGCCATCGACGGGGACCTCCAAGAAGTGGTCAACAATAAAAAATACAGGAAGGGAATCCTCGTTGAACTGAAAATGTAAAACTGTGCTTTGTTGCCTTCCAATAATCTGATGTAACTTATGTTTTTCTCATTTGCATCTCTTTTGTAAATATGTTTTGTAAACCCCTAGCACCACCATGCCGTGACAGAACTAATTGTATGTATATCATGCTGCAATTAAAGATTCTATTCTATTCTATTTATATTAGTAAACATTTTTATTTAGATTTATATTTCACATCCAGAAATACATTCTAAGTAATAACTAACAATAAGTAAAATAAATTATGCTTTAACTTTATTTAAAAACCAGTATTTTAAAAAAAACTAAGGCATTTAGTGATATGTTAGATAATCTGGAACGTACTTTAGTGCAAGAGTTTGCCGCAACAGAGAATGTTCGCTGGGCAGTTATCGATGTAGGTTGAATTGTTAATAAAGCATAATATAATTTGTTCAGATTTTCAGTTCTTTGTTTAGTACTTAAAAATAACATAAATTCTTGCTTTAATTTATTAAAATTTGTTTCTGAAAGTGGAGGATGAGGATTTTTTTGCAATTTTCTAAAATTGTCTTTAATTCTTCTTCCATTGTCATATGGTGTACAATATTCGTGACATTCTCATTAAATTGAACAGTTTCATTTGGAAACAGCCTAATCATTAAGTTTGTTGCAAAATCTATAAGCAATTTTTTTGGTAATCTCTTAGCACTTACAAGAAAATCTGAAATGTCTTCAAGATTTTCATTTTGACGTTTATTTATGCGAGTTTTCATTTTATTTAATAGTTCTTGACCTAAATTCCTTGGAATTTCTTCCAATTTTTTTAGCATAAAGTTAACTGCCAAATGTGATGAATAAAGATTTGCATCTTGTCTACTAAGTGCTTCTATAGTTAATTTAATCAGCTTTAAAGAGTTACTCAAATCGTGAAGCAATTGAATGTTGAGATTTTGTATTAAATCCATATTACCAAGATCTTCAAGAGCTGCTTTAATGAATTGAAACAGTCTTAAAAAAATTAAAATCATATCAAGTAATGAATTCCAATGTGTCTTAACATCTGTGATTAATTCCATTTCATATCCTAATTCACATTTTATTTTCTGTTGTAGAAAACTGTTGCACACAGTAGACTTCTTAAAATATTTTACTGTTTGACGAACAATTTGAATATTTTTCTTTAAGTCATAAGACTATGATAATTGTAATTGGTCAGCATCAACACAGAGTTCTTCTTTCCCTTCATCAAAAGAGAGAAATCTTCTGAATCAACAAAGTCATCATCAACTGTTTCAACTTCATTTTCCTCGTAACTCATGATTTTCTTGTACAAAACGTTGCATACAGATAAATGTATTGTATGGTTAAGACACAAATGATATAATACAGGAGACACAATGATATATTAACATAATACTAGCACTGTCACCAGTTGATCCAACAATATGTTTTTCAAAATTGATATTGAAATTTTTCAAATGATTTCTTACAAGTTCTACTAATTGCAGAGCTGAACATGAATTTTGAATTCGAACTAAACCAAGGTTATGTTACACCATTTCCATAAAGATTAATATTTAAAAATTGTCTCATTTTTGAACTTGTTCACTCATCAAGAGAGAGAGACTAAATCTTTTACTCTTACTCAATTTTTCCTGTATTGAATTTTTAATTTGATAAAAATTGTGAATCAATTTCATCACGTCTTTTTCTGCTTTAGGAAGCTTATAACCTGAATTACAAACTTTCTCGAATAAAACTAGATTTTGTAATTGCTCTTAAAGATATCTTATTAACAGCAGCTAATTCTGAAACAATCTCATCCAAAGATTTTTTTTAACAAAATAAGTATCTAAAATTTTTTATTTTTTGGAAGAACTACATTCTTGTTTTTCATCTTCTGTTTGCAAAATTATTCGGTGTTCAGTTTTTAAATGCTTTATCATAGTTGAAGAGTTTCCATCTTTGTTCGATAATTTTATTGAACATTTCTTGCATTGGAGTTCGGTCCTGCTGCAAAGTGTTCCCAAACCTTTGAGCTCTTTTCCTTTTGCATAATTAAAGTATTTTTTTTTTTTTCAAATTATCTGAAATTGTACAAAAATTATTAATATATTTGAAGAACAGAATAGTTAATATTAACAGATAAAAATGTGTTTAAAATTTTATATAAGACAAGATAATCATGAGAGTAACAAATTTAATTTGTTAAAAGTAAAGGTTATTCCAAGTTGTAAATTTGAACTGTTCGGAGAATTTCAGTTTCTGTGAAACTTGGTATAATACAGAAAATGTGCACATCCATGAAAAATAACTACAAAATAAATCACTTACTATCTAACCTCACCTTGCAAAAATATATAAAAATGTGCAGAAACAGTAAAGAAACTCTTGTATAAATCTTAAAATATTTGCATCACAATTGTATTTTTTTGATATGATGCGTTATATGAAGGAACAAGGAGAGTTATTGCAACGCAATCTCACATATGAGATGAAAAAAATAGCAATATGATTAGATCATAATTATATTTAGACCATTTAACAGGTAAGTGAAGTAAAGCAACAGAAAAGCGAGATCTGGGCTCGTCGAGGCTCAAACCGAGTATCGAGTCAGAGTAATTAATAACACTCTCTGAATACTTGGACTCGAAAAACTCTAATTGCTAGGGACTCTGGAGTAACAGATGATCCTGAGCTGGATATCATCATTCTTCTCTTTCTTGGTGATTCCCTTCTATTTTTCTCTCTCTCTCTCTCTCTCTCTCTCTCTCTCTCTCTCTCTCTCTCTCTCTCTCTCTCTCTCTCTCTCTCTGGGTAACTTTTTTTTTTTTTTTTTTTTTTGCTGTTGAAGCATAAGCCTCAGGCTTTCTTGCATCATATAGCTAATAATAATACATGTCAATGATGCCACCTGGTCCTATAAACAATGCAGCACATCACTGCAGCAGGATGCAGGGTGATTACCCAGATGGAGTACACTCACAGACACAACCAGGTCACCAGCATAGTACATCAGAAGCTATTGCAAAAATACCAGCTGATCAAAGAAAGTTTTTATCATATTACAAGTACAAACCTTAGACCGTACTAGAGGCCCCTACTCCCAGACTATACTGGGACTGTGCCATAATAACAGACAAGACGATCTTGAACAAGAGACCAGACATAACCCTCATTGGCAAGAAGGAAAGGGCTACCTACCTGATTGACATAACTGTGCCCAACATCAACTTCCAGAAAACATATGAGGAAAAGATGGAGTACTCAGATCTAACAGAAAATGTTAAATAAATGTGGCATATGGAACAAATAATAACCATCCCAATCACTGTCAACCACTGGCATGGTGTCAAACAGCCTTTGTAAGAATCTAGTAGTGTTAGAACCAACCAACCAACCAACCACCCCATGCTCTTGGTACCAGTCACGGGGCAGAAAACATCCCATAAAGGAGAAAAAAAATTTCTCTTCCACTTTCTTTTCAGTTATCATAGAATCATTCAGCCCCCTGTTAGTGTTTGATAAACTTCTGGCATTCCCAGAAGAATTCCTCCTGTGTGAATGTAAATGCAAAATACCTATTCGATTTGCACCAACCTGAGCCGAATAATCAACAGTTAAACCATTGACATCAAGTGGACCAATGTGATTTCTACTGTTAATATTAGTTTCTACTGTTCTTTCCTTCTACCCTCCTACCCACTATTAATATTAGTAAAAAAGGCTTTGCCACTGTTCTTTGCATTCTTTGCCAGAGACTTCTTGTAATCTGCCTTAGCTTGCCTAACCTCTTTTGTGACTTGATTACAAACTAGTTTATCTACTATAGGCTTCTGTATCATCCAATAATTTACATGCATCCTATACACATTTATTCTTTGCCACAAGTCTCATCATTTCATCTGACATCCATTTAGGTCTAAGCCTTGAATGGGTATTTGGTACAAAAAGCTTATTAGCTTCTACAATTATTTCCTGAAAGCTTCCCACTTAGAATTTGTTGTTTGTAGCATCATATGAGGGGTTTCTGAAAAGTAAGGTAACATGTTTTTTTCTTAACGGTGAAAAGGAATGAGTTGAAACACAGTGGACAGATACTCTTTAATAACGTTCAAAAAGACCACCAGTGCAGTGTTGCGGTACTGTTGCCTCACAGCAGATTCCAGTTGCAAAATGGCGGCTACCGTGTGAATGTGGTTCAAAACAGTTGTTCGTGAAGTTATTTGCCTTTTGCAAGCAAAAGGGTTTTCACCAAGTGACATTCACCATGAACTAGTTGCTGTGTATGGCAAAAAGCTGATGACAAATAAGCGGGTGTGTCTTTGATGCAATGAATTTAAAGCGTGGCGTGTTGACATTAAAGATTGACATCGGGCAGGCAGGCCTTCAATCATAGCCACAGTGTTCTTTTATTGCCAAGGCGTCTGTTGGTGGATTTCTTGCCAAAGGGAGGAACAATCAATGCACAGCTTTACTGTGCAACGTTGGAAAAACAAAGCCAACATTCGATGCAAATGACTAGGACTCCTGACAAGCAGCGTGATTTTGTTTCTTGACAACGCGTCCACACACCACTCATGAGTGGTTGCGCCGTAATCGTTGGGAAACTCTGTCACATTCCCCCTACAGCCCAGGCTTAGTGCTTTCAGACTTCCATTTGTTTGGCCCTCTGAAAAAAACACCTTTCAGGAAAGCATTTCACCACAAATGAGGAAGTTCATCAGGCGGTGCGATGTTGGTTACTGCGTGTGGGCATGGACTTCTTCAGTACTGGTATTGATAAACTGATCCATCGTTGGGACAAGTGCATCAATAAAACTGGAGAATTTGTGGAGAAGTAGTGCATGTTCACTTATTTCTTGGTGTGTAATTTCAACTTCGTATTATTAAACATCATCAAGAGAAAAGATGTGTTACCTTACTTTTCGGAAACCCCTCGTAAGTTTGTCTCACTGCATAGAATTTAAAAACTAACACTACTGTATTCACCCTTAAAAAAGCAAAAGATCTTTTTGGTCACTGCCACCCAGTGAGTCTTTTACTTGCAGATTCTTAATGTATAAAGAATCACTGCTGATAATCAGTTCAAGAGTATTGCTTCCTCTTGTTGTCCCTCAAACATGCTGCTATAGGAAACAGTCATCTAATAAATCATATGCGAGTGACCAACCTACAAGTTCTAATCAATATCTGGAAATTTAAAATCCCAAATTGTTGGACATTTCTTATTTACTGGCCCACTCTATTTCTGTATATAGTTATTTGTTATACTCATCATAATCATTAGGCCTATAACACATTCTTACTCTCGTTTTCTTAGTACTTGTGGCGCCTCCGTAGCCAGGTGGGAAGGAGCAGCAGCAACAGTGCGTAGCACACGCTTCTTGATAAGACTGGGGTTCGAGCCCGTCACCACCAAATACGAGGATGCGGAAAGGTCAGGGAATGACCACCGCATATCCCGGAGCAATATGGCCTTAGTTGCTAATGCTCCTAGAAAAACCAAAAAAACAAACAAAAACAAACTTAGTACTTGTTACACAATATACTCAACATTGCACTGACTTCCCATTTTGATGGGGTCAATGGTGTATCCAGATATCATTGTAGGGGGGGAATGGCGACCAGGTTTTTGAGTTTTATTTTGGAACGCCTCCGCCTTTGTGGTTAAGGGGCATGTGCCTCCTCTGCCCACTCCTGAGTATGCCCCTGGACTGGGTACACTGCCTTAGATTTAATATGCTTCTTAACAGGGCTGTGCAAAGGTACTTGGGACCCAATGCAAAAGGGCTTAAGGTGCCTCATTTATTTATGTTGAGACCTTGATGGCTCCCTCCATTGGGCCCCCTAGATTTGAGGGCCTTGGCATGATGCACCCAATGCACACCCCAATTTGCACGGCCCTGCTTCTTAACTAAGAGCTTATCCAACCTCTCCTCATGTCCTCTTTTTTCCTTTCTGTACATATTGTATGCTCCATATTCAAATTCTGCATCCTTTTTGTCTGAGTAATATCATCTCCAATATCCCAAATGTTTGCATTTGATGACTTAATCAGTACTTCAAATTTATCCAATTGTTTACTGTGCTCCTAGCATTAGTGTATGTGCAAGTATACATGCACTTGTTCTTACTCTTAGTTACCCTAACACAGCTCATGTATTTGCTTGTTTCATGATGAACCATAGCAGGGCTTGAATTCCCTGACATCTTACTTTCCAAGCTACTAGTTAATCTATTAGTATGTGTATCCCACCAACTAGTAATTTTCCTACCCACATAACACTGCCATGATAGCATTAGCAAATGTCTTTGCACCCTTTCTGTTTAAGTATATTAATGATTCCTGTGAAAACAAGTTCTTGTCTTATCAAGCACAGATCATGTGGGAAATTTTTTATTATTTTTTTTTCTGTTTATACTCTGGCACGACAACCAAGTCAGTAGAGTTTACAATAAATCGTCAATACAAATATTTATCGTATTTAGTAGTCACAGGCTTGAATCCCGGTCCACTCAAGGAACGCGTACTATTCACTCTCGCTCCTGGCTACGTCAGGCCTTCTACCCCATGGGCCTTGCACAATCCCTCCAGGGCCAGATTACAGAACTGCAATGGTGATAATATATGAAAAAAAATTGTATATTATGTAAATTACATAATAAGCTTAGACTGTAAATTACATATTAAATGAATAAGATATCAGCAAAAGAAAAAAGTAGCAAAGAATGTCCTGAACTGGCATACCCTCAGAAGATTAGAGGCATGATAATGCAGTCCTGTTATTATTATGTGAAGGAAGACTGTTCTTTGTGTTTGTAATTGGGAGGGGGCTGTTGGGTTTTATTACCAGACCTAGAAAAATCTTGGGTTATGTGCCAAGTGACATTACCCAATTATCCTTCAACTTTCTTATAGCAGGTGTTGACTCTCTTTGCCTTGCTGAAGTTGTGAATAAATTATTTTGCTGAAATTATTTATTCTCCAGTGTTTGAGGGACATTTTTTAAATAGGTGTTGAATGTATAATTTTTTTTTATTCCATTTAGAGAGAAAGATATAGATGAAGTACTACAGACACACTCAGTTTTTACTAATGTTTCAAAAGGACAAGTTGCTAAAAAAGAAGATTTGATTAAATGTTTCAATACTGAAAACCAGACTGAAATTTGTTTAGAGGTATGTACTAAAAGAGGATTTTTATACATCCTTGCTTTTTTAATAATCTTTATTATAAAGTTTTCACAAGCTTCTCTTAATTGAATATGTTCAGTACCTTTTTTTTTTTTTTTTTTAAGCTTTGACACAAAATGATGTTATTAATTTGTGTACATTATACCTCTAATTTTTTTGGTAAATCAATATTTTTCATTAAAAATCTAACTTTGTAGGTAATCAGTTTTCAGTTTATTAGATGGTGATTCGAACTTGTGGGTTAGGATTCAGTAGCAGAATATTTTTGGATCTGCTTTCTATAGCAACATAGTGCTACAAGAGAAAGCACTGTTCTTGATCTGGTTATAAACAGTGATTAAATGTTCAAATTCAAAGGGATTCAGTTAAGAAGGTTCAAGTAAAGGAAGTATTTGGTGGCAGTGATTATAGAGTATGCAGGATTTATTCGTAGAAGTAACTGCTGTGAAGGTCAAATGAAAGGAATTTTGTTTATGCTAATTATGCAAAGGTGATTATAATGGGCTCACTTTTTTTTATTGTTTTCATTGGGACCAGATGATGAAAAAAAACAGTTAAAAAAAAGAAAATGCTAAATGGAAAGTTAGAGAGGTAATCATAGTGGGTTTTGTCAATGATATACAGGAATTTTGCTAGCAGGAATAAGGAGGAAATTATTCCATTGTATAAGGCACTGGTTAAGCCGCATCTTGGGTACCACATACAGATCTGGAAGCCTCATTTTAGGAATGATGTGGATCTGTTGGAACAGGTACAAAGAAGATCAATGAGATTAGTGTTTTATTATTTTTTTTTTAAATGAAAAATCCAAACATTAGCATTAGTAGAGGCATTTGATGCAAGAAAGCAAGCTTATGCAGCATCAGCCAAAAAAAAAAAAAATAAATAAAAATAAATAAATAAATGAAAAATAACCACTTCCATTTCACCCCTCTGCTCGTTCGAAATACCTGTCCAGCTGAGCCTTAAACTTATTTAGGCTATCAACTTCCACGACAAGGGATGGAAGTCTGTTCCACCAACCAATCACCCACTGGCTAAAGGCAAATTTCCTCACGTCTATCCTACATCTGTCTTTCTTCAATTTGAATTTACGTCCTCTCAGGTGATTATTCTGAGCAAGAGGAAGAATCCCATCAGCATTGAGCATGCTCAAACCATTCAAGGCTTTATACACCTATCAGATCACCTCGCAGGTGCCTAGTCTCCAGACACTGTAATTTGCAAAACTTAAGCCTTTCTTCGTAAGAGCACCCCTTTGTTCCATTCACTAATTTTGTTGCCCTTCTCTGTACTCGTTCCAGCATCTCTACATCCTTCTTGAAATGAGGCCTCCAGACCTGTATACAGTACTCTAGGTGTGGCCTGACCATTGCTTTATACAAGAGAATAATCACCTCCTTATCCCTGCTAGAAAAATTCCTATATATCATCGACAATACACCATGAGCTACTCTTGCAGCCCGTCTGCACTGCTCAGAAAACTTCATATCTGCCTGCACAACCACCCCCAGGTCCCTTTCATTCTCTACCACTGTCAGTGTAGTACCACAGAGTTGATACTACACTGTGGTACTACACTGACAGTGTAGTGTAGTACTACAGAGTTGATATGTTGCTCTAGGGTTGCTGTTTCCCATATGTAATACTTTACATTTGTCAATGTTAAACTTCATTTGACACCTCTCAGCCCATCTGCTCAACCTTTCCAGATCCCGTTGCAGTAGCATAGTGTCAGTAGTGTCCTTGACAACCCTGCCAACCTTCGTATCGTGTGCAAACTTGGACATTAAGCTTGATATACCATCATCAATATAATTTATAAATACAGAAAACAATAATGGACCCAATAATGAACCCTGAGGGACTCCACTAATAACATTAGTCCACGATGAGCAGTGTCCATTGATTACCACTGTCTTCTCCCCCTCAACCACCCCTTTATTCATAGAAGCAATTTGCCTCCAATGCCACACTGCTCCAATTTGTGCAGCAGTCTTCCATGTGCAACAGTATCAAAAACCTTTCTAAGATCCAAGTATATAAATCAAAGTTATTCCCTGCATCCAGTTCTTTTGTGACTGCTTCATAGTATCCAATCAAATTGGTCAGGCAAGACTTCCTCTTAACAAAACCATGCTGTGTCTGAGCTATAATTGAAGTCTTGTCTAGATGATCCTGCAGTGCTTCTTTAACCAGTGCCTCCATTTATTTTCCTTGAAGAGAAGTTAAACTAACAGGTCTATAATTACTTGTGTCGCCCTTTGATCCTCCTTTGTGAATTGGGGTCACATTTGCACATCTCCAGTCCATGGGTACTTCCCCTGATTCTAAGGAAGCTCTCATAATTATGGCTAAGGGTTTGCTTACTTCCTTTGCCGTCTCCTTTAATATAACTGGATAGATCCCATCCACCCCAGGTGCCTTTCTTGTATTTATCTTCAACAATTTCTCCTCCACTTTACTCTCAGTTATTACAAGATTCTCTAGCTTACTGCCAGAGGTTGAATACGCCTCTGGCATTCCCCTCGCTGAATAACTCCTCATGTGTGAATGTCAATGCAAAATATTCATTTAGTTTATTAGCTACCTGAGCAGGATCATCAACAGTTGACCCATCGAAATCAAGTGGACCAATCTGATTCATCCCCTTCCTTCTAGAGTTTACATAAGTAAAGAACTCTTTGCTGTTTTTCTTTGCATCCCTTGCCAAAGATTTCTCGTAATCTGCCTTCACCTTCCTAACCTCCTTTGTAACTTGGTTACAGATCAACTTGTATCTATCATAGGCTTCTGTGTCACGTGTTAATTTGTATGTATCCCATGCATTTTTCTTCTCTGCCATATGTCTCATTAGTTCATCTGACATCCACTTAGGCCTGAACCTTGAACAATATTTCTTAATTGGTATGTAGAGCCTAGTAGCTTCCAAGATAAATTCTTTGAATGCTTCCCAATTTGAATTTGCTGTTAGTAACATCATCAGTTGGTCCCACTATATAGAATTTAAATACTGTCTCAGTCCGTCGTAGTCGCCTTTACGAAAGCAATAACCCTTCCCTTTACCCCTAATGGTAGTTACCTCTTTGAGTAAATCCCACTTCAGCACACTGTGATCACTGCCACCTAGTGGTTCATTTACCTGCAGATTCTTAATGCATGAAGAATCACTACTGATAATCAAATCAAGAGTATTACTCCCTCTAGTTGCCTCCCGAACATGCTGATGTAGAAAACAATCATCCAATAAATCCACAAAAGCCTTGCTAGTGTGTGAGTGACCAGCCCCCAAATTCCAGTCAATATCTGGAAATTAAAATCCCCCATTATAAGACTCGCTGATTTACTGGCGCACTATTTCCCTGTACTGTTTCTTATTATACTCATCAGAGTCATTAGGCCTATAGCACACTCCTACTCTCAATTTTGATCTCCCAATGCTTATGTCACACCAAACTGACTCGACACTGCACTGTCCAGCAATGTTGACTGGCTTCACTTCCTTGGATTTTATGTATTTCTTAACTAATAGCATAACCCCTCCTCCCTTCCTATCCTGTCTATCCTTTCTGTAGACATTGTACTCCCCAAATTCCAATTCTGCATTCCTTATATCTGTGTGACACCACGTCTCTGAAATCCCCACAATATCTGCCTTTGATGTTTTGAGCAATACCTCAAATTCATCAAATTTATTTACTAAACTCCTAGCATTGGTGTACACGCAAGTATACATGCACTTGTTCTTTTTCTTAGCTATCCTAACACGACCCAAGTGTTTATTTGTACCCCAATGATTCCCAGCAGTCTCTGAAATATCCTGCATCTTATTTTCCAGGCTGCGGCTCATTCCAATAGAAGCAGTGCAAGAATCACTTTAACCTCTGCCAGTGGCTACTGTTAATCTATTAGTCCTTGTATCCCCCCAATCTAGCAGTTTTCTAACCCATCTAACACTGCCTCGATAGCATCAGCAAACATTCTTGCACCCTTTCTGTTTAAGTATATCCCATCCCTGTAGAAGCAGTCTCTCCTGTTAACATGAAAGGGATTAGAACCTATAGTACTTAGTAAAATAAATAAATAAATTTTGACAATTAAATGATTTGTAGAATTTCTTAAAATACCGATTTAGATTGACTCAAATTAATAGCGTAGCTTAATTTTATGGTACTCACCTTTTGTATAATCTGCTGTTGATACTTAGGATAGGATGGATACAAATTTGAGTTTAAATTGGATTAGTGTGGATAATTTAGTTTTAAAAACAGAATTAAAATATGCCCAAGGAAATAGAAGTGCACATCTTCGTCCTTGGTTGTCATAGAATTTAAGATAATAAATGATTGAAACTATATCTGTAAACTGAGGAGGCCAATAGCCATAATGAATTGGCTTTCGTTGTTAACGTCTTCAGTTGGTGGTAGTAAGAAGAAAGTGAAAATGCGCGTATTTAAAGGACTCTATGTTCCCGTGATGCTCTTTGATACATGGGAATCTCAGGTGCGTGAGATTCCAAACTGGAGAGAGGTTATAGGATAATTTGGCATTTATTACGTTAAAATTAGAATGATGGCGAAACCATTCTATAATGAGGGCTTTGTACTGAAAAATTAAGACTAGATTTCAATTTAATAATGGGGATGGCCGAATCAACTAAAGGGATGTGGTTGTGGGATTGTACATGTAATGTGAGTTCTGTGTTTGATTGATAAATGAAAATAAATAGATAAATAAATTTTCTGTTTTTACTCTGCAATGACCAAACGGTCAGAGGAGTTCACAAGATAGACAGAATACAAGAAACAGCACAGTATTTAGCAGTCACGGGCTTGAACCCCGGTCACTCAAGGCACGTGTACTTATGCACCCACATGCTTGACCACTCGGCTATGGTGGCTGTACTGTGCGTGGATTAAATGTTGAGAAGATGAAAAAAAGATACTTGTTGACATTAAACTTGAATTCCTATAGCTTGTAATTTTCAGGAAATATTAGTGAAGGGAGGTTGTTTCGGGAAAATAGCAGTTGAAGGGATAAATGATGATGAAGAAGAAAGGTTAGTGTTCTGAGTTAAATTGGACAGTAAAAGAATGGCGACTGATGTGGCAGGTGATCGGACTGGTTTGGAAGGGGGACGGATTATAGAAGCCACTTCAGAAGAACAGTGTGCAGAAGTATTTATAGAAAAGGCAAGCAGCAGAACCAGAACATTTGTGAGACAGAGAGTGGAGAGATATTTGCAAGAGATAGGTCATTAATTAGCTTAACTGCCCTGTTTTGAATGGAAGCGAGAAGTCGAGAGGTTATGGGGAAACACCCTGACTTTGTACAGAGTGAGTAGCTTTTAAGAAGAAAAATAACACTGAGGGCAAAAGAGAATACCCAGTTTGTTAGATGCAGAGGAAGCAGTATTTGTGATGTGCTTATGCCAAGAGAGAGATTAGAAGTCAGGGTAATCCCTAATACAGATATTTGATCTTGTCTAGAAATGTGAGTGACATCGAAGATAAGCACAGGATTAGAAGAATCCTTTTGTGAGATATATGACAGGACTGAATTTCAGAAGGATTGAAATTAATTAATTTCTTTGCCCCACAACTGGAGAATTACCTGGAGATTCAGCATTACAGGAATTGGTAGTGGATATTCGAAAAGTTGAAGCTGTTTGTGCAGGCAAGGTTTCTCAAGAATGTGGAATGCGGTGTGCTATTATTGGCAAAACTGTGGATAAGATTTCCAGTCAATAGAAGAAAGTCATTAATTTATAAGAGTAAAAGAGTGGGGAAAAAGAAAAGAATGTAACCTTGGGAAACACAGCATTAGTTGGCAAGTTAGAAAACAGTGTACCATGTACCATCGCTGCAGTGATCAGTCAGAGAGAAAACTTGATACTGAGTTACAGAAAACAGTTGACGGTTCATAGGATAGAAGCTTGTTTAGAAGACTGGTAATATACTTTATGCTAAACACATCTTACCAGATGTGTTTGGCATAAAGTATATTACCAGTGTATCAACACTGAGTGAATAGATATTGCTGACCATTGATCAGATGGAAGTTTTCAAGATAGTTTAGGAGTTGGAGGTTAATGTATTCCTACAACTTATTTAAAGAGTAGAGGTGAGTGCAATGGGATGATAACTGGATGGGAGGGATTTGTCACACTTTTTAGGAACTGGTGGGATGAGCAAATTTCCAAGCAGAAGAAAAAACAGTGGATTAAGAAAGTATAAAAGTGTGACATAGAACAGGACTGAGCACAGGTTTTGAGTTTAAGTGGAGAAATACCATCAGGACACCATGAGCTTTCTTGACATGAAGATTGTTTCACAATTCTTCTGCCATCCTTTTGTTGGAAGATCACAGAAGGTGCCGAGTGCATTGTACTGGGTATGGTAGAATGTTTTACCAGAGGTGGGAGTATAATTGTGTGAACGTTGTGGCCAATAATGTTGGCAAAGGATCAGAATGTTCAACTACCGTTTGGACAAGAAGCAAGTTTTCTACTGTTAGACCGGTCAGAAACTAGTATGGATTGCTTTACAATTGTTGCAAGCTTTGGTGTGGGCAAAAAATGAACCTACAGATTTGGATACAAGCCAATTGCGATATGCAACATTCTTAAACTTGAATGGCCTTAGCACACATATTGGAAAACAAAGGGTTAGATAAAGGACAAGATTGTAAGTTGGAGTGTGGAATAAAGGATGAAATCCTTTATTCCACATCAGCATTCTTGACATGCCAAAAAACGAGGCGAGAATGGCCACAAGAGAAAGGCTCCATTGGAGAAGAGACCATCACCAAGTTGTGATCTGCACTACTTAAAGGACCATTTGCCTTGATTGTGTACTCGGAAGAGTTATTTGTGAGAAAAAAGTCAAGACTGTTGACTAGGATTGTCTGGTATTCTGTTAGGTAGATGTTAACAGTCTGTGCAAAATCATTAATAATTGCAAAGGCTTCAGTATCTCAAGCAGCTAGGTCCATGTGACCAGAAAATTGAAGCTAACTAGAGTTGTGAAGTTAAATTGCTGAGGAAAATTACCTCACTGTTAACAAAGTTGGACTGGAGAAAGTTGAGCTTCAAAGAGAACTCAAACAGTTCCATGTGATTTGTGGAATTGGGAGATTGATAGTGGCAACAGATGAAACAACAGAATGGGATAAAGAGATTTTAAATCAGAGAAGATGAAAAAGAGAAGATTCAAAATTATTAAGTCACTAACAGGGAATATCGGCATGCATGCATATCACCTTTGAATTGAAAGGAATAATACAGCAAATAATTGGAACAAATGAGATGAGCAGTGGTTGAATCAAGTGACAATTGAGATTCTGTGAGAAAAAGAAGTGAGGCTTTGTAGAGTGTAATTGGAAATGGACATCATTGAAATTGGAACCGAGACCATGTATGTTCATGAAACGAATTAGGAAGTGATTGAGGAGGTTTATATATTTTTGCAGATAAATTTGTTTTATTACTTTGTCTATTCATGATGTATTGAGCAGTAAAGATAAGGTGCAGGGGGGAGGACGTGTTGTATGAAGTAATGAAATTTTTGGATATGGCAGCATACACACAGCAAGAATATACCCATTTGCTTGACACAACCTGACCTTGCCACTGCATACTATTCTCAGACTCATGAATAGTGTACGTGTTGGAACCAAGTCAAATTTCATTTAATAGGAACTACTTTGAAAAGGACCATCAAAATATGGATGATTAATAAAGGTATGTTGCAAAAAATTGATTGTTCTTTATTGAACAGCCCTTATACTAACTTACATTAAAGGAAGCAGCAAAAGAGGTGACCAAACCTTTAGTTGTAATAATGAGCATTCTTGAATTCAGAGGAAGTCCCCATAGATAACATGTGCAAATGTCCCGCCTATTCCTAGTAGTAATAATATTTGCCATATAATAATCGTGGTAACAGTATTCCCCATATAGTGTGAGGAAGCACAGGCTTTTGCTTCTTTACACTATATGGGAAAATATAAATGATATGCTTCCATCCTCACACGGCTTAACTATTCAGTTGACCTATGAATTTATTCAAGCTGTCAGCCTCAACTACCTGTGAGGGTAAAAAAAAAAAGTAAAGTGCAGCCATTATCAACCCACTGCAGGATGGAAGCCTCCTCAACAATTCATGGTGAGGGAAATGGACCATAATCTGCCACGCTGGTCCAGTGCGGGTTGGCAGATCGACCGTATTCAGCAGTCAGGGGCTTGAACCCCGGTCTACTCAAAGAGCGTGTGCTACTGCACTCCCGCTCCTGCCCACTCGGCTACGGAGGCCACTTGTTCCAACCATAAACGACTTGCTGGCTAAAAGAGAACTTCCTATAATTGATCTAAACCTCAATTCCTGTAATTTATGGCCCCTAGTTCTGGAATTCTTTATAACATTGAGAATTCCACCTTCATTCATTTTACTAATTCCTCTCAGAGCTTTTATGAACCTCAAATTGAGGGGGAGGGATGGCTGCAGAATAGATGTGCCGAAATCTGGAACAAACTACTATCTATCATTTTGTCAGTTGATAGCTTTCTAATTTATAATGGCATAAGATTAATGTTAATTGTGCTTGGGCAAACTGTTTGATTCTATGAAAGTGCTAAGGCTGTTCAAGAGAAGAACATTGCATGTCATAATTGGCTTGTTTCCAGTTGTTCAGTTTCGTTTTCTGCCCACACCAAAGCTCGCAACAATTGCAAAGCAGTTATTAATCAGTCCAAACTAGATTTTGAACAGGCTAAGAGTAGAAAACTTGCTTCTTGCCCTAATGGTAGCCGAGCATTCTGGTCTCTTGCCAAAGCTATTGGCCGCAACTTTTGCCCATCTCTGCTCCCACCTCTGTCAAAGCCAGATGGTTCTGTTTTCACTTCATCCAAGGATAAAGTTGACCTGCTAGCATCCCATTTTTCTTTCAACTCTTGTATTAATGATCTTCGCAAAACACCTCCCACCATTCCCAACATGCTCCATTCAATGCCTCCTCTGGTCTTCTGTCAAAAGGATGTCAGAAGAATTTTGACGAATCTTGATGCTGAGAAAGCTCTGTCCTGATGGTATTTCTCCACTTTTTCTCCAAACCTGTGCTCCTGAACTTCTGGAGAAGTGAAAAAAGACGGCAAAGTACCCTGTTCTTTGCCGCCTTTTTTCACTTTCTTATTCCAAAGATGTTTTTCCTTCTGCTTGGAAATTTGCTCGTATTCAGCCAGTTTCTAAAAAGGGTGACAAATACCTCCCATCCAATTATCGTCCCATTGCAATTACTTCTACTCTTTCTAAAGTAATGGAGAAATCAATTAACCGTCAACTCTTAAACTACCTAGAAACTTTCCGTCTGATCAACGATCACCAGTATGGGTTCCATCAGTGTCGATCCACTGGTGATATTCTGGCTTATGTTTACCCATTTGTGGACAAATTCAACAGGAAAAGTTCGGTGAAACACAAGCAGTTGCTTTTGACATCTCAAAGGCTTTCGATCTTGTTTGGCATAAAGGTCTTCTAAACAAACTTCCATCTTATGGTGTGCCCATTGTTTTTTGTAATTGATTATCCAGTTTTCTGTCTGATTGCTCACTGAGAGCCATCTACCATCACTGAAGGTAATGGTAGATGGCTCTGTGTCTTCTAACTTTTCCACTAATGCTGGTGTCCCCCAAGGTTCAGTTTCTAATTTATAATGGCAAAAAATTAATGTTAATTGTGCTTGGGAAAACTGGTTGATTCTATGAAACAGTGCTAAGGCTGTTTCATAGAATTCTTTACCCCCACTCTTTTTCTCTTATATATTAATGACCTTCTTCCATTGACTGGAAATTCTATCCATAGTTTTGCCGATGGTGGCACATTGCATTCCACTTTCCATTTTAAGAAACCTTGCCCTGCTCAATCAGCTTCAACTTCTCAAATATCTGCTACCAATTCCCTAAATGCCAATCTCCAGGTAATTCTCCAGTGGGGCATGGACAACTTAGTTGATTTCAATCCTTCTAAAACTCAGTCTTGTCTTATATTTCGCAAAAAGGATTCTTCTGGTCCTATGCTTATCTTTGGTGACACTCTGATTTTTAGGCAAAATGATATATCTCTTTTGGGGATTACCGTGACTTATAATCTCTCTTGGCACAAGCACATTACAAATATTGCTTGCTATGCATCTAAAAAATTTGGTTTTCTCTTTTGCTCTCGGCATTACTTTTCTTCCAAACAGCTGTTCAAATCGCAAATCTGCCCTACCATGGAATATTATTCCCACATCTGGGGCGGTGCCCCCAAAACCTCTCTCAGGCTTCTAGATTCCATTCAGAAGAGGGCAGTTAGGGTAATTAATGACTCCTCTCTAACAGACTCTCCACTCGCTGTCTCATAGACTTACTGTTTATGCTGCATGCCTTTTCTACAGATACTTCCATGGGTACTGTTCTTCTGAATTGGCTTCTATAATTCCTGCTCTCTCTTTCAAAGCAGTCTGAACACATGCTGCCTCCATCCAACATCCATTTACTGTCCAACTTCAAACTCACAGAACCAACTTTTCATCTTCCTCGTTTATTCATTCAACTGCCGTTTTCTGGGACAACCTTCCTTCATATGTATTTCCCCGAAAGCTAGTCTACAGAAGTTAGTCTAATGTCAAAAAATATCTTCTTTTGTCATCTCAACCTCCAACCCAAGCACGGTGCTTAGTACTATAGATTCTAATACGTCTCGTGTTTGGGGTTTTCATAAAAAAAAACCCAAAAATTAAAGATAGAAATGAAAATAAAACTTTCTTCCATGTTATTTATCCATGCAAAGTATGATATAAGTAGGGATTACACCTTGCGTGTTAAACACTGCATTACATTGAAATTAGAGGAATTTATTGAAATATGATTGTGCACAAAGCTTGTTGAGATAATCTTGTCACCTCTATAGCTCACATGTTTGAGGGCACAACATTTTTAAAATAAAATCCAGTAAAGTAGAATAAAGAGGATAAATGTTATATTAAGCAGAATGTAGTATGTTATTATTTTATTATTATTATTAGTCATATGGTTCAAGGAAGCTTGAGGCTTATGCTGCACCAGCCAAAAAAAAAAAAAAAATTCCTGAGGAGAGAGAGAGCGAGCATCAAGAAAGAGAAGAATGATGATATCCAGCTCAGGACCCTGGGTTTGCCAAGCCAATACTCACCAGATGTGAGCCCCTGTGGGTAACCTACAAGAGAGGACTTTAGTATAATGAGTCAGGTTAATAATTTTATTTGAATTAGCAATAAGAAAATGTTATAGTAGTTAAACTAATAATCTACTCCCTTAAAGATTCCCCAGAGAGGGATTGAATATATTGGTGCTGTTTTAACATGCTAATTGTGCATGGACAGTCTTAAGCCATTGTAAATTTTAAGGTCAGTTAACTCAGCAAGTAGAATATGAATGAATGTTTGAAGTGCCTTGATTGAAAACAAATGTTCCAATTTGAAAAAATAATTTTTGAATTTGAAGCATTCTTACCCTAGAGAAGCATTAAGTCAAAGCAGACTGTCAGTAAAAAATTTCATAATTTCTACTAGATAACCTGATATGCTTATGTTAATGTAAGTTTTTCATAACAGATTCTAGCCAAAGGAGAACTGCAGGTATCTGAGAAAGAACGTCAAGCCCAACTAGAATCAACATTTCGTGATATTGCCACTGTGGTTGCAGATAAATGTGTCAATCCAGATACTAAGAGGCCTTATCCTGTCAGCATTATTGAGAAATCAATGAGGGAGGCCCATTTTTCTATTAAGCCAAATAGAAACACTAAACAACAGGTAATTTGTTAAGTAAAATAATATTTTGAAAATCCAAATGTTACTGATACTGGAATGAATTTTACCTTTTCGAATTTCCCATAGATCAATAGCTGTAGGCTATTTAAATTTTATTTTTTTTTTTTTTAGGAGCATTTTACATATGTGTAAAGTGCCTACGTGCCTTTACCATGTTTATTTGTTTGTCAGTCCATCCGCATGTAATAACTCTACTTCCAGTGAATGGATTTTCATCAGATTTTATATTTGGTTTCTTTTGTATTTCACATAAATTGGACCGGAAGAAATCTGGAAATTATTTATTTTATTATTTTTATTTTTCATATGGGCTATCTATACTGTATATTGTAGCTGAAGCACTGGATATTACATTTGTTGCTGTGTTTTGCATTTCATGTGCACCTGAAATTAGGTTGTGAGGTATTCGTTGAATAAAGAACAATTACTTTTATATATTATTAATATTAGCTAATAATAATAACTAATTATCTTGTTACAAATTAATTACTAATTAATTGGTAACAAGATAGTTGTTTACACTATAATTAGTTTATTTTTCACTTCTGACAAGTACAAGTTAGTGCAAATGCATCATATTAGTATGCAGCTAAACTCTGAATTAGCACAAATATGTAAAGGTGGCATCATATAAGTTATTTCATATTGTAAATACCTTCACAATGAGTTGCCATGATATTGCACTATTTTGAATAAGTAACGCTTCACCAAGGGAGAAGATTGTTATTCTCAGCGGGATACCACCACCCAGACGGCACCGTTTCAGGGCTGTTTGGCCCTTCTTCGGTGGGTGGGTAGGTACCCTAGTGATGCAGTGATGACAAAACAGTTATGAAGTATAACTCCATAATATGAGAGATGCCTGATGGTGTATAATATAAATTAAGACTGAAAAGTGTTAAGGGCTTTAGCCTCTCTAAATGATGCCGCCTTTGCATATTTGTGTTAATTCAGAGTTTAGCTGCGTATTAATATGATTCATTTGCACTAACTTGTACGTTGTCTAATTCTCTCGCAGCCTGAGGCTAAAGCCCTTAACACATTTCAGTCTTAATTTATATTATACACCATCAGGCATCTCTTATATTGTGGAGTTGTACTTCATAACTGTTTTGTCATCATTGCATCACTAGGGTACCTATAAACAAGGGCCAAATAACCCTGAAACGGTGCCGTCTGGGTGGTGGTATCCCGCTGAGAATAAGTAACAAGTCTTCTCCCTTGGTGAAGCGTTACTTATTCGAAGTAGTGCAATATCATGGCAACTCATTGTGAAGGTATTCACAATATGAGATATAACTTAAATGATGCCGCCTTTGCATATTTGTGCTAATTCAGAGTTTAACTGCATACTAATATGATGCATTTGCACTAACTTGTACGTTGTCTAATTCTCTTGTAGCCTGAGGCTAAAGCCCTTAACACATTTCAGTTTTCACTTCTGTTTATCTTAGGTAACTAAGATTAATTTAAAAAAATTCAATTAATGTAAAAAATCTAACCAACCTGATATGTAGCATGCTTACATACATTAACTAACTTGTTAGAATTTCTTCTGAATGGTAAGCTTAATACATAATGGCCAATTTTTATTATATTTTAATATTTAAAAAATATTATTTAAGTGATGGTTAATTTCTAGTAAAGGAGTAGTATATTAACACAACAATGTATGTATATTTGACCTACTTTATAATATACATTCTTCTACCACAGTCATGTGGCATATGTAGTTGCAAATAAACCATGTATCTGTGTAGTTATAGTCTTCTTCTTTGTCTTTTAAAAGGAAATAGAAATTTTAACAATTAAATTGAAGATTGAGGTTTCAAACAGACTTTCCAAGGGAGAAAACAGGTCTTCGTTAGCAAAATTTGAGGTGGGGAAAGGCTTAAGTTCTGCAAGTTGCAGTATCTGGAGACTAGGCACCTTGAGGTTTAAGGCCTTGAATGGTTTGAGCAGGCTCAATGCTGACAGGATACTTCCGCTTGCTCAGATTAAGAACCTGAGGGGGCATAGATTCAAATTGAGGAAAGACAGTTGTAGAATAGATGTGTGGAAGTTTGCCTTTAGCCAGCGGGTAGGTGATTGCTGGAACAGAGTTCTCCCGGACACTCAGAAAAATCTGAGTTTCCGGGAGAAAGACTGACTAACTCAGCCACATTGTGAAAAGTTCCCTGATAAAAATTCCTCTTGTCATTGATGGGACACAAACTCAGGTCTTTTACATCTGCGGTGGGGAGGATGGTGATTCTACTAACTGTGCTACTCACGAGGGCTAGGTATAATCAACAAACTAAATGCCGTTCAACTGTACTCTTGCTGAAACGAGTGAGCAATCTGGCAGCAAAGAAACAAAGTTCGAAAGTGGTGCAGCAAAAAATAAGAAATTATTTTTTGCTGCACCACTAATAAGAAATTATTTTACAACGCTAAAAAGAACCTCTTCTCTACTGACAGAGGAATGAGCTGTCCTGGAGCTTGTGTTCACCACTCTTAAAACGTAATATCTAATTACTCTTAAGTATTTCATAATTAAGCGAAAATTAACCTGGGATTATTGCTATCGAAATGAAAGGCATTTACCAATCCACTTGAATCATCACATTTCAGGCCTTGTGAATATTTACTCTTGTAAAAGAGGTCCCTTTCTTATTGCCAATTACTCCTGTTCACCTTTGTATAGGCAAACTTAGAGTAGCCATCAGACTTTAAACTCGTTTTACCTTGAATATTTCATTTATGTTATATTTTAATAATTAAGATCGTTTTAGTCAGAATTGAAGTCTTAGTCAGTAAAATAAGAAACCCGACAGTCCAGCCTCTTTTATGAATCATGTTAGTCGCTTAGTATACGCAAACGTATTTTTCATAATTTAAGATTTATGATCGTTAATGTTCATAAAAACATGTCTGAATAATTTCACAAAATTGCTTAATGAGATTGCTCTGGAATTTTAATCTGCATACTAAGAAACGTGCAGTGGAAAAATATGCAAGTTCCATTTGTTTTGTTACCTATGAATATACACTGATGAGCCAAACATTATTACCGCCTACCTAATATGATGTTGGTCCTCCACGTGCAGCCAAACCAGCTTGTACCCGGCGAGGCATGGATGCTACAAGATTTCTATATGTGTTTTGTGGTATTTGGTACCAACACGAACCAGCAGATCCTTTAATTCCTGTGAGGTCCGTGGTTGAGACATGGCAGATCAGAGTTGCTGTTCCAACACAAACCAGAGATGCTCAATGGGATTGATGTTTGCGGAATTTAGAGGCCAGGGCAATACCTGGAAGTCTTCCTCATGTTGCACGAACCAGTCTCGAACCATCCGGGTGGTGCGGCATGGCGCATTATCCTGCTGAAAGACGGCACCACCAGAGGGGAAGACTGTTGCCATGAAAGGGTGTACCTGGTCAGCAGTGATGTTTAGGTAGGTGGTAGATATCAGAGTGCATGGCACATGGATGGCTGAACCCAGGATATCTCAGCAGAACATTGCCCAAAGCATGACACCTGGGATGAAAACAAGCCGGTAGCGGCTTGTTTTCGTCCCAGGGTGCATCCAGGTGCCATCACTTCCCCAGGTAAACGACCCACACGTATCTGGCCATCCACAGTGCAACAGTAAACGTGATTCATCGGACCAGACGACCTTCCAGTTTCAATGCTTGTGTACCCATTGTAGGTGCTGTTGCCGGTGTACTGTGGTTAGCCTGGGCACTCTGAGCAGCCTGCTGCTGCTATGCAGCCCCATTTTCAGCAGGGTTCGATGTACTGTGTGTTGTGACACATTACTCCCGTCACCAGCATTCCAGTTACAAGAAAGTTGCACCACAGTTTCCCTTTTGTTGCCACGTACTATCCGGGAGAGCCTTCGCTCACCTCGAGCATCGATGAGCCGTGGTCGCCAACACCTTGCTGATGGTGCGTGGGTTTTCCCCTCTGACCACTTTCTGTAGGTACTAACCATGGCTGACCGTGAGCACCCTACCAACAGTGCTGTTTCGGTTATGCTCTGACCCAGTCATCTGGCCATTACCATTTGGCCTTTGTCAAACTTGCTTAAGTCTGCTGCCTTTCCCATCTGAAGAACAAGAGTAACACTCATTAAATAAGCTCAGTATCAGGTGTTTTTTTATACCATGTCCTGACCCATGCACGGGCTGTAGTTTCACCTGCAGTTGCTTCGATTTGCATAAAAACTTGCTGGTCATAATGTTTTGGCTCATCAGTGTATATATGTAAGTACAACTTAGTGTTTTTATTTCTAAACTTATTAAACCTTTTTTGTGGTCTCCAGAATAGTATTTTTGATAAGTTCAAAAATCTGAACAAATCAGAAGTTTGCACTCTTTCCCCCCGTTCCAAATTGTTCAGATTATTAATGCCGTACTGTATTAATATGACAAATGATGCAAGAAAGCAAGCTTATTATAGAGCATCAGCAAAAAAAAAAAAAAAAAAAAATGATGCTACCACTTCAAGTTCAGTTGGGAGATTAGCACCTATGTAAAAGACTTCTTTCTTTCCGGAGGCAAATATGATTATTTACTGTAATTTATAGATGAATTTTTAACTTTCTAGGCTCAAAACCTAGAAACTTTTCAGAACTTTACTTTGTGTGGTAATTGTTTTAAATTTAATGAAAATGTAATCTCTTAATAAATGTTATTAACATGAACAAAATTTCTCTGCAATCATAATTGAAATTATGAAGTATAATTTTTATCATTTATCACATTTCCCATAACTAAATAGTTTTTTTCCCCCTTTTTTATGTGAATGTCAAGGCTTTGGAAGTGATTAAAAAATTGCAACAAGTGATGAAGATTGAAAGATCACAGATGAAACTCCGTGTATTCATTCCAGGTGGTAAGAAATTTCTGAGTAGACTTAAAGAACTGGCTTCATCAGTAGAATCTGAAAGTTTAGAGGATGGTAATCTACATATGGTAAGAAATTAAAATCTATTAACACTACACATTTATTGATTTTTCTTTATTGATAATGAAAAGTATAACTATTCTAAAAGTGTTACTTTTAGAATGTTTTCACATAAAAGTAACATTACTGCATCAGAGTTATGTAGCACAAGACTGATTCTGAGATAATGTCACTATTTTTTAGGTGCCTTCACATACATATGCACCTGTTTTCATGAAATTTTATATGCGGTCTTTTAAAAATATTTATTAAGCCATTCCAAATTTCATTTAATTTGGACAATAGATATTGACAATTATTATTTCTTTTTTCCAACTTTTCTATGTAAAAAAGAAATTCATCAATCTATTCCAGGCAAAGGAAGATTATGAGAAATCCTTGGCAAAGAATGCAAAGAAAACAGAAAAGAGTTCTTTACCTATGTAAACTATAGAAAGAAAGGGATGAATCAGATTGGTCCACTGGATATTTATGATTTCAACACTTGAGGATCCTGCTCAGGTGGCTAACAAACTAAATGAGTATTTTGCGTCTACATTCACACATAAGGAGTTATTCAGGAAGGGGAATGCCAGAGGTGAAGTAAACTCTGGCAGTGAACTAGATGATTTTGTAATAACTGAGAGGAAAGTGGAGGAGAAATCGTTGAGGATAAACAAAAAAGGCACCTGGGGTGGATGGGATCTATCCAGTTATATTAAAGGAGGCAGCAAAGGAAGTAAGCAAACCCTTAGCCATAATTATGAGAGCTTTTTTGGACTCAGGGGAGGTACCCATAGACTGGAGATGAGCAAATGTGACCCCAATTCACAAAGAAGGATCAAAGGCTGAAACAAGTAATTATAGACCTGTGAGTTTAACTTCTGTTCCAGGAAAATTAATGGAGGCACTGGTTAAAGAAGCACTGCAGGATCATCTAGACAAGACTTCAGTTATAGCTCGGACACAGCATGGTTTTGTTAAGGGAAAGTCTTGCCTGACAAATTTGATTGGATACTATGATACAGTCACAAAAGAACTGGATGTAGGGAGTAACTTTGATATTATATATTTGGATCTTAGAAAGGCTTTTGATATTGTTGCACATGGAAGACTGCTGCACAAATTGGAGCAGTGTGACATTGGAGGCAAATTGCTGCTATGGATAAAGGGATGGTTGAGGGGGAGAAGACAGGAAGACAGAGTGGTAATCAATGGACACTGCTCATCGTGGACTAATGTTATTAGTGGAGTCCCTCAGGGTTCAGTGTTGGGTCCATTATTGTTTTCGGTATTTATAAATGATATTGATGATGGTATATCAAGCTTGTAGTCCAAGTATGCCTCTACTGTCCAAGTTTGCAGACAATACAAAGGTTGGCATGGTTGTTAAGGACACTACTGATGCTATGCTGCTGCAACACGGTCTGGAAAAGTTGAGCAGATGGGCTGAGAGGTGGCAAATGAAGTTTAACATTGACAAATGTAAAGTACTACATATGGGAAACAGTAACCCCAGAGCAACGTATCAACTCTGTTGTACTACACTGACAGTGGTAGAGAATGAAAAGGACCTGGGGGTAATTGTGCGGGCAGATATGAAGTTCTCTGAGCAGTGCAGACGGGCTGCAAGAGTAGCTCATGGAGTATTGTCAATGATATACAGGAATTTTTCCAGCAGGGATAAGGAGGTGATTATTCCCTTGTATAAGGCAATGGTCAGGCCACACCTTGAGTACTGTATACAGGTCTGGAGGCCTCATTTCAAGAAGGATGTAGAGCTGCTGGAACGAGTACAGAGAAGGGCAACAAGATTAGTGAATGGAACAAAGGGTTGCTGTTACGAAGAAAGGCTTAAGTTTTGCAAATTACAGTGTCTGGAGACTAGGCACCGGCGAGGTGATCTGATAGAGGTGTATAAAGCCTTGAATGGTTTTGAGCATGCTCAATGCCTATGGGATTCTCCCTCTTGCTCAGAATCACATGAGAGGGCATAAATTCAAATTGAAGAAAGACAGATGTATGATAGATGTGGGAAGTTTGCCTCTAGCCAGCAGGTAGTTGGTTGGTGGAACAGACTTCCATCCCTTGTTATGGAAGTTGGTAGCCTAAATAAATTTAAGGCTCAGCTGGACAGTTATTTCAAACGAATGGAGGGGTGAAATGGGATTTTTTTTTTTTTTTTTGGCTGATGCTGCATAAGCTTGCTTTCTTGCATCAATGCCTCTACTATTAGCATGATGCCTCTACTATTAGAGGCATCAATGCCTATGCTAATGCTAAATGTAGTTTTAATGCAGTATTGTTTAGATATTCTCTACGCACTTTATGTATTGCAAGACTTGTGAATGTGTATCACTTGTGAAGAGATATGTATATGAGAGAAAGAGAAGAAACTTAAAAAAAAAAAGTGTTTTGGAGGAGAGTAATAAATATACAATTGTACTTAAAGTGAATGGTTAAATTTATAGATGTAGAACTATAGAGTTTTGATTCATGTTTAGAGCTGTACACTCTCATTTACTAGTCATACTGAAAAGTCTTGTACTAAATAGAACTTGTCCACATGTTTAAAATTTTGGTAAATTATGCAGTTTTTTATGATCCTATAGTGGTATAGATCAAGATAGTGAACTTGATCTTATTTTTGCATCATTTATATAATTGTTATAATATTTGAATACTGTGGTGTAGTTATTTTTTAACTTATGTAATAATAATTAGGTTAGTTCTCATTATCCATTGTTTCTCTCTATTGTTGTAAGAGGTCATACCATAAATAATGTAGTTTTTTTGCATTGCCAGACTTATCTTATCATGTTACATGGAATATTTCTGTGCCAGTTTGTGTGGACATTAGTCATCAGTCTATAATGGTAATAGCATTCACCATTCAATGCAAGGAGCCGACCGGGCTAACCGGGTGGGTAAAGTGCCTGCCTGGCAACCTAAAGGTTGCGGGTTCGATTCCCGTCTCGGGCTTGGATCAAAGTACTGCAAAAACCTTGGGAGGTGCATTTTGGCCACAGAAGCCTATGCGCCAACAACTACAAAAAAAAAAAAAAAAAAATGCAAAGAAATCTTTCACTATATGGTGAATACTTGACTTTTGCTGAACTAGCAAAAAAAAAAAAAAAACACCACCAAGTAGATAAGAAAATACAAATTATATGCTTTCCTCCCCACACAAGTAACTATCCAGTTCAGTTGACTTTTGAATTTATTCAACCGTCAGCCTCAACTACGTGGGAGGCCAACTTGTTCTGCAATCGATTACTTGCTGGCTAAAAGAAAACTTCCTACAATATAATCTAAATCTTATTAATTTGAATTTATTGCTCCTAGTTGTGGAATTCTTTATAATAGTGAAAATTCCACTTTTTAATTTTACCAAACCCTCTCAGAGCCTTATAAACCTCAATCAGGTCATCTCTGTGGTGCCAGGTTGCCAAGCTCTGTAGCTAATCAGTCTTTAGCATTAGCATTAGCATTAGTAGAGGCATTTGATGCAAGAAAGCAAGCTTATGCAGCATCAGCCAAAAAAAAAAAAAAAAAAAAACATAACATCAATAAATAAAAATAACCACTTCCACTTCACCCCTCTGTTCGTTCGAAATACCTGTCCAGCTGAGCCTTAAACTTATTTAGGCTATCAACTTCCACGACAAGGGATGGAAGTCTGTTCCACCCACCAACCACCCGCTGGCTAAAGGCAAATTTCCGCACATCTATCCTACATCTGTCTTTCCTCAATTTGAATTTATGCCCCCTCAGGTGATTTTTCTGAGCTAGAGGAAGAATCCCATCAGCATTGAGCATGCTCAAACCATTCAAGGCTTTGTACACCTCTATCAGATCACCCCGCTGGTGCCTAGTTTCCAGACACTGTAATTTGCAAAACTTAAGCCTTTCTTCGTAAGAGAACCCCTTTGTCCCATTCACCAATCTAGTTGCCCTTCTCTGTACTCTTTCCAGCAGCTCTACATCCTTCCTGAAATGAGGCCTCCAGGCCTGTATACAGTACTCTAGGTGTGGCCTGACCATTGCCTTATACAAGGGAATAATCACCTCCTTATCCCTGCTAGAAAAATTCCTATATATCATTGACAATACACCATGAGCTACTCTTGCAGCTCGTCTGCACTGCTCAGAGAACTTCATATCTGCCTGCACCACCACCCCCAGGTCCCTTTCATTCTCTACCACTGTCAGTGTAGTACCACAGAGTTGATACGCTGCTCTGGGGTTGCTGTTTCCCATATGTAGTACTTTACATTTGTCAATGTTAAACTTCATTTGCCACCTCGAAGCCCATCTGCTCAACCTTTCCAAATCCTGTTGCAGCAGCATAGTGTCAGTAGTGTCCTTGACAACCCTGCCAACCTTCGTATCGTCTGCAAACTTGGACATTAAGCCTGATATACCATCATCAATATCATTTATAAATACAGAAAACAATAAAGGCCCCAATACTGAACCCTGAGGGACTCCACTAATAACATTAGTCCACGATGAGCAGTGTCCATTGATTACCACTCTCTGTCTTCTCCCCCTCAACCACCCCTTTATCCATAGCAGCAACTTGCCTCCAATGCCACACTGCTCCAATTTGTGCAGCAGTCTTCCATGTGCAACAGTATCAAAAGCCTTTCTAAGATCCAAGTATATAATATCAAAGTTATTCCCTGCATCCAGTTCTTTTGTGACTGCATCATAGTATCCAATCAAATTGGTCAGGCAAGACTTCCCCTTAACAAAACCATGCTGTGTCCTAGCTATAACTGAAGTCTTGTCTAGATGATTCTGCAGTGCTTCTTTCACCAGTGCCTCCATTAATTTTCCGGGAACAGAAGTTAAACTCACAGGTCTATAATTACTTGTGTCAGCCTTTGATCCCCCTTTGTGAATTGGGGTCACATTTGCACATCTCCAGTCAATGGGTACCTCCCCTGAGTCCAAGGAAGCTCTCATAATTATGGCTAAGGGTTTGCTTACCTCCTTTGCTGCCTCCTTTAATATAACTGGATAGATCCCATCCACCCCAGGTGCCTTTCTTGTGTTTATCTTCAACAATTTCTCCTCCACTTTGCTCTCAGTTATTACAAGATTCTCTAGCTTACTGCTAGAATTGAATACACCTCTGGCATTCCCCTCGCTGAATAACTCCTCATGTGTGAATGTCGATGCAAAATATTCATTTAGTTTGTTAGCTACCCGAGCAGGGTCATCAACAGTTGACCCATCGATCTCAAGTGGACCAATCTGATTCATCCCCTTCCTTCTAGAGTTTACATAAGTAAAGAACTCTTTGCTGTTTTTCTTCGCATCCCTTGCCAAGGATCTCTCGTAATCTGCCTTCGCCTGCCTAACCTCCTTTGTAACGTGGTTACAGATCAACTTGTATCTATCATAGGCGTCCGTGTCACGTGTTAATTTGTATGTATCCCATGCATTTTTCTTCTCTGCCATATGCCTCATTAGTTCATCTGACAACCATTTAGGCCTAAACCTTGAACAATATTTCTTAGTTGGTATGTAAAGCCTAGTAGCTTCCACGATAAGTTCTTTGAATGCTTCCCATTTTGAATTTGCTGTTGGCAATATCATCAGTTGATCCCACTGTATAGAATTTAAATACTGTCTCAGTCCATTGTAGTCGCCTTTACGAAAGCAATACCCCTTCCCTTTACCCCTAATGGTAGTTACCTCTTTGAGTAACTCCCACTTCAGCACACTGTGATCACTGCCACCAAGTGGTTCATTTATCTGCAGATTCTTAATGCATGAAGAATCACTACTGATAATCAAATCAAGAGTATTACTCCCTCTAGTTGCCTCCCGAACATGCTGATGTAGAAAACAATCATCCAATAAATCCACAAAAGCCTTGCTACTCTGTGAGTGACCAGCCCCCGAATTCCAGTCAATATCTGGGAAATTAAAATCCCCCATTATAAGACTCTCTGATTTACTGGCCCACTCTATTTCTCCGAACAGTTTCTTATTATACTCATCAGAGTCATTAGGCCTATAGCACACTCCTACTCTCAATTTTGATCTCCCAATGCTTATGTCACACCAAACTGACTCGACACTGCACTGTCCAGCGATGTCGACTGGCTTCACTTCCTTGGATTTTATGTGTTTTTTAACTAATAGCATAACCCCTCCTCCCTTCCTATCCTGTCTATCCTTTCTGTAGACATTGTACTCCCCAAATTCCAGTTCTGCATTTCTTATATCTGTGTGACACCACGTCTCTGAAATCCCCACAATATCTGCCTTTGATGTTTTGAGCAATACCTCAAATTCATCAAATTTATTTACTAAACTCCTAGCATTGGTGTACACACAAGTATACATGCACCTGTTCTTTTTCTTAGCTACCCTAACACAACCCATGTGTTTACTTGTACCCCAATGATTCCCAGCAGTCTCTGAAAGATCCTGCATCTTATTTTCCAGGCTGCGGCTCATTCCAATAGAAGCAGTGCAAGAATCACTTTCACCTCTGCCAGTGGCTACTGTTAATCTATTAGTCCTTGTATCCCCCCAATCTAGCAGTTTTCCGACCCACCTAACATTGCCTCGATAGCATCAGCAAACATTCTTGCACCCTTTCTATTTAAGTGTATCCCATCCCTGTAGAAGCAGTCTCTCCTGTTAACAAGTACAGACCAGGCTGAAAAAAATTCTACCCCTTGAGCCCTGCACAATCTTTCCAGGGCCGAATTGATTGACAGGGCTCTCATCATATACTCCCTCCTATCGTGTCTGGGCAGAATTGCAGACACTTTCAATTTCAACCCTAATTCACGGCTTTTTTTCATCAGTGACCTGTACTTGTCAAGTAATTCCGCCGGTCTCCTACTCTTAATGTCATTAGTGCCAACGTGTACAACTATATCACCTTTTGTGCCCTTAAAAGATGATATCCGCTCTACAACGTCATCAACTTTTGCCCCTGGCAGACATACCCTGGTCCTATTCCACCTATCCTTTTTACAAAGCATGTTTCCCGTTTCCCTGACAATAGAGTCACCAACAACTACTAGTTCCTTTGGGACCAGCGCATTCTGCCTTGGGGGTTGCCGCTGTGTTCCGCGATGACCAAGTGCAAGCTCTGGCATTGGTGTGGGCAGCTGAGAGCTTGATGGGCCCCTCACTTGTAATCCTTCGAGGGCATCCACCCTATCCTTCAGTCTTTCCTCATACAACCTTCTTTTTGCCTATCTCCCCATTCGATTCATAACTTTTGACATTCAATCATATCATTTTACCCTTTTAAGAAGCTCAGTGTCTTTTTTCAGATGAGACATTTAGTGCATACTTATGCTAAATGTACTTGAATGCAGTATTCCAAATGTGGTCTTACAGTTGCCTTATACAGTAAGTCTGATCTAAGTTTAAAAGTTAATAGTGCTCTCTTGTTTTCATTTCATTCAGGTGAATTTTCAGATTTTGCTGATGCCTTAATAATAGCCAAACTTGAAGATTCTGCTGTAATGGTTGAAAAACGTTCTGAGAAATTCATTTGATCCATTCCACCATTTCATAATTTTTAATTGCTAGGAAAAGCATTCAAACTTAAAGTAGGTCCATACATGTTATCACCAGAAAATTTTAAAGACATATATAAATATATGTCCCTTTTTTACATATTCCTTTTCATAATATGATGGATTAAATTTACAGTCTGCTGTTTTTACCTATGCCTTTTTATAATACAGTGGATTCCGGTTATTTGGGCCACCGGTTAATCGGGGCAGCCGTTTATTTGGGGCAAATCTTAAAAAACAGAAACCAGTCGAGAAAATAGCCAGGGTTTACTTCGCTTAATTAGGACAGCATGCCGTTTAATTGGGGCAGGAGACCGCAGCACTGGAGATTACCCTACAATTGTCTCCGACGGTACCATGTGGTTTGGTCGAAATTCTGGAGGTCACAACCATAAAACAATAAAAACAATTAGCAGTCACCTGTTTATTGGGCTTTTCTGGTAGTGAAATCTATCATAAACGGACAGTAAACTTGATCTTACTGAATTTGCGATAATACCGACAGCTGGAATTCTGTGGGTTATTACGGTGAAATGTGTTTACACTTCAATGAAATCTTCAATCATATAAAAAAATTAATTTTCAGATCTTCTCTTCATTCCTATTTTTAAAGCTTTGTAACTCGTTACTCGGTCCTCACTTGTGCGTATCGTGTTACTTGCAATTTGTGTGTGTGCCGTGTTCTTTGTTATTGATTGCTTATCTTTTTACTGTTTTAAATTTTAACCCCCACCCACAAATGTCAGTGAACAGAAATGTCAACTAGTTCTTATGTATATATTACAGTACGTATTAATTATTCCGATTATCATGTATATTCTTCCGATTTTCACATATTTTTTAATTGGTAAGGTAATAAAGGGTAAATTTCTGCTTAATATATCTTTGCTTTTATAGCCTGTGGATAATATTCCTCCTATTTTCGCTAATTAGAATTGCTGTTTAATAGAATTAAAATTCAATTCACAAACGTGATCACAATGACCGGCGCTTACTGCACATCGTATAGTGAACAGTACTTTACTATGTTGAGTTCGTCATAATGTGATTTGATTGTACAGTGAACCAATTGTAAAAAGGGGGGGGGGGTACATTGTATTTTTAACTATTTACGTGAAACTTCAGATAATTGGAGTAGCCGCTTAATCGGGCCAAAATGCACTAGTCCCGATGTGTAACAAATAACCGGAATGGACTGTATTATGGATTGAATTTACAGTCTCCTGTTTTTCACATTACTTATGATGTGATGGATTGAATTTCAAGCACTGTTTTTGAATTGACTTGTCATGGGATGTGGGATGCTTCATTATGTGTTAAGTATCATTATCAATAGTGAGTAGTGCAATAGAATTTTCTGCACTACAACCAGGCATTATTCTTGCCTGTGATGATCTAATAAAACCTTTACTGTCAAAGTCTACTTCTGGCAGCTCCCAAGTTTTGAGTGCTGCATTGCAATAAAAACATTCATCTTTTGCCAGTAACAGTGACATGTTTCATTGGGATAGCACCCATCTGCATGATATTTGGATGAAAAGCTTGTTCAGAAGGCAACAGAAAGTCACAGTTCATGAAGAAAGATATACTCAGATTAGGAAAAAAAAAAAATATATATATGTGTGTGTGTGTGTGTGTGGCACGCATATTAAAATTAGTGCAGATTGTTATTGTGAATTAAACAGTTGACACCAACCGTGTTAAAGCATGTTGAATTAAAATAAATAAACACAAAAACCAATTAAACAATTTAATATTACTCGGATAAAATGATGTAAAAATACTAATTACAATAAATACTATTTACAATAACTTATAATAAATTATACAATAATAAAAGCATTAAAACCAATAAAATATACAGAGATAAAAGCGTTAAAACTGGAACTTTCGAAGGCATTCGCCTCCTTTTTCAACAGCACATTAAATATCCTCAGGCTCATGGCACTCCTCACGTGGTTCAGAAACACGTGCAACATTCTCCTCACGTGTTACGGAACCGGAAATGGCTCGGGGGCATGCCAGGCAGAATCGTTCATCCCGTCCAAGGATCATGAAGTGGTTATCGTCGATCGGGCGCATAGGTTTTGGGACCTCAAGTGGCTCGAGAGCTTGTGGATTTGTTCCACTGAGAACAATACTATCAATAGGGACAGGGGAATATGTATTCATCCCCTCTTTGAGGCAGTGATTCTTGGATGGGATGAACGATTCCACCTGGCACGCCCCTGAGCTATTTCCGGTTCCATAACACATGAGGAGAATGTTGGACGTGTTTCTGAACTACGTGAGGAGTGCCGTGAGCCTGAGGGTATTTAATGGTGTACTGCAAGGTAAAGTGTGCTGTTGAAAAAGGAGGCAGATGCCTTTGAAAGTTCTGGTTTTAACGCTTTTATCTCTGTGTATTTTATTGGTTTTAATGCTTTTATTACTGTATAATTTATAAGTTATTGTAAATAGTATTTATTGTAATTAGTATTTTTACATAATTTTATCCAAGTAATATTAAATTATTTAATTGCTTTTTGTGTTTTTTTATTTTAATTCAACATGCTTTAACACGGTTGGTGTCGACTGCTTAATTCACAATATGAATATTCCCAAACCCATAGGCACTATTTGAAGAATTAGTACAGATTGTACTGACTAATTTTCAGTGCTCTAGAAAAAAAAGTACTCAAAAAAAAAAAAAAAAAATATTAAGTGTAATAAATAATGTATGCTAAAAAACAAATTGAATAATAAATACTAATACCCAAGTATACTATTTGTTTACATCAGAAACATGAATCAGTGTTCATATTGCAATCAAGCATTCATGTTTCTTAGTTTCATTTGTTAGCATTAGCATTAGCATTAGGAGAGGCATTTGATGCAAGAAAGCAAGCTTATGCAGCATCAGCCAAAAAAAAAAAAAAAAAAAAACCCACTTCCACTTCACCCCTCTGTTCGTTCAAAATACCTGTCCAGCTGAGCCTTAAACTTATTTAGGCTGTCAACCTCCACCACAAGGGATGGCAGTCTGTTCCACCAACCAGCCACCCGCTGGCTAAAGGCAAATTTCCGCACATCTATCCTACATCTGTCTTTCCTCAATTTGGATTTATGCCCTCTCAGGTGATTTTTCTGAGGTAGAGGAAGAATCCCATCAGCATTGAGCATGCTTAAACCATTCAAGGCTTTATACACCTCTATCAGATCACCTCGCTGGTGCTTAGTCTCCAGACACTGTAATTTGCAAAACTTAAGCCTTTCTTCGTAAGAGCACCCCTTTGTTCCATTCACTAATCTTGTTGCCCTTCTCTGTACTCGTTCCAGCAGCTCTACATCCTTCTTGAAATGAGGCCTCCAGACCTGTATACAGTACTCTAGGTGTGGCCTGACCATTGCCTTATACAATGGAATAATCACCTCCTTATCCCTGCTGGAAAAATTCCTGTATATCATTGACAATACTCCATGAGCTACTCTTGCAGCCCGTCTGCACTGCTCAGAGAACTTCATATCTGCCTGCACAATCACCCCCAAGTCCCTTTCATTCTCTACCACTGTCAGTGTAGTACCACAGAGTTGATACGTTGCTCTGGGGTTGCTGTTTCCCATGTGTAGTACTTTACATTTGTCAATGTTAAACTTCATTTTCCACCTCTCAGCCCATCTGCTCAACCTTTCCAGATCCTGTTGCAGCAGCATAGTGTCAGTAGTGTCCTTGACAACCCTGCCAACCTTTGTATCATCTGCAAACTTGGACATTAAGCTTGATATACCATCATCAGTATCATTTATAAATACAGAAAACAATAATGGACCCAACACTGAGCCCTGAGGGACTCCACTAATAACATTAGTCCACGATGAGCAGTGTCCATTGATTACCACTCTCTGTCTGCTGAGTCTGCTGACGAGGCTACTAGAGACGGTCGTGTTCCAAGCCGCTAAGTGGATTTTTCTTATTTATTGATTTGAAATTATTGTTTTTCTAAAACTTTTGATTTAAATTTAGTAGTATAACATTATTTTGTGATTTTCTGATTAACTTGGTGTATTTATTCTTTACTCGGCCTTGTAATTGCATAAAAGTATCGGTAAAGGTTTCCACGTGTTTCAACTCCGCTAGCGTTCGTAATTTTCCCGCCATTGTGATACGATAGTTGTATGCCGTACTAGATAGCGTTAGTTGAACTTCGTTAGCAGTTAAATTGTACGTTTAAATAAATACATATAACGACTTAGATTACAAACGTAATATAATTAATTATATTTAACATAATTAATAACATAACATAATTAATTATAATTAATTAATAAATTAATAGAATCATGACTCAGACCAGAGCAGCAAAGCAAAAGGCTCAAGCTAATGGAAGTGCTGTGGCTCAGAGCAGAACTGAGGGGGGCAGTTGTCCTTTGACTCACAGCCTTATAAAATGCACTGTTTGCTTGATGTTTGCAGAGCAATCGGATACGGGACATGATACTGCCAAGGGGGATGTCTTTGTGTGTGCGCGATGCAAGGAGTGTATCGATATCAGGCAACAACTCGGCGTTCTTGTGGGCCTATATGAGAGCTTGAAGGAGAGGGTGGATGCCCTCGAAAAAACTAAATTGAGGGGCCCATCAAGCTCTCAGCTGCCGACATCAACGCCAGAGCTTGCACTTGGGCATCGCGTGACACAGAGACAACCCCCAAGGCAGAATGCGCTGGTCCCGAAGGAACTAGTAGTTGTTGGTGACTCTATTGCCAGGGAAACGGGGAACATGCTTTGTAAAAAAGATAGGTGGAACAGGACCAGGTTATGTCTGCCAGGGGCAAAGGTTGATGACGTAGAGCAAATATCATTTTTTAAGGGCACAAAAGGTGATATAGTTGTACACGTTGGCACTAATAATATTAAGAGTAGGAGACCGGCAGAATTACTTAACAAGTACAGGTCACTGTTGAACAAAAGCCGAGAATTAGGGTTGAATTTGAAAGTGTCTGCAATTCTGCCCAGACACGATAGGAGGGAGTATATGATGAGAGCCTTGTCGATCAATTCGGCCCTGGAAAGATTGTGCAAGGCTCAAGGGGTAGAATTTTTTTCAGCCTGGACTGTACTTGTTAACAGGAGAGATTGCTTCTACAGGGATGGGATACACTTAAATAGAAAGGGTGCAAGAATATTTGCTGATGCTATCGAGGCAGTGTTAGATGGGTCGGAAAACTGCTAGCTTGGGGGGAGACAAAGACCAATAGATTGACAGTAGCCACTGGCAGAGGTGAAAGAGATTCTTGCACTGCTTCTATTAGAATGAGCAGAAGCCTGAAAAACAAGATGCATGGTATTTCAGAGACTGCTGGGAGCCATTGCGGTACAAGTAAACACATGGGTTGTGTTAGGGTAGCTAAGAATAGAAACAGGTGCAGGTATACTTGCGTGTACACCAATGCTAGGAGTTTAGTAAATAAATTTGATGAATTTGAGGTATTGCTCAAAACATCAAAGGCAGATATTGTTGGGATATCAGAGACGTGGTGTCACACAGATATAAGGGATGCAGAACTGCAATTTGGGGAGTACAATGTCTACAGAAAGGATAGACAGGATAGGAAGGGGGGAGGGGTTATGCTATTAGTTAAGAAACACATAAAAACCAAGGAAGTGAAGCCAGTCGACATCGCTGGACAGTGTAGTGTTGAGTCAGTTTGGTGTGACATAAGCATTGGGAGATCAAAATTGAGAGTAGGAGTGTGCTATAGGCCTAATGACTCTGATGAGTATAATAAGGAACTGTACAGGGAAATAGTGGGCCAGTAAATCAGAGAGACTTATAATGGGAGATTTTAATTTCCCAGATATTGACTGGAATTTGGGGGCTGGTTACTCACACACTAGCAGGGCTTTTGTGGATTTATTGGATGATTGTTTTCTACATCAGCATGTTCAGGAGGCAACTAGAGGGAGTAATACTCTTGATTTGATTATCAGCAGTGATTCTTCATGCATTAAGAATCTGCAGATAAATGAACCACTAGGTGGCAGTGATCACAGTGTGCTGAAGTGGGATTTACTCAAAGAGGTAACTACCATTAGGGGTAAAGGGAAGGGTTATTGCTTCCATGAAGGCGACTACGATGGACTGAGACAGTATTTAAAGTTTATACAGTGGGACCAAATGATGATGTTTCCAACAGCAAATTCAAAATGGGAAGCATTCAAAGAACGTATCTTGGAAGCTACTAGGCTTTACATACCAACTAAGAAATATTGTTCAAGGTTTAGGCCAAAATGGATGTCAGATGAACTAATGAGGCATATGGCAGAGAAGAAAAATGCATGGGATACTTACAAATTAACACATGACACAGAAGCCTATGATAGATACAAGTTGATATGCAACCAAGTTACAAAGGAGGTTAGGCAGGCGAAGGCAGATTTCGAGAAATCCTTGGCAAGGGATGCAAAGAAAAACAGCAAAGAGTTCTTTACTTATGTAAACTCTAGAAGGAAGGGGATGAATCAGATTGGTCCACTTGATATTGATGGGTCAACTGTTGATGATCCTGCTCAGGTAGCTAACAAACTAAATGAATATTTTGCATCGACATTCACACATGAGGAGTTATTCAGCAAGGGGAATGCCAGAGGTGTATTCAACTCTAGCAGTAAGCTACAGAATCTTGAAATAACTGGGAGTAAAGTGGAGGAGAAACTGTTGAAGATAAACACAAGAAAGGCACCCGGGGTGGATGGGATCTATCCAGTTATATTAAAGGAGGCAGCAAAGGAAGTAAGCAAACCCTTAGCCATAATTATGAGAGCTTCCTTGGACTCAGGGGAGGTACCCATAGACTGGAAATGTGCAAATGTGACCCCAATTCACAAAGGAGGATCAAAGGCTGACACAAGTAACTATTGACCTGTGAGCTTAACTTCTGTTCCAGGAAAATTAATGGAGGCACTGGTTAAAGAAGCACTGCAGGATCATTTAGACAAGTCTGCCAGGGGCAAAAGTTGATGACGTTGTAGAACGGATATCATCTTTTAAGGGCACAAAAGGTGATATAGTTGTACACGTTGGCACTAATGACATTAAGAGTAGGAGACCGGCGGAATTACTTGACAAGTACAGGTCACTGATGAAAAAAAGCCGTGAATTAGGGTTGAAATTGAAAGTGTCTGCAATTCTGCCCAGACACGATAGGAGGGAGTATATGATGAGAGCCCTGTCAATCAATTCGGCCCTGGAAAGATTGTGCAGGGCTCAAGGGGTAGAATTTTTTTCAGCCTGGTCTGTACTTGTTAACAGGAGAGACTGCTTCTACAGGGATGGGATACACTTAAATAGAAAGGGTGCAAGAATGTTTGCTGATGATATCGAGGCAATGTTAGGTGGGTCGGAAAACTGCTAGATTGGGGGGATACAAGGACTAATAGATTAACAGTAGCCACTGGCAGAGGTGAAAGTGATTCTTGCACTGCTTCTATTGGAATGAGCCGCAGCCTGGAAAATAAGATGCAGGATCTTTCAGAGACTGCTGGGAATCATTGGGGTACAAGTAAACACATGGGTTGTGTTAGGGTAGCTAAGAAAAAGAACAGGTGCATGTATACTTGTGTGTACACCAATGCTAGGAGTTTAGTAAATAAATTTGATGAATTTGAGGTATTGCTCAAAACATCAAAGGCAGATATTGTGGGGATTTCAGAGACGTGGTGTCACACAGATATAAGAAATGCAGAACTGGAATTTGGGGAGTACAATGTCTACAGAAAGGATAGACAGGATAGGAAGGGAGGAGGGGTTATGCTATTAGTTAAAAAACACATAAAATCCAAGGAAGTGAAGCCAGTCGACATCGCTGGACAGTGCAGTGTCGAGTCAGTTTGGTGTGACATAAGCATTGGGAGATCAAAATTGAGAGTAGGAGTGTGCTATAGGCCTAATGACTCTGATGAGTATAATAAGAAACTGTTCGGAGAAATAGAGTGGGCCAGTAAATCAGAGAGTCTTATAATGGGGGATTTTAATTTCCCAGATATTGACTGGAATTTGGGGGCTGGTCACTCACACAGTAGCAAGGCTTTTGTGGATTTATTGGATGATTGTTTTCTACATCAGCATGTTCGGGAGGCAACTAGAGGGAGTAATACTCTTGATTTGATTATCAGTAGTGATTCTTCATGCATTAAGAATCTGCAGATAAATGAACCACTTGGTGGCAGTGATCACAGTGTGCTGAAGTGGGAGTTACTCAAAGAGGTAACTACCATTAGGGGTAAAGGGAAGGGGTATTGCTTTCGTAAAGGCGACTACAATGGACTGAGACAGTATTTAAATTCTATACAGTGGGATCAACTGATGATATTGCCAACAGCAAATTCAAAATGGGAAGCATTCAAAGAACTTATCGTGGAAGCTACTAGGCTTTACATACCAACTAAGAAATATTGTTCAAGGTTTAGGCCTAAATGGTTGTCAGATGAACTAATGAGGCATATGGCAGAGAAGAAAAATGCATGGGATACATACAAATTAACACGTGACACGGACGCCTATGATAGATACAAGTTGATCTGTAACCAAGTTACAAAGGAGGTTAGGCAGGCGAAGGCAGATTACGAGAGATCCTTGGCAAGGGATGCGAAGAAAAACAGCAAAGAGTTCTTTACTTTATGTAAACTCTAGAAGGAAGGGGATGAATCAGATTGGTCCACTTGAGATCGATGGGTCAACTGTTGATGACCCTGCTCGGGTAGCTAACAAACTAAATGAATATTTTGCATCGACATTCACACATGAGGAGTTATTCAGCGAGGGGAATGCCAGAGGTGTATTCAATTCTAGCAGTAAGCTAGAGAATCTTGTAATAACTGAGAGCAAAGTGGAGGAGAAATTGTTGAAGATAAACACAAGAAAGGCACCTGGGGTGGATGGGATCTATCCAGTTATATTAAAGGAGGCAGCAAAGGAGGTAAGCAAACCCTTAGCCATAATTATGAGAGCTTCCTTGGACTCAGGGGAGGTACCCATTGACTGGAGATGTGCAAATGTGACCCCAATTCACAAAGGGGGATCAAAGGCTGACACAAGTAATTATAGACCTGTGAGTTTAACTTCTGTTTCCGGAAAATTAATGGAGGCACTGGTGAAAGAAGCACTGCAGGATCATCTAGACAAGACTTCAGTTATAGCTAGGACACAGCATGGTTTTGTTAAGGGGAAGTCTTGCCTGACCAATTTGATTGGATACTATGATGCAGTCACAAAAGAACTGGATGCAGGGAATAACTTTGATATTATATACTTGGATCTTAGAAAGGCTTTTGATACTGTTGCACATGGAAGACTGCTGCACAAATTGGAGCAGTGTGGCATTGGAGGCAAGTTGCTGCTATGGATAAAGGGGTGGTTGAGGGGGAGAAGACAGAGAGTGGTAATCAATGGACACTGCTCATCGTGGACTAATGTTATTAGTGGAGTCCCTCAGGGTTCAGTATTGGGGCCTTTATTGTTTTCTGTATTTATAAATGATATTGATGATGGTATATCAGGCTTAATGTCCAAGTTTGCAGACGATACGAAGGTTGGCAGGGTTGTCAAGGACACTACTGACACTATGCTGCTGCAACAGGATTTGGAAAGGTTGAGCAGATGGGCTTCGAGGTGGCAAATGAAGTTTAACATTGACAAATGTAAAGTACTACATATGGGAAACAGCAACCCCAGAGCAGCGTATCAACTCTGTGGTACTACACTGACAGTGGTAGAGAATGAAAGGGACCTGGGGGTGGTGGTGCAGGCAGATATGAAGTTCTCTGAGCAGTGCAGACGAGCTGCAAGAGTAGCTCATGGTGTATTGTCAATGATATATAGGAATTTTTCTAGCAGGGATAAGGAGGTGATTATTCCCTTGTATAAGGCAATGGTCAGGCCACACCTAGAGTACTGTATACAGGCCTGGAGGCCTCATTTCAGGAAGGATGTAGAGCTGCTGGAACGAGTACAGAGAAGGGCAACTAGATTGGTGAATGGGACAAAGGGGTTCTCTTACGAAGAAAGGCTTAAGTTTTGCAAATTCCAGTGTCTGGAAACTAGGCACCAGCGGGGTGATCTGATAGAGGTGTACAAAGCCTTGAATGGTTTGAGCATGCTCAATGCTGATGGGATTCTTCCTCTAGCTCAGAAAAATCACCTGAGAGGGCATAAATTCAAATTGAGGAAAGACAGATGTAGGATAGATGTGCGGAAATTTGCCTTTAGCCAGCGGGTGGTTGGTGGGTGGAACAGACTTCCATCCCTTGTCGTGGAAGTTGATAGCCTAAATAAGTTTAAGGCTCAGCTGGACAGGTATTTCGAACGAACAGAGGGGTGAAGTGGAAGTGGTTATTTTTATTTATTTATGTTACTTTTTTTTTTTTTTTTTTTTTTTTTTTTGGCTGATGCTGCATAAGCTTGCTTTCTTGCATCAAATGCCTCTACTAATGCTAATGCTAAGACTTCAGTTATAGCTCAGACACAGCATGGTTTTGTTAAGGGGAAGTCTTGCCTGACCAACTTGATTGGATACTATGATGCAGTCACAAAAGAACTGGATGCAGGGAATAACTTTGATATTATATACTTGGATCTTAGAAAGGCTTTTGATACTGTTGCACATGGAAGACTGCTACACAAATTGGAGCAGTGTGACATTGGAGACAAATTGCTGCTATGGATAAAGGGGTGGTTGAGTGGGAGAAGACAGAGAGTGGTAATCAATGGACACTGCTCATCGTGGACTAATGTTATTAGTGGAGTCCCTCAGGGCTCAGTGTTGGGTCCATTATTGTTTTCTGTATTTATAAATGATATTGATGATGGTATATCAAGCTTAATGTCCAAGTTTGCAGATGATACGAAGGTTGGCAGGGTTGTCAAGGACACTACTGACACTACACTGCTGCAACAGGATCTGGAAAGGTTGAGCAGATGGGCTGAGAGGTGGCAAATGAAGTTTAACATTGACAAATGTAAAGTACTACACATGGGAAACAGCAACCCCAGAGCAACGTATCAACTCTGTGGTACTACACTGACAGTGGTAGAGAATGAAAGGGACTTGGGGGTGATTGTGCAGGCAGATATGAAGTTCTCTGAGCAGTGCAGACGGGCTGCAAGAGTAGCTCATGGAGTATTCTCAATGATATACAGGAATTTTTCCAGCAGGGATAAGGAGGTGATTATTCCATTGTACAAGGCAATGGTCAGGCCACACCTAGAGTACTGTATACAGGTTTGGAGGCCTCATTTCAAGAAGGATGTAGAGCTGCTGGAACGAGTACAGAGAAGGGTAACAAGATTAGTGAATGGAACAAAGGGGTGCTCTTACGAAGAAAGGCTTAAGTTTTGCAAATTACAGTGTCTGGAGACTAGGCACCAGCGAGGTGATCTGATAGAGGTGTATAAAGCCTTGAATGGTTTAAGCATGCTCAATGCTGATGGGATTCTTCCTCTACCTCAGAAAAATCACCTGAGAGGGCATAAATTAAAATTGAGGAAAGACAGATGTAGGATAGACGTGCGGAAACTTGCCTTTAGCCAGCGGGTGGTTGGTTGGTGGAACAGACTTCCATCCCTTGTGGTGGAGGTTGATAGCCTAAATAAGTTTAAGGCTCAGCTGGACAGGTATTTTGAACGAACAGAGGGGTGAAGTGGAAGTGGTTTTTTTTTTTTTTTTTTTTGGCTAATGCTGCATAAGCTTGCTTTCTTGCATCAAATGCCTCTACTAATGCTAATGCTAAAAGCCTTTCTAAGATCCAAGTATATAATATCAAAGTTATTCCCTGCATCCAGTTCTTTTGTGACTGCATCATAGTATCCAATCAAGTTGGTCAGGCAAGACTTCCCCTTAACAAAACCATGCTGTGTCTGAGCTATAACTGAAGTCTTGTCTAAATGATCCTGCAGTGCTTCTTTAACCAGTGCCTCCATTAATTTTCCTGGAACAGAAGTTAAGCTCACAGGTCTATAATTACTTGTGTCAGCCTTTGATCCTCCTTTGTGAATTGGGGTCTCATTTGCACATTTCCAGTCTATGGGTACCTCCCCTGAGTCCAAGGAAGCTCTCATAATTATGGCTAAGGGTTTGCTTACTTCCTTTGCTGCCTCCTTTAATATAACTGGATAGTTCCCATCCACCCCGGGTGCCTTTCTTGTGTTTATCTTCAACAGTTTCTCCTCCACTTTACTCCCAGTTATTTCAAGATTCTGTAGCTTACTGCTAGAGTTGAATACACCTCTGGCATTCCCCTTGCTGAATAACTCCTCATGTGTGAATGTCGATGCAAAATATTCATTTAGTTTGTTAGCTACCTGAGCAGGATCATCAACAGTTGACCCATCAATATCAAGTGGACCAATCTGATTCATCCCCTTCCTTCTAGAGTTTACATAAGTAAAGAACTCTTTGCTGTTTTTCTTTGCATCCCTTGCCAAGGATTTCTCGTAATCTGCCTTCGCCTGCCTAACCTCCTTTGTAACTTGGTTGCATATCAACTTGTATCTATCATAGGCGTCTGTGTCATGTGTTAATTTGTAAGTATCCCATGCATTTTTCTTCTCTGCCATATGCCTCATTAGTTCATCTGACATCCATTTTGGCCTAAACCTTGAACAATATTTCTTAGTTGGTATGTAAAGCCTAGTAGCTTCCAAGATAAGTTCTTTGAATGCTTCCCATTTTGAATTTGCTGTTGGTAACATCATCAGTTGGTCCCACTGTATAGAATTTAAATACTGTCTCAGTCCATCGTAGTCGCCTTTACGGAAGCAATAACCCTTCCCTTTACCCCTAATGGTAGTTACCTCTTTGAGTAAATCCCACTTCAGCACACTGTGATCACTGCCACCTAGTGGTTCATTTATCTGCAGATTCTTAATGCATGAAGAATCACTGCTGATAATCAAATCAAGAGTATTACTCCCTCTAGTTGCCTGGGGCCTCTGTAGCCAGGTGGGAAGGAGCAGCAGCAGCAGTGCATAGCACATGCTTCTTGATTAGACCGGGGTTCGAGCCCGTCACCACCAAATACGGAGGATGCGGAAAGGTCAGGGAATGACACCGCATATCCCGGAGCAATATGGCCTTAGTTGCTAATGCTCCTAAAAACCAAATAACAAATAACATAACAACCCTCTAGTTGCCTCCCGAACATGCTGATGTAGAAAATCATCCAATAAATCCACAAAAGCCCTGCTAGTGTGTGAGTAACCAGCCCCCAAATTCCAGTCAATATCTGGGAAATTAAAATCTCCCATTATAAGACTCTCTGATTTACTGGCCCACTCTATTTCCCTGTACAGTTCCTTATTATACTCATCAGAGTCATTAGGCCTATAGCACACTCCTACTCTCAATTTTGATCTCCCAATGCTTATGTCACACCAAACTGACTCAACACTGCACTGTCCAGCGATGTCGACTGGCTTCACTTCCTTGGTTTTTATGTGTTTCTTAACTAATAGCATAACCCCTCCCCCCTTCCTATCCTGTCTATCCTTTCTGTAGACGTTGTACTCCCCAAATTGCAGTTCTGCATCCCTTATATCTGTGTGACACCACGTCTCTGATATCCCAACAATATCTGCCTTTGATGTTTTGAGCAATACCTCAAATTCATCAAATTTATTTACTAAACTCCTAGCATTGGTGTACACGCAAGTATACCTGCACCTGTTTCTATTCTTAGCTACCCTAACACAACCCATGTGTTTACTTGTACCGCAATGGCTCCCAGCAGTCTCTGAAATACCATGCATCTTGTTTTTCAGGCTTCTGCTCATTCTAATAGAAGCAGTGCAAGAATCTCTTTCACCTCTGCCAGTGGCTACTGTCAATCTATTGGTCTTTGTCTCCCCCCAAGCTAGCAGTTTTCCGACCCACCTAACACTGCCTCGATAGCATCAGCAAATATTCTTGCACCCTTTCTATTTAAGTGTATCCCATCCCTGTAGAAGCAATCTCTCCTGTTAACAAGTACAGTCCAGGCTGAAAAAAAATTCTACCCCTTGAGCCTTGCACAATCTTTCCAGGGCCCAATTGATCGACAAGGCTCTCATCATATACTCCCTCCTATCGTGTCTGGGCAGAATTGCAGACACTTTCAAGTTCAACCCTAATTCTCGGCTTTTGTTCAACAGTGACCTTGTTAGTTAGCTACCTCTTTGTGTAGTTATATTTTTCATATTTTAATACCATTATAATGTCCTATACATAGTGCAGTACTGTACTGTGCTTAATAGTGATACTGTGCCAACTTCTGAATAATTTATAGAGTAGAAATCTATAAAGTAGAGTTTAGAAATCTTCCTAAAAATAGTCAAAAATGAAGATATTAGACACTTCATGCAGGTATGCTAAGATACCTAAAAAGAATACACTGACATGGGTTTGTCAAGGGGAAGTCTTGTGTGACCAATTTGATTGGATACTATGATGTCGTCACAAAGGAACTAGATGCAAAAAATAATTTTGATATCATATACTTGGATTTCAGGAAAGCTTTTGATACTGTTTCATATGGAAGACTACTGTACAAATTGGAGTAGTATGGTATTAAGGGTAAGTTGCTACAATGGATAAAAGGATGGTTGAGTGGGAGAAGTCAGTAGTGGTCAATGGGTACTGGTTTTTGTGGACTAATGTTATTAGTGGTGTCCCTCAGCGTTCGGTGTTGGGTCCATTGCTGTTTTTTTTATTAATCAATGATATTGATGAAGGTTTTTCAAGCTTAATGTCCAAGTTTGTAGATGATACAAAGGTTGGCAGAGTTGTTAATAACAGTAATGACAGTAATCTGAAAAAGTTGGATAGATGGGCTGAAAAGTGGCAACTGAAGTTTAACATTGACAAATGCAAAGTACTGCATATGGGTAGCAGTAACCCCAGAGAAATGTACCAACTATGTGGTGTTACACTCAGGGTAGTGCAGAATGAAAGAGACCTTGGGGCATTTGTGCTGTCAGATGTGAAGTTTTCTGAGCAGTGCAGACAGGCTGCCAGAGTAGGTCATGGGGTCTTGTCAATGATATACAGGAATTTTGCGAGCTGGGATAAAGAGGTGATTATCCCCTTGTATAAGGCAGTGGTCAGACCACGCCTTGAGTACTGCATACAGGTCTGGAAGCCTCATTTTAGGAAGAATGTAGAGTTGCTAGAACGAGTATAGAGAAGGGCAACAAGCTGGTGAAGGGAACAGAGGAGTGCTCTTATTAAGAAAGGCTAATTCCTGCAAATTGCAGCTTCTGGAGACTAGGCACCTGTGAGATGATCTGATTGGGGTGTATAAGGCCTTGAATGGATTGAGCAGGCTTAATGCTGATGGGATTCTTCCTCTTGCTCAGATTACAAACCTGAGGGAGCGTAGATTCAAATTGAGGAAAGACAGTTGTAGAACAGTAGTGCAGAAATTTTCATTTAGCCAGCAGGTAGTTGATTGCCGGGACAAACTTCCATCTGGTGTTGTGGAAGTTGATAGCTTAAATAAATTCAAGGCAGAACTAGACGTACATTTGGAATGAATGGATCAGTGAAAATGGAAGGGTTTTTTTTTTTTTTCGGCTGATGTTGATGTTGTATAAGCTTGCTTTCTTGCATCATGTGCCTCTACTAATGCTAATATCAGGTGGTCTTTTTATTGGATTTCATTCAGAGAGATATATATCCCATCTATCAAATGCATTTAGAACATTTCTGCAACCCACAATGCAGCGCAAAACATTATTTGCAAAATTCTTAAGTGATTCTGTTTTTTGTGTGTCACTGTATATGTGATGTATAATAAGTATATGCAAGAAGAACATATATACATTATATGCCCATACTGAGCTGAAAGAATCGTTGAAAATTTCCTCAAAGAAGTTAATTTTTCATTGTCTTCACAACAAGTGGATTGTAATTTGATAAGTGAAAAAGTTCTATGTGAAAAGTGCATAATGAAAATTCACATCATCAAAGTGAATTACCATGTGCTTTACATAACAGAAATGCATGCATATGATTTTTGTACTGTAAGTAACTTAAACTTTTTAAAAAAATTTTGTAACTTTTATGATATTGCATAAAATGCAAGTAAATTGAATATGAAAGTTTGATGTAAATTTTTATAACTACAGATATTTCTCATTGATCCTGGCCATTTCCGAAAAATAGATGAAATTGTGAGGGGCGAGGCAAAAAGCAAAGGACAACTGGAAGTAATTAGCTTAAAGGAAATTCAAGAAGGAGATGAAATACTGGAATAACATTTGTATTATCTGTAATAATATATAAATAAAATATATAATCTGTTATATTTTAATTACTGTTTTTATAAAGTTATGATTTTTTCCACATCACAACAGAATCACTTACTCTCCTTGTGTATTTTATTGGAAGCCTTGCTTAAGGATCAAGTTTTACGTGAAATGTTTATTTATTTTTTTAGATATAATGAAAACCACAAACACAAAAGTTATTAGAAACTGCAATGCTTATTACCATGTATGTGTTGAGAAGACAGAATATACTTTTTGACATTAAACTTGAATTTCTGTTGATTGTCATTTTCAGGAAATACATGAAGGAAGGGTGTTCCAGAAAATAAAAGTTGAGCAAATAAAGGGGATAAGTGAGGAAGAAGAAAAGTTGGTTCTGTGAGTTTGAAGTTGGACCTCAAATGGAGGCTGACTATTTGTAACATGTGTTCAGACTAATATGGAAGAGAATGGGATAATCAGATGCTTCAAAAGAAAATGTCTCAGATAGACAATGGAGAGGCTTTTTAAAAAGATGGCTCATTAATTAAACTAACTGCCCTCTTTGAATGGAGTAAAGAAGCTTGAGGGAATTTATTTATTTTTTTTTTTGAGCATCACCTCAGCTGTTCAAACAATATTCAAGGTATGGCAGATTTGAGATTTGTAAAGAGTAAATAGTGTTTTTTTGTTTTTAATGAAAACCCCAAACATGAAAAGTATTAAAACTTGTATTAATTAGTACCGTGTGCATGGTTTGAAGGTTGAGATGATAATAGAAGATACTTATTGCCATTAGACTTGAATTTCTATAGATCCTGCAGCTAGTGGTCAGAGAGAAAGCTGGATACCCAATTGCAAAAAACAGTCTGGAGTCCATAGGATAGCAGCTAGTTTAGAATACCTTTATCAAACACAATCAAAAGCCTTTGAAATGTTAAGAGCAACCGCTTGAGTTTCACCAACCTTTTCCATTGAATTTGTCAATAGATGTATGACATAAGCCAATATATTACCAGTGGATCAACACTGACTGAATTCATATTGGTGATCATTGATCAGATGAATGGTTTCAACTTAGTTTAGGAGTTGGTGGTTAATAGATTTCTACATTGCTTCAGAAAGAGTAGAAGTGACTGCAATGGGATAATAATTGTATGAGGGATTTGTTACCCTTTTTTTTTTTAGGAACTGGCTCAATGTGAGCTGATTTCCAAGCAGAAGGAAAAACACATAGAATAAGAAAGTGTAAAGAGATGACACAGAAGAGGAGTAAGTTCAGAGAACAGGTTTTGAGGACACGTGGAGAAATACCATCAGGACACCTTGAGCTTTCTTGGCATCAAGATTGTTCAAAGTTCTGGCATCCTTTTGACAGAAAACCACAATAGGTATTGAGTGAAATATACTGGGAATGATAGGAGGTGGTTTACCAAGGTTGTCAATACAAGAGATAGAAAAAAAGCAGGATACTATTAAATTGATTTCATCTTTAGCTGAGATGGCAGTAGAACCATCAGGTTTAACAGTGATGGAATACAGATGGGTAAAAGTTGCAGCAAATAGCTTTTGCAAGAGACCAGAATGCTCAACTACTGTTTGGACAGGAAACACGTTTTCTACTCTTAAGCCTATTCAAAATCCAGTTTGGACTAATGAATTACTGCTTTACCATTGTTGCAAGCTTTGTTGTAGGCAGAAAATGAACACATCATTTATTGGAAAACCTTGGTTTTCCAATAAATGTGCTAAGGTTAGATAAAGGACAAGATTGTAAGGTTGTGTGCAGAATAAAGGATTTAATCCTTACAAGAATAAATTCATTGACACAATCTGAGCAGACATCGACATCAGAAGATCTAAAACAGTAATCTAACCAAGGAAAAAAGAATAGAAGTTTTTCAGATATCCCATTTTGCCTTCTTGTAATGCCAAACAACTTGAGGCTGAGAATGGCCATGAGAGAAAGACTTCATTGGAGAAGAGACCATCACCAAGTTGTGATTTGAGGTGCCTATAAGACCACTTGCCTTGACTGTGTGCTTGATAGGTGTTTCATGAGAAAAAAGATCAAGAGTGTTGGCTGTATGATTAGAATTTCCTGCTATTCTGGTAGGTATATGAATAACCTGTGCAAGATCACTAGTAATTGCAAAAGTTCCAGCATCTCGATTGGTAGGATCCATGTCATGAAAACTGTAACCAGCTGGAGTTTTGAACATTAAAATCGCCAACTTTTTTTTTTTAAAAATCGTACCAAAGAAAACGCCAACTTTTCTTGGCTTTTCCTTTGGTACCATTCAGTTTTAAAACTGTGAATATATTTCTTATTATTACTGATTCCCCACTGAGAAATTTGAATCTTTGTTGTGGTGCAGCCTTCTTTTTTTAATCGCATTTTTTTCTTGGAGAGATAATTGTGAAAAACTAAGTTGCTGAAGTTTATTCACTGTCACACGATTTACTTCATGGGGAAGCATGGAGGTCATGATCGAATCAAATTTCACAAAATCACGTGCTGTAAAAATAATGTTTTACTTGCAAATCACCGCATACTATAACTTCAACTTACCAAGTTCAAGCTCAATTCACAATTAAGCTGTAATCACATAATTACACTGTTGAATGTTGGGTATTGACTTAGCACTGATATTTAGTTACTGAATGGGAATTTGGGTGAATAACAAAAAGACACTGACATTGTGGCTACACACCCATCATGGTCAACTATGAAATCTGCACTGTGCACTTTACAGTGACTTTGAATGCAAAATGTGTCACTGCCTGGCACACAGTGAGGCCTACAGTTAAACTTCAAAGTTGCAAATGATTTCATGTTTTTATTCGTTTATTATTGAAATGATTACTGGAAATAGAGGATGCGTGTACTATATGCGGGTCCTGTTAATAGAAATATTCATTGCGTTGCATTGTTCTTCACAGAATTTCATATAACTCCGTTCCCTGTATATCTAGATTTAAATAGCTGGAAGTGCCGCAGTGCCTAGGGACGAGCTGCCCCTGCTTGTGAAATGTTTGACACAAACCATTGTCGGGTAGTCGGTGTGCATCACTCAGGATAATGTTTGGTGGTTTGGTTGGATGGATGTTTATCCTGAATAATGCACAGACTCAGAATTGCACATACATATTTCCCATACAATATCCAACTGTTATTTTACCAGCCTTTCAATGGATACAGCATGTTCAATACACTTTTCAAGTATGTACAGGAAGCAATTTGGAAAGGATATTATGTGGTTTCTATCCATAAGGTAAAGTTTTTACTATATATATAATAAAAAAACACTATTATATCATGTGAAAATTATATTAATGTATGAAGTACATTAGAATAAATTTATAACTCAACTCTATACTCAAGTTAAAATTCGATAAACATTAAACAGAAACATTGACAATAATACCTACATGCACTTTGGTGAAACTGTCTTCTAGCTACCTGCACAGCAATACAAAACTACTAAAACATACCTAGTGCTGGGTCTTATAAAGGAATGGGGTAAGATCCAGTTTAAGGTTTCCCAGGCTGAATGGATATCTTAGGGTGAAGGTTATGTATTCTAATTAATTTTAAATGTATTCCAAATCGTTATATTCTCAAAATTATATCAATGCAAATTTATACTTATAATTTACTGTAACTTAATGTTAGCTGCAATTTCTTAATTCAATTTTCCGGTAAGTAAGGTATTCCTATATCTCCCCATAGTACTTATTATTATTATTATTATTATTATTATTAGCCATATGGTGCAAGGAAGCCTAAGGCTTATGCTGCACCGGAAGGAAAAAAAAAAAAAATTCCGAGTTACCCTGAGAGAGAGAGAGAGAGAGAGAGAGAGAGAGAGAGAGAGAGAGAGAGAGAGAGAAGTAGAAAGGAATCACCAAGAAAGAGAAGAACGATGATACCTAGCTCAGGACCCTGGGTGTGCCGTGCCCATACTCACCAGATGTGAGCCCCTGGGGCTGTCTGAAGATTGAGTTTGGCAAGAATTCTGTAATGTCACCTGCTAATGAATTAGTGCAGTATTGAGCTTGTATTATTTATGAGTTTAATAAAAATCTGTTAAGAATTTTTATGTGGTGTAATAGTTTTTTATTTTATATATATATATATCTCACTGTTATAGGAACTACAGAAATGGGTATGTATGAGACATTCTTTTAGTCTGGCTATTGGTCTGCTCAAAACCCCTGAAGGAGTAGCAGACCATTGACCAAGTGGAAGAATGTCATATTCACTATTTTAAATTCTATTTTCCTTTTAAATTCTGTTATTAGCTTTCACCTTTAGAATATAGGCCATCCAGACTAAGGCTAGTTTTCTTTTACTAACTTGTGAGTTTGGTCCTTTTACACCTAATTCCCTACAGATAGATACCATATAATGAAATTGACTAATATATACACTGTGCTGCCACATTATTAGATACACCTACCTAGTGTTAAGCCTTCAAAACAGCCTGAATTCGTCTAGGCATGGATTGAACAAGATGCTGAGAACGTGCAGGAATGGAGTACTATGCAGACATGAGTGCGTCACGCAGTTCCTTGAGATGTGATGGAGGTGTAGGCCTGCAGTGGTGCCCTTTCCAGCTCATCCCAAAGATGTTCAATAGGATTTGAGATCCAGGGACTGAGTGGGCCACTGCAGCAAAGAAAAGTCATTGTCATGTTCCTGGAACCATTCTATAGTGATTCAGGATTTGTGCACTGGCGCATTATCCTGCTGAAACTAACCATCTGACTGAGGATAAACTGTGAACATGACGGATGCACTTGGTCAGCAACGATGTTTTGGTACGATGTGGCATTCAGACGTCAATCTATGGGTGTCAATGGACCCAACGTGTGCCAAGAAAACATTTCCCACACCATAACACTGCCCCCACCACCTTGCACAGTAGTCATCAGACATGATGGGTCCATGGATTCATATTGTTTTCGGTAAATTCTGAGCCTTCCATCAACCTGATGCATCAGGAACTTCGACTCGTCAGACCAAGCAACTGTTTTCCAATCCTCGATAGGCCAGTGCTGGTGTTGCTGTGCCCACAGGAAGTGTGCTCTCTTGTTCTTCACTGATAACAACGGTACGCGATGTGGCCGTCGGCTGTTGTAGCCCATTCGTGAGAAAGTGCGACTAGTGGTCAGTTGCGATATTTTGTTCTGCGCACCAAGGTTGTATTCTGACGTGATGTGCGAAATTGTGACCCGTCTGTTTTCTTGCAAATTTCTAGACATCCTCCTCTGACCTCTCATCAACAAGCGATTTTCTTCCACAGGAGTGCCGTTGAGAGGATGTTTTCTGTTCGTTGAACCATTCTCGATACACCCTTGAAACTGTGGTGTGTGAAAAGTTCAGGAGAACTGCCGTTTCAGAGATGTTTTGTCCAGCACATCTTTCACCTACCACCATGCTACGTTCGAAGTACGTTAGATCACTCCTTTTCCCCCATTCTTGCTATGGTGTGTATGTTTAACTGATACTAGAAAGGTGGTTCTGCTGCATTTATGACCACAACTGTGGTCATGACTTGCAACGTTGTGAGAGAAACAATTTGTGGGCACAGCAGGGGTGTACCTAATAAAGTGGCAGCACAGTGTACCTTAATATGTATAGTAGAAATTTTACTGTATTTACAGGATGCTTATAAAGATTCATTTTTGCAATAAGAGCAAAAACTCATACCCTCATCCGATATGACTAACTCGCCAATAATGATGTGTAAAAAAGTCTATAAAAATAAATTATTATGCATAAGTTAAAAAATAACTTTGTTTGAAATAAGACCGAAAAAGTAAAATTGTATATTTATTACTGAAAGCCCTTGGATGTGGTTTACTCCTCTTAAGTCAAACAAATATTTATAAATGTCATGCAGTATTGTATTGTTTACCGTCAAAATATGTTTAAGAATTGCCACATAATGTAGGATGGAGAATAGTTCAATCTGCCCTTGTGAACTATACTTCAGGATGTATACTACCGCAACAGGAGAGAGTATGTGATGAGAGCCTTGTCAATCAGTTCGGCCCTGGAGAGGTACAAGGCTCATAGGGTAGAATTTTTTCAGCATGGTCTGTGCTTGTTGACAGGAGAAACTGCTTCTACAGGGATGGGGTACACTTAAATAGAAAGGATGTAAGAATATTTACTGATGCTATCGAGGCAGTGTTAGGTGGGTCGAGAAACTGCTAGCTTGGGGGGGGGGGGCATACAGACTAAAAGACTAACAGTGGCCGCAGGCAAGGCAAAAGTGATTCTTGCACTGTAAATGGGCAGAAGCCTGGAAAGCAAGACGATGGGGATTTCCAGGACTGCTGGGAGTCATAGTGGAACAAGTAAATACATGGGCTGTGTTAGGGTAACTATGAGTAGAAACAGGTGCATGTATACTTGCATGTACACCAATGCTAGGAGTATAGTTAATAAATTTAATGAGCTTGATGTGCTGGTCAAGACATCAAAGGCAGATATTGTTGGGATATCAGAGACGTGGTGTCACACAAAAATAAGCAATGCAGAATTGGAATTTGGGGAGTACAATGTGTGCAGAAAGGATACACAGTACAGGAAGGGAGCAGGGGTTATGATGTTAGTTAAGAAACAAAATCTAAGGAAGTGCATCCAATTGATGTTAGTGAACAATGCAATTTTGAGTCTGGTGTGAGATCAGCACTGGGAAAGAGAAAACGAGAGTAGGTGTGTGTTATAGGCCTAGTGAATCTGATGTGTATAATGAGCAATTGTGCAGCGAAATAGAGTGGGCCAGTAAATCAGAATGTCTTATAATGGGGGGTTTTAACTTTACAAATATTGACTGGAACTTGTGGTTGGTCACTCGCACGACTTTGGTGGATTATTATTATTAGCAGCTATATGGTGCAAGGGAGCCTGAGGCTTATGCTGCACCAGCCAAAAAATAATTCTCGAGTTACCCTAGAGAGAGAGAGAAAAGTAGAAGGGAATCACCAAGAAAGAGAAGAATGATGATGATATCCAGCTCAGGACGCTGGGTGTGCCAAGCCCATACTCACCAGATGTGAGCCCCTGGGGTTAAATTTATTGGACGACTGTTTTCTACAGCAACATGTTCGAGAGGCAACCAGAGGAAGTAATACTCTTGATTTGATTATTCATGCATTAAGAATTTTCAAATAAAGGAACCACTGGGTGACATCGATCACAATGTACTGATGTGGGATTTACTTAAAGCTGTAACTATTATCAAGGGTGAAGGGAAGGGATTTTGCTTTTGTAAAGAGGAGTGCAGGGGTCTCAGACAATTCTTAAATTCTATACATTGGGATCAATTGATGATGTTACCAATAAACTATAAAATTGAATACTATGATGTGGTCACAAAGGAACTGAATGCCAAAAATAATTTTGATATCATATACTGGGAATTCAGAAATGCTTTTGATACTGTTGCGCATGGAAGACTGCTGTAAAATTGGAGAGGTATGGCATTAAGGGTAGTTGCTACAATGGATAAAGGGGATGGTTGAGTGGGAGACAGAGAGTGGTAATCAATGGACACTGCTCTTGATGGGCGAATGTTATTAGTGGAGTTCCCCAGGGTTCGGTGCTATGTCCATTGTTGCTTTGTGTATTCATCAATGATATTGATGAAGGTATATCAGGCTTAATGTTTGCAGTTGACACAAAGGTTGGCAGGTTTGTTAACGACAGTAAAGACAGTATGCTACTCCAACTGGATCTAAATAAGTTGGGCAAATGGGCTGAGAAGTGGTAACTGTAGTTTAACATTGACAAATGCAAAGTATTGCATATGGGTAGCAATAACCGATGCGAAATGTACCAATTGTCTGGTACTACGCTCAGGGAAGTGAAAAAGACCTGTGGCTAATTGTGCAGTCAGATATGATGTTCGCTGCACAGTGCAGTGGGCTGCTAGGACAGGTCATAGAGTCTTGTCAATGATATATAGGAATTTTGCTAGCTGTGACAGGGAGGTGATTGTCCCGTTGTACAAGGCAATGGTTAGGCCACACCTTGAGTAATGTGTACAGATCTGGAGACCTTATTTTAGGAAGGATGTACAGTTGCTAGAACGAGTACAAAGAAGGGCAACATGATTGGTGTGGAGAACAAAGGCGAGCCCTTACCAAGAAAGGCCCTTACCAGGTGCTGCCATTTGCAAATTGCAAATGGCAGCACCTGGAGCATAGGCACATGCGAGGTAATCTGATTGAGGTGTATAAAGCCTTGAATTTGTTGGGCAACCTGAATGCTGATGGGATTTTTCCTCTTGCTCAGATTAAGAACCTGATGGGGCATAGATTCAAATTAAGGAAAGACTTGTAGAATAGATGTATGGACATTTGCCTTTAGCCAGCGGGTAGTTGATTGGTGGAACAGACTTCCATCCCCTGTTTTGCAAGTTGATAGCCTAAATAAATTTAAGGCTGAGCAGGACAGGCATTTGGAATGAATGGAGTGGTGAAATGGGAGTTTTTTTTTTTTTTTTGACTGATGCTGAATAAGCTTGCTTTCTTGCATCGTATGCCTCTGCTAATGCTAATGTATTGGGATATCTGACTCCTTAGAAGCAATGGTTAATGCCAGACGTCGTGAGAAATAGATGACAGGGCCCTTTAAGGGTATGAAAGGCACATGGAACTGATGTGGCAAAAAAAAACGGAACTAGATCACTTTATGATAATATTTTTATTTTTTTTGAAGATCAGATTATCCATTGTACATACGCACAAATACAAAACTACAATATCGAATGGGATGAGAATTAATAAAATGGTGACTTTCCAATAATTATCGGATTTTGTTCTTTTAATTATTTAAAATAAATACTGTAGTAAATTAATAATCGCTTTCAGTTGTAAATGGAGTTTAAAATAATTTAAATTATTGTAGTCTTGTACCACATGATGATTTGGTCATCACTCTCCTGAATTTTTAGTTCCTGTGCTCCTGGAAGAGAGAAAGAAACAAAATATTAGGCAGTGTAATAATATACACTACAATTACTTTTTTTATTCACACTTTTTACGAATGGAGTTGGAGGGGGGTTAATCAAGAAATTTCCAAAGGAAATTGTTATGGAAGCTGAATATGTTAAAAATGATTTACGAAAGAATATTCACGAAGTATCAGAAATAAAAAGAAAAATAAGTTTGAAATAAAATCGTCTATTGAAGCAAAATTAGAAGCAAGATTTTTGCCATTTATTGTAATAACTTAAAATATGCAGAGGACTTTACTTACCTTTCTCATACAATTCTAACTGTACACCCTTACGCTTTCGATACAGAATCCACGCCTTACCGTGCTCTGCATCATTGGATTTTCCAGATAAGGAATAGACGTAGGGCCCAGATTCAGTGCGTATATATTTGAATCTGAAAACAAAGGATATTTCTCAATATACACATGATATGATTTTGCGACAAAATTAGTTTTTCCATTATGCACTGTTCAGTCCAAACATTTTACACCCCCCTCCGTTTTAGCAATCTGTTGTTCCTCTCTGCCTTTGGCACATACATTGCGGGAAGAACTGTTAAATATCTACTGCAGGTTTGTTTGTGGCTTGCAGTCCATACAGAATACTTGATCGACACAGGCAAGGGACTTCATCTGACACTCCGAAAAAGGGATAATTGTCTGGCACCAGTAGTATGGGAAGTACGAATCTTGTGGGCTGTTTGTTAAGTGCTGCAGTTAAGGTGTTCCAAGAGTGGACAGTACAGCAATTGCCGTGCGTATGGCGTTCATCCACACCTAATCGATGGCTGTGCAACATAAGCTTTGTTGTGTGAGCCAATAGACGGAGAAAAGCTGACCATGGATTCTAACCAGGGGATGACCAGAGGTATTTCCAAGAAAACGATCCAACAAAATCTCCTCTGTATGGGCCTCACGGGTAGGTGCTTAGGGCTGCAATCCAATGATGCCCAAATTTTGCATCTGACCAGCGCCATTGGACTACTGACGCCTGAAAAAAAGTTGCCTTTTTTGATGAATTACATTTCCTGCTTTGCCATGTGGACGATAGCGGGTACAGCGACAATCTACATAGAGGAATCATTCTGATGTCCTGGTGCAACTGAAACAGGCAAGTGGCGACAGTGTTTTGGTAGGGGGGGAATGTTTCCCTAGGAATCTCTTTGAGCCCTCATACCCCCTACATCGCACTCTAAATGTCAAAAGCTACTGATCCTTTGGCTGATCAGGCGCACACTTTCATGGTGACTATCTTCTCGGTGGTACAGGTGTATTCTATCAAGATAATGCGCCCTGCCACGTTGCCAGTATTGCTTTAGAGTGATTTGCTGAACATGAAAGTGACTTCCAGTGTGCTACCTTGGCTGCTGAATTCGCCGGATATGAATCCCATAGAACAAACATCTCTGGAATTATGTGAATCAACAGATTTGGCATTTGGATCCTCACCATGAGCTATCGCGGATCTGTGGGGCACAATCCTGGTAACATGGTACAACATGCCTACTGCAACATTTAGAGGCCTTGCCTTACCATGCCTTCCCATGTGGCTGCAAGAAGGAGAAAATATACTCTCCATTTGGTAGGTGGTTATAATATTTTGACTGGACAGTGTAGTTATTTAAACAAATGATGCTGTTGCAACTTGTACTTTAGTTAATCCCAATATACAGTACAATTTAAAAAGTACCAGTTGAGAAGTCCTAAAAAGTTACCTGGTGAAACTATCTATGAAAAAATTAACAGAATTGAAAATGCCACTCACATACCTGAATTTTGGATCCACCTGTGCAGCAGCCTTCATGATTTCAAAAAATGTGGTATTGACAGGCAGACGGAAGATTATGCTGAAGGCATGTTCCACATTGTCTCCGATTTTTAAGATATATTGTATATCTGATTTGTTACCCATCCTTTTCTCCAGCACCTCTAACAAATTTCCGGCTAAAAAGATAAGTAAAAGTATTTATTATTAATACATTTACATAGAAATTAAATATTTTTTATAGTTTCCTCAGTACTAGAGTTCACATGTGAGGATTGGTCACAAAGTCTAAACAACTTTGGTTCCAGTGAGCATGAGAATTTTTATTTTAAAGATTACAAAGGAGTCCGTAACAGTTTATGTATATCGCTTTTCTACAAGAACTCCAAAATATTTATAACTGACTACTCTGTAGGATCTTTACTGGGTCATATCTTCAGATGACCCTATTCTTAAAAGCTATGCTAATCATATAATTTAATACCGAGTCATTAAAAAACACAAGGATGCGAATCAGCCGTGGAACAGTGGTGACTGTTAGTAATGATAGAAAAGGCCAGACTAGTTTAATCAGTATGCAGTATAAAATGGGATTGCTAAGTTCTGTCGCTCACCACACCATTATAAAGTTTTCCTAGAACGAAAAAAAGTGAAACCCAATATTTTTTTTAACATCAAATCGCTATATCAATATACAATTAAACACATCCAACGTTCCTTACTTGAAAATATGAATGGAGCGTTCCACAAGGATCTTCCTTGGGACCTCTTATTTTTCATTTGCTTGAATGATATCGTAAAAATAATAAAGCAAGTCGACATAAAAATGCTGTCCTATGTGTACGACGTAAATATATATATTGCCCTACCATTAAGATGGGGAAACAGGTCCTATGCATGCAACACTCACAGAACCTGCTATAAATATGCACATAATGCAAGATGACACGTTCAACAGAATTACCTCAACAGTTCAACGGAATTGATCACCTCAACAAATGCTAGATGCCGATTAACATGATGCAAGGAGCGCGAATCTTGGACTATAGAGCAGTGGAAAACAGTTCTATGGACAGACGAGTTGAGGTTCGCACTCTACCAGTCTTATGGCCGTTCCTGGGTGTTGCGAATGCCAGGGGAACAGTTCCTTCCTGATTGTATCCTCCCAACAATGAAGTTTTGTAGAGGCAGTGTCATGGTATGGGGCTCCTTTTATGGTTTCAAGCTGTGCAATACCAGGACAGCCTGGATAATTATGCACTTCCAACATTATGGCAATACTTCGGGGAAGGCAAGACAATACGCCATGCCATACTGCTCGGGTCATAACAGAGTGGTTTGAGGAATGGGTGTGGAAATGTTGGATTCGCCAGCCCAGAGTGCTGAACCTATTCGAGAATCTTTGGGATATATTGGATCGTCAGGCACGAGATCACCCAAAGAACAAGGCCGAACTGGTGGCTGCGTTAAAGACCGAATGGAGGAACATATCACCTGACATTTATAAAAAGCTGGTTGAGAGTATGTTGCGAAGATTGAAGGCCATCATAAAAGCAAAAGGTATCATCACAAAATATTAAATGACACAATCGCAGCGCCTGGAGAGTAGGCACCTGCGAGGTGATCTGATTGAGGTGTGTAAGGCCTTGAATGGCTTGAGCAAGCTGAATGCTGATCGGATTCTTCCTCCTGCTCAGATTACGAACCTGAGGGGGCATAGATTCAAAATGAGGAACGTTGTAGAAATTTGCCTTTAGCCAGCGGGTGGTTGATTGGTGTAACAGATTTCCATCTTTTGTTGTGGAAGTTGATAGCCTAAATAAACTTAAGGCTGAGCTGGACAGTCATTTGGAACGAATGGAGGGGTGAAATGGGGGGGGGTTATTTTTGGCTTGTGCTGCATAAGCTTGCTTTCTTGCATCGTATGCCTCTACTAATGCTAATGTATTTGATTTTTTGAGGACTGCGTTACCGAATAAAGAAGCAACTACATATGTGGAAATACAAATTAACTTAAATTCTAACTAAGATATTAAACAAGAAAAGAAGTGTTGGAACAGTCTGATTAGTATATGGAAAACAAGATGGGGGGAAACTTCCACAACTGGGGCTGTTAATAGGCAATTCATTCCAGACGTAATATAGTTATCATGAACATAAAGGTTTGCTTCTTCTGACAAATTGATTCTACAAATTTTTTCAGAAGTTTCCATTTGAAATATTTAGGAGAAGGAAGCAATTGAAATAACGAAGACGGTTGATTGCAGGTTTGTATGCTGAAAATCGCACTGTATCTCTTTTTATGATCTCTGCTGCAGTAACAAGCAGTGGATATCATTTTTGAAGAGTTTCAGTTTTGAAAAAAATTTTTTTTTTTAAATTTTATGTGCAACGAAAAACTTGTCCATACTTGGCAATACAAGAGTGTATACGATGCCATCTTCATTGATTTTCTTACGGAGTGAGGAAACATTCATGTGGCTTAGTGTTGCAACTGAATGAAGGATCTGTTTCCAGCAAGATCCCAGAGGTATAGTAATACCTTCTGGGATTTGAAATGGGAAGTCTATATTCCTCTTTTCTACCTATAATTTTGACCTAGCATCTTCTGATTAGTTCGGAGTTCAGAGGCGGGTTTTCAAAATAATGAGGAAGGCATTGAAGTTGCACAACGCTTCTTCGTTAAAAGACACCCCGGAGTCACCAGAGAGAGAGAGATAGATGGCGACTATCTCGATCAGCAGCGAGAGACTATCTCAAGGTATATCATCGTTTTTCGAAGTGGCTTTCTTGAAGTGATGTTATCTCAAGGATCGGATTATTCAAAGCACACTAAATAATATGCCTAGCCCATTTATAGTTAATATGACATCCTGAAAACTTTTTTGTCCAAACGTAATCCACTATTATTGGGAAAAAAAATGGAAGGCATTGGAGAAAAGATTTGATTCAAATCTTAACACCTTTCTTTTCTGCTTCAAATAGCGAATTGCATTGCATAAAATTCCAACAGATTCAAACAAGCCAAGTTGACAATTTATCAACAGATAAACATAAACACTTTTCATTGAACTGTTTTTTGAGAAAAGAAACAATTTTTCTTAAAGCAAGAAGTTTTAAGGAAACTTAAGGAAAATTTTCTATAAAATTTTACAAAGTAGGAAATACTAAAAAGTATTATTTACCTGTTTTGTTTTGACGTTGAAAGCAGTTAACAGAAGCCAGGTCCAGAAGACTTCCCCCAGTAAGGACAGGGATTGCGAAGTATGTTGCTAAGAATGTTCCAAAGGAGCCATCGATTTCTTGGTGGGACAGCAGGTAATCTGTGGCAGCCTGCACTCTCCAGCCTAATCCCATATCTCCTGCAGCAAACAGTGTCTGGAAAATTGATATCAACATTTAAAGATTTCCTACTGCCTAGCATTCATTATACAGTAATTAATATTGGACTTGAAACTTCCTAGCCTGTCAGTTCTCTTTTTTGAACTTTATACAAAGATAGGGGATTCCACTCTGAAGTGGTTTATCCCGTGGGGAGACTAATTTAAGGTTAATTATAGTTATTACTCACCTGCATTGCTAGAGCTGTAGTATAAGCCTGACCAAATCCACCATTACTCATTTGCCGATCTCTAAGGGAACGAATACCTTCTGCTACAACGTTAACCAAATCTTCCTGTGTGACGAACGATATATCCGTTAGGTGGAGATTAGATAGAGGGGTTGTAGTTTCATAGCTTTCTGGGGCTTCCATTATTTGGATTTTCTTCTGAACCTCATCTCTTCCCGCAGCACATACCAATGCCAGCAAGGATAGAGTTTTCATGTCTGCGTAATTGACTTCATTTATTGCATGAAAAAGATAAAAACGAATTAAATATATGAAACAGTTACATCGCATCTTTTCTGTTTTTAATCTCAAATTTCAGTTTATGTAATTAGAAAATGCTTCCTGAATAGAGAGAACATAGAGGTACGAAAGTCGTTAGGGAATTTTGATAACATGGTGGTTAAACGTTCCAAAAAGCAAGCAGGATCCATTCACTGGGCTTGGCTTCCATTGGCAAATTGATGTTCCACAAGCCAAACATGGTTTGGGGTGTTGTTAGCTCTTCTCTATCCTTTGTAAACCCTTGACCAATAGAAAAAAAACCCCAACGAGTCGTGCTATTCAGGCTAAATGTGGACCCGTATGGTATTGATTTCTATAATAAAAATCAGTTTTTTCAATATTACTAGTGTGTAAGTGTTTTCAGTGTTTAATGACACCAGAGATTCCCCCATCTCCGCGTTGCTTTTATTGTGGGTGTACCAGTTCACTGGGAAGGCCAGAGATTTAAAAGTGTGTGGATTTTGTATATGTGTAGTGTTGTGTATCGTTGTTCATCTGGCCGTTTAGCCGCTGGATTCACTACTAAGGCCCAACGTTGCCCACACTTCCATCTAATGGAGATCGTCAAAACATTTCCACTGAAAGCTGTAGTGGGTCCTGACCGGTTCCCTCTGTTTCTAATCAAAATCTGCAGTTCATATATTATAGACCCCCTAGTCCATATTTTCAATAAAATCTTAGAAAGTGGAGATATTCCAAATATCTTGAACACATACTTTGTTCAGCCAGTTCCTAAATGCAGGGATCCCAAGCGGCCTCAAGATTTCAGGTCTATTGCCATCGGCTGTGGGTTCCTCAAGATATTTGAAAAAGCGATCCAGCCCACCATTGCAGACTACTGTTTCAATCACTGGCTTCCGTACCTCCACATCGTGATTAAGGGGAGATCGACTGACAGCAACCTCCTAGACACCCTTACCAGAATCCAGAAAGCCGTCAACATCAGGACACAGCTTGACGATATTTTCTTTGACATAAAAGCAGCCTATGATAAAATAGACATAACAGCTCTAATCACCATTCTCCAGCAGTACTTCAACATCAATGGAAGGACTCTCAGTATCATTAAATCAATCCTGGAGCATAAACATCTCATCATCTCACATGGCAGCTTTCGCACAAATTGCATTTCGCACAACTGTCCCACAAGGGGGAGTCCTATCATCAACCCTATTTGCTGCAGCGCGGCGCCTCCGTAGTCAGGTGGGTAGGAGCAGCAGTGCGTACCACACGCTTCTTGATTAGACCGGGGTTCGAGCCCATGAGCGACCAAATACAGAGGATGCGAAAAGGTCAGGGATTGACCACCGCATATCCCCGGAGCAATATGGCCTTAGTTGCTAATGCTCCTAAAAACCAAATAACAACAACATGCTGCAGCGCTCGAGCCCTTCCTGGCAACCCAAACTGACGTCCAATCACACGCTGGTGACCTAAAACTTTATATCACATCTTCTGACCAAACTGAGGTTCTTAGCACTAGCTTGCAGGCAAGTAAAACCATACATAACCTCCAACAATATCTGGATTCCATCGGATTACAGATTACTCAAGCAAAAAGAGCTCAAATATCTTTCACCTGGAAGAAATCACGCAATGATATCAATCTTACCATCAATGGATCACCTATTCAGAAAGTTAAAACACACAAGGATCTCGGATTACTATGGGATGAGGGGCTGACATTCCTGAACACGAAAACCAAAATGTACTCCGCCATGTGGCGATCTACCAGGAACTAACGGGAATTCTTGACGCCGAACTGGTAAAGAAATATGTTGTCCAATGTGTCTATCCCATACCTCTCTATGCTGCAACCATTTGGTCCTCTGCTCCCACAAACACTTCAACAAATTCCTCAGCCTGGAATACTGGCTGCTCCTGAAATGGCTCAACTGGCGGACTGGCAACCAATACACCATTTCTAGGGCTCAGTTCTACATAAATCTGGAAGTCACCCCATGGAAACAACAGATTGTGGCAGCAAACCTTGAATTTGCCCGACTAATCACAAGACGACTCGACGCCCCTGACATTAGTGATCTCTCCCAGCATTGCCAGAAGGAATCAAATGGACCCAAGGCTCCCACTCACAATCAGTTTGAACAACCTGAAAGGCTTGAGACGCATGTTCCCAGGAAACACGGTAGATTTGATCAACAATCCAGCCACCTGGACAAATTCTGCGAGCAGCATACATACAGACGTCAGAAGCTGACGGACACATTTGCAAACGTACACTTATGAGACGCCACCAGAAGGAAAATTGTCACGACAGTGTATCCCGTGAAAGTTGAATGAAAAATAAAATAAAGTGAAGCCATCACTGGTCCTCTCTCTTAGAATCTACACTCCAAAGATGCCTGGCTGTGCGCACTAGGACAGTCAAGATTGAAGAGATACCACGTGCAACAACCGGTGAAGAACTGCCACATTTCTCTATATTTTCTACATTTCTTCATACTTTTGTAATTTATAGCACTTTTGAGAAAATAATATCCTTTAATTCGAGACACTTCGGTAAGGTGTAAGGTGTAAGGTATGTTGTTGTCATGTGGCACCAGGGGTTTTCCCCATCTCCGCGTTGCTTTCTTTGTGGGCCATTTGACGCTTCGGTATTGCACAACTTTCAAGTATGTAAAATAATAAACACAAATTCTGTACCTTTCGGGTTAAGATTACATCTGCTCTATGTAACCGCTGGACTCATGTCCCTGTCTTAACCTCTGTATGTAAGTATCATCCCCCTAGCTTAGTGCTGTCCAGGGAGGTGGCACTTGAGCAGAATAATAAACAGATTAATAAATAAATAAATAAGGGAAGGGTTATAGGTAGCCGCGCAGTAGCGAAACTGCATACCGCCACCACAGAGGGGGGTCAGAGTCAAGGCCCCCAATCTAGTTTGGTATGGTTGTTAAAGATCACGTGTGGCTGTGCGATAACTTATGATAACCTGTAGGCAAAACAATACATTCTGGGCCCTTCTCAAAAGTTATCGAACCCTCACTGTAAATCATAAACCATTTAAGATTACGCATGATTCTAATCCATTTAAGATCAACGTGGAAAATTTCCCAAAACTTTCAGACAATTACTTACCACCCCAGGATGACTGTCCTTTATCAGAGTGAAGAATCCGTACGAGACTGAAGATCTGAGCGTGCGTGAGGTTTTCTCCAGCCATACACAGACTGAGAGCCACGAAAGGGTAGGTGAAGTTCTCAGTCGCTGCCTTCTCCTTTACAATCTGGACGAGGTTGAATCCATGGAAATCTCGAGGGTCAAGACACGCAGCCAAGAGGGCGTTGATGTAGTGAGCCAGCTGAGTCTGTGGAACCTCGTTTCTCCTGCAAATGGTATAACAGTGGTTAGTAATGACGAGAATCTGATCGAGTGACTCAACTCGTGT